>NC_030813.1:73567079-74192079 GCF_001704415.2 Capra hircus
GGGAGACCTTAGAGTCTGCAGAGCTAAAACTATCTGCTCTCCGGTCCTCTACAGAGACAATTTGCTGGCCCTTGATCTAGTTTCATGATGCTTGTTTATATAGAAGAAGCTCCAGAGAGATCTAGTTAAATTTGTGGAAAAGCAACCATAAATTTTATACATTTGTTGGCTATAATATTCTATGTCTATACAATGCACCAAGAGGCTCACTACTGTATTATAAAATTATGTGCTCTGAAAAAATTATTTTGAAACATTACAAGATTATTATTTTGTGGGATAATGGCTTTCTTTTCTAACCAGTCAGGAAATAAGAAAAATAAAAGTGTTTGAAAATATCCAGTATGTCATTGTCATTTGGAACTCAATAAGCTATTACAGTTTTGTCAGGTTCAATCTCTAAGGAGGTGAATGAAAATATATATCTTGGGCGATTTGACCCCCATCAACATCATGCATCATGGTTACTCCGACATCTGAAGAGGAGCAATTCGGCCCTGTCAACCTGGAGACTCAAAGCTGCTGGTAAAGGTCACTCCTTCCTTCACCTTTAGCCACTGGATATCAGATTGAAACTACAGTGAGGAGATATGGAAAAGGTGTTCTACATCTTCTGCCAAATTAGCCTAATCCTCATTAAGCTGTACTGCTAATTCAGCATGTTCCAGAGGCTCCTGACACTATGAGAAATGTCACCCTATGACTTTAAAGGGCTTAAAGGATATGAGGCTTCTTGGTTTGAGTCAATTCTTTCCTGATACATCCTGGGGATTAAGGAGGTGGGGACCCTTCTCAGCTGCCTACGGGATCTCTGTACATCTTCATATTTTAGGAATACAGAATGGCAGCCGAGTTGATTGACTGAATAAAACATAAGGCAGGAGGAATCCAAAGGCTGCCTGAAGTGCTTGTGCACTTGTATCCTTCACGTGCAAGACTTGCTAGAGTGAATGAGTGACACTGTGAACATAAATATGCAGTAAAAAGTAATAAATTCCCTTTGAGGGTTTCACCCTCAAAATTAACAAACAAAATCCCACCAGAAAGGGCTAATTGCTGAGTTTTGAGCTCATGATTAAAAATATTCATTTTGAAAATCTGTACTCTTTAGTTGACAGCTTGCTGGATGACAATCAGAAAAGCGTGGGTTATGCTCTTCTCACTAGTAAAACACTTTGCATTTCTTGAATTCAGATTCTTTGCTGAGTAAAATAGACTTTTACTTTACCCCCTGTAAAAGTCTATTTTACTTTTACTGGCTTTTTAGAAAAATAAAATTCTATGATGTTAAGTAACAATTGTACAACAGTGTTTGGGGTACTTTAAATGAAGGTCTAGCAAATAAGGTCCTACTGCATAGCACAGGGAAATATATTCACTATCTTGCAATAAACCATAATGGAAAAGAATATTTAAAAAAGAATGTCTACATATGTATAACTGAGCCACTTATCTGTACAGCAAAGATTGGCACAACATTTTAAATCAACTATACTTTAATAACATTTTTTAAGGGCTTTCAATTTAACTTAAAGGGCTTAATTTAAATTTAACAATTTAAAGGGCTTTAATTTCAGTTACTCAGTCTTGTCCAACTTTGTGTGACCCCATGGACTATAGCCCACCACACTCCTTTGTCCATGGAATTTTCCAGGCGAGAATACTAGAGTGGGTTTCCATTTCCTTCCCCAGGGGATCTTCCCGACCCAGGGATAGAACCCGCATCTCTTGGGTCTCCTGCATTGACAGGCAGATTTTTTACCAATGCACCACCTGATGAAGGCCCGCAATGTAAGTATCCATGTAAATAAAACTCCCCAAGTTATAATGGAAACCCTCAACTATTTCACTTTTTCACCCTCCAACTCCCCAAGTTATAATGGAAACCCTCAACTATTTTACTTTTTTATTTAACTTTTCTTCTGTTCCTTTTCTGGGAGAGAAGAATTATAGTGAATAAATAAAGGGATAATGATATATAATAATATCAAACTTGAAGCACATTAGAAAATAAAGTCCTCATTTTTCTAGACTTTACCAACCTGGATTTAGAGATGAGGCTATAATAATAAAACGATAGCTGGAATGTTCTTATCTCTTGCTCCAACCTTTAATATAGAACTTCCAGGGGGAGGCAGGTTCTCAGCCTGGCACTACTGCCCTTCTGTCCAGGTCTGCTGCTTCTGCTGCTTTTCCACCAGATCCTGGGGATGCAGAGGGTATTGTCAGTGTTGGGTCAGGTACTGTGCTTGATGCATTACAGGCCTTGAAGTATCCAATTGTGCAGGGTTCTTGATGGATTGGGAGGGAATGTCTCTTTCCTCTTTGTTAGACTGTTTCAGAGTTTCTATACTGCTATTGTTCATTGCCATTTTACAAGGTCAGAAGACCCTCTCAATTTTTAATTACAAATTTTTCTCTCTCTTAGATAGAACCCCAGCATATTCATGGGCCCAGTCTACAGGTAGGTTTGGCTGATAGCTACAGTGAATCGACATTCCCATTCCTGATTGTCATTACGTCAGTTCATTATGCCTTCCTCTTTGTCTCCGTGGAATAAATGACCATTATGAGTCTCTCCAGCGTCCAGGCAAGTTGACCTGACCGACCTCCTTTACCAAGTCAATGCTTGTTTATCCCCAGACTCATGCTAGCCTCAGCAATGAGCAACATCTCCCATATAAACTCATCTTGGTTGGGCCGCCCTCTGGTCCACTAGAAGTGACTAGACACATCTGACTTTCAGCAGTGGACACAACCTTAGCTAAGCCAGTTGATCTGTGTGGGCTAAGGAATTTCCTGCTGCTGCATATTTGTATGCCATTCTTATATGGAAAGCAGGATCAGTGTTTCCTCTCTCTCCCTATGAGACCTGGGAAGCACTGAATAATACACTAAGTCAAGGCAGACAGTAGGTCTATTTGAAGTAGTGTTACAGGGGCTTCTCTTGCTTACTGAGTATCAATTATTTGTCAGGCACTGTGCTATATGTTAAGCAATTCTCAGAACAGTCTGCCTTTTTTTTTCTTTTTACAGTTATATTGTTAAGTCAGAATAAACAATCCTCTCCCCCAAGACTGAGGGTTTCAATAACCTGCTCAGGTTTATACAATTGGAAAATGGTAGGGATTTCAAATGTTGGTCAATTGGACTGCAGAGCCCATTATTTTTTTTCGCTCTAATATGCTGAAGGTATTTATATATCCTTCCTACTTATTTTGAAAATTTGCTAAATTCCTCTCTATATTTGGATTCCATTTACATATTTTCTCCCACTGCATTACTCACAATGACAGACTCATCCTTATTTTCTTTTTAACCAGAAACTTTTCACAATTACCTTTTTCCAGAAGAATTTTTGCAGTGTAGTCTCACAATAGAGAAGGAGCTGCTCTTAAAACAAACACATCTAAACACTACTATCTTTCTCAACACCTTGTACTGACAAAAGTTAGCTACTTACATTCCTGGAAGGGTAGGCTGGACATCTGCCATTTCCATTAGTGGAAGATGCTTCTGCCCAGTGATAAATTGGTTCCAGTTGTCTTACAGGATTCAGACATCTACCATGTCTAGCCAGGAAACCATCAACCCCTCTATCAATTGAGAAATAAGAGCAAACTTAATGCCAAAAAAGAACAACAAGGTATGCGATAGGTTCATTGTACTCTCTGTTTGTGGACCAGCAGAATTATGTCATAAATATGCTCGTGACAGTGCTCTGCTTGGAACTTCAATTACAGAGACAGTGGGTACATCTACAGCACAGCTGCTCTCTGTATTCCAGCATTGTTCTATATGTTATAACAAAGAAAATAAGTAATTAGTGGCTTTTCATGCTAAATGTTTTAGCTGCAATTTTGTTGACTTTTTTGAAATTTAATTATTTTAGTGTCAATAAAGAAGTTTTTGGTAAAACATACTTTATCAACCAAGGAGACTCTTATTTTATAGACTGGATAAGTCTGTTCCAGGCTGTGACTATTTTCTATATGTGATCAGTTTAAAGATATTAAATATAAGACTTTTCATATACTCTATCATATGAAGGGCATGAAGTCAGTTAATGAGACTGATAAGGAAATTGAAGTGTTTTTTTTTACTAAATATAAACATAGGTTTTAAAATTTTGGCACTGTACATGATTGTCTCTGAAATTTAGTATTGATATGCATAATAATGAAGTATATATTTTTATAGAAAATATTTTATTTGCTCTGTTCAATCTAAATAGTTAAGAAATAAAGTAAGCAAGAGATGCAATACTAGTAGTACTCTTGCATGAATATGTAAGTGGCTAAAGATGACAAGAGGTTTTTTTATTTCTTTAATATACAGTGTGGAATAGTTTTCATAATTCTTTGATGTCATATTTGGAAAATATTGGTAATTATTTGATGGTCTCTCCTGCGAAGGGAATGCAAAAACATTATTTTATTGGTGGAAATTAAGTTATAATTTCCTAATAGTTCATTTCACCCAAAAGAATTTTGTTGTGTGCCTTCAAAATGAAACTATCTTAAAAACTATCTTAAACACTTGGATTTGAAATTCTGTAATATGTGGTGCTAACACAGAAATTATTCATAAATCAACACACAATTTCATGATTGAGATAAAACTCCATCATATAACAAGGATACTCACTCTGAATGAAACTTTGGGGCAGGCAAGGAATATTCAACATTGAAGCAATAGAAGTGACCCTGTCCTCAAGGAACTTTTCTATCCTGACTCAGATGGTTCAAGATTAATTCCACTAATCTATGTTTTGATAATTTTTAGAATAAATTTTTAAAGGCTTTATGTAACTCTGTGTCCTAAGGATTTGTAAGCTAGATATGCTAGTAATGTAGACTTTAAGAAATATATGCCAACTTTTCAGTTCAGTTCAGTCGCTCAGTTGTGTCCGACTCTTTGCGACCCCATAAATTGCAGCATGCCAGGCCTCCTGTCCAACTCCCAGAGTTCACTCAAACTCATGTCCATCAAGTTGGTGATGCCATCCAGCCATCTCATCCTCTGTTGTCCCCTTCTCTGCTTGCCCCCAATCCCTCCCAGCATCAGGGTCTTTTCCAAAGAGTCAACTCTTCGCATGAGGTGGCTAAAGTATTGGAGTTTCAGCTTTAGCATCAGTCCTTCCAAAGAACACCCAGGACTGATCTCCTTTAGAATGGACTGGTTGGATCTCCTTGCAGTCCAAGGGACTCTCAAGTCTTCTCCAACATCATAGTTCAAAAGCAACAATTCTTCAGTGCTTAGCTTTCTTCACAGTCCAACTCTCACATCCATACATGACCACTGGAAAAAACATAGCCTCGACTAGGTGGACCTTTGTTGGCAAAGTAATGTCTCTGCTTTTGAATAACTATCTAGGTTGGTTATAACTTTCCTTCCAAGGAGTAAGCGTCTTTTAATTTCATGGCTGCAGTCACCATCTGCAGTGATTTTGGAGCCCAGAATAAGTCTGACACTGTTTCCACTGTTTCCCCATCTATTTCCCATGAAGTGATGGGACCAGATGCCATGATCTTGGTTTTCTGAATGTTGAGCTTTAAGCCAACTTTTTTCACTCTCCTCTTTCACTTTCATCAGCAGACTTTTTAGTTCCTCTTCACTTTCTGCCATAAGGGTGGTGTCATCTGCATATCTGAGGTTATTGGCATTTCTCCTGGCAATCTTGATTCCAGCTGGTGCTTCTTCCAGCCCAGTGTTTCACATGATGTATGTACTCTGCAAATAAGTTAAAAAAGCAGGGTGACAATATATAGCCTTGACATACTCCTTTTCCTATTTGGAACCAGTCTGTTGTTCCATGTCCAGTTCTAACTGTTGCTTCCTGACCTGCATATAGATTTCTCAAGAGGCAGGTCAGGTAGTCTGGTATTCCCATCTCTTTTAGAATTTTCCACAGTTTATTGTGATCCACACAGTCAAAGGCTTTGGCATAATCAATAAATCAGAAATATATGTTTTTCTGGAACGCTCTTGCTTTTTCGATGATCTAGCAGATGTTGGCAATTTGATCTCTGGTTCCTCTGCCTTTGCTAAAACCAGCTTGAACATCTGGAATGTCATGGTTCACATATGGCTGAAGCCTGGCTTGGACAATTTCAAGCATTACTTTTCTAGTGTGTGAGATGAATGCAATTATGAGATAGTTTGAGCATTCTTTGGCATTGCCTTTCTTTGGAATTGGAATGAAAACTGACCTTTTCCAGTCCTGTGGCCTCTGCTGAGTTTTCCAAATTTGCTGGCATATTGAGTGCAGCACTTTAACAGCATCATCTTTTAGGATTTGAAATAGCTCAACTGAAATTCCATCCCCTCCACTAGCTTTGTTCGTAGTGATGTTTCCTAAGGCCCACTTGACTTCACATTCCAGGATATCTGGCTCTAGGTGAGTGATCACACCATCGTGATTATCTTGGTTGTGAAGATCTGTTTTGTACAGTTCTTCTGTGTATTCTTGCCACCTCTTCTTAATATCTTCTGCTTCTGTTAGCTCCATACCATTTCTGTCCGTTATTGAGCTCATCTTTGCATGAAATATTCCCTTGATATCTCTAATTTTCTTGAAGAGATCTCTAGTCTTTCCCATTCTGTTGTTTTCCTCTATTTCTTTGCATTGATTGCTGAGGAAGGCTTTCTTTCTTATCTCTCCTTGCTTTTCTTTGGAACTCTGCATTCAGATGCATATATCTTTCCTTTTCTCCTTTGCTTTTTGCCTCTCTTCTTTCACAGTTATTTGTAAGGCCTCCCCAGACAGCCCTTTTGCTTTTTTGCATTTCTTTTCCATGGGGATGTTCTTGATCCCTCTCTCCTGTACAATGTCACGAACCTCATTCCATAGTTCTTCAGGCACTCTATCAGATCTAGTCCCTTAAATCTATTTCTCACTTCCACTGTATAATCATAAGGGATTTGATTTAGGTCTTACCTGAATGGTCTAGTGGTTTTCCCTACTTTCTTCAATTTAAGTCTGAATTTGGCAAGAAAGAGTTCATGATCTGAGCCATAGTCAGCTCCCGGTCTTGTTTTTGCTGACAAACGAAGGCAATGACAACTGTGCCTACATTTCTAGAGGTTGACTAAACAACTGTTAGCAATGAGAAGGCAAATGAAGAAAAATATATGTTCTCAGCTCACACACACACACACACACACACACACACACACACACACACACACTAAAGTGCTCCTAACTTGGCTTAAATCTCAACATACAGAAAACTAAGATCATGGCATCTGGTCCCATCACTTCATGGGAAATAGATGGGGAAACAGTGGAAATCGTGTCAGACTTTATTTTTCTGGGCTCCAAAATCACTGCAGATGGTGATTGCAGCCATGAAATTAAAAGACGCTTACTCCTTGGAAGGAAAGTTATGATCAACCTAGACAGCATATTCAAAAGCAGAGACATTACTTTGCCAACAAAGGTCCATCTCGTCAAGGCTATGGTTTTTCCAGTGGTCATGTATGGATGTGAGAGTTGGACTGTGAAGAAAGCTGAGTGCAGAAGAATTGATGGTTTTGAAGTGTGGTGTTGGAGAAGATTCTTGAGAGTCCCTTGGACTGCAAGGAGATCCAACAAGTCCATTCTAAAGAAGATCAGTCCTGGGTGTTCTTTGGAAGGAATGATGCTAAATCTGAAACTCCAGTACTTTGGCCACCTCATGAGAAGAGTTGACTCATTGGAAAAGACTCTGATGCTGGGAGAGATTGGGGGCAGGTGGAAAAGGGGATGACAGAGGATGAGATGGCTGAATGGCACCACCGACTTAATGGATGTGAGTTAAGTGAACTCGGGAGTTGGTGAGGGACAGGGAGGCCTGGCGTGCTGCAATTCATGGGGTTGCAAAGAGTCGGACACAACTGAGCAACTCAACTGCGCTGAACTGAATAATGTAACTTAAAAAGACAGCTCAATTTTTCTTGTACTACCTTTTAGTACTCAGATAATCGGTTTTGTGAAATAAACTTTTAGAGAGTAAATCATTTGGATTAAATTGGCTCTAACATTTAATATTGAGAGCCACCTCAAAAGCAGAAATGCCTTTGGTAATAGGCATTAAAGGAAGTGGCTGAGTATAACATAACAAGGATTGTTGGAGCCTATAGAAGTCTTGGTGAACAATAGAGTCTAAGAATTGCTTAAAGATATTAATATTCTTTTTTTAAAAAAAGTTTTCTGTTGGCTAAAATGAAACACTTTGATTTGAAACTCTTCTTAAATTGTTAAACCTAATTCTTTCCATTTTCTTTCTGAAGCATCAATTTTTGAACAACTTAAGTTAGTTTAAATTGCTTAGATGTGACTTAAAAAAACTACCAATATTTTCTAGTTTTGAGATGGAAATTATTAATTAGGGGAGCAATTTCTTTTTGGAGCTATAGGATCTGACACCAAATCCACAGCAAGTTTCAGCAGAACAAGACATTTCTTCCCACTGGGAATCACTTATTCAATTAAAGCATGTTTTCTACTTTCAATTATCAAGACAAAAGAAAATGGAAGATAATCTCTTATACCTAAAAGTTAAGATTTGTACAAAAAATAAGGAAGATCATAAGGTTGTATCAGAAACTGGCTTTATATTTACAGCAAAGAACTATTTTCTTCCAATTAAGGAATTTGGAGTTTCATGTACCCCACAAGTGCTCAGTGTTCCTAAAATCACAGGAAACCATGTCTCCTCAACCTGACAACCAGAATTTTGTATTTGGAAATGTGTTCTTTTAAAAGCTTTTTCCTTATATGAAAAAGAAAATATAAGACTGAAGAATCACTCATGCTACCATACCTTTTGAAAAACAGTACTGAAATCTCTAATGAATCATTAAATGAATGCATTTATCCTAAAAAATAGATAATCCCTTTGCTATAAATTCTCCTTTCCTCAGAAAATATAAAGATCAAAGCATTTCATTTTGCAAAGCATGCATTAATGACCACTATGGTTATCAAAAGATTTTAAACTGCTCTGTCCTTGCCCTTGACAGCTTACAAAGAACTCCCTTTTATGATGTGGTTCTCCCAGGAATCTAGGATACCATCAGTAATTGGTTTTGCTGAGAGATCTAATTGTTTGATAAAAGCATTATTTCATCCTATAGAAGAGTAACCTTGGAGGACTAGGTCTTGACTCTTCTTCCTTTACAGTCTTGAAGAGATAGTCTCTAGATTGAATGGTACTGCATGGTTGACTGTTAATGGAATTAATTGATTGGTCAGTTCAGCCAAGTAGCCACTTTATCATATTTTTCCTCTTTCAGTTGAGTTGATTTTTGCTTGAGCAGACTGAAAAACTAAGCTTCAAGTAGATCAGAACCAGAGATTACATTTTCCCCAGGTGGAAGCAAATGGCTAAAAGTCTTAGAAGCTCTTAATTCAGAATATTTTCCATAAAGGCATTAGGGTGTCAAATCGCCCTTAAAAACCATCTGTAATTTAGCATATCCTAAAGTGAACTTCTTTTGACCTTCAAATCTGCTCTTTCCATGATCTTTTACCATCCACAACTCCCTTGGGAGAACTAAGCTATGATCCTCTGCTTAAAAGTACTCATTGGCTCCCCATTGCTTATAAGTCAGTCACTCAAGGATCTTTGAAATCTTGTAGTGATTTGCTGATCATACACTAAGAAGATACTTTATCACCTTCCACAGCAACCCATGTAGAGTTCTTGCTCTTCTTTGAAGTTTCCCTACCTCCATGTCTTTGCCTACCTAGTTCAGCTGGAGCAAATGCAGGTCTTCTGTGAATCCTCTTGGCAGTTAACTCAGTGCACTGTTGCTGCTGCTAAGTCACTTCAGTCATGTCTGACTCTTCGCGACCCCATGGACTGCAGCCCACCAGGCTTCTCTGTCCATGGGATTTTCCAGGCAAGGGTACTGGAGTGGGGTGCCATCGCCTTCTCCCAGCGCACACTGCTCATTTATGTATTTGCAGAGCTCCTCCAGGCCACTCTTTGGAAGAACTTCTCCTCATTTATTTCCTCCTCTCATTTCCTCCCATTCCAGCCCCCACTACAAGGTCACACCATAGCCCAGGTTTTTTTTTTTTTTTTTTCCCTAATGTAGGGAGTTAGGGCTTATGCCTACATATAAGCCTCTGTGTGTTCACTAGAAAACTCAACTAACCTTGTACTTATGTCACTATTTCTTCCCTTCAGGACTGACTATATTTTTTTGGCACCGCTCAGAACCTTGTGGATATGTGTCAAGTGTTAAGCATTCACAATATTAGCAGTGCCAAAGAACTGCAAAGATGGAAAACCTATGATGCAAACCATACAGGTTCTCAGGGACACTAGCCTTCACATAAATTGAGATGTAATTATCATCTCTGCTAAGATAAATCTACAGAGGTTGTTATCTTGAACATCAATGAACTACTTTATCTGAATTGTTTATGTCTCTGGAACACAGTCAGGAGAACAGAGGAATACTGGACATCTCCAGAGATTGAAACTATGTTTACCATTCAGAAAAAAATAAGAATGATTCTGTTTCCTTCAATACATCATGCGGCCTTGACTCAAAGTTGGATTAACTCCAAAGCTGCAAGTGCTCAGCAGCCTTTGTGTTACACTCATTTTTGCTGTTATTCCTCAAAGCAGAATAATATTTAATTCTGCAATGTTTTACTTATGCCCAAGGCCTAATTCTACCTGTTGAGTATATACTTAAACCTCTGCACCTGATGATTAGAAATATGTTCCTGTTACCTCAGTGATGCACTGGGCTTCCCTGGTGGCTCAAGCAGTAAAGAATCTGCCTGCAATACAGAAGAACTGGGCTTGATCCCTGAGCTGGGAAGATCTCCTGGAAAAGGGAGAGGCTGCCCACTCCAGTATACTTTCTTGGAGAGTTACATGGACAGAGGACCTGGTGGCCTACAGTTCATCTGATCGCGATGAGTTGGACATGACTGAGCAATACACACACACACATGCACAAGAGTGATGCACTTTTAATCACATCTACTTCAAGGGACTTGACTTGGTTGAGACTGTAATTCTCTCTAAGATCTAATACCTTAGACAAAATTGATCTCAAACTAATTAATAATCTGGATTTAAATCAGTTATTACTTAATATGAGACTATATAAGACAATGCTATTTTTATTGTCAAGTACTAAGTGACCCAGTGGTAAAGAATCATGCCAATGCAGGAGACACAAAAGATGCAGGTTTGATCCCTGGGTTGGGAAGATCTAATGGAGTAAGAAATGGCAACCCACTCCAATATTCTTGCCTAGAAAACTCCAAGGGTAGAAGAGCCTGGTGGGCTACAGTCTATAGGGTTGCAAAGAGTTGAACATGACTGACCAGGCATGCATGCAGAAAGTCTCTAACTTATTACATTAGGGTTAAGAACAGCACAACTTAGTGGTCCAGAAAAGTTAATTGCCACTGAAAGAACTTCCTTTAGGCGGAAGTTTCTTACTGTGGATACCATCATCTTTGAAGCAGTAGAGAATTGAGTCTGAGCATTTGCTTATTAGGCATGGAGTAAATAGATAAACAAATTGTACTGAGTTGATAGGATTTCCTGTGACTTTTGAGAAAGCATTTTTTCAGTTATTCATAACTTCTCACCTACCAGTCTCAGAATGTTTTCAGGCTTACATTAGGAGTTTTGGATATTCTGGATTTGGGTAAACTGGACTTTGCTTGATGCGCTGGGGAGTATTTAATTTTTCAACATGGTCTCTGCTTATTCCATATGTGTATCATTTTAGCTGAAAATTGTTGGAGAAATTTGATCCTGCAGTCTTGAGAAAATGAAAAGGGGTTATGAAGTTTAAAATTACCAGGCCATAAACAATTTTGAGGAGTTAAATTCTGAATTTTAAAAACCCCAGAGCATTATTTTGGTCTGTTTGACTTGTTGCATAGAAACAGAAGTTTGTCACCTGAGAAAATGTCATCCTCCGTTTGAATAAGTGGTTTGTATCAAATTCTAGCCCTCAATAACTGTTGTGTGTTTAGGCATCTTATCTTGTCTGTGGGCTGATTATTGGAGGAATGCTTCATGGAATTTGGCTTAATTTAGGTTGCTTAGAAGGAAGAGTCCTTGACCACTTAGAAACAGTTTATAAAATGAGTTATAACGGTAAATATGCATAGAGAATTGTAATGTATTATAGTAATATAAGGTATGATTATTTTAATGGACATTTTATGATTTCACTACACATGGTGCTTATATACTTTTTCCATAGTTTATATTGCTTTGGTGGGGAAAAAATCTATATTCATGATGAACATAAGCCCAAGAAGTTCTCATTTGCATAGAACATGGTATGGAACCAGAATTCATGATTCAAGGTGTCAAAGACTGTAAATAAAAGCAATCACAGAGCTGTGACAACTTTCACTAGTCATATATCTACATACACAAAAATGCTATTATGTACATTAAGAGCTTCCAGTTGCCTCTGAGGTACGACAGTAACATGCTGTCATCACTTTCTCACTTTCCACTCACACCTCCACCCTCCACAATCTTGCTCATGTCCCTGCAATGCTACTGAAACTGCTCTTGTTTTAGCTTGCAAAGATCTCTTCTTGCTCATTCCCAGACGTTTGACTTCTCTGCAACATTTTACACAGAGCTTCACCATCTTGAATCCCTTTTGTCCACTGGCTTAACAACATATTCTTTAATGACAGTGCTCTTATTCTTCTGGTCTACCTCCTACCCCTTTAGTCATACTTTTTTAGTTTCTGTCAAGTCACTCTTTTCTCTCCCCATTAAACCTCTTTGGCCTTCTAGTCCTTCTATACACATTTAATCTGAATGATCTCTGTCTTCTCTCATGGTATCATTTCCATCCATATGCGAATGGCTCCAGAAGCAGACCTTTCTCCTTAGCACAGCCTTAGATGTCTGCAGTAAGCATCTAAGGGGTTTTCTGAAGAGGATCCACTTTTCAGGAATGACTCTCCCTTTCTAACTCTATGTTGAAGTTGTATTACTGTGTGACCTTTCTAGGTTCCACAGCCAATATTTCCAGGGATGAGTGTTTCACTCAAGCTTGGACCATAAATTTATGTCCTGAGATGTTTGGATTTGAGACTGGGAGTCAGGACAGCCTCTCTTTGAGATCCGGGATTGAGGTTAGGGTGGTGGTTGTCTTGAATGCATCTAGTACCACATAAGGGCCCTATATTATCGGTTGGCCCAACTTATTAAATAGTTTAGACATCCTCTAATTGTAGGGTTCAAAGTTTGGGATTTGCACGCAACTGTGTATACTCATACACAGAAGAACTGTCCAAAAAATCTTCACGACCCAGATAATCATGATGATGTGATCACTAATCTAGAGCCAGACATCCTGGAATGTGAAGTCAAGTGGGCCTTAGAAAGCATCACTACGAACAAAGCTAGTGGAGGTGATGGAATTCCAGTTGAGCTGTTTCAAATCCTGAAAGATGATGCTGTGAAAGTACTGCATTCAATATGCCAGCAAATTTGGAAAACTCAGCAGTGGCCACAGGACTGGAAAAGGTCAGTTTTCATTCCAATCCCAAAGAAAGGCAATGCCAAAGAATGCTCAAACTACCGCACAATTGCACTCATCTCACATGCTAGTAAAGTAATGCTCAAAATTCTCCAAGCCAGGCTTCAGCAATACATGAACCGTGAACTCCCTGATGTTAAAGCTGGTTTTAGAAAAGGCAGAGGAACCAGAGATCGAATTGCCAACATCCGCTGGATCATGGAAAAAGCAAGAGAGTTCCAGAAAAACATCTATTTCTGCTTTATTGACTATGTCAAAGCCTTTGACTGTGTGGATCACAATAAACTGAAAATTCTGAAAGAGATGGGAATACCAGACCACCTGATCTGCCTCTTGAGAAATCTGTATGCAGGTCAGGAAGCAGCAGTTAGAACTGGATATGGAACAACAGACTGGTTCCAAATAGGAAAAGAAGTACCTCAAGGCTGTATATTGTCACCCTGCTTATTTAACTTATATGCAGAGTACATCATGAGAAAGGCTGGACTGGAAGAAGCAACAGCTGGACTCAAGATTGCTGGGAGAAATATCAATAACCTCAGATATGCAGATGACACCACCCTTATGGCAGAAATTGAAGAGGAACTCAAAAGCCTCTTGATGAAAGTGAAAGTGGAGAGAGGAAACATTGGCCTAAAGCTCAACAGTCAGAAAACGAAGATCATGGCATCTGGTCCCATCACTTCATGGGAAATAGATGGGGAAACAGTGGAAACAGTGTCAGACTTTATTTTTTTGGGCTCCAAAATCACTGCAGATGGTGACTGCAGCTATGAAATTAAAAGATGCTTACTCCTTGGAAGGAAAGTTATGACCAGTCAGCATATTCAAAAGCAGAGACATTACTTTGCCTACTAAGGTCCGACTAGTCAAGGCTATGATTTTTCGTGTGGTCATGTATGGATGTGAGAGTTGGACTGTGAAAAAGGCTGAGTGCCGAAGAATTGATGCTTTTGAAGTGTGGTGTTGGAGAAGACTCTTGAGAGTCCCTTGGACTGCAAGGAGATCCAACCAGTCCATTCTGAAGGAGATCAGCCCTGGGATTTCTTTGGAAGGAATGATGCTGAAGCTGAAACTTCAATACTTTGGCCACCTCAGGTGAAGAGCTGACTCATTAGAAAAGACTCTGATGCTGGGAGGGATTGGGGGCAGGAGGAGAAGGGGACGACAGAGGATGAGGTGGCTGGATGGCATCAGGGACTCGATGGACGTGAGTCTGAGTGAACTCCGGGAGTTGGTGATGGACAGGGAGGCCTGGCGTGCTGTGATTCATGGGGTCCCAAAGAGTCAGACACAACTGAGCGACTGAACTGAACTGTGTATACTCTCATATAGACTGTATATATAGAGATGGACAGTCTGTAAGTCAGATATTATGAAATTTATCCTTATATGATTTATATCTCAATAGTAAATAGTGTTTTAAAAGTTAAAAAAAAATGAGAGAAATCTCCAGTGTCCTGAGGTATTAGGTCTTTGAATCATCTATTTGCTGAGGTACAGTTACATCCCATCCCAGTACATTTACAGTGAAGTTCACTCTTGGTTAAACCTAACTTGATCGATATCTGCCACCTTTTATGCAAATGGCCCTAATGAATAAGACATCCTGCTGCCTATAGGACATTTCTAGTTCAATGTCATATACCTCTAATTCTCTCCTCATCTCTCACTGCATCCTTTCTTCTGAGTCTGCTTCTCCTTCCATAGCTCAGTAAATAGCTTCTTTACTTATTCAAACAACTAAGCTGCTTATTATCTTTTATTTTTCCTATAATGTCTTGCCCTTCCATCCAATCAGTCAAATCTTGCTATTTAGCTGTCCATTTCTTTCCATTGCCATTTTGCTATGTTAGTTCTCTTTGTAATTCTTTTATTTGATCACCTTGTAACTGGTTTTATCCCTTCTATACTCTGCCATCTTCCAGTGAATTCCTACTCTAAAGCAGTCTCTTCTTGGCTTCATATTCAGAACCCTCAATGATAAAGTTCATGGCTTCCTCTCTAGCTTTGTCTCCTGCAATCACCTTTGTTCATATGGGTCATACAGTTCAGTATACAAGAATGACAATAAAACGCACATAGGTGCTCTATATCAATCCCTCTTTCTGAAATGACTTTTATTTCTTTGTCACTATCAGAGGACTCTGAACTATTAATTGACTATTTACCACTAGTCTGTAAGCTCCTTGAAGCCAGGGATAATGTTCTGTGGTTGCATTACTATTGTATCTTAACATAGTACTTGTTTTATGGTAGACATTCTGTAAATAATTATCGAACAGATGTACATGTTAGGAAAGTGAAATGCTGCTGGATGCAAGTACAGAGAGAGGAAGTAGAGGTTTGAACTTGGAAGTCAAGGACAAAGTCCTTTTCCCTGAACTGAATGTTGGGAGGAAAGCAAGACTGTAACTCTGGGTTCAGTGTTTTGTGAATTATCACTTAGCAATCTTAATAATCTTGAGCAGGCAGCTCTTCACGCACTGGTTCATGTTCATCTCTCAGGACAGGCATTGATTCTTTGACATGTAGCTAGTCAGGTAGAATAGATTTTACTGTCTACAGCTGGTGGCATTTTTCTCTGTGCTTTCAGTTTTTAGTTCCTTGACATTTTTTTAGATATTGCTGCTTTGATTTTTCCCAAGCACTGCAGTATGAGGGCTATTAGATTATTAATGGCCACAGCTGTGCACATCCTAGAAAAATTAACTACTTAATTGCATTAATATGAGCCTCTCGAGGCTTAGTGCTGGGTTCATATTGAAGTGATTGGATGGGCTGGATGATAATATAAAATGTGGTAGGTCATTAGAGATTTACAATTGTGCTTGATTTCAAACTACTCAGGCTTAAAAATAGAAGGATACATAGAGATGTTTGAAAGCAGATGCTTAGAATTGAAGGAAATCGCGTCTTGATAAGGCTCATAAGTCATTCATTCTACCAATTTCAGAGTGAGTAATAAATTTGTAACCAAGATGTGAACTAGTTTCACTTTGCCCCTAAGGATTTAGGCAAGACTAGCTCATCTCCTCATTCTTCCTCTGATGGAGTCTTTTGCTTTTCCAAAGACTTCTGTAGTTCCCGAAAGGCTTATGCTTTGATGGTCTCCTGACTGCAGTGTCCTGCCTCTACTGCCTTCTTGTCATTAGCTCTTGTCTTATACTTGTTCCTTTATCTCTGATCCGTCACTGTTGCCACTAACCCTAATGGATACATAGCCCCTTCTTGGTACCTTATCGAGGCACCCACAGATACCAGAGATTTGTATATAGTAGAACAGACGAAGAGTCGGACACGACTGAGCGACTTCACTTTCACTTTTCACTTTCATGCCGTGGAGAAGGAAACGGCAACCTACTCCAGTGTTCTTGACTGGAGAATCCCTGGGACGGGGGAGCCTGGTGGGCTGCCGTCTGTGGGGTCGCACAGAGTCGGACATGACTGAAGCGACTTAGCAGCAGCAGCAGAACAAAGTTATTGAAAGTATATTATTGGAAGTTAGTCAGTCGTTGTTAGTTGCTCAGTCACGTCTGAGTCTTTGAGGCCCCGTGGACTGTAGCCGGCTAGGCTCCTCTGTCTATGGAATTCTCCAGGCAAGAATACTGAAGTGGGTGGGCACTCCCTTCTCCAGGGGATCTTCCCTACCCAGGGATCAAGCTTGGATCTCCTGCATTGCAGGCAGATTCTTTACCATCTGAGCCACCAGGGAAGCCCAGAAGTTAGTCATCCTTGCTCTTAATTCACCGCAAGTCATTATCACTGGTCACGCTGCCTAGTGAGGGGCCCACTTCTATTTTTCTTCTGAATTGCCTCTGGGAATTCAGAATTCTCAGTCAATTATATAGCACAACTTAACTCTCTTCAGTCTCTCTTCCCCAAATCTCCTTTGCATATCTGAAACCCGTCTAGTTATTCAGGCAAAAGAAAAAGACATGATTCATTTAGAAATGCAAAGACTGTCCTGCCATTTCATTTTTTCTTTCTCAGGATTCTTCCTTCTTAGAACCCTTGTGGTTTAAGGTCATCCTTTCTTCTATCTCTAAATAGCATATTTATTCCAAGGTGAGTATGGAAAGGGACTTTCTGGTTTGTCGGCAGAGAAGTGGGAACTTTAAAAAAAAGTTAGCTCTCTCAGTGAGCAACTGGCCTTTCTCGGGGGAATTTTAAGTGAGATGTCACAGACTCTATCCCTATTGATCCTTAAAAACCAGAAGAAGCAATGTGACTCTATTATAAATCTTTTTCACTTAGGAAATTAGAATTAGTTGAGTGTCAAAAATCCTTTTCCTATGGCATTAACCTTCTTTGTAAGGATGGGTAGCACATAAAAATCTTAGGGACTTCCCTGGTGACTCAGTGGTCAAGAATCTGCCTGCCAATGCAAGAGACACTGGAGACTTGGGTTCAATCCCTGGGTTGCCGAGATACTCTGGAGGAGGAAATGGCAACTCACTCCAGTATCCTTGCCTGAGAAATCCCATGGACAGAGGAGCATGGCGGGCTACAGTCCATCAGGTTGCAAAAGAGTCGGACTCATTTTAGCGACTAAATAGCAATACCAAAGACGTATTTTATGTGGGTTTACTTCCTCACTTCTCTTGATTGATAACTATTCTCTCATCATCATCTCATTTTGAGAGAAATTTGCTCATGTGAAAGGATTTAACTGTGTAGCAATTTTTAAGCTTTTCCTAGGGGTTACCAACCAAACTACTTACTAAAGACAGGAAAATAACACAAATTAAAGAGGGAGTTTAGTTATGTAGAGAACAGATCCAAGTAGAGAACACCTGGCCTGTCGACAAACAGAATCCGTGCTGAGCAAATGCTGAGTACAGCACACAGGCTGGGGGGCACCATGCTTTCCTTTGCAAATGGAAAGGCTCTGCTGCTCAGCTCAAATGAAATGTCCACTTTAAAATGTATTGCCAATTAATAAAAGCAAGCAAGCAAACAAAATATGCTGTTATACCAATGCTGTGAGCTTCAAGCAACACATAGGGAAGATGAATCTGACCCGAGGGTCAGGACTTTTTGGACATCACTTATTGTTTAAACTTTGGAACTTTAATAGGTACTTTCTTCTTCTTTCCCTCCTTTTATTTAGAACTTCCTGCTCCAACAATGACACACCTGACTCCCATTTTCTTTAATATATTTACTCATGTGTTCAAGCCGCCAATGCACAGAGGGCTTCCCAGGTGGCACTAGTGATAAAGAACCCACCTGGCAATGCAGGAGGCTTAAGAGACACAGGTTCGATCCATGGGTCAGGAAGATCCCCTGGAGAAAGGCATGGCAACCCACTCCAGTATTCTTGCCTGGGAAATCCAAGGACAGAGAAGCCTGGTGGGCTATAGTCCAAAGGGTTGCAAAGAGTTAGACATGATCGAAGTGACAGCATAGCACAGAATGCATAGAATGTAGTTTCTTAATTACTCACCCAGACCCCTAGAGGAGTAAACTTTGCACGCGTGCACATACCCATTATCAAGATACAGACTATTTCTGTCACTTCAGAAAGTTCTACTGTGCTTATCCTCTATAAATACATTATTTCTTAGTATATTTCAGCATACTTTTTAGCGCCAGGATTGCTTTCTTGTTTACCGTTGTCTCCCTCTAACTAGCATGACTGCATATAGTAAACACATACTGAAAGTTTGTAAGTAAACTTTTTTCCTATGAAACGAAAACCTCTGACAAATTGCTTATCTGGAATCTTTGTCATTATGACTATTCCTTTCTGATTGGGACATCTCTGTATAATCTTGGTATATGTAAGCCTTTCAACTCTGCAGTATTTTGATCTCCCATAGATACAAATGCAGCTATGCTGTGTATTGGGAGATCTTTTCATAGACTCTGGAAACAACTTCCTGACCCCTCATACAACATCATTTTCATATTAAATGTCTTGGTGCTGGATGATTCTGTTCTGCCTCCTTAATGACAAAGGTCATTTGGGCTCTACTATTAGGGTCATTTTAATGTTACTGTGTCCCCCCTCAAAGTTTAGGCTTGAAAATGTTAAAACAGATGGTGGTACTTAGAGGGTAATTAATTTTCCTTTGGAGACATAATTGCTTTCTTTAAAAATAAATGAATGCCTCATTTTTTCCTAAGAGGTAACAGTTTAGTAAATTTTAGGAATGAATTGGGCTGCCCTTGACCAGGATTTAGGGGAAAAGGAGAGATCTTTAGGGCTTTTGCCCTTGTCTGGTTGTGTGAATTTGAGAGCCTTACTTTCTTGGGTGTTTGGGAAAATTAAATAAAGCAACATTTTTAAGCACTTAGAATGTGCCTGATGCAGAGGAAGGCTTTAGAAGCTAGTGAGTATAATTCTTAGAAGTAGAAAGGGGATGTTATTAATTGATCTCATTGACTTTGTTTAGACACTGAGAGTCTTATCAGAGTAGTACATGTAAAATACCACAAGGTTCTGATATTCAGGCTCCATTTGCACAGGTGGTATTTTTAAAATTAATTATTGATTAATGACCAAATTATTCTCCTTTTTTGTGTTATAGTAAATCAGTTGGGAAATAGTTGAATTTTCCTATTCTTTAATGTACAACATGTCACTGACTAACAGATGTCATTAAATGCAATCTTACCAGCAGCCTGTGTTTTAATATTTAGAGACAGTTTTTAATATATTTTCAAAAGGCCTTCTGAAGTAAAATTTCCCATGTGTTTATATTTCAAATTTTCCATATTCCCCAACTTTGAACTTCCAGCAACTCTTTAATATCACATATTCTATGAAATGATAACATTTTTTGTATGTAGCTGCTTGCCATTTGAGTTCTCACAGTTATTTAAATAAATATAAATAATGGTACTGTATAGAGAGCTATTGAATGAACATTCTCTTGAAATTTTTCTGAGTTAAACTTCTGCCGGGGGCTTACTTATAGGGTAGAAATGATCATGGTATCCATATTTTAGCGTAGTGGGAGATGTATTTTAATATTTCATTCTAAACAAAGAAGTGATTATTTCTGCAAAAATGTGTTTGAAGCTTGCTTTCCCTTCTCATAATGTGGAGAAGCATACTGACCCCCACAGACAGAGTGCACTGGTAAGGTGACTACAGCTAAATGAACCCACTCCTCAGCACTGGTTGCCCAGGGCTATAGGAACAGCAGTCCTAATTTGCCTTTTGCAGAGTATTGGAGAGGGAAAAAAATGCATTTTTTTTTCACAAATGTTTGACAAAGACTGTTTTAAAATCTGATGAGTCAAGTATACAAGGGAAGCCAGAGATAGGAAACCAGAACCAAGAAGCAGAGCTTCCGGTACAGATCATTACTGGTGCTCCTACTAGGTAGTGTCAATCTGTGACATGGAGGAGAGGACCCAGGATGAAGCCAATTTATGTGTTTCAACTCGTGGATTAAGGCACGTCTTCCCTAGGAGGGTGAATTGGAGGTTGATGTCAGATCTCATTGAATACCCTTTATTCAGTCCATACAGCTCATCTATATGTTGGTTTGGAGATTCAGCAAACTGAATCTAATTCTCATTTCCTTTTCCTAAGTAATTTTCAACACATAGAAAATCAATATCATTTGCCATCCAAATAAAGTTTGAATCAAGGAACACTTTCAGATGTTGTTTTATGAGGACAGCTAATAGGTAGACCAAAGAGAACTTACAGAAGATAGTCAAAGCTCAGTTGTTTGTTTGTGTAAATTTCTTCTGCTTCTCTATAGTGTATTCAGTGAGGAAAGTCTTGCCAGGCTTCTCGATGAGATTTTAGGCAGTTCTAATGTTATTCTGAATGTTCTTAGATAATATAAAATCCTGTGATCAGTTTAAGATGAAAAACACAGCCATGGTTTAGGAGCTAGGATTTCTAATCAACTCTGAAAATTGAGTTTTTCTATTAGACATTTCTTGGTTAATTAAAACTGCCAGTTTAACATCATGGGTTACATGTAGTGGTGATGGTACCGTGCTTAATTGTGTCCGACTCTTTGCAACCCCATGGGCTGTAGCCCACCAGGCTCCTCTGTTCATGGGACTTTCCAGGTAAGGATACTGAAGTAGATTGCCATTTTCTACTTCAGGGCATCTTCCCAACCCAGGGATCGAACCCATGTCTCTTGTGTTTCCTGCATTGGCAGGCAGGTTCTTTACTCCTGTGGTAGCTGGGAAGCCCTGGGTTACATGTAGATATCTGGAAATTATGAATCCTACCTAGCTATCAAAACTATAGTGCTAAAGCAGCTAAAACCAGGTAAAAAGAATTCTTACATAATTCTGTTTTCAAGAGGCCTTTTTCTTGGTGTTGTATACGTTATAATTTTCAAAAGAGCTGCTCTTTTGTGATGACAGTCTGGACTTAGCAGTGCAGCACTGGAACTCTGGCTGTAGACTGCCCACTGCGCATGGCGATCTCTGCTGTCCTTGTCCCAGGCTGGATGCGCTCTTGCTCTGAACTTGTTCCTTCAGTGAGTCTCTCCCCCAGATAAACACAACTCCTGGCTGCTGCAGCAGAAACATTGTGCATCCTTCCCCAGGTTCCTCTGCATCGCAGTCTGCCTCAGGGCTGGGTAATACTAATTGGTGATTGTGCAGGAAACTCAGCAGGCCCTTGCTGGCTCTGAGGCAGCTGGAGGAAGACAGTAAAAACCACCACTACCTGCCAAGCTTTCTTTCTTCCCTGTTAACAGGGGAAGCAAGGAGCAGTTTCCTATGAAGAGAGGCACCACAGGGGAAAGTGCTCATGGAAAGGAGAAGGACTGTGGCTGCACTGAAGTATCGGGAGGTGCTCTTAAACAGCTTGCTTATTCCTGATCTCAGCATCAGGTTTATATTATGAAAATCCATAATGAAAGAGCTTAGAATTGCTCTTCACTATCAGCTTTGGCTGGCTTTCTTACTTTTGATGTACATAAACGCATGCCACCATTTAAAAATAAAAGTTAACACAGCATTAACATTCTGAGGCATTCCTTGGAAATTTTATCACCTCCCATCTCTCTTGGAGGTTTCCCACCAAAAATCTTTATGTGTCAGAAACAATACCCAAGTCTAGACAAAGTTCTCTCTTGGGCCAGCTGATATTGCTTGCTTAGGCTCAAGCTTCTGTAACTTTTGCCCAAATCTTAATAGTAGACCATTCTCAGATACATTTATCACATGGAAACAGGAGTACAAAAGAAAAAGGTAATCAGAATTTGTCAAATTATACAGGAGAGTTAACCAGATCACTTCTAAAACCTGGTCCAGTGAAAGTTCTATGTTTTGACTAACACTATTACCAACTCTGATGCTAAAGCTGAAACTCCAATACTTTGGACACCTCATGTGAAGAGTTGACTCATTGGAAAAGACTCTGATGCTGGGAGGGATTGGGGGGCAGGAGGAGAAGGGGATGACAGAGGATGAGATGGCTGGAGGGCATCACCGACTCAATGGTTTTGAGTGAACTCCGGGAGTTGGTGATGGAAAGGGAGGCCTGGCGTGCTGCAATTCATGGGGTGGCAAAGAGTCGGACACGACTGAGCGACTGAACTGAACTGAACTGAATTACCAACTCCCTTCACTGGGGTAGAGTAAGCATGTTTTACTATGGATAGCAGAGGATTAGTTCAGTTCAGTTCAGTTCATTCCAGTCACTCAGTCATGTCTGATTCTTTGTGACCCCATGGACTGCAGCACTCCAGGCTTCCCTGTCCATCACCACTTCCTGGAGCTTGTTCAAACTCATGTCCATTGAATTGGAGATGCCATCCAACCATCTCATCCTCTGTTGTCCCTGTCTCCTCCTGCCTTTAATCTTTCCCAGCATCAGGGTCTTTTCCAATAAGTCAGTTCTTCGAATCAGGTGGCCAAAGTATTGGAGTTTCAGCTTCAGCATCAGTCCTTCCAATGAATATTGAGGACTGATTTCCTTTAGGACTGACTGGTTGGATCTCCTTGCATTCTGAGGGACCCTCAAGAGTCTTCTCCAGCACCAAAAAGCATCAATTCTTTAGCACTCAGCTTTCTTTATAGTCCATCTCTCACATCCATACATGACTACTGGAAAAACCATTGCTTTGACTAGATGGGCCTTTGTTGGCAAAGTAATTAATGTCTCTGCTTTTTAATATGCTGCCTAGGTTGGTCATAGCTTTTCTTCCAAGGAGCAAGTGTTTTTTAATTTCCTGGCTGCAATCACCATCTTCAGTGATTTTGGAGCCCCACAAAATAAAGTCTGTCACTGTTTCCATTGTTTCCCCATCTATTCGCCATGAAGTGATGGGACCGGATGCCATGATCTTAGTTTTCTGAATGTTGAGTTTTAAGCCATCTTTTCCACTCTCCTCTTTCACTTTCATCAAGTGGCTCTTTAGTTCCTCTTCATTTTTTGCCATAAGGGTGGTGTCATCTGCATATCTGAGGTTATTGATATTTCTCCTGGCAATCTTGAGTCCAGTTTGTGCTTCATCCAGCCCGGGACTTATTTCACATGATGTACTGTGCATATAAATTAACTAAGCAGGGTGACAATATATAGCCTTGATGTACTGCTTTCCTGGTTTAGAACCAGCTTTTGTTCCACATCCAGTTCTAACTGTTGCTTCTTGAACTGCATACAGACTTCTCAGGAGGCAGGTAAAGGCAGACCTAGTATTCCTATCTCTTGAAGAATTTTCCACAGTTTGTTGTGATCTGCACTGTCAAAGGCTTTGGCATAGTCAATAAAGCAGAAGTAGATGTTTTACTGGAACTCTCTTACTTTTTCAATGGTACAGTGGATGTTGGCAATTTGTATGAGAAGGGAATAATTGTCTCTCTTCACAACTATTAATGCTGTTCCCCCAAATCTGAGTGGTGAAGTTCCCTAGAGTCTCAGAGATGTCACTCACTAGAGATTTCACCTGCTAAGGCAGAAAGATTAATTCTTACCATCAGAGGTATATTGTCACAGTATAATGTGGAGAACCAACTTTGGATGCAGTTAGGCCATGACATGAATCCCTCTCAACCTCTGCCTCCAAGGGGCTTAGTAAAATTTCTTAACCTCTCAAGAGTCTCAGGTTTCTCTGTTGAGTTGAAGCAGGAATAATATCTGGTAGAGTTGAATTGGTAATTACATGATGTAATAATGCATGTAAATGCATGTAAAGTGGAACTCAGTCCATGATGTTGCAACTATAACTTTATAATGATGTTGGAATGCACAGACTTCATGTCCCTAGTTGCTGTGCTACTTCTAGGAAGCTCATGCCTTTCCTTCTCATACCGTTTGGAAGATTTCCTGTTACAAGCTTTGGTTCTCGTTAGCCCTCCCTCTGTCTTCCTGGAAACTAATGTTTTCTCCTTATACAGACTCATCATTTCCTTCCCTCCTCTCCTGCGGGGGGAGTCTTTACAATAGCGATGGCCTGAGGACAGAACCCTAGGGAACCATGATGTGCAAGAGGTAGTTAAAGGAGAAACATCTCATGAGAGATTCACAGGAGGACCAAGAAGTAAGAAGATATCTAGAAAACAAAACAAAAGAAACCCAACAGAGCAGAGTTTTAAGGAGGCTGTAATGAGAACCAAAATGTAGCCTAAAGTCTAGAATGAGGACTGAAAGAAAACTCTTCACTCAGATCCATAGATACTTTCTTGTTTGTGCCTTCTGAGACTAGTCACATGTTTATGTGCCAGCTGGCTGGGGCCCCAGGAGTCTTATACACAGCAGAGAATGCATCCAAACAGCCCCCTGAGATGAGACTGCAGTGAGCACAGTGAGCTCAGACTTTATAGACTGAGCTGAGGAATATTGGTACCCAGTGGTAGTTAAGATCTGGGTATTTGTGACTTGTAGGATGGCAGGGGCAATGCCAAGGAGAAAGCCTTCTCTCTGTGGTGGAAAGCAAATTGGTGCAAAAAGTTCATGGGAGCCCAGGATTTTAGAGGTACCAGACCTTATGGAGATCTATTCAGTAAGGTGTACTGTAAAAAAAGTAGGTTACTTTTCAGCTTGTTCAGAAAAGACTGCAAATTTAAACCCATTTATCCTCCTCTGCAGAAAATCATGTACTCCAATAATTCTAAACCAATGCCTCAGGTGAAGCATCTACCATCCATGTAGGTATATGAAGTTGAATTTGGGCACATATTCTGCCTTTTAGGCCAGGGTCTCTACAAGTCCCTTCCCACTTTGCATTATTCATTTATGGCCCCTGGAAGCATTTAATCAATTTGCAAAGCTTGACCTAGTCAAATCACATGGTATGCCTTTGCTTCAGCAAGCTGCAAATAAAGGTATTTTCCTACACACTTTACTCTTCAAGGCTCCCTCAGATATTTGTTACAACCTGATTTCACCCAGACAAACTTTTGCAGGGTAAGAACTTTGCCCCTACAAATTACGATTAACCTTAAGTAGATACAGCCTCTCTCTGGGGAGTATTCACATAGAGAAGTGAGAGTGCTTCCTTCTGTCAGGCAAAAATATATCTGAATACCAGATATTTTCCTATAAAAACATATTGGCACAAGAATCTCTTCAGTTTGAACAAGAATCTTGCCTTACACTTTTTATGCTGTTTTCTTTCTGTCTCCCTTTCTCATAAATGCCATGGTAACGTGGGTCTGACTACTTCTTCACATTAAGTTATGAAATGGTTTTCTTGACCTATTGCTTTTTGTAGGAGGCAGCATTTATGACCCAATTTTGATTTACACAGAGTCATGGGAAAATGGAGCTGAATGTCAGTGTTTGTATTTGTTAAGCAGCGAACCATGCCACAAACGCTGTTTGCAGCAAGGGGTGAGGGCTAAGAAAGCCTTAGTAGAGGCATCCTCGTGCCTTCCTGCTGTGAAGCAGGATGAAAAAGGAACTAGGCTTGTTTCTCCAGGGATCAGCCTTCAAGTAATGCAGGCGCTCTATCCTGGGGTGGGGTGGTGCTGACTCACACACTGTTTCTTAAAGACGAGAGTTCCTTGTGCAGGAAGATGAAATTCTCATGGTGGAAACATGAGGCTCTTTTGCTATTCCCCCAAAAGACATCAATGCTGCAATTTATATATCAATATTGGTGGTTAGCATGCTGCCTGCCACATGGAAAGTCTGTGAATAAGTGGACTGACTTCTGATGTTTCATGGAGGATAGTCAATATATGAGGGAGGGGTGAGATGAGATGTGAAGAAAGATCTTTCTTTTACCAAAAGAAAAACAGAGTTCTAACAGAGTTCCTGCGTAGTGGATCAGCAGCTCAGGAAACATGACATGAGATACTTTCTCAGAAAATGTAAATGTTTCTGCAAATATTATCCTTTCCTAGCCAGATAGCCAGCCTGGCTTTAGTAAATCCCTCATAGAAATATTTGAATTTGCCATCAGCCTCCTTCCTGTAAAACCCATGTATTTTTGTTAACAAAAACATGGAGATACATAGTTTGCCAAATTATATAGAGAAATGTTCATATCCTTCGTTTAACGTTAGCTACTTAAGTTTTTAAATAAGTTTGCTAATCTATTACACAGAAGACAAATTACTTCCTCTGGCTATTAACATTTCCCCTCTGATGCATAGATGCAGGATAATCAACCATGTTACCTGATTAATCTGTAATTTTAACATCTTTGCATGTGTTTTCGATGTTTCAATTGTTATGATCCAATAAGAGAGAGCTGTATAGCTTGGAACTGGAGTTGCTTTCTTTGATGCTGTTTAAGTCAATCTGGCCGCTAGTAACTGATCTCTTTCTAATGCCTTACTTTTTCTTTCTCTTCTTTCTTTCCTTCTCTATCTGTTCCTCTTCTGCTTCCTCTCTCACCTACTTTCTGCTTCTCCTCCTTCCCTCCTCCACTTCTCTTTCCTTTTCTGTCCTCCACTTCTCCCTTTTCCTTCTTTCCTGATTCTGCTTTTTTCCCCTAAATTTTTGATGCTTGGTTTAAATTTTCTAGATCAGTGGGAACATTGTATATCTTAGAAATTGTGCTTTTGTTGATAAAGAAATGCATATGACAAAACTACTATGCTCTTAGCTAAGTGCTTCTATAATCCATCTGTCTTCCTTGTGTAGATACTATTGTGAAAATAACACTCTTGCAAACAACAACAACAACAAAACCTCTCCATAGCATTATAGATGAGAGAGAGAGAAGACAATTCATTTTAAAGGAAGCATTATCTGAGTTACATGCATGTAAGTGACTACAAAGTCTGCACAAACCTTTTCTTTCTCCTTGAGAGATAAATGGATGCTTCTTGTGATTGTCTTCTGTATAACTTCTGAAAGAGTTGGTTTTGGAGGTACATGTTTATAGTGTCAAAGGCGCAAAGGCCTGTGACCTCGCACTATAAAATCAAAAGATAGGGTCTCTTATTGAATCCACTGTATTTTGAAGGAGTGCTATAAGGCAACTGCTTCTCTCCTCAAAGAAAATGTTATCATTTCAACCTTCTATCATCCAGGAGAGGTTTGCAAGGTGCTTCTTTAAGTGGCTTTCATTAGTCACCACGGTAAACCTCAGTGCAAGAGGGATGATTTAGAGAATGTCCATATACAGCATGCTGTGAGCTGCAATTGGACTTTTAGTTGTGAAGGTGTGTGTCTGCATGATAGTGTGGTTTTCAGAGATTGAGATTCATTTTGACAATATTTTAAAAAGAAAGATTAATACAATGTTAGACTCAAATCTGATCTTAGTTCTATTAGGTTATGATGTGTATAGATTCACCCAGTGGTTCACCTACTGAGGTTTTCTTGGCAGAAGTTTACCTCTTGTTATTCTTGTAGTACCATTTTTATACATATCACTGACTACACCAGTGATTACATTGTTATTAAGTCTCAGGAAACTCAGGGCCCTGTCAGTGTGCCAGGATTGATCTTGGAAGATTCAGGCCAAATGCTCTAATCAAAATTCATCAAAAATGATTTAGGAGTGGTTGCATGTGATTGCTTTATAGGTTGAGTCTTTCTTTGGGCTTACAAATAATCAGAAAATCAAAAGAAGCTACTCGCTGTCTTGCATACAGGGTCATCATTGCCATCTTTCTAAATTCCATATATACGTGTTAGTATACTGTATTGGTGTTTCTCTTTCAGATGTGTATAGAGGACTTTTGGACTCAGAGGGAGAGGGAGAGAGAGAGGGTTGGATGATTTGGGAGAATGGCATTGAAACATGTATACTATCATGTAAGAATTGAATCACCAGTCTATGTCCGATGCAGGATACAGCATGCTTGGGGCTGGTGCATGGGGATGACCCAGAGGGATGTTGTGGGGAGGGAGGTGGGAGGGGGGTTCATGTTTGGGATCGCATGTACACCCGTGATGGATTCATGTCAATGTATGGCAAAACCAATACAGTATTGTAAAGTAAAATAAAAATTAAAAAAAAAAGTCAAAAAAAAAAAAAAAAAGAAGCTACTCGCATTCATCATTCATTCATTTTGTAAGATGTAATGATGAAGAATAAAGGTGAAATATAATGAATTCCTATTTCAAAAAAGCTTATAATTTAATAGTGAATATGTTTCATATACAAATAAGTGTGATATAAATTAATCTGTCAAAGGTCAGTGCCTAATGCTACATGAGTGGTCAGATGGTGAAAAGATAACATTTGCCTGGATATTGGGAAAGGCTTTGTGGAGAAGGAGGCATGCGGACACTGGTCTCTACAGGCAATGACACTGGGTATGGGAGGAAGGACAAGGAGGCAGACAGAGCATGGCGCAAAGTCACTGTGGCTGGACCATGTCCAGGGTACTCTGGAAGATGAGACTGCAGGTGTAGTTTAGAGCGGTGTTATGAAGAGTCATAGGCTAGACTAAGATGAAATCTCATGTGTAGGTGTCATTTCTAAAGAAAGGCAATGGGAAGGACATGGACTTTGGAGTCAGAAAGTCCCAAGTTCAAATCTTGGTGTTTTCATCTTCTGTCTCTGGAGTCTTGAGTCATAACTGTTTCACAGCTTCTTCATCTTTAAAGTTGGGGTAAAAATGCTTACCTTGCATCTTACTTTAAAGTTTATAAATTACAGCAATTTAGAAAGCACTAGATAAAATATGATATTTAAACTTTGTCTATTTGAGACTTCCTCCATGTACAGATTCATCACTGTTTTTTTTTTTTTTCCCCCTGAAAGGGCAGAGTGGGTCTGATTTATTGATTTGAAAGTGCATCATATCAGAGATTAGCACTTAGCAGAGATCACTTAATGGTGTCTGTTGGGAAACTAAATTACTTTTGAGTTGTTTCCTAATTTCAGCTAACGTCTTACATTTTGGTCCAGGATATTTCTTTCTGTTGTTTAATACTGCTCTTACAATGCCTTGACTAATTTTACTTCTTACTGTTAATCCCAACATGGTATTACTTTTATTTTTTGTTTTTCCTACAAGTGGCTGTTTGAATGAATTGACTTTGGAGCTTGCCCAATTCCTTTATTTACCTCTTAATCCTTTCATGTCACTCTGGAAGTACGGCTTCAAGATGAGTCCCTGCAGAGATGGCATTTCAAGCAGCCTATAAGGATCAGCTGTGGGTTTTTTTTTTTTTTTTAATTCTTTTCAGCACACAAACCCAATTTGGGAAATTATCACCTCAGGCATAAGGATGATAGTTCTGGAAATGTCAGTCAGAAAGGCATGTGGAATAGTCCAGCTCCCTTTTTACAAATAGTTTGGTGGGGAGCAAAATATCAACTCCATCAACTAGTCAATGGGCGGACAGACCTTTGGAAATGTCTGCAAAACCCTCTGCTAGCTGCTAATCATCTCTGTATAATTTCACTGACATAAGCTATAAACCTTGTAATTATATTGCACTAATCAGGAACACTGACAATAATGGAATATCAATCACAGCACTCACATGTAAAACTGGTGAGATTCAGAGCCTAGTTTTGGCATCATTTGTAGTCTTACTTATAGCCTAACTAAAAGGAGCCGATGGATGCAAGCCGGCCAATCACATGTAGCTCAACTACTTCTCTGACGATCTAGAGTATGCTTTTCAAAATGCATCATTCATTAAGTTCAGTTTCTTATGCCAATGTTTGAGCCTGTGCAGTTTCCTTCATTTAGAGTTTATAACAGCAATAACATCCTTGACACAGGGCCTTTCCTGAGGATTAATGGCCAGCTGGGGTTAATGGCTGAAGGTAGAGCCAAAGACCATCAATTCCTTCCCTCCAGTCATTAATTCTTAGGAGATGACCTGTCCTTTCATCATTATCGCTTGGGTCTGACCTTTATATGAAGTGATGTGGCACTGTAGGAATTAATCCTGTTGTAGGGGCTGCAAAGGATGTACCTGCCAAGCTGGGAGCTTTTTGTCACCCCAAACTTGTTTTTAGGAAAACACCCATTTACTTACCAAATTACAAGTCATGCTCGATATCTGCATGTGTCCATAAGGAGTTTGTCTAGAACCAGTGATTTCCTTTTCTCCTAGTTTCTTTTTTTTTTTCTCCTAGTTTCTAATGAGTGATCAGAACTGAAATTTATGAGATTTCTCTATTGTTTGATTGTTTGTTTTTAAAATGTTAATCTTTGCCAGGCAGCTCTGCTGTTTGGAGAAGTGTCTCATGATGCTACGTTTCCATTGTTATGTAGGAACTATTACAGGTTCTCCTCACAACTGTTAATTCAAATGTGCACAGAGGCCCTTCCTCTTGGGTCTCTGTGTGTGTGTGTCTGGGCTAAAGAGGAGGAGAGAGTGATCTGTGGGGAATAAAGGGATATGAAACCCAAGCCATGTATCCACCAAAAGCTCTTAAAAGATTTTCTTTTATGCAGGTACAAGGAGCTGCTTTCTAATCATCTCTTCATTATTGTCTCCCTGATTATTATGTTCCCTGAAGATTTTCATTCTTGTATTTTCCCTTGAAAAAATAATAATGGTTAAATTATTTAATAATGTTGCTTTGTCTTTTATCTGGTCTCTCACCCAAGAATCTCCAGGTGCTTTGCTAAGATTAATTATGATTCACAAGGCTCACAAAATGGATCTTAATTTAAAGCATTTTGAGAGTTGCAAGGCCTCAATAAATTAAGGAAAAAAGCAGAAACCTGAAGTTGGGGTTCATTTGTTTGACTGCAGAAGAAAGAGATTTCCTTCTTCTTAATTCTGTGACTTTCTTTTCTTTTTTTTTTTTGCTCCAGAATTAGGATAAAGGATGTAAGGCTAGATTCATGAAAGTGAATTAACTTCTCTTAAGTGCTATGAATTAACTTTTCCTAAGTACTCTACCTGTGCTATTTATTACTGGGGGCACAGTGCTAACTATTTAGTGAGCAGTACATTAATCAGGATTCTTTGGGTCACTGAAACCCTACTAATAATGGATTAAAAAAATAGCTGATGTAACTGAAAAATCTAGCTTCTGTCTGCCCTCAGCTAGACACAATGACATTATTATGTCCACGGACACTCTAACTTTTGGCTCAGCTTTCTTGGATAGACTTCATTTTTAGGCTGGCTTTCTCCAGGTGGTACCCCCAAGCAGCTTCAGACTTATATCCTACAATTTGAGAAACCTTAGTTAAAAGAGCTTTCCTTTCCCAAGAATTCCAACAAAAATAAGAGTCAGCCTGACTTTAGTCATGTGAGCACTCTGAACCAATTTCTGTGTCTGGTTATGTTGATTGGCTGAGCTGGTTCATGGTACTGTCTTTGAAGCTAAGGATAGAATCAGTCAACCATATCCAAACTGGGTGAGGATGGGCTTCCCAGGTAGCTCATTGGGTAAGGAATCCACCTACAGTGCAGGAGATACAGGAGATGCAGATTCAATCCCTGGGTTTGGAAGATCCCTTGGAGGAGGGCATGGCAACCCACTTCAGTATTCTTGCCTGGAGAATTCCATGGACAGAAGAGCCTGGCAGGCTACAGCCTATAGGGTCACAGAGAGTTGGACATGACTGAAGCAACTGAGCATGCCCCTACCCGCAAGGATAGTTCTCAAAAGGAAAATCAAGAAGTGATTTCAAGAAGGAGGAGGAATGATGTTTGAGAGGCAGAATAAGTGTCTATAGAAGGTAGCATGTCTTACTCATTCATATTTGCTTCCAGCACAGATAATTGAAGACTCGGTGATAAAACTCAAAACCTCTGACTTTATTCATGTAATTTTTCATCAACATAACACTTTCTAAAACATACACCCTGAAACCTAGTCTCCTAAGATATTTCTTGTTAAAAAGTACATAATGATTACATAAACTTAAGAAACACAGATCCCTGAGTCAGGAAGATCCCCTGGAGAAGCGAAAAGCAATTTACTCTGGTACTGTTGCCTGGAAAATCCCATGGACAGAGAAGCCTGGTAGGCTACAGTCCACGGAGTCACAAAGAGTCGGACTCGACTGAGCAACTTCACTTCACTTCAAGAAATGCAGAAAATTATAACTCTCCATGGATGCATATTAGTAATAAATAAGTTAGTATGCCCTTATAACACATATGGCATTTATTGTACTTACACAGTCAACAAACTGCTCCTCCATTCATATGCGTATATATATTGCATATGTCTATGTATGTGTTTTGTTGCCAAATTTGTATTTTCAGAAATGTAATAATAAGATGTGACAGTCTCTTGAGGCAGAATGCTACTGCTGCTGCTAAGTCGCTTCAGTCGTGTCCGACTCTGTGTGACCCCATAGACAGCAGCCCACTAGGCTCCCCAGTCCCTGGGATTCTCCAGGCAAGAACACTGGAGTGGGTTGCCATTTCCTTCTCCAGTGCATGAAAGTGAAAAGTGAAAGTGAAGTCACTCAGTCATGTCCGACTCTTTGTGACCCCATGGACTGCAGCCTACCAGGCTCCTCTGTCCATAGAATTTTCCAGACAAGAGTACTGGAGTGAGGTGCCATTGCCCTCTCCGAGAATGGTACTAGGAGAGAGAAGAAAGAAACTGGAAATGAAGGTGGACTGAGACTTTGGGGCAACTGCAGAAATTAACATTGGAGGTTCATTTGCCTATACCAGGGGGTGTTCACAAAAAGCCACAGTTGCTAAAATTATTAAGACTGGGTTTCCCACTGGGAGAGCACAGAGTGTGAGAATCTGTTGATCAGGCTATGGCTATCAGGGAAGAATGTGCCCAGTACTGTGAGTTATGAAAAAAATTTGTCTAAGGAGACCTCAGGTATTGTTCAAGTCCTAATTCCGGGGAATTGGATTAACATGATTGAAGAGCAGCAGAACCCTCTGCCATAAGTAGGAAGTCCAGGGCTTCCGATTTGGGACTAGACCTGGAGGACAGACTGAGGGGACAGAGGTTATGAATAAAGACTGAGGAAGAAGTCAAGAATAAAACTACTGGCCATGTATGTTCATGGTGTATATATGAGAATATGGGTCTTTTTGGGAATCTAACCTGGTACAAGGATGGGATGGAGAACATGTTGAAAATCTTACCATAACATAGTAAATAAACTTCAGAATGGGAAACACTGTGAATCTCAAATCACAGAAAATACAAACTGGGCAAGTTATTTAATTATGTGAAAACTTAGTCTCATCTGTAGTCAGGATAATATTATTTTCCTTGGAGGGAAGTTGTAAATATGGTAAATAAAACATTTCACCATTACATTAGAGGATCTGCAAAAACATCTTATTCTTTATTTCTTTGTGACTGAAATAACTGGAGCATATTTCTGCTCATCAGTGAGCAATATAATCAATGTTATCAATTCACAATAGCTTAGCCACTCACTTTTAAAATGTATTGGAGTATGTTGTTTTACAATGCTGTGTTAATTTCTGCTGTACAGCAAAGAGAATCAGCTATGCATATACATAGATCCTCTCTTTTCTGGACTTCCTTTCCATTAGATCACCACAGAGCATTGAGTAGTTTCCTGCACTATACAGTATGTTCTCATTAGATATCTGTTTTATACACGTATCAATATTATTTATATGTCAATCCCAGGGTCCCAATTCATCCTACCCCCTCCCCTTTTCCTGATTGGTCAACCACTTGTTTAAAACCATCTATTTTGAGTAAACATTCAGGTCAACAAAAAAAATCCCCTTCCTCTTGTCCCTTTTTCCTATTTCTCCACGTGATCCTAGTTTGAGAGAAACATATAATATGAAAGTATGCTGTTGATAGAAGAGAAAAGTCTGGTTGGTTACCTTTCTGGTTTCTGGGCTTACTGGCATCTGTTGAGGTATAACTTGTTCCATTAGGTGTTAGGTGCTGCCTTATGGGCCTATGTGTCTGTCTTGAGTATCTTTGGACAATTAATAGCCTCTAGTTCTGCAGTCTACCCACTGCTTATGCTAACTGTGAATGTAAATATCTTTCTGGTATACCAACGCTCCTTTTCATTTCTGTGTCCCTCTAAGAGGTTTAGGAGCTCTCCATTTCTTTCAGAGTTTCTTTTCCATGAGGTTTTTATCAAGCCTTTCTCCTTCCCTCCCCCAACCCACTTCCCCCACGTTCTCTCTTTCTTTTTTTCATTTATTCATTAATCCATTCATTAATTCCATCTTTATTGGGATATAACTGACAAAAGCCTTTGACTGTGTGGATCACAACAAACTGTGGAAAATTCTGAAAGAGATGGAAATACCAGACCACCTGACCTGCCTCCTGAGAAATCTGTTTGCAGATCAAGAAGCAACAGTTGGGACTGGACATGGAAAAACAGACTGGTTCCAAATTGGGAAAGGAGTACATCAAGGCTGTATATTGTCACCCTGCTTATTTAACTTATATGCAGAGTACATTATGTGAAATGCCAGGCTGGGTGAAGCACAAGCTGGACTCAAGATTGCTGGGAGAAATATCAATAACCTCAGATATGCAGATGACACCACCCTTGTGGCAGAAAAGAGGAACTAAAGAGCCTCTTGATGAAAGTGAAAGAAGAAAGTGAAAAAGATGGCTTAAAACTCAACATTCAGAAAACTAAGATCATGGCATCTGGTTCCATCACTACATGGCAAATAGATGGGGGAACAATGGAAACAGTGAGACTATATCTTGGGGCTTCAAAATCACTGCAGATGGTGACTGAAGCCGTGAAATTAAAAGACGCTTGCTGCTTGGAAGAAAGGTTATGACCAATCTAGATAGCATATTAAAAAGCAGAGACATTACTTTGCCAACAAAGGTCCATCTAGTAAAGCTTTGGTTTTTCTAGTAGTCATGTATGGATGTGACAGTTGGATTATAAAGAAAGCTGAACGTCGAAGAATTGATGCTTTTGAACTGTGGTGTTGGAGAAAACTCTTGAGGTTTCTTTGGACTGCAAGGAGATCAAACCAGTCAATCCTAAAGGAAATCAATCCTGAATATTCATTGGAATGACTAACGCTGAAGCTGAAATTCCAATACTTTGGCCACCTGATGTGAAGAACTGACTCATTGAAAAAGACCCTGATGCTGGGAAAGATTGAAGGCAGGAGGAGAAGGGGATGACAGAGGATGAGATGGTTGGATGGAGTCACTGACTTGATGGACATGAGTTTGAGTAAGCTCTGGGAGTTGGTGATGGACAGGGAAGCCTGGTGTGTTGCAGTCCATGGGGTCACAAGAGTCGGACATGACTGAGTGACTAAACTGAACTGAACTGAAGGTTAGGGTGCACAGAATTTTCTTCTTTTTAAAGGCTGAGTAATAGTCCATTCATATTTATACCACATTTTCTTTATCTGTTTGTCCTTTGTTGGAGATTTAGGTTCTCTTCATGTCTTGGTTATTTTGAATAATAGTGCAATGATCATGGAACTGCAGCTATCTCTTTGAGATCCTGATTTCAATTCTTCTGGAAAAACACCCAGATATAGGATTGTTGGATCACATGATATTCAATTTTTAACATTTTGAGGACCTTCCATACAGTTTTCCATAGTTGCTGTACTAATTTACATTCCCACCATCCAATGATTCCCTTTCTCTCCATCCTCACCAGCAGTTATTATCTTTGTTTCTTTGATGATAGCTATCTTCTTAGACAACTTTCTGGGCCACTGCTACTCTACTGCTATGCTGGATATGTGAGGCTTATCTCCTCTGAGTATATACTCTGGAGAGTCAGATACTTATTTAAAATAAAAACGTTGGTACTGTGGTAAAACACACATAGCATAGAATTAGTATCATGAGTATTTTTAAGTGTACCATTCACTAGTGTTAAAAATACATTCACATTGCTGTGCAACCATCCATCTCCAGAATTCTTTTCATCTTGCTGAATTAAAACTTCATACTCATGAAACAATAACTCCCCATTTCTCCTTCCTGGAAATGCCCTTGGAAATCATATTTTACTTCTGTCTCTGTATTTGACTACTCTCAATACCTCGTGTAAGTGGATAACACAGCATTTGTCTTTTTGTTTTTGACTGACTTATATCACTTAGCATAATATCCTCAAACTTCACTCGTTGTAGCATCTGTCAGAATTTTCTGCTTTTTAAAGGCTGAACAATATTTCATTGTAGGTTTGTACTATATTTAGTTTTTCAGGTGATTATCTTTTATACTCGGTGATTTTTCAAAATACATCTAATAACCTTTTGCAGTTTCTTCCATTTCACCATTTTCCCCGCCAGATGTTAATTCTGAGTGATGGTGAAGGGGGCAGGTAGCTGGATTTCCCACCTCATTTCAGTCCCACCTCATCTAAATCCTTGGCATATGACTCTAATTAAATAAGGCAATTATATAGTCTCATACCTTATTTTTCTTTTAACCACTCTGTGGTTAGTGAATAAATTGTCATTGGTGAATTCTGTAGGATTTGGATCTTGATAAATAAAGTCAAATGATTAAACTTTAAAAAAAAAGAGAAGAAGGAAGGGAAGTTTGGGAAGAGAGAGATGGAGGTAGAGAAAGGAACAAAGAAAATTGAGGGAACTTTTTTCTCAAGCATCTAGTTCCTGTAATTGAAACTGTAGAGTTCAATATTAATGTTTCCATAAAATATTTATAAAAATCTGTAGAAGTGCTGGAAAGGCATGAATTTGACTCATTTTTCTTTCTGTATCAAATGCTAAGCTAAGAACAGTATGTATAGATAAATATTACTGTCATTTGAATGGGAGGGGGACAGTTATGTGTAAAAGGGATTAAAACAAACAAAAACAAATGACCAACAAAATATATCAATATGTATTGCTCTGCTATAATGAGAATTGAAGCCAACGCATATAAAGCATCTGACACATAATAAGTATTTAAGAAATGGTGACTGTAATTATAGTATATTCACCCTTTTGGTGAGAGTTTGAATTAATTTTGACAATTGATTTTGACTTCATTCAAGGTTTCACCCTCAAGTTCAGACCTGACGATTTGGAATTTTGAGCTGATGACTTAAGTATGTTTGTACTTTGAATGACAGAGAGTGATAATGGGAAGATTGATGCTTTATTTTGTGAACTGAGAGAGCTGATATTCTATTCTTACCAAAAGAAAGGGCTCCTCAATTCTCTTCTGAGAATGGTAATTTATACTTATGTGTAGCATCATACTTTGAATAATTGTTTGCATAATAATTGCATAGATGATTGCAAAATCATCTATGATTCGTTATATTTAGTTGTATAACAACAATGAAAATTCCCCTTTTGTAAAGAGAATATGGTTTTGCTCATCCTTTCCTTATTTAAATGGAACTCCAGGCTTCACTTGAGGCAATAGTGTACAGGTTGAAGGTATGGGCTCTGGGATCAGAGAACTGTGGTTTCAAAACCAAGCCTTGTTCCATACTAGCTATGAGACCTGGGTGCCAGTTTTCTTACCTGTCAATAGGAATAAAACAGTCTACCTTCTGGAGTCAACGTGAAAATTCAATGAAATACTAATTCAACATTTATTGTAGTATATGTTGCGTGCTAGGGGTCAAAGTTAGTTGTTACTATTCACAACTCCTACCCTTATTTGTGTAATCAGTTTTACCTTGTAGTACTTAAAAAATTATCTTTCTTGGCTGTTTGCTGTTATTCCCTGAGTATTGTGGGACTTCTTACTTCCTGCCAAGAGGGCCATCCTCACTTTCTCTGTGTGGGTTATCCTTAGCTCCGTGGCTGAAATTTCCTGCCTTTTTTAGAGGTGCCATTTTCAGAGTCAAGTTCAAGGGCCTGTAAGGTCCTTCTGTGGTGAGGAGTTAGGCCAAGATGATGCTGATAGCACTGTGCTGCTTGAATTAATTTGCTCTGAAAGCCATTCCTAACCCTGGATGGTGCCCCTGCCTGGTGCCCTTGTCTCGGTTGTAACCACTGTGGGGTATGACCTCTAGAGAATACTCAGTCTCTGAAAACTTCCTTGCTGGAATCTTTCTCAAACTGGAGGAGCACAGTGTACTTGTCATTTGCGGGATGGCTTCTTGTTACTTGTTTAGTTTGATTTGAGTCTGCATTTGAGAGTCTGGCTTTTTTTTTTTTTTTTTTTTTTTTTAAGGAATCTCTCCCTTTCACTGAACATTTAAAGATAATCAGACAAGACAAACAGAACAACAAAACAGTCAATAGCATTTCTAACAGATTCTTTCCAGAAAATAAAGGCTATTAAGGATCATAAATAACATACTAACTCTTTTTAAAAGAATTTTTTGGGGGAGATTTTAAAGTAAGCTAGGTCTGATGGAAATGGCAATCCACTTCAGCATTCTTGCCAGGAGAGTCCCATGGACAAAGGAGCCTGGAGGGCTGCAGTCCCTGGGGTCACACAGAGCTGAACACGACTGAAGTGACTAAGCAGCAAGCAGCAGCAGGTCTTGTGGCAGTTTGTCAGATGAAGAGCAAAAATAGCCCACCTAGGACACAGCTCTTAATTAGATATACAGTAGAGTTAATGGAGAAGGAAATGGCAACCCACTCCAGTGTTCTTGCCTGGAGAATCCCAGGGATGGCGGAGCCTGGTGGGCTGCCATCTATGGGGTTGCACAGAGTCGGACATGACTGAAGCGACTTAGCAGCAGCAGCAGCAGCAGCAGAGTTAATGGAATTTGTCGTTGTTCCAGCAGTTTCGAACATCCACCATTTATGTAGCATTGTGGCAGTTGCTGAGGACTGTTCTAGAATAAAATAGAATTTGTTCCAAACACTTACAGTGATGAGAGGAAAAGCTATAGTTGGGGACAGAGAACATTATGTACGGGCAGCGAGCCAGTATGTGGAGCTTTAGTTTTACATTATCTCTGTTAGTTATACAAAGCAAGCAGGATTCTACTTGTCTTCACTCCTTCTTTAGGCTGTGAGGATACTAAAGAATCAGCAAAACTTGGCTCATTATTTTAGTATTAATATTTTTGCTGTATCCACAATTTATATTTTGGGAGCCAAATCCTCTTTGCTTAGGTAGAAAGCTACTATTAAGTGTATCAAAAGATGAACCAATTGGACTCTTAACTGAGTATAATTCAACTTGGAATAACACATTTTGAAGGAGAGTCCTTGAAAAAAGAAATATGAAAAGGTCTGGAAAATTCTGAAAAAGATCTGGATAGATAAAAATTGGTCATCGGGCATAGCGGTAAGGTTGATAGCAAGATTCTTCTAATCCTAATATCTTTTTTTACATGCAGAGGCAGGTTTATTACAGGAAATTACAATGATAATGATAACAGAGTTGTGTTATACGACACTAGCTCCACAGAATGTTTCTACTGTTTTTACAAAAGAAAAGTTATGCTTCTCAGTTTGAGTTCATTTTTTTTAGTATGCACTTTTGTATAGTTCTGTGTATAATAATTTTCCAGTGTAATGGTTCAAAAGCAGTTACTCAATTTGATGCATGTGAAACATAGCCTGATACTAATCCTGAAAAGCATTTCAACCTAGGAGAACCCTTCTCTACATGGAAAGCTAGTTTACTTGAAAATGATCTCCAGATGAGGACTGGGTTTCCAAGGTATGGAGAGATACAGAGTTATCTCAGTTTAATTGGAACCTGGCATTTCTCCTCAACCCCATTGACTTAATTACAGCTTGTTTTAAGGAGAATAATAACATGAAGAAAGAGTAAAGAATAAGATTAAGACTTAAAACTTGAGTTCAAAATCTATCTCAGTGTTTAACAGTGTGGTGATTTTGGAAAAGCTACTTGAAAGAAGCTACTTGAAAGAAGCTACTTGCTAGTTTAATACAAAGTATTTCTAACTCTTTACTCTCCACTCTGTTCATGTGACTCTGTGTCTCCTCTCAGTAAGCGGTGATGTCTATTTCCTCAGCCCTTGACTCTGATTTGGTCTTTTAATTTCTTCGACCAACATAATGAAGTGGCTAGAGAATGAATGGCTGTGTGGCCCATTGGCGCTCAGACTTCTTGCCACATGTAGAGAAATTGCATGAAGGAGAGAGGTCCCCAGCTAATGACTGGCCACTCTCCAGAATCAAGGTCTCCCAAGCTCAGCTACAGTGACAACAGATGCTTGAGAAAGGCCAGCAGAGATGAGAGAATATCTCAGCTGAACCCTGCCTCCAAAATCAACTTATGGAATCATGAAATATAAATGATTATTGTCTTAAACTAAGTTGATTTGGTAAACCTCTGAGATTCACTTAACCTATCTGTAAAACGGAGATGATTACATCTGTCTCAAACAGTTGTTAGGAGGACTGTATTATATGAGAGATGTTATAAATAGGCCTATCACCACAGCTGACACATAGCATGTGTCTAATTAATGTCAATTCTCCTTTCACCCTTTTTATCAGCTCCACCTTCCTTTTCACCCCTTCCTTTCCTACAGCTTTCTCCCTTGGATTAGAAAGGCATATAGTCAACACTGTTAATAATTCAGTTGTCATATAGATGGCTAAGTCACTATGAATATGTAATTAAGGTGATGGATGCTCAGCTCACATTAAAATAACTGGCATGGTGAGTACAACAGAACACATCTTGATTAAGCAGCTTGATCCATGCACTTTCTCAGTGGCTGCAGATCAAATACCGAGTGGAGCTACGTGAGGCTGACAGGCTCTATGTGACTTAAAGAAGGACAATGCTGGAAGGGCTGGTTTCACCAAATTCCACCCATTCATATTTAGTATCAGTGGAATAGTTAATTATTGAAATGTGTTTTACGGCACAGCTTTTATTAATTTGCAAAGTATTATACATTTGAGCTAAGTTGGATGTATTTTGAAAGTGAATGAACATTGTTTGATTTAGTCGATAAAAAAAATTGAGAACCTAATATGTTAAAGATTAAGCTAGAGATTCAGTATAACTATATAATTTGTCCCTATAGAGCTTAACTGTGTTCTGTTCCTAAATCACATTCCAAATAGAGGTCTTCTCATCCCAAGGGACTCTGGGATTAATCATTTCCTTGGAAGGAAAGGCTGAAGTTCATTGATTCAACACTGACTGAGTCTGGTTGTTTATCTGTTATAAACATATAACCAGATTTGAATGTAATGGGTCCAACCTTCTTGAGACTGAATTGCAGTGAGATGAATAATGCTTCAAGGGGCTGATGATATGTATTGTTCAATGACTTCATTATACTGATATCCACTATTTTTTTTTTTGAACGTATACTTTTTTTAATTTTTTATTTATTTATTTTTTAAAAATTTTAAAATCTTTAATTCTTACATGTGTTCCCAAACATGAACCCCCCTCCCACCTCCCTCCCCATAACATCTCTGTGGGTCATCCACTATTAAATACATTAATCTACCCGCATTGCTGATTGCCTGTTGTTTGGAATTTTGTCAGATGCCCTGAATCTTTGTTTTTTTTTTTTTTTTTTTTGTAGTTATCCATTTACTCATTCAACAGTTTATCAAACACATGCCTTTGTTGTGCCAGAAACATGGCCTTTGCTCTACCAGAAATTCTGAGCCAGTGAACTGAGGCAGACACATAAACAAATGACGAGAACAACAGAAAGAAACCTTCAGCTAGAAGTTTCATAGGGGACCACGGAATAGCAACAAGGAATCAAGGTGCCTTTCACCCAGGACAACTTGTTTTGATCTGAGGCAAACTCTCTCCCATTGTAGAAAGTCTATCATCACCCCAGGAAACTAACCCTGCAGCCAGTTCTTTTCTTATTTCCACATTCCAGTCCTGAACTTTTCTGACTTGCAGCACTCTGCCTGGGTTCCTGAATATACCGTTTCTGTCCCCTGAGGCTGTTATGAAATACTTGGCCAGACTTAGGAAGAAAACACATACATATACAGCCATAGAATGTGTTACATTGATTTTACAAGAAATTCTCTCAGTTATATTTCTCTCTAGTTGTGGGTGATATTTATGGAAAAGTGATCTTTGTGAGCAATACCAGTATTGTATTTAGGAAGTGCTTATTGCCATGAGTTTAGGAAGCTAGTAGTTATATTAGTCTGCTCTGGCTGGCATTACAAATTACCACAGACTGGGTGGCTTAAACAACAGAAATTTATTTTCTTCCCTCCTGGAGGCTAGAAGTTAGAGATCACAGGATGAGCAGGGTGGGTTTCTGAGGCTCCCCATCCTGGCTTGTGTATGGCCAGCTTCTTCCTGTGTCTTTATCTGGCCTTCCTTGGTGTGTCTGTATGTCCTAAACTCCTCTTCTTACAAGGACACCAGTCATATTGGATTAGGGCTTGCTCTAATGACCTCGCTGTAACGTAATTCTTTCTTTAAAGACTCAGTTTCCAGATACAGCCACAGTCTCAGATGTGAGGCATTGGGACTTCAACATATGAATTTTGCTGTTGTTCAGTTGCTCAGTCATGTCCTACTGTTTGCGACCCCATGGACTGCAGCATGCTGAACTCCCTGTCCCAGAGCTTGCTCAAACTCATGTCCCTCCAGTCAGGGATGCCATCCAGCCATCTCATCCTCTGTCACCTCCTTCTCCTCCTGCCTTCAATCTCTTACAGCATCAGGGTCTTTTCTAATGAGTCAGCTCTTCTCATCAGGTGTCCATAGTATTGGAGCTTCAGCCTGTGAATTTTAGGGAAACACAATTCAGCCGGTTGTTATGTTTGTGCAGTTTGCAGTTTGCATCAAAATATTCATTAAAATCTGAACATTTATAAGCAACAAATAAGTTTCCACTTTATTTTTAATATAGCTCATAAAATATATTCAACTACTTTAAACAAAAGGGGCCTTTGTTTCGTGGCACTTGGTTTATATATAAGCTCAGTTGGCTTAGGTGTGAAGGAGAGAGGAGTCTGAAGTTTTAGACAAGCCAGAAATGGTGTGAAAGCATTCAGTTTGCTCTGAGCTTCTACATATTCATTTCCTTGTTCTAGTAATAAAATTATGGCATATGATATGAAGATTATTACCTAAATAATTCTTTTTTGAACTGGCAATTAGCCAGCTTCTTCTTTATATACTGTCAGGAACATTTTTCCTTTCTTTTTTTTTTGCTTTATGAGCTCTCAGTTTGACTTCTATTCTAGCAGTGCATCTGTTGACTAACGGTATTTTTGTTTGCCTGTGTTGTGTTGTATCATGTGTGTATGTGTGTGTTGAGAAAGAGCAGGAAAATAGTGCCAGAACAGGAGGGAGGAAGAAAGCACATTTACTTTGGATTAACATATGTCATCCCTTGTTATCCATCTGGGAATTCAGAGAGAGAATTATCTAAGGGAAAGAAAGGGATTACTCATTGAATTTATACATAAGATAAAGAATATTTATGTCCAACTCTGTTAACTTTCAAAATTGTACTAAAGCTACTAGCATTTGGAAGAAACTAGCAAAGCTTCAGTCAGAGACAATGCTGATACACGTAATTAAGATGAAGCATGATAAGTGCTTTGGTAGGGCAATAATAGTGTTTACAGAAGCACATAGAAAGATCATTTAGCCTGAAGAATAAGGAGAAGGTGATGTTTGGTTGGCTTACCAACAATAGCATTTAATCTGCTCAATGTTTTCAGCATCAGGAATTTGAACAGAGCACTTCTGAGCAGCTGTGCTTCATACGGCATCAGATGAGGTCTAAGTGATGTTATTTATATACTGGAAATGAGTGCTCACTGTCAGCAGGGAGCCCAGTGTGTGTGAGCTGTTAGCCAAGAGCCTCAGTTTTCCATGTGGTCCTCTCCACACACCTACTTGTGCTTCCTCACAGCATGGTGATTGGATTTTCAAAGGAAGTGTTATTAGACAGTAGGGCTGAAACCTGTGTGGACCTTTTAAGACCTTGCAAGAGAAGTTATACAATATCACTTCTAATAGCACTTTATAGTTCAAAACAGATCATAGGACCCATCCATTTTTAAAGAGAGAGGAAATAGACTCCACTTAGTGATGGGAATATAAATTCATATTGTAAAGCAGGATGTTGAATGGGAGATTTTTCTGTGACCATCTTTGGAAATATGATCTACCACACTGGTCTACATCTCTTGGCATTTTGCCTTTTTTTTTTTTTTTTTTGCCCTGAATTTGGAAGGCAACTAACACTTTCCTCTTGATAATGACTTTTCACACCATGAAGTCATGAAGAAAATGATCTTTTCTTTTATCGTCTCTTTCAAACCTTCTTTCCAGGAATATTTGATTAAGTCCTATTTCACAACTTAAATTAGTTCTTTTTTATTTTTGGAAAATGGATAATATATTAATATCTTTTAAATCAGCACCTTACATAGGATACTTGACTCTCGATAGGAATTGGTAAGTGTTAAACAAATACACAATAAACTGTGGAAAATTCTGAAAGAGATGGAAATACCAGACCACCTGACCTGCCTCTTGAGAAACCTATATGCAGGTCAGGAAGCAACAGTTAGAACTGGACATGGAAAAACAGACTGGTTCCAAATTGGGAAAAGGAGTACGTCAAGGCTGTATATTGTCACCCTGCTTATTTAACTTAGATGCAGAGTACATCATGAGAAACGCTGGGCTGGATGAAGCACAAGCTGGAATCAAGATTGCCGGGAGACATATCAGTAACCTCAGATATGCAAATGATACCACCCTTATGGCAGAAAGTGAAGAAGAACTAAAGAGCTTCTTGATGAAAGTGAAAGAGGAGAGTGAAAAAGTTGGCTTAAAGCTCAACATTCAGAAAACGAAGATGATGGCATCTGGTCCCATCACGTCATGGCAAATAGATGGGGAAACAGTGGAAACAGTGTCAGACTTTATTTTGGGGGGCTCCAAAATCACTGCAGATGGTGATTGCAGCCATGAAATTAAAAGACGCTTTACTCCTTGGAAGGAAAGTTATGACCAACTTAGATAGCATATTCAAAAGCAGAGACACTACCTTGCCAACAAAGGTCCATCTAGTCAAGGCTATGGTTTTTCCAGTAGTCATGTATGGATGCGAGAGTTGGACTGTGAAGAAAGCTGAGCACCAAAGAATTGGTGCTTTTGAACTGTGATGTTGGCGAAGACTCTTGAGAGTCCCTTGGACTGTAAGAAGATCCAAGCAGTCTATTCTAAAGGAGATCAGTCCTGGCTGTTCTTTGGAAGGAATGATGCTAAAGCTGAAACTCCAGTACTTTGGCCACCTCATACGAAGAGTTGACTCATTGGAAAAGATCCTGATGCTGAGAGGGATTGGGGGCAGGAGGAGAAGGGGACAACAGAGGATGAGATGGCTGGATGGCATCACTGACTCGATGGACATGAGTTTTAGTAAACACTAGGAGTTGGTGATGGGCAGGGAGGCCTGGCTTGCTACGATTCATGGGGTCGCAAAGAGTCGGACATGAACTGAACTGAACTGAAGAAAATACCAAAAGATACAGCCCCTCTCTAATTTGTAACTATGTACTAATCAATACATCTCACTGTTGGTTGTGAGGTCTTAAAATGAATGATGTTGTTGTAGATAGGGATCTGATTCTGGTACTTAGTCTCTGATCACTACTCTATGTTACCTTGAGCAAATCACATGTCTTTGGGACTCAGTTTTCTCTTGTGTAAAGCTAGTACTTTGGATTTGATATCAAAAGCCTATTCAAACCTTAAAGTAAATTTATTTTCAGAAAAATGTGGTAAATGTTAAAATTTTTCGATGACTACTTAAAGATAGCTTTATTAGTAATTCAGCTTAAGAAGTTGTACATTTCTTATGTCTGTTTAAGAAAAGTGACACAAATATTCAAATATTCTTTTTATTCCCATTAAGATTTAGAAGCCAGCTATTTCCAGCTAATGTTAAATTACGTTGAGAGTGTGGTTCATTTAAGCTGTTACTATTATATGTGAAACACGTAGATTTTTCCAACTGAAAGTCAGAAACCCTTACAAGCTGAATTTGAGTTTAGTCAAGTAATATTTCTAATGGCATATACAGGTGACAAAAACTCTTAGAGTTTATAGATCAATGCAACAGAAAGACATTCATGTGAATGTTGCACTATTTGATTATTTCAGCCATTTCTTTCTGTCCTCACCCATGAATTTATTGTGTGCCAGCATTTAATAGTCATGGCATGATTTATTTCTTACAGCAGCTCTATGAGGTGGGTGACATTATTATTTGCATTTTACATGTGAGGAAGCAGATGCATGTTAAGAGTTACCAAGCTGCCCAATGTCACATATCTTAACTTGAGAAATCTGTATGCAGGTCAAAAAGCAACAGTTAGAACTAGACATGGAAAAACTGGTTCCAAATCAGGAAAGGAGTACGTCAAGGCTGTATATTGTTATCCTGTTTGTTTAACTTATATGCAGAGTTCATCATGCGAAATGCTGGACTGGATAAAGCACAAGCTGGACTCAAGACTGCTGGGAGAAATATCAATAACCTCAGATATGCAGATGACACCACCCTTATGGCAGAAAGTAAAGAAGAACTAAAAAGCCTCTTGATGAAAGTGAAAGAGGAGAGTGAAAAAGCTGGCTTAAAACTCAACATACAGAAAACTAAGATCATGGCATCTGGTCCATCACTACATGGCAAATAGATGGGGAAACAATGGAAACAGTGACAGACTTTATTTTCTGGGTCTCCAAAATCACTACAGAGGTTGACTGCAGCCATGAAATTAAAAGATGCTTGCTCCTTGAAAGAAAAGCTGTGACCAACCTAGAGAGCATATTAAAAAGCAGAGATATTACTTTGCCAACAAAGGTCCGTCTAGTCAAAGCTATGGTTTTTCCAGTGGTTGTGTATGGATATGAGAGTTGAACTATAAAGAAAGGTGCGTGCTGAAGAACTGATGCTTTTAACTGTGGTGTTGGAGAAGACTCTTGAGAATCCCTTGGACAGCAAGGACATTGAACCAGTCCATCCTAAAGGAGATCAATCCTGAATATTCCTTGGAAGGACTGATGCTGAAGCTGAAACTCCAATACTTTGGCCACCTGATGTGAACAACTGACTCATTTGAGAAGACCCTGATGCTGGGAAAGATTGAGGTGGGAGGAGAAGGGGATGACAGAGGATGAGATGGTTAAATGGCATCACTGACTCAACGGATATGGGTTTGAGTAAGCTCTGGGAGTTGATGATGGACAGGGAGGCCTGGATTGCTGGTCAATGGGGTCTCAAAGAGTCAGACACGACTGAGTGACTGAGCTGACTGACTGACATACTCAGTAGAGCTGGAATCAAATCCAGAGTTTATGATTTAAGAGTCTCTTAATCCCTGTGGCATGTGTTTCTTTCTAATCTTGGAATCACAATTTTTTTTTTCTAAAATCCATCCATAAATTCAATACTGTGTTTCCAGGAATGAGGCCCTAACACTGGGGCCCTTAGTCTAATGCATCCTGGAACTGCTGAGCCATTTGTATAATGAATCCCAGACTGAGTGATGAGACAGATATCATGAGGTTTGGAGACTTAACAGGCTTCATCTCCAAGATGTTTAAGAACTTTCCCCTGTGCATCTGTCATCCTTTCATAGTTCTGTTAAAACATCATCATTCTACTTCTACTCTTATTCACTGCCTGGCCAGAGCATTTCTTGCATTTCAGTTTTTAATAGTGTTGCTCCAAAGGAGGAGGATGATAAAAATGTCATATAAAAAATCATCCAGTAACAGACTATTAAAATAGTGCAAATTGCATAGGACTGCAAATATGTTTTATCTTGAAAATTTATCTGGAACATTTGCTTAACTGGAACAACTTTGCATATTCAGTTCCATCTGCCAATGAAATATTCCCTCGGATAAAACTATTCCTTGTTCTGAATATTCAATGTTAACTTTTTTTTCTTGGCCCTTTAATAGATTCACATGTTTATTGCAGACAAAAATCAGGCAGTTTTACCTACTGCAAATATTATATGTGTGTATAATCTTCTGTTTAAAACATTTCTGAGTTATCCTGCCATTTATTAATATACTTTGAAACTGCATATAATAATGCATTTGAAAACAATTTCCAAAACATTGTAACCAATATACTTAGTAATTTTGTGGACTCGTTTGATGGTTTACTGTCTCATAATGTAGGAGCTAATGTAACATACTTTAAGGCAGCTGTTGATTACAATCTTCTATTAGATGGGTTTAGTCAAAAGATTGAGGTTATACTTTTTAAAAGGACACTTTTAATTTACATTTGTGACATCAAGTTACATTTTGTCTTAGGTTTAGTAAAGATGTAATGAGCACAAATAAGGTATTACATGTAAAGTTACCTTCACAGCTTTCTGACCGTCTTTATATCTTTAACCTTCTTCCTACCCCTTTTCCTGAAACAAGAGCTGCTCTTATCAGGTTTCCTGAAACTCGGATTCTAGTGAGGAGAAGAGTTCTAGATTCTGCTTTCAGTTCTCTGATATGATCCACTTGCTATACTCTTGATTTGCTTCTCTTTTTACCTATCCATGCGTGGCTTTCACCTGCTCCTGAGCTAAGGACTCTTGGATTTTACTTTCTACTGGATTAATGCCGGGCTGTCAGCTCAGGTGATCGGTTTTGGGTTATGCCTGATGCTGCCCTCTGGCTCTACCTTTTGCTTACCTCTGGCTCTACCTTTTGCTTACCTTTGGCTCTTGTGGTTTTGTCCCAGACCACCTATGCCCTACCTGGAATCTTAGAATTTGAGTTACCATCTGAAATACTGTTGCATCTAGGAAAGACATAGACAGGCTCTGTGTCTGGTGCCAACACCACAAAGGAGACCAGGACTCAGTGTCTGTCCCAGGAAACTGGTTTACCTGTTACAGTGAAGGGAGTAGAAATATATAGATTTTTTTTTGATGTGATAAATGTAGTACAAGTCTGTGCATACAATTTTGTGAGAACACAGGAGAAGACCAAGAAGTCAAGCCTCACAGTTAGAAAGATATCTGGAAGACTTGTCACTTGAGGCTTGATGATGTGCGGGCAGTAGCTTTGTGCAGCAAGTGTTTAAGGGCAAAGCTGTTTTTATTTTAAGGCCAATTATGAAGTACAGAAATAACATTGAGTTAATAAAGAAATACAAGCATTTGGATATTGCTAGAAGGTAATATGCAGTGTAAAATGGCAAAAATGACACTGGGGAAGGCAGAGGTCAGATCAGAAAAACTGTGCTATGTGTGAAAAGTGTGGTCTTATCTCGTACTGATAGAGAATCAGTGATTATAATGCTTTGCTGTTTTATTTAGTTATAGATCAAGTGGCATCTATTTACTCTTCTCCTAGAAGGAGCACTTTAATTTCATTTTGAAATCCTCACCACTTGCTCATTTCTTGTCCATGGGATTGAGTTATGTTAGGTCCACTTCAAGCTCCAGCACATTAAACAGACCAGACTGGTAAGAACCTCCTATCTATCTAACCATAACTGGTCCTTTCTTCAGGTAAAATTTGTGGTAGTAGCTGTTACTACAGTACGTATATGTGTAGGATGTGGGACAGGAATGCATGAGCTGAAAGAGAAGCTCTTACGGGGTAACCAAACCTCCCTAATACCTGGTTGGTGAGATGGTTCCATGGCTCTGAACAAGTAAGGACCTTCCTACATTTTTCCTACTTGTTTTCAGCTTGTAGGTTTGTTTCATTTCAGATGGATAAATATGGATAGACCATCAAATTGTGTATTTTTTTTGCCCTAACACTATTCACTGTGTAGTGTATGGCATTGTATTGTTGCAGATTCTTCCAGTATTCTGCTGATATTGGAATTATAATTCTTCCTTAATAGTTATTTTCCTAGGAATTTAGATCCAGGATGTCTAAATAGATCCTCTTTGAAATATGTCTCATGTAACTTCAAGATAGTAATCTAACATTAATAGCAGCAATTTACTGTTTGCAAATCAGTTTAACCATATAAGAAGTTTTTTGATTTGCATTTAATTCTGTAAACTATGTATTATAAGATATTTCATCTTACATATTGAAAAAAATTGACCTTCTCTGGGAGTGAAGGTCCTCATCCATACAGCAGCTTGAGTCATGAGTCTCGAGCTTCAGAGACTGGCATCTTTCTCTATATCATATTGTCTCTCAGTCATTCTAACAGTAAGTTTGGAAGATGAGTTTGAAACATATTCACTACCTCCCTTTGCTAAAAAGGTCCCTGAAGTGCAAGATAAAACAAAATCATGGCTGGGGTTGAAAAATGAGACGAGTACAAGTCTTTTAACTTCTTGTGAACTGTCAACTTTATCCATGATTTCTTTTTGCATAAACATATAGCTAATTTCTTGACACTCATAACACTTACTGGTTTTACTACTGCTGGGTTGTTCCTCTCTGATCTTTTGTCTAAATGCTGGGACACATTAGAAATGCCGCTCATGTTGTGTTATCAAGTAGGGTATGAACAAGACTTTTTTAACCACAGGGGGGAAAAAAAATGATAGCTATGTATCAGACTCAGATTCTGTATACCCAAACTGAATTCTAGCTGCAAGGTGCTTGTGATGAGCACCCAAAATATATGTATGGCATGTGTAATGGTAGCAATATGAAAAATAATTCACAATAAAAATCTGAAATGCACTTAAATTGACATGGTTTTGGAACTATAATTATAAGCAGAAGTCTCCCTGGCTCTTGGTTCACCTTGGGTTCATAATTTTATCTTTTCAACCTTCTCTTGGGAGAGTTTTAACGCTGACTGGGTTTTCTTACTGCTTCCCTGTTGATCTCTAGTGTGTCTAGAGTATGTCAGGAAAATGTTTTAACTCTATCCTATTTCTGCTCGGCTGGAAAAAGCCTTTAATCTCTACAAAGCTCACATTTTGTAAATGTGGGTTGTAAAAGTAGTTTCTTTAAGAGAAAAAATGCCATTGCTTTCTAAATATGAAAAAAATTATATGGCTTAGATACATTTCTCAGTTTTATATCAACACACCCATCTCAGGAGAGTGCTTATTATTGCATGAATATGGTGTCTTATCCCTGGTTCAATGTGCAGGCTCAATAAATAGATATCAGAATATGGTGTACAATCATATTAAATGTTATATATTTTTTAAAAGACCAAATATAAGTTCTAAATAATTGAGTTTTCCAAAAATTGTATTAACATTTATTTATTTATTTTACTTTACAATACTGTATTGGTTTTGCCATACATTGACATGAATCTGCCATGGGTGTACATGAGTTCCCAATCCTGAACCCCCCTCCCACCTCTCTCCCCATATCATCTCTCTGTGTCATCCCAGTGCACCAGCCCCAAGCATCCGGTATCCTGTATCGAACCTAGACTGGCAAATTGTTTCTTACATGATAGTATACATGTTTCAATGCCATTCTCCCAAATCATCCCACCCTCACCCTCTCCCACACCAAAAGTCTGTTCTATACATCTGTGTCTCTTTTGCTGTCTTGCATACAGGGTTATCATTACCATCTTTCTAAATTCCATATATATGTGTTAGTATACTGTATTGGTGTTTTTCTTTCTGGCTTACTTCACTCTGTATAATCAGCTCCAGTTTCATCCACCTCATTAGAACTGATTCAAATGTATTCTTTTTAATGGCTGAGTAATACTCCATTGTGTATATGTACCACAGCTTTCTTATCCATTCGTCTGCTGATGCATATCTAGGTTGCTTCCATGTCCTGGCTATTATAAACAGTGCTGTGATGAACATTGGGGTACATGTGTCTCTTTCAATTCTGCAATTTGTATGGAAATACAAAAAACCTCGAATAGCCAGAGCAATCTTGAGAAAGGAGAATGGAACTAGAGGAATCAACCTGCCTGACTTCAGGCTCTACTACAAAGCCATAATCATCAAGACAGTATGGTACTGTCACAAAGACAGAAATATAGATCAATGGAACAAAATAGAAAGCCCAGAGATAAATCCACATGCCTATGGACACCTTATCTTCAACAAAGGAGGCAAGAATATACAATGGAGAAAAGACAATCTCTTTAACAAGTGGTGCTGGGAAAACTGGTCAACCACTTGTAAAAGAATGAAACTAGATCGCTTTCTAACACCATACACAAAAATAAACTCAAAATGGATTAAAGATCTAAACGTAAGACCAAAAACTATAAAACTCCTAGGGAAGAACATAGGCAAAACACTCTCTGACATACATCACAGCAGGATCCTCTATGACCCACCTCCCAGAATACTGGAAATAAAAGCAAAAATAAACAAATGGGATCTAATTAAAATTAAAAGTTTCTGCACAACAAAGGAAACTATAAGCAAGGTGAAAAGACAGCCTTCAGAATGGGAGAAAATAATAGCAAATGAAACAACTGACAAACAACTAATCTCAAAAATATACAAGCAACTTATGCAGCTCAATTCCAGAAAAATAAATGACCCAATCAAAAAATGGGCCAAAGAACTAAATAGACATTTCTCCAAAGAAGACATACAGATGGCTAACAAACACATGAAAAGATGCTCAACATCACTCATTATCAGAGAAATGCAAATCAAGACCACAATGAGATACCATTTCACACCAGTCAGAATGGCTGCAATCCAAAAGTCTACAAGCAATAAATGCTGGAGAGGGTGTGGAGAAAAGGGAACCCTCTTACACTGTTGGTGGGAATGCAAACTAGTACAGCCACTATGGAGAATAGTGTGGAGATTCCTTAAAAAACTGGAAACAGAACTGCCTTATGACCCAGCAATCCCACTGCTGGGCATACACACTGAGGAAACCAGAATTGAAAGAGACACGTGTACCCCAAGATAACATTTATGATGATGATGTTGGAAGATAAAACATGAGAACCCTTATAGTTAAGCATGTTATAATCTTTGGAGAATACATGCTTGATATCTTATGAAGAATAATTCTACCTTTCCTGTTTTTGTTGTTAGATACTGTGTGGTACTGATCTTGATTCTTTTAAAAAGTATGTTTATATTATAGTTCCATAGTTATAATGTCTATTATTATTATTTTATTTTGTATATAGGAATGTTTCAAATGGAAAGTGGCTCTAGTTGGATTGAATTTGAATCTTTTTGTGAGGAATCATTTGGTTTTGCCACTGGGTGATGGGCTTTTCTTCTCTTTATTTATGCAATCTCAATTAATAGTGAGAGACATAGAATCCTAGAATGTTAGAGCTGGTAGAGACCTTAGTAATCTCTGACCACAACTCACATTAAAAGTATGTTTTATATTGCAGTCAAAACTCCTCTGCCTGCTCTACACAGATGTATGCATGCATGTAAAAAAAACTGGAAAAGAGTATTATGAAAGAATATTTATGCTTTGTGTGCTTAGCTTTTCAACTAATTTATTAAGAAAAAGAAAGCTGATCTCAACCCATCAAACTAACCACCAGGACCAGCTGTATATTTTGCAGATCCAAAAGCAACTATGGTTCTCCTTGGTCAAATTATTATTTAAAGATTTATTTAAAATTTTAAAGATTTCAAGATTGCATTAGCAGATCATTAATCCAAGCTTGGGGCCCCCAGAGCATGAAGCCCTGAGAGGCAGCACAGGTTTTACACAAGTGAAACCGCCTCTGCTCACCCCTTCTGAATGGATTGTGGCCAGCAGTTTTAAAACACTCTAGCAACTCTCTCATTTTATAGAAATGAAGACTGAGGTTCATTAAAGGTGAATCACTTCACATAAAAATATGATGAAATGCAACAGAAAGGCAATTTTCTGACTTATATTCCAGTGTTATTACCACTAATCTCATTAGCTTACTCTAGGGGCGGGATAATAGATTTATATATTTCCTGGATTTTGTAAACTATTTCCTCCTGTGATCCCAACTCTTTAGAATTTAATTTTATTTCAGATGTTGAAAATGTTCTTAATATCACTTAGTCTATTTTCACGTCTTGGTAAAAGTTGGCAATGATTTTCTTTCTTTCTTCTTTCTTATTTTTTATTTTTTTTTTTACTTTGAGGCTTTCTGAACCACCAACTACTATTATATAGTATCGTAGTTGCTTGGAGGCAATGAAAGGAAAGACCAGGCATAAGTTTCAAGATCTGGGTCAAAGAAGAAAGTCATAAAAGTCAGGAACCTGTAATGCCCTATAGAAACTGAGAAACGATATGAAGGAGTGAAATACAGGGGTTATATTTAGAGAAGGAGGGAAGCAATTATTCCCCTGAGCCTAGAGGGATACATGAGAGGACAACTGTGTATGCTGAAATTACTTCTAAGTGTGTGGAGAAGAAAAGTGTCCATTGTTTTTATTTCTACACAGAAATGGCAACCAAGATCATCATGTGGTAAGGATGGTATGGAGGAGGTCAGAAAAAATAGAAGGCTTATAAAAGCTGCCTGGTGAGGCGGAAGCCTGGTTCTTCATATAAGGGTCTGCAACCTGAAGACTTAAATAATGTATTCAAAGTCAAGTATCTGTATATCCAACTAAATCTGATAAAATGCATAATTGAATTATAACAATGAATAGAATATAAAATGATTAATAATTACATTTCGTTGATTATTAAGCTGAATCCAGATTGTTTTAAAATAAAAGTGAATTTGAGCCTATTCACTGGAAAAGATTCTGATGCTGGGAAAGATTGAAGACCAAAGGAGAAGGGGGTGACAGAAAATGAAATGGTTAGATGGCATCACTGACTCAATGGACATGAATTTGAGCAAGCTTCTGAAGATAGTGGAGGACAGGGGAGCTTGGTGTGTTTCTGTCTATGGCATCGCAAAGAGTCAGACACAACTTAGCAAATGAACAACAACAACAAAACAAAACGGTCTATCTGAAATAGGGTCCTTGATCTGCACCTATAACAATTTTGTGTGTGTGTGCATTTGTCAGTGAAGTTGTTTAAACTATTTTTTATTTAGACTTTGTCTTTAAATTGGTGATTAATTTGTCGATATGAATTAAATTTTTTTAGTCCATCTTTATTTTTTAACAAGAGAAGTCAAGGTGGTGAAAATGGAGAGTAACTGGAGCGGGAAAGTGAATAAAATAAAAGAAAATCCATCAGAATGTCATTTTATGTTGTTTCTTTATTGAACCTGTAGTGTTTGACCATGTACAGTCAAACCATGAGGAGTACCACTTAAAAAAATGTGAATGAATATTAAACATTCTTTATCAGACTTCCAGATATAATGCTATGTTACAAAGGCTTTCATTTATTAATAGAAAAACTTTGAAAAAGGCACCAGATTTGAAAGTTTTAAAGTGTTTTCATTCACATCCTAAGTTTTTTCCTTTCACTCCAAGTTAATTCTCTTACTCTTTTTTATTTACTTTTTCTTTAAGTACTTGTGTTCCAGTTTTAGGCAGGACCTCATTCATTCAGAACCTAATGAAAACATAAAGTCCTTTCACCCACTGTTGTTCTGCAGGGCTTCGTGATAGATATTATTAAATCAACACATACAGTGCTTATTTTTTTTTTTTTAAGTTGCTGACCCTGGAGAATTTGGAATCCCTTTTGCAGAAACATTTAACCATGTGCTCTTAGCACATGTATCTGAAAAACTGCGCTTAGCTGAACCTGAAAGAGAAACTGTTCTTTGTTTGTCTCTCCCTCAGGATCAAGTGAAGATCAAAAGTTAACATACTTCAGGAAGGCCTTTTATTCATTTTGAAGCCCCTTTTCATATCAACTTTTAGTAGAAAACAGTTATGTGATGATTGAAGGCTCTTAGAATCTCTTTATGGGACTTTTCAAATGTTAAATACCCAGGCACATAGTAGGTATAAAATGTCTTTTCCAATGATCAGAGCAAAAGTAAAAATAAAAAAAAATTGAAAGTTTCCTTCTGATAGCCCTACTGAGATTTTAAGACAGCAATTAAAAATAATTTCTACCCATAATTTGCATATAAATATGCAATATTCATGCAAACCATGAAATAGTCACTCTATTTACTTTTTAATTAAATTCTGATCACTATGATAATTTATTTCAATAATTTTTGAAATAGCAATCCCTTAAAAAGATCAGTGGTGAACAGTGTTTAAGATCTACATAACTGCCTTCAATCTCTTGCATAGTTTCTCAGTTTACTTAATCTGAAAAGTAATCCAAAGAATCACAATGCCTTAATTAAAATTTGGATGGTTCAAAATTTCTAAAATATTATTTTTTCAATGTCGTTATTGTTTTTAATATGAAAAAATTTGTTACTTTAAAAAAAGCCATCTGAGTGAAACATACTTTAATATGTTTCATTTTGATGAGATTTCTAAGAGCCTTTAAAATGTTGGTATTTATTGTAAATTTCTAAGGGAGCGTACATGGGGAATACAGTAGTTTCCATGTTTGTTTGACTAGCTTTGAGAAAAGACACCTCAGGGGACAATTCTATAGAACATGTTTTGGCAAAAACTGCTATAGAGGGTGTTTGTATTTCTGTTTATATATCCAAGGACATAATCATGGTGTATAAAAAAAGTGTCAAATTTTTGTTAGGTTATGAGAAAAAATGTGTTGTCAAGGTAAAGCAGTCTCATGTGAAATAAATGGAATGGAAAATATTTATAAATTTAAAATAAAAGCAAAATCTATGCCCAAAGTTTCCTGTTAGATTATGAACTTATGTTTTAACAGACTGTCTTTGAACAAAATTCTTTTGTATGTTTTTACTTAATATGGAGGATGAAAGTGGAAATCATGGGCATCTTAGCTCTAAGAAAATCTTAAGTGACTCAGAAAGATGAATGACTTTGGGGAAGCGGTTGTGTTCTAGGATTCTATGTGTTGAATGACATGGCCTCTGAGTCACTGTGTTGTAGGTGATCTTAAAAAGATATAGATATCCTAAGCTAGACAGAGATTATATCAAATCATTTTTTCCATAGAGGGAAGAGAAGATAGAAGACTTCCTGCATGGTGATGGTTGATAATATTATACAAAGTAAAAATTTGTAATCATAATTCACTCTTTTGGAATGGCTTGCTACTGTACTAAAGCACTTTATGTAGATCATTTTGTATAATCCTAAAAAAAAATAAAGTTAGTATAATATTCCCATTTTTAGACAAGAAAATTGAAGCCTGGAGAAGGCTTGGATTGTTTTACCCACATCTCACAGCTATAAATGAATGAACCAGGGAACAAAAGTAGTCTGACATCCAGGCCTGTGTTTCTAAACAGTAGCTGTTTGCCTTCTGTGTTGTTGGTTTTACCACCAGTAATAAAGTTTCCAGTAACAAAGCATGTTATTAGAAGGTCTGTTCTTTAGGAAATAGAGGCACCTTTGTGGCTACAGATGCCCCAAATTTCTTGAACACTTTCTAACTTTTTATTTACTAGTTACTGTTTGAATAGGGAATTTCTTTCTTCCTTGATATGCCACTGTAACTTGTATTTGTAAATAAGGTTTTGAGAGGTAAGGGATGATGTCAGGTAAGGAAGTAGAAGTTTATGTTTGTCAAGAAGAAAGTGAAGTTCTTTTTGAAATAGAGCAGAAAAAGAAGTGGAAAAAATTAAGCAAATTTTATAACGTTGAGGACTTGCAAAAGAGACCAACGGGATAAATGTTACAATGTGGATGTAGTATGTGATTTGGAGGTTCAGGATGGGGGGCACATGTATATCTGTGGCTGATTCATATTTATGAATGGCAGAAACCATCACAACATTGTAGAATAATTATCTTCCAATTAAAATAAATTAATTAAATTTAAAAAACATGAAAGTATTAAGTAAAAAACGGCATGGGTGGTCCTGTGTAGTTGAATACATCCATGCAGATGGTGGCAGAATAAGCTTGCATTTGCTTTAGGAGTGGCTCCGAGGACCAATCAGTTTTTATGCTGTTGGAGACACAAAGCAATAGAGTTAATGGAGGTGTCACTGCTGCTGTGATCAGATCAGTTACTGCAGGTGGTTCCTAATGGGTTTGGAGCTCAGCATTCTTTACTAATTTCTCATTTCCATTCCTGCTGTCATAGTTCAGGCCCTTATTACCTTTTGTCTGGACTACCAGCTGGTCTGACTACCTTTGGTCTCACATTTCTCAAATTTACCCTACAGAGTTTAAGGTTCTTGAAGCTCCTTTTTTATCATTTCACTCTCCTGATCAAAAGTCTCCAGTGGGTTTCCATCACCTACTGAATGAAGAACAGACTTTGTAGCCTGGCATCTAATAGTTTCCTGAACTGGCTGTAACACACCTGCCCTGCCTTTTTCTCTGATTAACTTACCCATATCCTTCATCTGTGCCTACTAACAGCTGCCTGTAGCCCAGGTTTCCTCATGCCATCCCCTTGCTTTTGCTTCTCTGTCAGCTAAAATCATTTCTCCTCTTTTTTTCCTATCAACATTCTACATAGGCACTATTTATTTTTGTCTTTGAATGACTTTGCTGAGGTGTGATTGACATGTAAATGCTGTATGTATTTAATGCATACAATTTGGTGAGTCTGGGGCTATGTACATACCAGTGAAACCTTCATCACCATCAAGGCTGTGGGCATCCATAATCTCCCAAAGTTTCTTCCCGCCCTCCTTATCATCATCATCATCATTTTTTTGGCATGTATATGGTATGAATATTTAACATAAAATCTACCTTTTAACAAATTTTAAGCACATATTAGGGCTTCTCTGGTGCTCAGTGGTTAAAGAATCCATCTGCAATGCAGGAGACACAGATGCAGGTTCGATCCCTGGAAGATCCCCTGGAAGAGGGAATGACAACCCACTCCAATATTCTTGCCTGGAGAATCCTAAGGACAGAGGAAGCTAGTGGGCTACAATCCATAGGGTTGCACAGCTGGGCATGACTGAAGTGACTGAGCACACGCATACACACACACACACACACATACACGCCCATGTTATTGTTAGCTGTAGGCACTACGCTATATAGCAGATCTCCAGAACTTACTTATCTTGTGTAGCAGAAACATTTTGCCCTTTGACCATTACCTCCTTGTTTTCCCCTTCCTCCAGGTCCTGGAAACCACCATTCTACTCTCTTTCTGTGAGTTTGGCTATTTAGATTCTATATAAGTGAGATAACACAGTATTTGCCTTTCTGTGACTGGCTCATTTCAGTTAGCTTATTGTCCTCCAGGTCCATCCATGTTGTCACAAATGGAGTTTCCTTTTTGTAAAGGCTGAATGATATTCCATTGTATCCATATGCCTCATTTTCTTTATCTGTTTCATCCATCAGTGGACATTCAGATTGCTTCATATATGCATTCTTTAATGCCATTACAAATGTCTCTTACTTCATAAATCCCTCTAATCATCTCAGCTAAAAGGAACTTTTTTTTTTTGAAGTAGGAAATGGCAACCTACTCTAGCATTCTTGCTTGGAGAATTCCATGGACAGAGGAGCCTGACAGGCTTCTGTCCACGGGGTCACAAAGAATCGGATATGACTGAGTGAGCACACATGCACGTAGTTGATTTGCAGTGTTGTGTTAGTTTCTGCTGCACAGCAAAGTGAGTCAGTTATACAGAGAAATACACCCACTCCTTTTTAGATTCTGTTCCCATATAGGTCATTACAGAGTACTGAAGACAGTTTCCTGTGCTATACAATAGCTTATCAGTTACTACTTCATATATTTTATATAGTAGTATGTATGTCAGTCCCAGTCTCCCAATTTAACCTTCCCCCAACCTTTCCCCTTTGATAACCATGTTTGTTTTCTATATCTGTAACTCAATTTCTATTTTGTAAATTGGCTCATTTATACCACTCTTTTAAGATTGCACATATAAGCAAAATCACATATTATTTGTCTTTCTGTCAGACTTAACTTCACTTAGTATAGCAATCTCTAGGTCATTCCATGTCATTGAAAATGGCATTATTTCACTCGTTTTTATGGATGAGTAGGATTCCATTGTATATGAGGAACTGTTCATCCTCTGAACTTTACAAGTGGACTTATGATCTCTTTGCATAAAGCTAACAAATTTTTCTTTAGATTATAGCTAGAGTTCCTGTTTATTACTGGATTGTAGAGGTTGCATTTTAATTATCTCTATACCCCACAGTGATGATCTCAAGGCCATAACATAGGAAATATTAAAAAAAATATTTGTGACACTCAGCTGAGCTGACTCCCACAATTCTTGAGAATATTATCCACAAAATCTTAACTTCCCAAAAGCTGGTGGTTGTAATATTTATTTTGCTCTATTATCTCTTCTAGCAACCTTTATTTTTCTTTTGTAAAATCATCACAATTGGAATGAAAATCTTAATTTGTACAATTATTTATTGGTGATCTTTGTAAGAACAGAGATGAAATATGTCTAGATCATCATTGTATAACTAGCATAGTATTCAGAACAGGGAAGTCACATAATAAATATTAATTGAATGAGTGAACAAGTCTCCTAACATAGTCTGTTTTCCAAAACACCTAAATAATAGTTATTCATTCCAAGATATTTGTTGGGTACTGTATTTGCTACATGGAATACATTGCTAGGACTATGGCAATAAAAATTAATTGGGAATACCTTCATGTCCAAATGTGAAAGCTTTATTTAATCTAGTCAACTGGCAAAATAAATTTAGTGAGCCACTTTAGCTTTAATGATGCCAGAAGTTGATCCATAAATGAATCAGAAAATCTCTCAAAGCCTGATTTACCATCTTGGAAAACAGATATGATCTACCTTACTTGTAAGGGCTATTCAACATCTTTAAGTTTAACTTGATTTGTCCAGTAGAAGTAACCATTTCTTCTTTGTAGTAGATTTAATCTCATCTGAATACTGTCATTGGATATGTATCCAACCATGTAAGACTCAATTGATAATACAGAGTGTGCAAACTTCAAATGCTTGATAGCATCCCCATATTTGAATGATCTGTCTTGGCTCCTGCCAAAAGTGCAGTTCAGTTCAGTTCAGTCACTCAGTCATGTCCGACTCTTTGCAATCCCATGGACTGCAGCACGCAGTTAAGATACTTAATATTCAAGTGAATTGCTCTAAGCATTATGTCATCCATAAATCCTGATTCTAAGCCTTCCACCTATAGCAGGTTAGATATGTATCAGTTCAGTTCAGTTCAGTCGCTCAGTCGTGTCCTACTCTTTGCGACCCCATGAATCGCAGCACGCCAGGCCTCCCTGTCCATCACCAACTCCCGGAGTTCACTCAGACTCACGTCCATCGAGTCCGTGATGCCATCCAGCCATCTCATCCTCTGTCGTCCCCTTCTCCTCCTGCCCCCAATCCCTGCCAGCATCAGAGTCTTTTCTAATAAGTCAACTCTTCTCATAGATCTGTATATACTGGCCTATATCCTGTAGAACAACACTATAAAACTCTATCCTTGGATTTTACTGCACTCATCTGGGAAATGGTCCCATGTAGTAGATCTCCATACTTTTTAATGAAACAGCAATTAAGGATATCATATATAAATTTATCATATTTCTTATATGAGAATCCATGTCCTCATATTTTTTTTCAGAATTTAGGTTTAAAATTAACTTTGTCTACTGATATGTTTATTTATTTATTTATTTTTTAATATTTTTTTTTTTTTTTAATTTTAAAATCTTTTTTTTTTGGGCTGCACCATGCAGCATTTGGGATCTTAGTTCCCCAACCAGGGATTGAATCTATCACCCCTGCAGAGGAAATTCAAAGTCTTAATCACTGGACCACCAGGCAAGTCCCAATGATAAACTTCTTTTCAGTAGTTAATGAAAAATTTGCAACTCATCATCATATACGTATATGTGTGTTTGTGTGTGTATGTGTGTGTGTGTGTGTGTGTATGCTATTCAGAAAGTTCAAAGGCAAGCCTTTTGCTTGGGTTCCTTTATCTTGATTTTTATTCTATGATTCCTTTCCTTTCCCTCTTTCTTCCCAATTACTGCCTGACTCATTTTTTTTCTGTGCTTTTGAAAATAGTTTTATTGTATTGATTACTTGCACTGCGGTTTGAATCAATTATTTTTCGATATAGTTGGAGGCATAAATAAATAACACCTAATAAATAATACACTTGTCTTTAGGCATGCATATTCTCTTTTACAAACATTAGTTGCAGGAGTTAATTGGAAATGCAACTAAATATTACTCTGATTAATTAGTGTTCGTTAAGTTCCCTTGGTGTACTTTATAGAACCCAGGAAGCTTCTGGTGTCTGCCCTAGCACAGCTTGAAGGTACTTTTGGGGACACAGCATTGAATTTTTCTTGTATTTTAATGAGTGTCATATATACAGATTAATTATTTTCATTCAACATTCCCTATTGTTCCTTTTGCTTTGAAATGAAAATTGTAAATGCTTAAATAAATTAATTGAAAAGTTGTTTACCATCACTGTAACTCATATAATATTTTCATGTCCTCAGCTGAAATGCAATTTTCTAATGCTTGACACAGGTAATACTGTTTAATGAATCACAGCTGAGTTCACTTTTAGCTTCTTTAAACTAGGGAAGAAAAGAACAAAACTCTCTTCCATGGTTCACTTATACTTCTCTAGAAACGTATCTATCAATCTCATCTGATATTGGAGCAAAATTTTCCTACTGATAAAAAGCAGTATTTGAACATATAGACATGGTTAGTCATGGGCAAAAACTTGACCCTTGGATTGTGCCAGTGACTATTCTGTTTCTGGGGACTGTGCTCTCAAAAAAGGTATCATCCCTAATTTTTCTAAAGGTATCATCCTTGAGTTGTGTTTCCTAGATAGCATTTAGGAAAATACTAAATATGCAGGATACAGCATGCTTGGGGCTGGTGCACGGGGATGACCCAGGGGGATGTTATGGGGAGGGAGGTGGGATGGGGGTTCATGTTTGGGATTGCATGTACACCCATGGTGGAGTCATGTCAATGTATGGCAAAACCAATACAGTACTGTAAAGTAAAATAAAGTAAAAAAAAAAATAAAAAAAAATTAGTGTTTAGTACTATCTACAAAATGCTGTTCCTACAATATGCTCTGTGAGAATGGGAATTGGGAACTACTGATCAAATACATGGGGAAAATAAAATGTATCACAGATACATTTTCTTAGAGCGTCATAGCTTCTATTAGTATCAAGGCTCCAAGAACTCTTGCAGAAAATAAATGTTAAATCTAGCATTTTCCTAAAAGAAAGATTTTCTTCTCAGAACAAGCCAACCATTAATACCCTGAGAAATTCTTCTAGTTGCTGTTGTTCCATGTTCACTTTGATTAGCAATGCTTTAGGGTTTTTTTTTTTTTTTCCCACTCAGAGCTTATTCATGATCTCCTTATTTCTTACAAAATCACGGAGCATTGAAAGGACCTCAGAAGCTACTGTAGCTCAGTGGTTTGCAAACTGTGGCATTCATGATAACAACCTATGGAAGCTCTGTTAAAACAAGGATTGCTGGCTTCTTTCCTGGAGTTGGGCTCAGTAGGTCTGAATTAGGAGGTTAAGTATTTGCATTCTAACAAGTTCCTGGGTGATTCTGGTGCTGCTGGCATGGGATGAGACTTGAAAACCTGTGATATAGGGGTGTTGTGCAGTCTACCATGTCTCCCCTCCATTTCTAGTGTCTGAAACTTTCATAGAATTTTTTACTCTCAATTTCCTCAAGTATCCTTAATTGTCTAGGACACATTACTTATCCCCAAACCATTAGGCTTGAATATGGGAACCAGGTGGTCACTCATTAGTTCTGGAGTTATTTCTGGAAAGAGAAACAGCTTGTTTTCAATGACCTCTACTGCCTCTGGCTGCTTTTGTTTTTTAGCTGTCTATCCATCTGGATGTTCATTTATTTACTTTTTGAATAAATGCTTACTGAGTACATACTATATTTGGGGCAATCTTTTAGGTGCTGGGCATATAGTGGAAAACAAAACATACACAGGTTCCTACTCTCACGAAAACTTACATAGAAGGGGAAACAATTTAAGAGGGAGATAAGTGAAAACAAAGAAGCAAAAAACAGGACATAGTAATGCTAGAGAGAAGGTCTGTGAGGGACTGACCAGTATTGTGGTCAGAAGATGACTTCGCTGAGGACGGAGCATCTGAAGCGAATCCTCAGTGGCCAGTCGTATTTTTGAGATTATTTTCCTTTGGATTTGGCCACCTAATGTGTGGATTGTTAGTTCACTGTCAGCCTCACTCTTCTTTGGATTTGGATGCTGTGTGACTCCCTTCTCACAACTTTGCTGCTTTGCTTGTGGCTTTGGATAGAGGTTCTTCCAGCCCAGAGACCTATAATCCAGAAACTTCGTCACTCCTGGCCATGCCTCCCTTATCAACTCCCCACTCTCCATCAGCTCTTTGACCCATCATAAAGAGTAAGATATTTGCTGCTTCACCAACTCTGTTCTTGAACAGCTCCAGGAAAGGAATGCTATACATTTTGAAGCTTGCCTTTTCATCTCTGAAATGTTCTTTGTGCAAAATCTCTTCTTCAGTTGTGTTCGGCTCTTTGTGACCCCACAAGCTATAGCCCGCCAGGCTCCTTTGTTCATGGGATTCTCCAGGCAAGAATACTGGAGTGGGTTGTCATTTCCTCCTCTGGGGGATTTTCCCCATCCAGGGATCAAACCCACGTCTCTCAAGTCCCCTACGTTGGGCAGGTGGTTTCTTTACCACTAACACCACCTGGGAAGCCTTGAAATAGTCTTAAAGGAAACTTTTAAAAATATAATGAGCTGAATTTAATTTCCCTGTCATTTCCCTTCCTAATTGTAGCCATTAGCGGTTATATGGATCTAATCTAACCTCTCTGCATGGGACAGCTCTTTGGATAATTGACGACAGCCACCATGTCCTCCACTTCTCTGGTGAGATTTCTTTTTCTTAGGCCAAACTTCCACATCGCCTTTGAATCAGTCAGTCCTCACTGGATGTGGCTTCAAGTCTCTTCTTTTTCTTGCATTCTCTCCTTCCCATGTCCTTTACTTTGCCTTTGACCTATCATCCTGATGTGGTTTGAATAACAGAGAGCAAAAGACTTCTGCCTTTTCTTGATCAATTACTATTCATCTATGATGCAGCCTACATGCACAGACGCTTTTTATTTCTTTAATTTTAAATATGAATCTCATTTTTAAAACTCAAATTGAGTTGACTAACCTCTTCTTCCCTAATTATGTTTTCCTGCACATTTGCTGCAGTGAAATCATGGCCTCTCCATCACTACACTTAACATAGTGTCATACACTTTACGTCAAGCACTTTTCTAATGCATTAACTTATTTAATTCTTAAACAACATTATGAAATGGAAACTATAATTAACTCCATTTTATAGATAGTGAAAGCAAGTCACAGTGAGGTCAAATGACTTGCCAAAAGTTACACAGCTACTTACAAGTGATGGTACCAGAATTTAAACCCCAGTATCCATGCTCTAGTGTTTGGGCTCTGAAACACTATCTTATGATGCTCTTAATCCTGCTGCAATTGAGTACAAAACTTTTTATTATCCGTGTAAAATTTCACATTGTAAGATTTAATTCAATCTCTTCAGCCTATCAAGATTCTTTTGTGTCCTGGCTGTGCCATCCAATGCATTCAATGTACATAACAAATTCATGTCTTTCATAAATACGAAAAAAAAAATCCATTAATCTATCTATCCATCAATCATTGATCTTTTTAGAAGTGATGTATCATCCATAATTATTCACAGGTTCTGAGAGCCTTCAGCTGATTAGAATTTTACTGTATCTCAAGTTAAATACATGCGGTCTGTGGCTTCTCTCTCGATCTTTAATGTTCTGATGAAGAATTTTGACCCATGATGACTGGTAGAAGGTACTCTGGAGCTCTTAAAAGGAAACAAAGATCATGTATTGAGATGGTTATTAAAAGGCAAATTGTATGACTTCAAGTTTTCTTGCAGGGCCCTACCCGAGTCGGGGCAGTGAGTGAGCATGTGTGTGCATGTGTGCACGTGTGGGCTTGCATGTGTGAGGCTGGAAGGTAGCCTGCTTGGGTGTGGGAGAAGGAAATGGCAACCCACTCCAGTATTCTTGCCTAGAGAATCCCGGTGGGCTGCTGTCTATGGGGTTGCACAGAGTCGGACATGATTGAAGCTACTTAGTATACAGCATGCCAAGTTTCCTTTAGGCAATGATCATGGAAACAGAAGGTAAAACTTGTGTGTGTATAAGTAGCTTCAGCGTGTCCGACTCTTTGCAACCCTATGGACTGTAGCCCGCCAGGCAAGAATACTGGAGTGGGTTACCATGTTCTTCTTCAGGGGATCTTCCTGACCCAGTGATCAAACCTGCATCTCTTAAGTCTCCTGCATTGGTAGGCAGGAGACTTATCACTGATGCCACCTGGCTAGTCCCCAGGTAAAGCTCTGCAGACAATTAAGGTTGGTAGAAGTCCTTTGACGATATGAAGGACATCATAAACTTCTTTACATTTTGGAAGAATTTGGCCAACAATTGCGTAGAAGGTGTCTGGAACAAATGATAGAGTCATACTGTGAATCCAAGGAGTTAGAAGAAAATGGGAAAGCTATTGCTGGTGTAGAATGCTGGGATTGTAAATTCTGCCCTAAAGACTCTGTCATAATGACCTCAAATGGTGCTGATCAGGTTAGAAATGCATGTACCACACTGAAAGAGATATGACTATGCCTCATAATATGTAAGATTCTATAGCATTTGGTCAAAACAGGTGGTCAATAACTGTCAGTTACTTTAACTGTCACCTGAGTCAAGTATTAATGTGCCTCCCAATTTTGGATTTCCATAGGGACAAAATGGCAGCTAGACAGTCTTCTAAACTATTATATTGATAATAGGTGACAACAAGTATAGGAACAATTATTTGTCCTGTTTATTATATCCGCTAGAGCAGGGCTTCTCAATAGCAGCACTACTGACATTTGAAAGAAGGTGAAAGTGAAGTCACTCAGTCGTGTCCGACTCTTTGCAACCCTGTGGACTGTAGGGTACCAGGCTCCTCTGTCTATGGGATTTTCCAGGCAAGAGTACTGAAGTGGGTTGCCATTTCCTTCTCCAATTGACATTTGGGGCTGGACAATTCTTTGTTGTGGGAGGTTTCCGTGATATTGTAGGATGTTTAGCAGAATATCAGCCTGGCTTCTACTCACTAGATTCCATAAGCACCCTCTCATTTGTGATAACCCAAAGCGTGTCCAGACATTGTCCCCTGGGGGTCAAAATTAATCCTGTTGAGAATCACCAGGCTAGAACATCAAACATAACAGATACTCAGATATTTACTAAAAGAGTAAAAAAAAATTCAATGAATGAAATGTTTCCTGCTGTCCACATTGTTATTAATTCTTTCTTGTCTAACACATCCAAGGGGCAGGGCTCCTACACAAGTCAGTAGAAACTGTTCTCCCATCCAGTGAACCCTTGGATTACTCACTTACCAAACTTTCTTCCTGAAGGGTGACTAAAATTCCACTATTTGCAATTCACTCTTTTACTCAGTTTTCCTTTCCCTGAAGAGTTTCAAAAACAAAACAAAAATCTTCCTGAGTACCCCAGGAAGATTTCCTTAATCATTGTTGTTAACAAGGGTGAGATCATTCATTTGATATTTTCTCCTACACAGTTAGATGTCAACGCTTGGTGGGGGAGCCCTTGGACCTTTGGAAGTTTTAGATGTCACAATGGAAAGAGGAGAAAGTGAAGAAGGCAAATTTCCCCAGCCACTTGAAGTTTCAAGTTTCAAGGCTGCTTGAAGTTTCCAAGCAGTCTCACCAGTGTGATTTGTTTATTAAATAAACATGCACAGTCTGTGGGACACAAAGAAAACATTGACTGCCCCAATATTCATATTATGATACATAGAAATTTGTTTTCTTCTCTAATTACTAATCTCATGGTCATCATTTAATACTTCAGTTCAGTCGCTGAGTCATGCCCGACTTTTTGAGACCCCATGAATCGCAGCACGCCAGGCCTCCCTGTCCATCACCATCTCCTGGAGTTCACTCAAACTCACGTCCATTGAGTTAGTGATGCCATCCAGCCATCTCATCCTCTGTCATCCCCTTTCCCTCCTGCCCCCAATCCCTCCCAGCATCAGAGTCTTTTCCAATGAGTCAACTCTCCGCATGAGGTGGCCAAAGTAGTAGTTAATTTGAAGACTGCATTTTCCATCTTGTGTTTTCACAACTGTCAATCTCTGAAAAGCTAGTGCTAAAACCTCCAGATTTAATTGTCACAAGAATTATCAGCCAAGCCACAGTCTTTGAACATAAGCTGCTAAGATACTTTCTTCAGAACAGACTTTGGTATTTGTTATTCAAGTCCTCACTTAAATTGATTTCAGTTTATTATTCATTAAAATACATTTGTTAAAATATATTTATACATGCCCTGAAATCTAAATCATGGATAATTTTGTGCTGTATTGACTGATTAAAATTGTGAGTTTGAGCCTTCTACTTAGAGATTGCCATTCTTGTCTTTTAAGCAGAGTTAATCATATCTACATGAGAGAGGGTGTGTTTCTCTTAACCAATACAATTACCAAACACTATAGAGGGCAATGGGGCTTCCCAGGTGGTGCTAGTGGTAAAGAATCTGCCTGCAAATGCAGGAGACTTAAAAGGTGAGGGTTTGATCCCTGGGTTGGTTAGATCCCCGGGTTGGTAAGATCCCCTGGAGGAGGGCATGCCGACTCACTCCAGTATTCTTGTCTGGAGAATCCCATGGACAGAGGAGCCTGGCAGGCTTTAGTCCATAGGGTCGCCAAGAGTCAGACATGACTCAAGTGACTTAGCATGCATGCATACAGGAATATTTGTCACAAGAAAAATATCACATGACACAAATTGAGATATTTGCCACAGTAGTACTTTGAAGCCATCCCTGGGATAGTATATTCAGTTCAATTCAGGGTTTACTTATTACATCTCTGTTGATACTGCGGAGAGAAAAGTCAAAGTTACTTACTGGGCAAGAGAGTAAATTTCCTTGCCAGATATTTAAATAGTATGGGATTTTCCTTTGTATGTCCACTCACTCAGACCTTGACAACACGAAAGGGAATTATAGTAGTATTAAGAAAGATTTCACAATCAGAGTAATCTATACATCTATGGCCTCTTGAAGATATGGGCCACATTAGTCTTTGCTATCATATTTCTAGGAATCTTTTATTTGTGTGAGAGCACTTTCTAAATGAATAATCTAGAGCTCAAAATGTCTATAACTCCAGTAACTTCATTAACCATAATAACTGTTTCCTTTGACAACCTGGACTTGTTTCATGAGAAGAAAGGGAAACTTATAACTTCTTCATTATTTGTTTCTGGACTTCCATTAGTATCTATCTGGTTTTGTTCATTATTTATATCTCAAAGCAAGGCTATGAATTACCCACAAGAATCTGATGGATCATAGTTATGTTTATCTTGGGAGTCTCAGAATTTGCTTTGGCAAGGAGAACATATCCTACAGCTTTCTGAGGAAGGTAACACATTACAGTGTTCAAAATTCTGACTACTGTGTTGTGGATTGCTACACACACATTTCTTCACTTACCTTACATGTTCCATCTTCCTGTATTCTTGCTATCCCAGAGAAGACAGACTTTGCTGATAAAGCCAGACAAAGAAAAACTTTTACAGCCTCATTTTCTTTTTGTTGGATAATTTTTTTTCCTGGCAGAAAGGAAAAGTATTTTGAAAATGTGATAAGTGACATATGTATTAGAAAGCATGGACTATCTCTGCCTTGGAGAGCTTTTAAAATTTTCAAGGTAAAGACTACTATAATTTTAATATTATCCGATGCATCTAGATATTTACCAAATAGTAGATATAAACTCACAAAAGAAAGCATCCTTCATGATGGATAACAGAACTGGTTCATAGAGTTCCATCATCTAGAGTGTGACTTCCATCACTGTGATTTCTAAAAGAAATTCTATCAGCTGTGTTACTTCAAACTTCAGTGGATTTTCCTTATATACTCAGGGGACAAATAACTTCCCAGGCAGAGAGAAAAGAAGGCTCATGTTGTTGGCTTTGTTCCTCTTTTTTTACACTTTCTTCCCGTTTCTTCCCAGGTACATAATAAATATTATTAACTACTTCTTAAAGTCAAGGATTCAGGAGAAGATATTTGGTTGAACATAATTGTATTTGGGGCATGTGCCTATCATTGGCTCCTGTATGTTGAGCCAGTGTGAGCTGAACCAGTGTGATCAGTGTTTGCAGTCAGTATGCTCCTCCCCCTTGGGAAATGACTCAATGGGAGATATCCATTTGTGTTTATAGGAACAGAAGGAAAAACCAGCACACTTACACTTTCTTGTCTGCAGAAACTCTTATACTGATGTCATTTTACTCACCAGTCCCTATCTTCACTTTTAATAGGACAGAGAATAGTTAAAGCTGTTTTCAGTTTGGCCAGAATTGTGTTTGGAAACACAACTGCTTGAGGACAAAGTGTGTGTGCAACTTGGAATGTATACTTAGAAAAAAACAAACTAGATCTATAATGCAGTTAGAATAAACTCTCCAAAAATGCAACCCGAGAGGAAGCATTTTTCCCGTGAGTTTCATGACACATGTCAGTGTGAGGCCCATACAATGGTTAAGATTGTTTTCTATATTTCCAGTAAATGAATGTCAAACCTAAAGCCTTTTTTTATTGTAAAAATAGGCTCCGTGGTATTAAATAAATCATGCGTAGATCCTGACATTCATCTACGGCCTAAGAGCTTGTTTTGAAGAAGGTGAGCTTGTTTTCTGTACCTGAACCTTAGCTTTCATGTTATGTACATACATTTTCACAAGTACAAGCCAAGGTAAATATCATTTCATTGTAATGTTTTAAAATTCCTCAGCATGATGACTAGCTATGACATGAATAAGTATGCAGAAAGAAAGCCTTCAACAAACCTATTCTCATGCTTCATTTACATTATTCCCAGAACACAAATAGTAAGATATTAAAACCAGCTAAGACTGTCAAATGAGATTCACTCACCTGACAGTTCTGTCACCTTAAATTGCTTTGTTGTTTACGCCAGGGTTGCAGTCTGAGCCCTGTTACTTCTTAATTGCTCAGTCAATGCAATTGTATCACGACAAATTTATTAGAATTTTTAGACAAGAACTGTCTCTTGCTTAGATATGAAATTACTATGATGGATTGAAGGTGATTGCTATCATTAAATGTGACCAGCACAAAATAAAAATTCTGGGTTTGAATTCCTCTTCAGTAAAGACAATAAAATTCTGTTTGGAGCCTTCTGAAAAAGGAATTAAATGTCATGCGAGCAGCTGACCATCAAATCACATTAAATGAAATATTTATTGAGCAATTAAGAGGCGCAGAGCACTTTAAATACTGGTTGTTAAAAACCGAAAGCACTGAACTCATATATAACTTGTGAATATTTGTGTGTGTCTGTGTGGTCAGATTTGCTGAAAGTTTACTTGAGCTTTGGCACTGGGTGGATGACACTGAAGGATTCTTCAGACCCTAGCACCCTTGTTCTTCATTTTGCTCTATAATCACCCTTGTTCTTCATTTTGAATTCAACTTTTGCCATATATAAACCCTTTTACTGCACTGCATTTATCATATATTGTCTCCTTTCATTTAGAATAAAATCCCAGTAAAATCCTACTTTTTCAGTAGCAGAGCTGGAGATCATCCTGACCCAGGGATCAAATTTGCATCTCTTATATCTCCTGCATTGACAGGTGGGTTCATTACCACTAGTGCCACCTGGGAAGCAGAAAGACCAGTAGTGTATAGTGTTGGTTGCTCAGTCATGTCTGACTCTTTGCAACCCCATGGACTGTAGCCCACCAGGCTCCCCTGTCCATGGAATTCTCCAGGCAAGAATACTGTAGTGGGTTGCCATTCTCTTCTCCAAGAGAGCTTCGCAAGCCAGGGATTGAACCCAGGTCTTCTTCATTGGCTTCCCTGGAGGGTCAGTTGATAAAGAAAGAGTACTAGAGTCTAAAACTCAAGTTATACTTTGCACACATTCTCATCTTCTCCTGCATTCTCTCCAAACCTCTTCCTTTTCTTAAATTTTTATGATTCTTGCGAACATGCCTCGTTAGATTATTGACCCAGACTCAAATCTCATTGTCTTTCATTTCTCTCTCTTACCAGATCTGTTTTATTCAACTGTGTGCATTGTTATTTAGTTCGGGTCTTCCCATCATCTCTTCTTCTCTGGATTAGTTTCTTGATCTTCTTCAAATTTTACCTCCAACTTAGATTGCATATTGCAAAACAAAAAGAAAGTTCATAGTACTGTTACAACTCCAAAATTTATTTCTGAATTACATGTGAGTGAAATTTGCTCAGTCATGTCCAACTCTTTGTGACCCCATGAACTAGAGCTCCAGGCTCCTGTGTCCCTGGAATTCTCTAGGCCAGAATACTAGAATGGGTAGCCTTTTCCTTCTTCAAGGGATCTACTCAACCCAGAGATTCAACTCAGGTCTCCTGCATTGCAGGCAGATTTTTTACCATCTGAGCCACCGAAGAAGCCCGTATTACATTTCTGACCATATTACTTACCTTGCTTTAATTCACCATGGATTCCTACTAATGACAGGGTCAAATCAAAATTTACCTTAAAATAGCAAGTTAATTTTCTATTGTCCCATTCCAGTCCTATTTTGCATTTTATTCTTTTCCCACCACCCTAATTTGTCCTGTGTTATAAAAATATTCATCCACTTATGGTTTCTCGATGTAGTCATGGAATTTTATGGCATACCTTAAGTTCGTGTCTTCTGTCTTCCTTCTTGTATGATTATCCAACTGTGGGTTCCTCTGGTAGTTCATGATACTCTCATTTTCCTGAGCTATAGTTAATTCCTTCATCCATTTCACCTAGAAGATCTCTCTTTCAGCATTTATAGTAGCAGTTGATATTTTAAAGCACTTACTACATGCCAGGTATGGTTCTATGTGCCTCATTTGATCTTTATAACTAACTTATAAAGTTCAGGGTGTTCTTCTCCTAAGGGGCTGAGAAAATTGCAGCCCAGATAGGGTTAGTCATTGGCTCAGCATGAAGAACAGAGCTGGAAAACAGTGATATCAGGATTTGAACCAAACTGGTTTGCAACTGGAATCTGGGATCTTAACCCCTGTATTATGTGGTCACCCAGTGGAAATGGTTTTGTAGACATATACCTCCTTTTCTGGACTGTGAACTCTTTACTCAGGAACTGTTCTTTATGTTTTTAATCCCTGAGCCTAGGACAGTGTTGAGATTAAAGTAGATATTTCAGTACACATGAGCTGAATAAATGGTTAGGAGATCGACATGGATTAACCCCCTATCTTTTGCATCACTGAAAAAACTAATTCAAATTTCTGGAAAATAATATTCTTCCTTATATGCAAAACTAGATAGAATTTTAATGCCAATCAATATATTTCAGAGTGCTGATGTGAAAAATATATAAAAGTACTTGAAAACATCAATAGTCATACAAATGAAAGAGAATAATGTACTTTTATAAGTAACAGCTAAATAAATTGAATAATATGTAAAATCTCCTATGTGTGAGACTCTATTATTGTTGTCTCTTAAAGATATAAGAAAATTAATATAATGTAGTTATTACCCAGAAGTTGCTTCAAATGAGGAAATTATCACTTAACAATTATAAATGACTTTTTTGGTTACATAGTCTTAACAGAAGATGTAGGTCACCTTAGTCAGAAGCATATTGAAAAATACATTCATTCATCCATTCATATATTGTTGTCTGTACTCACAATGTGATAGGCAGTCTCCTAGGCCCTGTAGATATAAAGGTGAAGAAGTTATACAAAGCCCTTGCTATGTGAAGGAGAAAGATAACGGACATGTAAACTCATACTACAGGAGAAAAAGAAAGTAAAATGATAGAAAGTGATGGGGTAGGTGGGACAATTTCACTAAGGTTGTCTATTCTTTGAGAAGATGGTTAATATTAACATTCTTAGGTAATCATCACTGGAATCTATCTATAATACAATATCCTTTTAGCTTGACCATTGATCTAACAAGAGTGTAGTACACATGGCCAGTGCTCTGCCAATATCCCCTTAGATCCATTTCTGTGCATGTCAACTTCATTTAAAATGGACACCATCTATACCTTTGGACTGCTTGAACACACTGTCAGTTCATACTACAGGCTAGAAGCACCTGGCCATTAATGTCACTTCAAGGCAGCCCTTAATCAATAACGTGGGTTGAGGGGGTATGCTCTATCTCTCTCGTCCCTTGATCAAGATAGTTCTGAGGCATGCATTTTACACCATTTCCCAGATGTAAAGCTGCAGTTTCCAACTGTGGCAGTTTCCTCTACAATGTACTTCTTCCTTGCATCAAGCAGTCAAACAATCCCTAAGCAGCAGTGTGGTGGTAGCTGTTGCTCTGGCTTGCCACGCTTCCATAGATTTGGCTGGTAAGGAAAAAATACAGTAAACCCAAATGAATTTAGAGAGTTTATTATGCAGATAACAAAGGCAAGATCAACATGATGTCAGCTCCCCACAAGCTAGGGTGTCACAGGATGATTTAGAACTAGAGGCGTCAGATGACAGACCGCCTGAGCAGGGTGGCAGGGTCACTGAGGAACCACCTGTGAGTTACAGCCAAGCAGAGTCTACGGTTGTACCCCAAGAAAGAGCAAAATATTGGTTTGGCCGAAAAAGATCATTTGGGTTTTTCAGTAAGAAGTTATGGAAGATGTTGGGATTTTGGTCCCATGTTTCACTAGAACCAGAGATAGATGAGAAACTGCTTCATAGCCCTCTACAAGGTATAGTCCCTCCAGGAAGATAGGGACATGGATGAAAGTGGTCTTGTGACATCTTCTCACAAGACTTCTTATCTCATCATGTACCAGAGTGGATCATAGGATGTTCCAGTAAGATTTAGATCAAGCTGAAGTTGAGCCTTGACTGTATGGCCTAGCTGGAAACACCCAAAGTCACCATAGCCCCATGGTGGAAGCATTCCACCACAGTTTGTTACTTCTCCCATGTAATGGTTAATTGTATGTGTCAGTTTGAGTGGGCTAAGGGAGGCTGGGATAGCTCTTAAGATTTTCTTTCTGGGTGTGCCTGTGAGGGTGTTTCCAGGGGAGATTAACATTTGTTTTTTATTTATTTATTTATTTATTTTGCATTTATTTATCTATTTATTTTTGTAGACTGAGTAAAATGGATTGCCCTCCCCAGTGTAAGTGGGCATCATCTAATCTGCTAAGAGCTTGAAGAGAACAAAAAGATGGAAGAAGGGCAAATTAATTCTTTCTGTTTGAGCAGAGACATCTATCTTCTCCTGCCTTCATGCCAATGACTTTCTACCTTGCTTTACCTTTGGATACAGAAGAAGACTATAAAACTGCCTGGTTGTAATTTAAAGTTGGCTCCTCAATGACATCGTGACTGGCTACTTATATGACATCAGTGTTCCTGGTTTTCAGGTTCTTGGGTCTTCAGAATTGAACTGGGACCTATAGCACTCACTCCCTTGGTTCTCAGGCCTTCAAACTTGGGCTGAATTCCATAACTGGCTTTCCTGCTTCTCCAGTTTGCAGATGGCAGACTGTGAGACTTCTCAATCTCTATAATTCTGTGAGCCATTTCCTATAATAAATCCTTCAATCTCTTTCTCTATGTATCTTCTCTTTCTGTAGAGAACCCTGACTAATAAACCTCTCCCTGCTGCCATCTACAACTTCACATCACGTCTTAACTCCTCTGCTTGCATTTCTGCACCTCCCAAATAACCTCACTGTGCTTATTGCTTGTCTCAGATCAGGGGACCCAACCAAGATACAAAATTATATCTACAACCACATCTAAGAGAGGCAAGTATGCAGAACTGTCAGAAGATTTTGTTACGGTACAGTTCTTAGCCAGAGCGCAGAAGTCACAAGATTCATTTTGATTTCAGCTATAGAAAGCACATTTGACTTGGAAAGAATAAACAGTAAGAAAAATAACTCAGTCTCACAAGATGTTTGTTTAGTGAAAGATGGAATCCTTTTTTATTTTTTGAAAGAAGAGCATGACTTTTAAATGGAAACTTTCGGCATGAGGGTTTAAATATGAGTGGGTAAAGGGGGCTGGTGTCACTCTAAGAGAAAAATATAAAGCAAATATGTGCAAGTGTTATTGCAGACATTTACCAAAGAGCTGTGTGTGCAAAGTTGGAATAGAACTCTTAAAATAACTGTGATAAGAACAGATCTCTTTTAAAGCAGAAGATGTATATTTTTTTTCTAGACTTGCCAACACCTACCATGCACAGGTGGGCTTTTGGCAATAGGGAGTTCTTGCATATAAAGATTATTATTCAGATCCAGATTTAAGCACACAGATTTTACATATCCTAAGAATTCCAGTATTTGAATCTATATAGTTTTTTTTTTAATTTACTTTCTAACTTATTTTATTTTTCTTTTCTTTTTTCTTTTTTTTTTTTTAATTTTAAAATCTTTCTTACATGCGTTCCCACAGTATTGTGGTGGTTTTTGCCATACATTCACATGAATCAGCCACGGGTGTACATGTGTTCCTCATCCTGACCCTCCCTCCCACCTCCCTCCCATCCCATCCCTCAGGGTCATCCCAGTGCACTAGCCCTGAGCACCCTGTCTTGTGCATTGAACCTGGACTGGAGATCTGTTTCACATATGATAATATACATGTCTCAATGCTATTCTCAAATCACCCCGCCCTCGTGTCTCCCACAGAGTCCAAAATTCTGTTCTTTACATGTGTCTCTTTGGCTGTCTTGCATATACGGTCATTGTTACCTATGTAGTTTTGACTTGAAGGCACCTATTCTTTGCATTTCACTACTTCTTTTTAGTATCTGTTTATGTCTAGAGCAATGCTGATAGGAATAATAGCTAACATCTTATACATTTACTTTGTGCTTGCACAATTTCAAATGCTTTGTGTATACCAACTCCTTTAATTCTCACACCAACCTGTGAGACATATCGCTTTTCATTTTAGGAAAACTGGAGCATAGAAACTGCATTACCTGCCCAAGATCAAAGATCTAATAAGTTGTGAAGAGCGTATTTAAATCCACACAACTTGACACAGTCTTTGATCTTAAACACTACCCTTGCATTTCACCAGTTTCTTTTAAATGATATAGTAAAATTACAGTTTAAAAACTAATTTTGATAGTTGTAGAAAGTCTTTCTCTAGGGTGCTTGTAGAAAAGCTTTAAATTTAAGAGATATGTACAAAACTCAAAAGGCAAAATAATTTAAAGCAACTTTATTTAATATGTTAATATTTACAGGCAGAAATATTATTTGAGAATTGAACTAAAATGGTAGGGCTTGACTTAGTGTTGACAATAAACTGTTGTGATGATTAAAAACAATGAAAGCTAATTTAAAAACATACTATTTTTCTGAAGATTAAAAAAGAATTAATAGAAATATAACTGTTCCTAAATTCAAAATGTAACTATTTATTTATTTTCCTGCACACTGATAGTAACTCAGTATTGAAACAATCACTCATCTCAGCTGCTCAGTTGTGTCTGACTCTGGGATCCCATGGACTGCAACACGCCAGACTTCCCTGTCTATCACCAACTCCCAGAGCTTGCTCAAACTCATGTCCATCAAGTCGGTGATGCCATCCAACCATCTCATCTTCTGTTGTTCCCTTCTCCTCCTGCCTTCAATCTTTCCCAGCATCAAGGTCTTTTCCAATGAGTCAGTTCTTTGCAATAGGTGGCCAAAGTATTGGAGTATCAGCTTCAGTCTGAGTCCTTCCAGTGAATATTCAGGACTGATTTCCTTTAGGATTGAATGGTTTGATTTCCTTGCAGTCCAAGGGACTCACAAGAATCTTCTCCAACACCACAGTTCAGAAGTATCAGTTCTTCACCACTCAGCTTTCTTTATGGTCCAAATCTTACATCCATATATGACTACTGGAAAAAAATGTAGCTTTGACTAGAGGGACCTTTGTTGACAAAGTAATTTCTCTGCTATTTAATATGCTGTCTAGGTAGGTCATAGCTTTTCTTCCAAGGATCAAGTGTCTTTTAATTTCATGGCTGCAGTCACCTTCTGCAGTGATTTTGAAGCCCCACCCCCCAAAAAAGTCTCTCACTGTTTCTATTGTTTCCCCATCTATTTGCCATGAAGTGATGGGACCAGATGCCATGATCTTAGTTTTTTGAATGTTGAGTTTTAAGCCAGCCTTTTCACTCTCTTCTTTCACTTTCATCAAGATGGTTTTTGGTCCTTTGCTTTCTGCCATAAGGGTGTTATCATCTGCATATTTGAGGTTGATATTTCTACTGGCAATCTTAATTCCAGCTTTTGCTTCATCCAGTCTGGCATTTCGCATGATGTACTGTGCATATAAATTAAGTAAGCAGGCTAACAATGTACAGCCTTGACATACTCTTTTGTCAATTTGGAACCAGTCCGTTGTTCCATGTCTGCTTGTTGACTTGCATACATATTTCTCAGGAGACAGGTAAGGTGGTCTGGTACTCCCATCTCTTTAAGAATTTTCCACAGTTTGTTGTGATTCACACAGTCAATGAAGCAGAGGTAGATGCTTATCTGGAAATAATCACTATATAGTTACTAATATCTGTTGGAACTAAAAGTTGTTAATTATAAAATTGTTAGTCAAAAATCAGCTTTTTATCTGATTTTGCTCAGGTTAAGATTACTAATTTATATGGGTAGGCCTTTGAATATAATCTCAGATTTCTGTGCATAATGCCCCTAACATCAAAATCAAAGAATGATTCTGACTCAGGTCTGGACAGCAGGTAGAAGGAGAATGTTTGCCTGTAGCTATTAAATAATACACGTCATTAATATACATAATAAAGAGAAAAAGATTAGCTAGAAGTTAGTTTGCCTGAGTCCAATAACATGAACTCAGAAACATTTTCCTTTAGAATACAGAAAGGGAATTGTGGCTGATCTTCATGGTGCCAGTGTGTAAGATTTAGGGCTGAACATTAGCTTAACCAATTTTCTTGCATCTTCTTTAACACCTGTGATCCTTAGGAGTCATATTCGCTGGTAAGCAACATATTGATGGGTTGGGCATATTGAATCAATCATTTTCATATCAGTCAATTTATCATCAAATAGAGTAATATTAGAAGGCAGAAGCAGATGGGCTGAATCCAACTCATGATAAAAGGAAGAGAAATGCCCCAGGGCTAGACCTGGACAAAGGAGCTTCAAGGTTCTGACTACTGTACTAATGAATGAGGTTCCCAGGTGGTGCTAGTGGTAAAGAACCAACCTGCCAATGCAGGAGGCATAAGAGACCAGAGTTCAATCTCTGGGTTGGGAAGATCCCCTGGAGGAAGGCATGGCAACCTACTTCAGTATGCTTGCCTGGAGAATCCCATGGACAAGTGAGCCTGGTGGGCTACAGTCCTTAGGTTGAAAAGAGCTGAAGGAGACTGAAGCAACTTAGCATGTACAGTGCTATACTAATAATGATAATTTCAAGAATTAACATTATTTAAATGGTATAGACACTCAATAAATGATCAGTTTGATAGTCCTCTTCTGGTTCAAAAACAATTGTTTTCCATTACTCTCCCTTAGCAAAGAGCCTCCTATCGATCCTGTTGTAAAATAGAGACAGGGCTTTGTATCAATAGTTTTTGAGCACTAAGCAATAAAAAATAAATTCCAGCTAGTTTTAGAAGTATAAAAATTTATTAGAGGAATATTAGAGAGCTCTTGGAATAGTTGTGAGACTGGAGATTCAGACTAAGTGCTTTAAAGTACAAATTACACTGAGCCACACTTCAGCCCTGACCTGAAGATGAAACTGTTGCTGCCTTCATGGAGTGCCAGCTGCAACAGTTTGCACTTTGCCAACTTCTCAACCTTATAGCAACTTCTAATGCCACCAAGTAGAGAGACGAGCTTCTCAATTGAAGTTTGATATTCATGCATGTGATCGGTAGAGTTCAGGTTCATCTTTATGCCCTAACTTCAAGGGAACCTGGAAAGTGAATGCTTATATTTTCTCACTTCTGAGAAGAAAATCTATTTCTCCTGCTACGAAGACTTATAAAGTGTAGAATTGCCTCACATAGGAAGAATGCTGAGATGATAAGTGGTTAAAAAGAATGATGATTGTCTAGTCCATGACATCTTTATATAAAGCTCTTTTGAAGAGCTCTGGCCTCTGGCCGTGTCAGAAAACCAAGTTAAGTGGTCTCTAAATTTGCTCCAAGGATTCTGACTGATGGTATAACACTGTTGTTCAAATAATGGATCTCTCAGATGTACTGACATGATCTTGAAGGAAAATTTCCTATACTTATTCGTGTAGTAGTGAATATCAATAAGTCTATCAGTATAGAGAGAAAAATCTGGAGTTAATAATAGTATGTTTGACACTAGTACTTGATGCCAGAATGAACATGAGGGATGACCAAATGTTGTCTTTTTTATTAAGAAAAGAGGTGATATCTTTTGTACATTTCATCAATAGACATAAATTCTCTACTTTTTTTTTTAACTTTCTAAAATGTCAAAGCAGAAGAATGAACATGTTATGTTGACCAGTGCACTGAATTTTCTTTATAGGTGGGGTATACCTGATTTGGCAGGAAATTTCTGTGTTGTAAATTGCAAAATTTCACCCAATCTTAATCCCCAGAATTATCCAACATGGTCTCAAAATTTGTTCTCCAGGTAGAACAAGTGATTTTTTAAAGTGATATATTTTCACTAAACTGACATAGGGAATCTGCCCATTCAACAGAGTTTGTGCAAAATGGTAGCTGGACTGGTATTGGTGATGCTTCTGTAATTTTGTTTTTTGTATATGTGTTCTTCTGTGTGCTGTGCTCAGTTGCTTCAGTCATTTCCGACTCTTTGTGACCTCATGGACTATAGCCCAGCGGGCTCCTCTGTCCATGGGATTTTCCTGGCAAGAATACTAGAGTAGGTTGCCATGCCCTCCGCCAGGGGATCTTCCCAACCCAGGGACTGAACCTGCTGCTGCTAAGTCGCTTCAGTAGTGTCTGACTCTGTGTGACCCCATAGACGGCAGCCCACCAGGCTCCCCCATCCAGGGGATTCTCCAGATAAGAGTACTGGAGTGGGGTGCCATTGCCTTCTCCAGGGGACTGAAGTGAAGTGAAGTCGCTCAGTCGTGTCCAACTTTTTGCGACCACATGGACTGTAGCCTACCAGGCTCCTCTGTCCATGGGATTTTCCAGGCAATAGTACTGGAGTGGATTGCCATTTCCTTCTCCAGGGGATCATCCCAACCCAGGGATCGAACCTGGGTCTCCCACACTATAGACAGACGCTTAGCCGTCTGAGCCACCAGGGAAGCTTAATCCCCCGAGGGACTGAACCTGAGTAATATTAAAATGCTTTTAGGATGCTTATTGCAGAGACTTTCTGCTTCTCAAAAGAAATGAAGAGGCATTGCTTGGCGATTCCAAATTCTATAATCTGCAGGGAGAGCATAAGCATCTTTAAGATGACATTGGTAGGTATACATTAGGGTCAGCACCAAAAAAAATGGAGCTAAGATTGAATAAGACTGTGGCAGAAATAGTTAGGTATACGCGGTGCAGTGTAATGATCACGATGACTGAGCAATTATCTGGAACTCAAGTAGTCAGGACAATGGAACTTCTGTTTGACTTTGCGTGGCACTGTGACATACACAGTGTCTTAACACCCATATCAAAAGTTTGTAGATGGAGCAGTTTATCAGAAACTTTAGAAAATGACACCAGTTAATAGCATCAGCATAGGAAGTAGCGGATACTACGATGAAAAGGACTTTGAAGCTTCTCTGTGTATACACATGTATGTGTGCCCACGTGCTATGTGTCTGCATGAGAGAGAGAGAATGAGAGAGAGAGAATGAGAGAGAGAGAGAGATAGACAGACAGACAGACAGACAGACAGACAGACAGACAGATGAGACAGAGAGGGAAGGAGAGAGGTAGGGAGAGAAGGGTAGGGGAATGAGAAAAAAGGGAGAGTTAAACATTAACAACCTTGTCTTGAAAATCTCTTTCCCACTTAGCTGGTTATGTTATCTTACCCCTTTGACTAATATTATTATTAAAACCAAAATAAAGTAATACTTTTCAGGGAGTGTGCATTGAGAGTTAGTTGTATTCAGGCATAGGAGAGCAGTTAGAATAATTGGGTAAATACTGGATGGTCAATAAATATTGAATCTTGAAATGCTATATTATTATATATAGCTGCTATTATATATCTGTTCTGATTGATCAGTGCCTCTTATGGACAGGTAGGTAAAAATTCTGAAGATTACCTAATTATTGAAATAAATTTTAACATTTTATTTCATTTTTATTTCTAAGAATTAAAGCATTCCAAAAGATATTCAGAGTTGCTGCCTAAGTCAATGATTTTTTTTCTAGAAATAAACCAAATGTTTTCCTCTTGACAGGCTGTGTTTCTCTTTCTCTCTCTTCTCACAGTCCATTTGTCCTAATACCTAGACATTCTTATTATATTTGAGCTCTTTCTGGAAAGTCCAGCAGCTGTTTCTACAAAGGTTCCCATTGCATACTGACCTCCTCTGTGAAATGCAGTTGAATTATTTATGTGTGCCATGCTTCACAAAATGGAGAGCAAGAGGGGCCACTAATATTCACTCCCCAATTGGTAGAAGTCAGTAGGAAGAAAAAAGGTAGCCCAAATAAATTACTTAGTAGAATGAAAATCAATGACATCTTTTATCAAACGCTGTTAGCTCAGGCTTCCAAGTATCAGGAAGAAGACATCTAAAACATTTGGCCCACTCAAGTGAAGGACAAAAAAAAAATGCTCTTTTCAGGGGCACCAAGGCCAAGGGAACTCTAGTTAGATAAAATCTGGCATAAGATGCTGACTGGAGTTGAAATCCTGCAGTTCCGCTGATTAGACACATGGATGAGCCCAATAAGAACTCAAGTCCTAGTGACAGAGCCTTTAGTCGGGCTGTTTGCTTTTGGAGGTAATAGATAGAAAGCTGATGAAGTCTTAGAAATTAAGAACAGCACTAAAGTGATTTTGTCGATTTGCAGTGGAATTTGAAAAAAAAAAAAAATCTCCTCTGAAGGATAATGGCTTCTTCCTTTCCTTTTCTCTGTAGATATTTATTTACTTATTATGGAATAGAAACCCATAGAGTTATTTTTTTTAAAGATCTGAAGATTCTCTATAGCACAAAAACTCAATCACAGCTAATGCCCTAAGCAAACAAAAGGTGAAAGTTTTGAGTTCCTATTCATTTCTTTCAAGATTTTGAAATACAACTTTGAAGTATTAATTACAGTCAAGTTGGATGAAACTGAAGGGCAAATCATTGTGTTGTTTCAATTTCATGAGGGACAAAGGTTTCCATGAGAATTTAATTTTCTTTCTTCTGCAGGTTAGGTTGCTATCGATATGCAGTGGATTCGGGTAACATGAGCTTATTTTATTTATTTTTTTTTCCCTTGAATGAGTTTTGCAAAGCTGCCTCAGAGAATTTCCAAATTGAAGAGGAGAGATGTGGTTTGGTGGTTTTTCTAGACAGTGATGCCACACACAGGGATTGTGGATGGATCAACACAAGTCTCTTGCCACTCATGGGAAATAATTCAAAAGTGCATGCTTCACCAATGGTCAGGAATGTTAACTTCATAAGAAAGGTAGTACATTATGCTTATTTCTCATCTTTGCTATTAATTCTTTGTTACCTTGGGCAAGCCATCTGAGGAAGGAATTTAATAATAAAAAGAGGTATGTGTTCTTCCTTTCCTAAGCTGGCCAAAGGCTTATTTCACTGCTTGAGTTACTCTAACCACTAAAAAACAATTCAAGCTCTGTGCTTCTGCCCAATTTACATTGTGCTTGAAACCAGAATTGACAAGAATCTACTTACTACGCTTGCTTTAATTTTTGCTTGATATTTTGAGGCCCAAATTTATGCAATGATACTTTAAGGCTGTAAACTTATGAAGTTGATTGCTTAAAATATATTTCATCATATACATATTCTGTGTGTCATAATGCATAATGTTGGGGTATGTGTATTCCTTTTCCTGAGTAGTATTCTCATTTCTTCTCTTTTTATGATTTAGAATTCCTTAAAATTAATTAGGAAATATTTGCAGTGAATTTTTATGGAGAGAGAATCCAAACCTCTTTTGGCATCTCAAAACAGAGTATAACCTCCTCCCTCAGTTCAGTTGAGTTCAGTCACTCAGTCGTGTCTGACTCTTTGAGACCCCATGGACCGCAGCACACCAGGCCTCCCTATCCATCACCAACTCCCGGGGTTTAGTCAAACTCATGTCCATTGAGTCGGTGATGCCATCCAACAATCTCATGTTCTGTCATCCCCTTCTTCTCCTGCTCTCAATCTTTCCCAGCATGAGGGTCTTTTCAAATGAGTCAGTTCTTTACATCAGGTGGCCAAAGTATTGGAGTTTCAGCTTCAACATCAGTCCTTCCAATGAACACTCAGGACTGATCTCCTTTAGGATGGACTCGTGGGGATCTCCTTGCAGTCCAAGGGACTCTCAAGAGTCTTCTCCAACACCACAGTTCATAAGCATCCTCCCTGCATGCTTATTAACCACTGCTTGCTTTATATTCGCTCTGGACAGTTTCATCCTTTCCAGTGTTTCAGTTACTAACTAATGCCTAGCTCAGTGATTGCTATGCAAGGCAATAAATAAATGATCTTTTAATACATACGTGGAAAAAATAAGAGCTACAGTATTATTGGGGCTTCCCAGGTGGTGCCAGTGGTCAAGAACCTGCCTGCTAATGCAGGAGACATAAGAGATGAGGGTTCAAACCCTGGGTCAGGAAGATCCCCTGAAGGAGGGCATGGCAACCCACCCCAGTATTCCTGCCTGGAGAATCTCATGGACAGGGGAGCCTGGTGGGCTACTGTCCATAAGGTTGCAAAAAGTTGGACAAGACTGAAGCAACTTAGCACACAGTATTATTGCTAGGAATTTAATATTATTCTGATATAAATGTTAAAAGAGTTCAGACTGGATGTTAGTAATGAAGTAATGCAGTTAGTAATGTTAGTAATGAAGTAATGCAGTGATGTTGTTTTAAAACAAGAATTCTTTTTCAGTGTATTAATCTGAATAAGGTGCAAGTTTTCTATTTCAGAAGTGACTTTAGAAGGGTATGTTCTTTTACCTGTAACTGAATGAACATTTTCACAGAGACACCTGCCTATATAGAGTAAAATATATTTGATATTTTTATTTTATTTTACTGTGAAAAGAACACAACACGAGATATACTATTTCAACAACTTTTTGAGTGTACGGTATATTATCATTGACTATAACATAACATTGTTCTGCAGATCTCTAGAGCGTGTTCATCATTCTTACTAAAACTTTATGGACATTAAATAATAACCCCCCATTTTCTCCCACTGTTCCCTAGATCCTGACAACCACTATTCTACTCTTTGATTCTATGAATTTAACTATTGTAGAAAGTTTCTTGGGTTTCCCTGGTTGCTCAAGATGGTAAATAATCCACCTGCAATGAGGGAGAGCTGGGTTTGATCCTTCAGTTGGGAAGATGCCCTGGAGAAGGGAAAATTACTCACTCCAGTATTCTTGACTGGAGAATTCCATGTACAGAGGAGTCTGGCAGGCTACAGTCCATGGGGTCACAGAGTTGGAGATACTGATCAACTAACACTTCCATCATTTTATATTAGTGAAATTATGTGATGTTTCTTTTTCTCTGACTGGCTTATTTCACTTAGCATAAAATCCTCAAGGTCCGTTCATCTTGTTACATATTGCAAAATTTGTTCTATTGTATGTACATACCACATTTTCTTTATTCTTTCCTCTGTTGACAGAAATTAAGGTAGTTTCCACATTTAGGCTACTGTGATTAGGGCTGTAATGAATATAGGATTGCTGTTATCTCTTTGAGATCCTGGTTTAAATTGTTTTGGATAAATAGAAGCGGAATTGCTGAGTCATATGGTCATCCCATTTTTAATTTTGAAAGGAACCTCCATGCTGTTTTCCACAGCAGCCGTACCATTTTGCATTCCTACAGCAGTGTGCAAATGTTCCTATTTCTCTACATCCTTGCCAACACTTACTGTCTTTTGTTTTAATCTCTAAAATATAAGACATTTCTACAATTTTATAGTAAAACAAAATAAAAAAACCCAAACTAGTAACCTGATTAAAAAATGGGCTAAAATTTTGAATATACATATATCTCCAAAGCAGACATTCAAATGGCCAACATGTAGATGAACTCAACTTCACTAAACATCAGGGAAATTCAAATCAAAACCACAGTGTAATATCATCTTATCAGTTAGGATGATTATTATTAAAATATTTGTATGATATTTAAGCAAACATTATAGTTTGCTTGCATACAGTTCTCAGGAGTCAGTGGGGAAGAAGTCAGTGGGTCAGAGAAGCAAACTGAGGGATTCTCACTTTTCCAAGTTCGTTCCACTCCAGTACTCTTTCCTGGAAAATCCCATGGATGGAGGAGCCTGGTAGGCTGCAGTCCATGGGGTCGCTGAGGGTCAGACACAACTGAACGACTTCACTTTCACTTTTCACTTTCATGCATTGGAGAAGGAAATGGCAACCCACTCCAGTGTTCTTGCCTGGAGAATCCCAAGGACGGGGGAGCCTGGTGGGTTGCTGTCTATGGGGTTGCACAGAGTCGGACATGACTGAAGCGACTTAGCAGTAGGAGCATAGTAGGAGTTCCTAGAGGTACAGACCATTGTTCAATAGCCAAGAGTTCTCAGACTATTTGGTCTTTTCCTTTCCAAATATGGTAGATTCAGCTCTTCTTTGATGGTCCCCAAAATATGATAGAACAGATATATAATCTGTTCCCTTAATATGTCCCTGGCACTAAGTTTTATAGGGCTAGATCAGCATAAACAAACTCATGAGCATAACCAAAGCAGATCAAGAATGGCCAAGTATTCATGTTTATGCTAAGTCACTTTAGTTGTTTCCAACTCTTTGCAACCCCTTGGACTGTAGTCTGTCAGGCTCCTCTGTCCATGGGATTCTTCATCCAGCAAGAATACTGGAGTGTGTTATCATGTCCTCCTCTGGCAGATCTTCCTGACCCAGGGGTCAAACCCATATCCCTTAAGGCCTCCTGATTTGGCAGGCAGGTTTTTACCACTAGCATAGACAGGGAAGCCCCAAGCATTCATAAAGCTCATCATTTATTTTGAAACATAAGATTGGAAGTTATTTACTCACTTAACATTTCAATGTTAGTGATAGTCAAACTACTCTCAACAGATTACATCAGCAAGCTTCATACCAGCAGTCTATGGGCTTAAGTACAGTGGCGAATAGACTGATAGCCCCAGAATGTCTCATCACACAGTATTAATATTATGGGCGTATAGTAGGTCTCACATAGGCTGTGGAATATGCAGAGAACAATCAAGAAAGTTATTAAGGCAAGCAGTCAACTTGGTTGGCCTGCGTTGTATTTTCATAATCTCTCATCTTCTGCCTTTTTTGTCACTTTCTGTTCACCTCACATATTCTTTACCTTCTCTAATAGCATTTTATTATTGGAAATAGTTCTCATTGGTAATAAAGATATATTATTAGGGCTTATTAAATTTTTCCTTATAATCTTTAATTTTTATAATTAAGGATTTAAGTGAATTTTTTTTTCTGAAATTGTAGCTAAAACTACTTTGAAGCATTTCCTGAACTCTAAAGCAGAGGTATTTATTCCAACTATGATTTTGCAAGATTTTGAAAGTATGACTATTAGAACACTCATTACTTGCATTATGGTTATTTTTTATATTTGACATCACAACCCAAATGTAATCCCCATGAAGGTAGATGGTGCCTTTTATTAATTTCTGTATTTTTCTCAGTTCCTGACAGTATATGGTCAATAAATATTTACTTAATAAATAATAGATAACTAAGTGCATGAAGATATGATTTCTATATTTCTTAGGTCATTATGAACAGTATCATGATCATTTTAAGCAGTCAATAAATATATGAGGAATTATTGAAATACTTTATGAGGACCTCTTTAATTGATTGAAACCCTGCCTGCAATGATTATTCCTTGAGTCTTCTATTTGTAGGCAGAGGGAGGCAATAGAAAAAGTGTTGTCCGAAGAATCGATTTTTAGGTTTGGCTGGAATTTTTTTTTTTGGTATTATTTTGGGCAGTTCATTTTTACGTTTACAACCTTCAGTATCCTCCTGTTAAAATGAAGATAAGAACTGCCCTGTACTCTTTACTGGGTGGGTTGTGTTGAGAATGAAATGGGATACTCTATTTTGTAAATAAAGGAGCCCTATAAATGTAAGTGATAAATTGGAATATTGGGTCTGCAATTTTGGTCCACCAAGGTTAACTTTCTGCATTCAAAACAATTTGAAAGATATATTTTTGCAGTGATCAAACCAATTAGGAATGTAGATGAATCCTTTTTTTTAAGGTTTGAAAGTACATTTTGTTCAATATTAACAAAATATTTTATGAACACACAAAAATATTTTGATAAATTTAAGAAAAAATTTTAAAAGATAGGTGTGCTAATATATAAACATTCTAATTCATGATAAATTATGCATTCTAGGGAAGTGTTATAAAAATTAGACATGTCTACATACTTCTTCTCCAGGCAGAAGTGATAATCAGGAGTTCTTACATATTTTATTTTTCACTGGAAGACAAGCCACGTTCCTAAATTCCAGATTCATTGCTATGTTGGAGGTAATTTGATTTTTTAGCAAAACATAAACACCAAACTCCAGGTTCAACACTTTGCTGTTTCAGAATGTCTGTTTCTTTAGCAACTTTTACCCTTTATAAGGATTTTGAATGTTCATGTTCAAAGTTATCTTCAAGTCACAAGAGGAACTCTCTATAGAACCCATTAAATTATATTCATCAGTTATGTGAATATTAAAGTTTAATTAAAAATTTAAATAAAATTAACACAAAATTTGAAGCAGACATCTAAGTGTATGTTTCCCTAGAAATTTCTGAAAGGCCAGGCATGAGAGCTACAGTAATTAAAGACTTACCAGTAACCTGTTTAAGTTGAGCATCTAACATAGACATTTAATTTAGGTTAGTACTTAACATAACTACACTTGGACTGACTATTAGAATATCTGCTCGTTATTAAAAATAATAGCTGGAAAATTAACATTTAACAATTTTGATGAAATATGCTCTGTGTTCAAGTAGATATTTTCCCTCAAATATGTGTAAATACATATTTAGTAAAGGCCCCTATCTTCTTATAAAAAAATCCTACTAATGTTTTCAGTAAATTAAGGGAATTTGTTAATGTAATAGAAAGTACCAGAATAGCAGTTATAGAGTGTGCTTTTGAAAAGAATATTTAAGAGAGCATTTAGACATTCAGTGATATTGTAGTTAGTTTCCAGTGGGTATATTACAAATCTAATAAATGCCAATTTGAGCATTTAATCAATAGTTATTGGACACCTATTGGATACTACTATACTAAAGGCATATAGATAATACCATGGGGCATTTTACAAGATTGTAAAGTGTATTTTATTTGCCTTTAAATGCTTGTATTAAATAGGAGGGAGTGCAAAGTAGAAAGTTATAAGAAGCAAAATAGTTCAGATTATTAGAAAAATTGAAAAATCACATCTGACTAGAATAACTGAGGGAAATTCTATGAAAAAGCGCTCAACTAGCCCTTGAAGGGTAAAATATCAGATCATATAAAAACTGAAGATGAAAAGCTAACTAGATGTACAATAGTTTGCTTTATATATTTAGATGCTTCTTTATTAGGTGCATGTATTTTAATAAATTTTATATCCTTTTAAAATTTTTATCCTTTTATCATTATATAATGTCCTTCTTTGTCATTTGTTATAGACTTTGGTTTTTTTTTTCAGACTTTGTTTCAAAGCCTGTTTTCTCTGATATGAGTGTTGCTACCCCTGCTTTTTTGTTTCCATTTACATAAAATATTATTTTTCTGTCTCCTTGTTAAAATTCTGTGTTCTTCTATTGTTTCCCCTAATTCATTTAGCATTCTTACTGCTAAAGCTTTGAACTTTTTAATCTGGTAAACTATTTATTTTCTCTCTCTTTTTTTTTTTTTCAGGGTTTTCTCTTGTTCTTTGATTGAAACAAATTCCTCTTCTCATTTTGCTTAACTTTTTCTTCACCTATAAAATTAAGTGAAGCAGTTACCTATTGCAGTGTTGACGGGGTGTGAGTGGCAGCATCCTTATATAGTCTATGCGTTCCCAGTGACCTTGGTGGATAAGCTGGATCTGACATGAACAGAAGCCACATCTTTCTCCAGGGTGTTCTGTCAGTTATCATCACCTTGGTAGGAGGTGAAACTTGAAGTTGAGTTAGGGCCAGAGCTGGGACTTCTCTCTTCAGTGGCCATCACTGTTCTATCAGGGGCAGTGTTGTGTCCCTACAGTTGCAGCAGAAGTTCTGAGGGTCGTGTCTGAGGTGGCTCCATTCCCTTTGAGGGTGTGCTGTCCTCTACTCCCAGCACTGGCACCCTTGCTGGGGCAAGAGGCACTGTTGCAGGTGTTGATGGGGGTCGGGGTGTGGGCGGCTTCAGTCAGAGACCCAGATTCTTTCTGAGGTGCCTCTTGTGTAAGGGCTAGTGATGTCTGCCCCCACCCTGCTCAGATGCCTCACTAGGTCTGAGCTGTTTTTGTGTCTCACAGCTGAGTTCTCCCCTTGGCTCAAGGCACCCCTCTCTCTAACGTGGAGTTGTGTTGGGAAGGAAGAAGGGCTAGAGCAGTGTCTCAGTTCAGGCTGGTGAGATGACAGGAAACTGGTGAGTGGCCTGTGGAGCTTCAATCTGCCTTGTCTCAGAAGTGAGCAAGAGTGTGCATGCTCCTCCTGAGTGGAGTCCAGGCTTCTCTCAGCCCTTCTGTTAGACCCACTGGCCCTCTAACCAGCCAAAGAGATTTGTCTTCCCAGTGTGGGACTCAGGACTGGGGTGTGCAACATGTGGCTCAAACCACTCATTCGCCAGAGAGGATCTCTGCCCATGTAATCTCCCGCCTTCTTTGTGTTTTTTCTAGTTTTTATAGTCGTGTCCGACTCTTTGAGACCCCAGGGACTGTGGCCTACCAGGACCCTGGGTCCATGGGATTTTCCAGGCAAGAGTACTGCAGTGGGTTGCCATTTCCTTCTCCAGGGGATCTTCCCAACCCAGGGATCAAATCTGGGCCTCCCACATTGTAGGCAGACGCTTTACCATCTGAGCCACCAGGGAAGAAGCTATTATATTTTTAGAGAAAAAATTTATTATTATAAAATAAATGAAGTAATTGAGGATCAAAGAAATGAAGTAGCTTGTTAAGGTGACTTAAAAATTTACTCCAAGTACTTTTTGGGTGAAGCTTCAAAATAGCTGGTACACTATTTCAGTTTGTTTACTTTGGACATAGTATTTTTTTAGATCACCAGTATGTGGCAAATGTTTAAAGTCACAGTTTTTCCTGTTTTTTTTTTTCATTGATTTTTAAAAAGTGAATAGAATGTTGAATGGATTGCTTTTCTTTTTTGTATGTCTCACAATGACCAAATAAATATAATCAATAATTTTAGACCATTTTACTTTAGATTTGACATAAAGATAGAAAATCATAGCCCACAAATTCTTTAACACACAGACATACATAGATAGTGGGGTGGGGGTAGGAATAGAGAGTAGTAGAGGGGAGAGGAAAGAGGAGGCTAGAATGAGAGGAGAGTGTGGGTGAGAAGAACAGGGAACAAAAATAAACTTGAGGATAGATTAAGGGCTCAAATATGCAGATGACACCACCCTTATGGCAGAAAGTGAAGAGGAACTCAAAAGCCTCTTGATGAAAGTGAAAGTGGAGAGTGAAAAAGTTGGCTTAAAGCTCAACATTCAGAAAACGAAGATCATGGCATACGGTCCCATCACTTTATGGGAAATAGATGGGGAAACAGTGGAAACAGTGTCAGACTTTATTTTTCTGGGCTCCAAAATCACTGCAGATGGTGACTGCAGCCATGAAATTAAAAGACACTTACTCCTTGGAAGAAAAGTTATGACCAACCTGGATAGCATATTCAAAAGCAGAGACATTCTTTTGCCAACTAAGGTTCATTTAGTTAAGGCTATGGTTTTTCCTGTGGTCATGTATGGATGTGAGAGTTGGACTGTGAAGAAGGCTGAGTGCCGAAGAATTGATGCTTTTGAACTGTGGTGTTGAAGAAGACTCTTTAGAGTCCCTTGGACTGCAAGGAGATTCAACCAATCCATTCTGAAGGAGATCAGCCCTGGGTGTTCTTTGGAAGAAATGATGCTAAAGCTGAAATTCCAGTACTTTGGCCACCTCATGCGAAGAGCTGACTCATTGGAAAAGACTGTGATGCTGGGAGGGATTGGGGGCAGGAGGAGAAGGGGACGACAGAGGATGAGATGGCTGGATGGCATCACTGACTTGTTGGACATGAGTCTGAGTGAACTCTGGGAGTTGGTGATGGACAGGGAGGCCTGGCGTGCTGTGATTCATGGGGTTGCAAGGAGTCGGACATGACTGAGTAAGTGAATTGAACTGAATTGAAGGGCTTTTGTTATTTATCTATGCTGTCTGTCTTTTTTCTCTATGACATTCAATTTGAATTCTCTTTGCAGATATTTATGTGTGCTTGTAAAAGGCAAAAAAAGATACATACATACATAGGCATAGAATTTAAACTTTAAATCTGGATTTTTACCACACATAAATGATCAGTGTCTGTAAAAGGTTATAGAAACTGGAAGGCAGTCCATATATTTTAAACTAATCTCCTTTAGAGTACCTTTAAATTATATTCAACATAGCAGTTTTATTAAATTCCTTGATTTAAAGTATTACTGAATTATCCTGTAATCTACAATTCTCAGGTGAATAGACAAAAACTCCATCAAGCTAAGAAGATGGGAATCTAATTCCACAGAACAAAATGTGCTTTTAATAAACTGTGACGAAACAGTCACAAAAAAGAAAAAAGGTTTAGGAGGCAAAAGATCCAAGTCTCAGACTAATGAAAACATTCAATCCACATGTCACAAGCAAATAAGAGGAACGAATATGGAAAGTTGGCGCTGACCTTCAAGAATACATTTTCTCTGCGCTGGAACAGACTCACCTAGGAGAGCAATGAATCTTCCTGGTTAACATTTATCTTACAAAGAAGTGCAATAAAATGGTTAAAAGAATAAATTTTAAAGCAAGAGCACAGTGAAACCAACCTAACTAAAGGAATATGTTTCACACAATGCAAACATAATGCCTATTGAATGATAGTATGTACCTGTGCATGTATGGGCACGTATACACAGCATTGAGATGGACTGGTTGTAGGCTGCTTCTATTTTCCAAACTCTGATGGTATTTGAAAGCTTAATTACAAATTAAGATTTCTGATTGTAAGTAACTTATATCCATTATAGAAAACTAAAATTACCAAGATTAGAATTAAGGAAAAAATTATTCACATACTTAAAATAATCACTGTTAACATTTTTGTGCATTCACCTTGTATTACTCTTTTAATTTTGCTGGAATTTTATTTGCATAATTGAGATATTACTTTTAGTTAACTTTATATTCTTCTCTTTTCACTAAATTGAACAGAGAAATTTTCAATCATAGTTAAGAGAAAACCTTATTTTAAATGACTGCTTGATATTCTAATAGATTCATATACTTCATAAATATTCCTTATTCATGGACATTTAAACATATTTTTTTGCTTCTTAATAATGCTGCATTAATATTTTTTCTTTGTAAATACAGTTTATGTACCTCCTTTGTATAATTTCTATGAATATAATTTTCAATTCCAAGGGCAAGAACATTTTGGACTCTCTTTGGCTTATATTACCAATTGTTTTCCAGAAGTTTGCACCAATTTGTACAGCACTATATGAGGGTGCCTCTTACCCTTTGATTGAGCTAACAGTGATTACAATTTTTATTTTTTATAATTTGTTCTATTTTTTAAAAATCCCTCTTTATTAAATTTTTGTTTATTCTTGACTATATCGATATTGACAATTCTATATGTATAAAGTGTTTTCTCATTTTATTAACTACTTTCTTTCTTATCTTCTTTTGAGACTTTACTCTTTTTGTCATCTACTGTGCTTTTTATGTAGGAAGGCTCAAGAATTTTCTCACTCATGTTTTAACTTTTCTATTCTTTATTACTAGTTTTTCCTTGGGTGGTAATTATATTATTTGAATCATGCAAATGTTTATTATTTATTTGTCATCGACATCATTTTTCAGTTGCCTCTACAGATGTTTTTCTATTTCTCTTAGTATTAATAATAATGCTGCTGCTGGTAGCTAGCTTATATGTGTGTTTGGCACTGTTTGAAGTGCTTGTTTTATTATATAACTTGATCCTCACGAAACCCAAGAGGAAGGTCATATTATTAAGGCCACTTTTTAGATGAGGAAATGAGGCACATAGAATTGAAATAACTTTCTCAGTGAAAGTGAAATTCGCCTGGTTATGTGTCCTACTCTTTGCAACCCCATGGACTATACAGTCCATGGAATTCTCCAGGCCTGAACTCTGGAGTGGGTAGCCCTTCCCTTCTCCAGGGGATCTTCCCAACTCAGGGACTGAACCCAGGTTTCCCACATTGCAGGTGGATTCTTTACCAACTGAGCCACCAGGGAAGCCCAAAATGGTGTGTTGCTTCCCCATCAGGGAATCCAACCCAGGTCTCCCACGTGACAGGCAGAGATACTGACCACTATACTAAAAAGGAGGGCGCAACCATCTGGCCTCCCCAACTTGTTCAGTGCTACCCACCAAAATACCAACCCAGGCAATCTGGCCCCAGAATTAATTTTTGCTTTATGGCACTTTGATAGTATTTCATTCATTACCTGGAGGTTCATGCTCTGCCCATCTTCATTATGTATAGGATCTTTAATCAATTTAAGCTTATTCCCTATATTACCTTTGAAACCAGTTTACAGTTAAAAGAATAGACTTTGATCTGTAAACTCTGTGAAGCACAAATAAAATAGATTCATTTTCTCTAACCATTGACTTCAGCCATCCTGTGTTGAATTTCCCTTTTCCTGGTGACACATAATGGTATTTTTATCTCAGACAAATCCTGTAGCAGTTCCAGAAAGACCCTTTCTGATCAGTAATATTAAAATCCCACCCATTGCACAGGTTGCGGATGTGGGAGAGGAGTTCTAGTTCAAACTAGTCCCAATTTCCCTCCTTCGTGTTCTGTTCTGAGCTCCTTGGTCCAGAGGTGGCGTTCTTCAGGGTTACCTTCAAGACAGCTCAATCTGTGCTACCTCCTATGGTGTCCATTGGGCCTGCTGAAAACTTGCACATTCTCTCATCTGACACAAGGTTGACAAGCAGGCTACTCTATTGCATCTCTCTACTTTGCTTTTTTCAAATGTCTTCAATCCAATAGGATTTAGGGTAGAGGTGGGGTTCTGATAGCTGAGCCAATCCACTGCACAGGCAGGTATCCGCTTGGAGAATGAGATGCTTGTTCAACTACACATTCCTACTTCCTAGGAGTCACTCTCTCAGGATCCCTTACTTGATTTCAGGAAATGAGGATATTTCTCTCTTTCTCGCTCAGTCTGTCTCTATCTCTTTCTTTTTCTCCCTCATTCTCCTTCCGTTACTTCTCTGATTTTTTGTTTATACAGACAGACAGGGCCGAGAAGAAGATTGGATGAGATGACAATTGAGGGCAGGAAATCCGCTTCACTTCCTCTCTCTCATAATAAGCCCTGGAAACAGTCTGTCTGCTACTGTTTACCTTGCTCTTTCTAGAATGTAGTGTTTGTGTTATCTTTTCGCTGTATCTTTGGATCCTGTCCGTTTGGGGTTATCCAGATAAGTCTTGCTACACACTGGTTGTTGCTTGGTGGGTCAGTCATGTCCAACTCTTTGAGACACCATGAACTGCAGCACACCAGGCTTCCCTGTCTTTCATCATCTGAAGCTTGCTCAAACTCCTGTCGTTTCAGTCAGTGATGCCATCCAATCATCTCGTCCTCTGTTGTCCCCTTCTCCTTCTGCCTTCAATCTTTCCCAGCATCAGAGTCTTTACACATTACACATTCTATTTTTACACAGAGTCTTTACACATTCTATTTTTACACATTAGTTTTACACATTAACACATTCTATTTTTTTTGCCAACCCTGATGACTGTTGGGTTAGTGTTCCTCCTTGGTGTTTGCTTAGATTTTAGTCTATGTTTTAAAGGTATGTTTTTTATAAGCAACATAAAGTTCTGTTTTTGTAAGTCAGCTGATACACTGTCTTTTTGTGGCTCAACAAGATGAATGATGTGCCTGAGGTCACACTCTTACTGAGGAGAGACTTTTCAATTCTATCCCAGGTGTGTCTGCCTACGAACACATGCCTCTAATCACTACATTTCTTATTTTTCTTGAGTAATGTGGAAAATATTATCTTGATTTACATTTTATAATTTTTGTAATGTTTTTCTTTCTTTTTTTAAATATGGAACGCTTCACGAATTTGCGTGTCATCCTTGCGCAGGGACCGTGCTAATCTTCTCTGTATCGTTCCAATTTTAGTATATGTGCTGCTGAAGCGAGCACTGTAGTGTTTTTCAAATATTCACACTTGAAGCTTTAATTGTCTAATTCAAGGATAATACTATAAGCTTTAATCAGATGAGAAAACAAATACACTTCATTTCCTTCCATTTCTACCCACATCATTCCAAGTCTTTCTTGATCTTTATTTTTCTAGTTGGTTTAGTGATTAAATGCATGAGTATTGGAGTCAAAAAGGCCTGGGTTTAAATCTCAGATCTGACATAGTTTCATTTGTAAAATGAGGACGAAAGAGTTAAGACAATAAATTGAAAATTACATTGTGAGTCTTGTATTAAGCAGTTGATGAGATTTAAACACATTTGTCTATGCCTGGAAAACTGGTGGTACATGCCCAGTGAGTCTATTTACATTATTTAGGAGGTGAATATGCTTCTAGGAAAAAATGTGGTTGGCCATCCTTATAGCCTTACCTGGATATAGTGAGATTTATAATTAGTAAGTCTAGTAAAATTAAATTTATTTGCATGACATATTGTTTAGCTGTGTAAGGAACACCTGGATTTGACCCAAAATGAGGCCTAATGTTTATGATTTTGAGCATAGCTTGGAGCTCTAACTCAAATCTGTTTTTTATTCAGTCTCCAGGGATTATTTGACCCCAGAGAAAGGAATGAACAGAAGTAAAACCCAATAGACTGTTTTGGAAAACTGAATTTTGGAGCACAAATTAAACTACTTTCAAGCTCTTTAAAAAATACACGTATGATGATGCAAAGGCAGAGAATGGCTTTTTCCCTCCTCTCTCTGCCCCATGTTACCACAGGTACCAGTGTTTGATGGGGCTGACCCTGACTAGCAGCTTTGACCGCAGGGAGCCAACTTGACCTGTGGATGCTCAGTGTATACAGAGCCTGAGTGAGGAGTGAGGAAGGGACTGTGGAGCCTGAAAGAGCAGGAGGTTAGGGGAATAATTGCAAATATTCCCATTGGCTGCCAGAGGCCATTTTGTCAAGTGCAGGTATTTGAGCCAGATGCTTCTACATCTTTGACTTTTCCTTTTTCCCCCTTCTTCCTACATTTGATCCACAAAGAATTCCCATTGACTCAACTCTGAAATATAATCTGAACCCAAGCATTCTACTCCCCTGGTCCTGACCCCACCATCCCTCACCTGAATTATCCTGTGGTCACCTCACTGATTTCTCTGTTTTTACCTTTGCCCTCAGTAATCTATTCACAATGTAGCAGCCAGAATGAGCCTTTTAATTTATTATTTTTTACTGAGATACAATTGACATGAAGGACTGTGTAAGTTTAAGGTTTATAATATGTTGATTTCATACTTATATATATATATCGCAGTGTGATTACTCAGCTAACACCTGTATAAAGTCACATTATCATCACTTCCTTTTCCTAGTGGGAACAATTGAGATCTAGTCTCTTAGCAACTTTGAAGTTTATAGTACAGTACTATTGTCAATAGTCACTATTGTGTACGCTGGATCTCCAGGACTTATTTATCGACTGGTTGCAAGTTTCTACCTTTATCAGTTCAGTTCAGTTCAGTCATTCAGTCATGTCCGACTCTTTGTGACCCCATGAATCGCAGCACGCCAGGCCTCCCTGTCCATCACCAACTCCTGGAGCTCACTCAGACTCACGCCCATTGAGTCAGTGATGCCATCCAGCCATCTCATCCTCTGTCATCCCCTTCTCCTCCTGCCTCCAATCCCTCCCAGCATCAGAGTCTTTTCCAATGAGTCAACTCTTCACAGGAGGTGGCCAAAGTACTGGAGTTTCAGCTTTAGCATCATTCCTTCCAAAGAAATACCAGGGCTGATCTCCTTCAGAATGGACTGGTTGCATCTCCTTGCAGTCCAAGGGACTCTCAAGAGTCTTCTCCAACACCACAGTTCAAAAGCATCAATTCTTCGGCACTCAGCCTTTTCCACAGTCCAACTTTCCCATCAATACATGACTACCGGAAAAACCATAGCCTTGACTAGATGGACTTTAGTTGGCAAAGTAATGTCTCTGCTTTTGAATATACTATCTAGGTTGGTCATCACTTTTCTTCCAAGGAGTAAGCGTCTTTTAATTTCATGGCTGCAATCATCATCTGCAATGATTTTGGAGCCCCCCAAAATAAAAAGTCTGACACTGTTTCCACTGTTTCCCCATCTATTTCCCATGAAGTGATGGGACCAGATGCCATGATCTTCGTTTTCTGAATGTTGAACTTTAAGCCAACTTTTTCACTCTCCTCTTTTACTTTCATCAAGAGGCTTTTTAGTTCCTCTTACATCTCCCCAGTTACATACCCCGACCCAAGCCCCTGATAACCACTGTTATAATCTCTAATTTCATGAGTTTAGCTTCTTTGGATTCCATGTGTAAGTTATATCCTACAGTATTTGTCTTTCTCTATCTGACTTATTTCACTTAGGATAATGCTCTCAGGGTCCATACATGTTGCAAGTGGCAAGATTTTCTGTTTTTTTTTTTTTTTTTCATGACAGTAGCCTGACAAGCTGCTCTGTCCTTGGAATTCTCCAAGCAAGAATGCTGCAGAGGATAGCCATTCTTTTCTTGAGGGATCTTCCTGATCCATAGATCAAACCTGGGTCTTCTGCATATATAATACAAAGATGTATATATGTGGAGAGAGAGCATATTTATCACATCTTTTTTATCCATTTATCTAGCAATGGGCACTTAGTTTGTTTCTCTATCTTGGCTATTGTGAATAAAACTTTAATAAACATGGAATGCATATATCTCTTCAGCACTCTATTTTCATTTCCTTTAGACATAATCCAGAGCCATTGCTAGAATGTGGTAGAGCAGAGATCCTGTCTCACATCTCTTGACTGACTCAGAATGCCCAAACTTGTCCCCTGAAAAGTAATTATTAATACTCCGTGTGATCCACTTTGCAAAATAGTTTCCTGAATTCATCTTCTATTTCACATTTTCACTTAAACTTTCCAGAATAAAGAGTGTTTAGAAAAGTTCTAAGTTGCATTTACCTAATATTTCATACAGTTATGTACCTATGATCATAGATTTCTAAATAAATGTCTTCCGCGTTCAAGCTGGTTTTAGAAAAGGCAGAGCAACCAGACATCAAATTGCCAACATCTGCTGGATCATCAAAAAAGCAAGAGAGTTCCAGAAGAACATCTAGTTCTGCTTTATTGACTATGCCCAAGCCTTTGACTGTGTGGATCACAATAAATTGTGGAAAATTCTGAAAGAGATGGGAATACCTGACCTGCCTCTTGAGAAATCTGTATGTAGGTCAGGAAGCAACAGTCAGAACTGGACATGGAACAACAGACTGGTTCCAAATAAGAAAAGGAATACATAAAGGAATACTGTCACCCTGCTTATTTAACTTATATGCAGAGTACATCATGAGAAACGCTGGGCTGGAAGAAGCACAAGCTGGAATCAAGATTGCCGGGAGAAATATCAATAACCTCAGATATGCAGATGACACCACCCTTATGGCAGAAAGTGAAGAAGAACTAAAGAGCCTCTTGATGAAAGTGAAAGAGGAGAGTGAAAAAGTTGGCTTAAAGCTCAACATTCAGAAAACTAAGATCATGGCATCCAGTCCATCACTTCATGGCAAATAGATGGGGAAACAGTGGAAACAGTGTCAGACTTTATTTTTCTGGGCTCCAAAATCACTGCAGATGGTGACTGCAGCCATGAAGTTAAAAGACGCTTACTCCTTGGAAGGAAAGTTATGACCAAACTAGACACTATATTAAAAAACAGAGACATTACTTTGCCAACAAAGGTCCATCTAGTCAAGGCTATGCTTTTTCCAGTGGTCATGTATGGGTGTGAGAATTCGACTGTGAAGAAGGCTGAGCACTGAAGAATTGATGCTTTTGAAGTGTGGTGTTGAAGAAGACTCTTGAGAGTCCCTTGGACTGCAAGGAGATCCAACCAGTCCATCCTAAAGGAGATCAGTCATGAGTGTTTATTGGAAGGACTGATGTTGAAGCTGAAACTCCAATACTTTGGCCACCTGATGAAGAGCTGACTCATTTGAAAAGACCCTGATGCTGAGAAAGATCGAGCACAGGAGGAGAAGGGGACAACAGAGGATGAGAAGATTGAATGGCATCACCGATTCAATGGACATGGGTTTGGGTAAAATTCGGGAGTTGGTGACGGACAGGGAGGCTTGGCATGCTGAGGTCCATGGGGTCGCAAAGAGTCGGACACAACTGAGCGACTGAACTGAACTGAACTGAACTGATGCCTCTTTGAGAGAAAGTGCCAGGTAATTGTAATTATTTGTGATTCCCTAAGATTATAAATCTAGGGCCAAGAAAATTAACAAATGCAGAGCATTGTTGATGAGTATTAATACATCTTTGTTTTCATTTATGTGTAAAATTGTGTTAAATATACTGGTCAATAACCTAAACTCTGTAGTGAAATCAGTTTCCTATAATCTGCCTTTTTTATTTCAATTTGTTTCCCTGCGGGTTGTTTGTAGGTCTTTTTGAGTTTGAGATTCATATTTATTTTTACTACAACAGTTTTTTAGAATCATAGCTAATTACCAGACTTGACATTAAAAATTGCATCTCACAAAGGTGCAGTCATTTCTCTCACAGGGTGACATCCATATGAGTGAGACTAACTCAGTTCAAGAGCTGTGTTTGAACTAGTAAGAACAAGATTTATAGACATTTTTGCTGAGACCATTCTTGACTGTTAGAAATTAGAATAAAACACCAGGAGCAAGTGGAACTAAAATGATCAAGTCAATGTAAGCAATACTTAGGAGCAAGTCTATTTAGAAAGTCTATTCCACTTATCTCTATCTACCTTGGAGTGTGCTACAATATTATATGGCATTTGCATTAATTTAAAAACATTGGTGTGCTGGTAAGCTGGCTTTGCAATGCCCTTTTTCTCTTCAGTTTTAAATTTGTTATATTCAGTGATCTGGCTCTCAGCTCTCAGGGATAATGATCATATTAGTTAAGGTGAATGACTATTTTTCAAATGATGAAGGGTTGCATTTTTTCACTCAGAGCATCTCAGATGAGCATAAATATTAAACCGTAAAGGCCCTTTGCTGGCTGCCAGTGATTGCTGGTATACAGCCACGGTGATGCAGCTCAGATGACAAGAAGAAAGAGTATAGGTTGATGCCGTTTTCCTCTGATGTTCCTCCATGCCACCAGTAGTAGGAACAGTCTCAGCTTTCAAAGGATTCAAATATTATTATACTTTTATTTGTTTGCTGAAGTTTGGACCATGCTTTCTTTCCATTCTGCCTAAATAGCAGAGAAGAATTTTCACTTCCAGAATTTTAAATTGTAGAGAGAGGATTTTGCCTAAAATTTTGTCTCATGTCTCAGACTCTGAATGGGCATGGGAGATTTGATCATTTTAAATTATTAGAAGAATTTTCCAGCAAGAACCATTTGGCAGATATAACACTCTAATTCCAAAGTGACAGATTTTTGGTGTTTCTTTTTGTTAAAATTTTATTCATTTGTATAAAACTATAGTTAAATTTCTTCTTCAGATGCCTAGGTTCTACCAGCTTTTACCGTAAGACATTGTATATCACTTTTCTCTATTATCTTCTTCACCTTTTTCTGAAGCATCCCACAGTCTTTACCTACTATTGCCTCTAGTTTTCTTTTCATGGTCAAACTCATAAAGAATGTTGTAGATATCATATATCATTATTTAGTATCAATCATTTCTCAGACTTCCTATGTTTTGGTCTCTGTCTCTTTCAGTACCCAAATTCTTCATTTTCTGGGGTTTTTAACAAATTTCTAACTGCAAAAATTGTAAAAAAAAAAAAAAATCCAGCCTCAAATTTTGAAGGTTAAAAATTTATACAGTCTCCAGTAGAAGAGATGAGTAGACAAATGATGTCTGTGGAAGATTCTAGCTTTCTGATTTTATGGTTTCAGATAATAAGTTCCTTGAAGTTTCTTGAAGTATGTACCCATTTGACTCTAGTGATTAAAATCAGTTTACAGTCATCACTTGGGAACTGATGTGTCATTGGGAAGGAGGCAAAGGTGAGCAAAAAATACCCTGCTGCCCCATCAATTTCATTTTGAAACAATGTGACAGCTACTCTCCCAGGGACTTTCAGGTACTTGTGGTGTAGAGTACACCTTAATTCTGTGATAGATTGATATTGGAAAGGACTTTGTAAATTTAGAGGTAAAAATTATAGCCAAATTAATTTGTAAATGTAATTTTGCATAAGTAGGGAGTTTTGTGAAATTTACACATATATCTGCTTTAGAGGTTAATGTAATAAGGCTGTGCTATAGTATTTTTCTGCTTACCATCATCCTTAGGGCAGATTTTCTTTCTTTTAGCACAATGCTTGGAAAAGTAGTCCTTGAAGTTTTTGTTAAACTTAAAATAGATATATTTATAAATATAATATTATGTGATATCAAGGACTCAGAATTCTAAACAACTGATTTTATTCTGTGACTGTCACTCATCAGGTTCATGATATTTAATGGACAAAAACAGGCTAAATCACACACTTTATTACTGTTAAACTTCAGACTCAATCTTAGGCAAGACCGTTGGAAGGGCTCAATTTAACCAACACTGGGAAAGATTTGCTCTATTCCCCCCACCCCCAATATATGATTTAACATTCTAATGGTGATGAAAAATTAAGTTTTGATGAGACAGCCAACAAACAGAGGAGTTTAAAACAGTAGATGGACACTGTAAACACTCGTCACTGAAGACTAGGCCCTAAACTCAGTCTTCTTTCTGTAGCCCTGTGGAAGGAAGAACATCCAAAGAGAATGCCTGTCACATAGAATCTGACTTTCACTTGGTGCCATCAAAATCCCCCCACCCTGCCCCTTGCAGTTGTGATCTAATAAAATATCAGCAAATAAGACACATGTCTCAAATCTCTCCCCTTCTGTGTGAGCAAATTTGAGGTGGGAGTTAGCAAAGAGAACTGGAAGCATTGCTTTTCTCATCCCCTTTGCTCTGTAATCAGAATGAGCAAATTTAACAGATGGAAAAGATGAATTGGAGAACAAAGTGCTTAGCTTCTGTTAAAAATCTCTTTTTGACTGTCTTTCTAGAAATGGTTACTGCCTTTTTTCTATCAACACATAAAAGGTAGATGGAATCTGTGTCCTGCCAGTCTCATTGAATAACAGAGACTCTACGAATAACAAAAAAGAATTGATACAAATAGTTAATCAAACAATCAGAAAAACAAAAAATGAATTAAAAAATCTTGTTTAAGTTTTGAGTTATATTGAATAAGGAAGCATAAAATTTGTTTTATTTTTATCTTGGGTAAAATTACTGAATTTAACTCTTAAAATTCTCAGAATTGAAGCATCTTGTAGGAAACTCAGGATTTGACCTTTAGGACTAATCTGTCCTTTAGGACAGATTTTAGAAGATAATTACCAATGACATGATTTCATTATGAGAATAGGGAAAAGCTTGGTTTCTTGCTACTACTGGAAATACTTCTTTTTCTTTATAAAAAGACTTTCTTTTTAGGGTTTTTCTAACCCTAAGAAATTGCTTGTGACTTTATCGATGCTATGTTCATTTTAGGCTAAAATCAGTTACTCTTCTTTTTCTAACTTATCAGAGAAAATGAAGCTAAATTTATTCATAATGAATTAGCTTAAGACCAGTATTCACCATCCCATTGTTCTGACCGGTGGTCTCTTATCATAGCATACAGCTTTACTTAATACTTTAGGTATGTTCTTTTTGGGGAATGTACTGAAATTCCAAAATGCTCTATTTTTATAAAGGTCAGTTCTCTATTGCATCAAAATGGCAGTCCTACTCATTTTGTGCTTATTCTTCAACTATAATGCCTTTTTTCTCCTGGAAATTTCAAATCTGGATTCTGTTGGTAGAAAATCCAGTGAAGGACATGCAATTCACCTACTTGTCTTGAGATTCTAAATATTCTTGTCAAGCTGGCCGATAAGGAGATGTATCCATGTGCTTTGTAAACTTAGCCCATCATAGTGTGGTATTTACCAAGTTGTATTTTATCGTTGTACCACTGGCCTTTAGGGAAGCACTGAAGGCAAGCTATGGCCCAGTGTGTGTGTGTTTATCAGGTTCTACTTCCTTTTCTACCTGGAACACAGCAGGATTATTTTTCCCAGGCTTCCTTTCAGTTAGGTGGGTCATCTGGGTTCTGGCCAATAGAAAGCAGGCAGAAGTGATCATGCTTAGTCCACATTTCAGGCCCTTTCTCTCCCCTTATCTGTCATCCAGATGTAGAGGATTCCATGGAAACCCTGTGGAGTAGGTAGATAGAAGTAGTTGAGTCCTTGAATGATTATGTGGAACAAAGTTCCCATCACTCCCATAAATCTTTTTAGACAGTGATTTAAATGAGAAGTAAAGAGAGGGAAAAGAAGAGAATGTCATGAGTAAGAGCAGTTTATAAAGTAAGAGCTGAGGGTCCTGTAATGTGAGATCGAGGGCTGGATAAAAGAAGCATGATCTGAAGTAGCTTGCACTTAAACACACATATAAATCATGCAGTATAAAATTCTCTAGGTCCATCCATGTTGTCTCAAATGGCAAGAGTATTAAGGGTTATAAACTACTAGGTGTAAAATAAGTAAGGTACAAGGATATAATATATAGCATAGGGAAGTAGCAAGTCATAGTTTTTAATAACTTTTATGGAGTATAATTTTAGAAAATATTGAATCACTGTGTTATACACCTGAAACTAATATATTTTATGTCAACTACACTTCAACTTAAAAAAAAGCATGAATAAATTAGGAGTGAAAAATAAAGGAAATAATTCAAATAATATATATTTTGAATGCTTAGTTTTGAAGGAAGAGACAGAGGATGAGAGAGATGATGGAATAAGGGTGCTATTTCTAAAGTTTCAGTGGATCAGATGGTAAAGAATCTGCCTCCTATACAGGAGACCCAGGTTTGATCTCTGGGTCAGGAAAATCTCCTGGAGATGGGAATGACAACCCACTCCAGTATTCTTGCCTGGAGAATTCCATGGACAGAGGAGCTTGGCGGGCTACCGTCCATGGGGTCTGAAAGAGTTGGGTACAACTGAGTGACTAACACTTTTTCTTTCATAATCTGTTGGGGAGGAAAGTGCCAGGGGTCAAATGGGCTAGATCAGAGTGACTTGTCAGGTTTTATGCTGTGTAGAATTCAGTATGTAGTCATTGAACTTATACAGCCAAATAATTTATTATCCAAACTGATAACTTTGAGAGGAAAAAATCTTACTACTTAATTATCCTGGGAAAATAGGCATTAAACTATCCCAAACAAGCAAACAAAACTGGTGAATTAGTCAGGATTCTCTAGAGAAACAAAAACAACTATATGCATATATATTTATATATAACTATATATGTAAAAAATACATACATATACATACATTATATATACATACACACATACATATATACACATACATACACACATATATACATACACATACACACATTTATATACATATATATATATAAACAAATATATACATACACACACACACACATACATGGAGTGGGTTGCCATTCCCTTCTCCAGATCTTCCTGACCCAGGGATCAAACCTGGGTCTCCTGCATTACAGGCAGATTCTTTACCATCCGAGCCACTGAAACTTCAGAAATAGCATCCTCCTTCCATTATCTCTCTCATCCTCTGTCTCTTCCCTCAAAACTAGCCATTCAAAATATGTCTTATTTGAATATACACATATATGTGTATATTTTAAAAAATCTATAAATAGTGAAATCAAGCCACCAAATCACTGAATAGTGTTTAGTAAGAGTTTATTGTGCATTGAAGAGCAGTTTGAGAACTGAGAACTTTCAAATCGAAAGCTGATATGCCGCTAAGGGGCATGGTGTTACAGAGTGGCTTGTAAAGTGAAAATGAGGGATTTGTTTATAGTAATTAGTAATTACAACAGGGCTTTGCAGATGGTAGAGTACTGGTTAAAAGTCATAATCTTATGCTATCTTTTAAGGAAGATGACTTAAGTTTATTTTATTATTATCAGAGGCATTTACAACAAGTAACTACAATTAAGTTTAACTCGTTTTGCTGAATAAGCTAATTTAAGTATGTTTATATGGCTAAATGGTTTTGTCTGCTTGGGAAATTTTCAAGTTCAGTCTCTGTTTTGTATATCATTTTAACGGTATATATTTCTATGTGTCCATATACATATAGAGAGATAGAGATATATTTTAAGAAATTGGCTCACATGGTTGTGGATGCTGGCATATCTAAAATCTGCAGGGTAGCCACAAAGACTGGAGACTCAATGAAGAATCAGTGTTCAAGTTCAAAGGCAGTCTGCAGGTAGAATTTTGTCTTTTGAGGAGGGCAGTCTCTCTATCAACACCTCCAACTGATTGAATAAGGCCTACCAACATTATTGAGAGTAATTTCATTTACTCAAAATATGCAAATTCAAATGTTAGTTTCATCTAAAAAAATACCTTCTAAGCAAAGCCTTTGACTGTGTGGATCACAATAAACTGTGGAAAATTTATACCAGACCACCTGACCTGACTCTTGAGAAACCTATATGCAGGTCAGGAAGCAACAGTTAAAACTTAACATGGAACAACAGACTGAGTACAAATAGGAAAAGGAGTATGTCAAGGCTGTATATTGTCACCCTGCTTATTTAACTTATATGCAGAGTACATCATGAGAAACGCTGGGCTGGAAGAAGCACAAGCTGGAATCAAGATTGCCGGGAGAAATATCAATAACTTCAGATATGCAGATGACACCACCCTTATGGCAGAAAGTGAAGAGGAACTAAAAAGCCTCTTGCTGAAAGTGAAAGAGGAGAGTGAAAAAGTTGGCTTAAAGTTCAACATTCAGAAAACGAAGATCATGACATCTGGTCCCATCACTTCATGGGAAATAGATGGGGAAACAGTGCCAGGCTTTATTTTGGGGGGCTCCAAAATCACTGTGGATGGTGATTGCAGCCATGAAATTAAAAGATGCTTACTCCTTGGAAGGAAAGTTATGACCAAACTAGACACTATATTAAAAAACAGAGACATTACTTTGCCAACAAAGGTCCATCTAGTCAAGGCTATGCTTTTTCCAGTGGTCATGTATGGATGTGAGAGTTCGACTGTGAAGAAAGCTGAGTGCTGAAGAATTGATGCTTTTGAAGTGTGGTGTTGGAGAAGACTCTTGAGAGTCCCTTGGACTGCAAGGAGATCCAACCAGTCCATTCTAAAGGAGATCAGTCTTGGGTGTTCTATGGAAGGACTGATGCTAAAGCTGAAACTCCAATACTTTGGCCACCTATGAGAAGAGTTGACTCATTGGAAAAGACTCTGATGCTGGGAGGGATTGGGGGCAGGAGGAGAAGGGGATGACAGAGGATGAGATGGCTGGATGGCATCACCGACTCAATGGACATGAGTTTGAGTGAACTCCAGGAGTTGGTGATGGACAGGGAGGCCTGACGTGCCACTATTCATAGGGTCGCAAAGAGTCGGACACAGCAAGCGACTGAACTGAACTGAAGCAACATCCAGATATGTTTCACCAAATCTGGATACTGTGACTTATCCAAGTTGATACATAGGGTTACCATTTTTCTTCGTTATATGGCCAGTCAATATGGAAAAGTATACCTCACTGGCAGCCCTCTGATTGAATTTGTCCTGAAAGTGTGACTGTGTTTAGTCAGGGTTTCAAAAGTGTTTTGGTCAACATTTTCAACTGGGACTTTCCACAGACAGACAAAACATATCCACGTTCCCAGCTCCTTGTTACACCTATCTTCACTAGGTCCTCACTGCCTCCCAGTGACAAATGTCTTGAAGTCAGGAGAATCTGTCTCCTTATGATGGGATATATCCTTACTGCTCCACAGTTGCCGCATTGCTTTGTGTCTTACACCCAACCATCTCCATCCTCCTATATGTGCTGCCAAGATCCTTGATCCTGTAGGCATTTACATTTTAAGTCTTAGCCATATATCTTGTGTGTAGTCAACGTGGATTGAAAATCCCTTTAAAGCTTTACCCTATGGTTAAACAGTGATAATAATATTAATATAATCAGCTCAAATAACTTTAGCTGCTTCAGAGAGTGCACTCCTACCTTAGGTAGGGCCCAGCTTCCTAACACAGTTGCTTAGAATGAGCAACCTACCACGATAAATACAATTTACCTGGGAGACTTTGACAATAAAAGCAGTAGAAGGGAAGTTTTTTTTCTCTTTGAAGTGTTCATTTTCCAAAGAAAGCTAGCTTACATGTTTATCTGGCCTGTAGCTATAACTTAGACAGTAGTTTTAATGGAATGTATAATAGAAGCTTTAAGATAACTCATATGGAAAAAGAGAGGTGTTGACTAGTTCTCTTTAGGATTGCCATTCAATATATTTTTATTCTAATGGACACCTTTAAAGGAAAGGTGAATGGAAATGCTTCTGTGTGTTATAGGGAAAATATAGCTTTTAAGGTTTTGACAGCCTAAAATTTCTTAATAATGAGATTCACAATTGATCTGTGATGCATTTCCTTAGCCATATATGTGGGCAAATATGAACTTCTTTCTATGGGCCACTGCTTTCTGTGACCCTGTTCTAAAACCCTTTTAAGAACATTTTTTTTGGATTGGCAGAAAATATATAGTACTTTAGAAATGCATACAAGAGAATTTGTTCAAATATCAGCCATTCAGTTGAGCTAAATATACTTTTTATCTGTCAAAAGCTTTCAGGGGAGAATGCCTTATATGGGATGTGTTCCTAAGGTCTAGAGCAATTGGGTTCCTTTGTTTCTCTATTCATTATTTTCTGGTCTTTGGGGATTTAGCACAAAATCCATTTCTTCTTAAAAGCTTTGGCTGATTAACTCCCAACCATGTAGGAATGCAACAGGAGTCAGGTAGGGTATTGGAGTCAACAGGAAAACCCCAGGGCTCTTGGGTATCAGTGGAAAACCCACATTGAGTTGTGTGAGTATATCTGTTTGATGGATTTTGTGTGTCTAACTTAAGGATGAAAGGAGAGAGAGGAGGTGTGTGCAGCATCTGGTGAGAGAGTCCAATGGTTCAATATCTGGTTCTCAGTTTGGCCTCGGTCTAGGTCTGATTGCTATAAAAAAAAGGAGACATTATTCTCAATTTTATGCGTGTAACACAGTCTGAGTTTGGTACAGTGATTACTAAAAGCAATGTAGAATTTTTGACATTGAAAGCCATCTGGCATTGTGTTGGCGTATACCAGAGGAAATACCTGGTCAAGGAATGAGAGTGGAGTTGAGGCCTTATACCCAATGATCATGCGAGTCAGTTGGTCACAGCAGATGCCAAATAGAGGCTTGTTGTAAGATGTCCTCTTGAGATGTGGGGTGTGTGTGTGTGTGTGTGTGTGTACGTGCGTGTGCATGTGTGTGTGTGTGTGTGTGTGTCTTAGTGAGGGAATGGTGAAAAATTTGTAAGGAAACAAATTTCTGAAATTAAGAAGATGCAAGGCAGGATAAGAATAATTTGGGTTCTGTAAGACTCCTCTTATATTGGCAAGACTAATCTGGCCAGTTAAAGAATATAATTTGCCAATAGTATGCCCCATCACTACACTAACTCTACATCTCCATCTAACTACTAACTCTACTAACTGTACATCTAACTCTAATCCCTGGTGAATCAGAGAAGTCCTCAGATCCCACAGTGCATAGCTGGAACTTGGTCCCAAGACAAAAATTTCTTTAGGCATTCCACTTCCCCTTTATACATTTTAGTGTATGTACACTAAATTTTCTCATTTTCAGGACTTTCATTAGCATTAACAAATGTATATAGAGTAGTGGGATAATCAATAATCAGAACAGTCTTATTACTCCAGGATTCCTTGGTGTTTCCTCTTTGTAGCCAGCCCATCCCCCACCCTTTCCCTTTTGCATTGCAAACAAGACAGTTCTTCAGATGGTCTGAAATCTGAACAACTTCTTAATTGAGAGAAATAATAAAATATATTATTTATATTTTATTATTATATTATATTAGGCCTCTGGCTGATCACCTCTAATTCCTTCACTCTGACTTTTTCCATTAACAAGCAAGTCCTTTGCATTTTTAACCCAAGCTGGCTAGGGTTATATGAGTAATTTCACCTTTAACAAGCTCAATCACTGGTCTTCAGGGAAGTGGGTAACACCTGAAGATTTAACTAGAGTAAAAATGAAGGTTTATGAATCATTGTGAGTCTCTGATCAAATATCTCTCATTAAATTAATAAGACCTCCCAGGGATAGGTGTTTAGATGCTCTGCTCTAGGTCTATAAGCCATTTAGGAGTTGTCAGAACAAGCATAAGGGACAAACTGGCTCAGAAGGTAAAGAATCCACCTGCAATGTGGGAGACCCAGGTTTGATCCCTGGGTCGGGGAAGATCCCGAGAAGGGCATGGCTACCCACTCCAGTACTCTGGCCTGGAGAATTCCATGGACAGAGGAGCCTGGCAGGCTACAGTTCTTGGGCTCACAGAGTTGAACATGACTGAAAATACTTAGCACGCAGAACAGGTCTGCTTCTTTCTCTGAGCTCCAGGCTACTCTGTTGTGAAAGCCTTCCAGAGCTGTCCAGGAAAAGACTGGCCTACTCTGTACAGGGAATCCTTGGCATTTTTCTTACTGGTTTAACTGGAATGAAAGCTTCCTTCTTTTTAAATTATGAGGAGTTAGCATTTAGTCATTTATAAGACTATTTTTTTCTGTCTTTTCAGACAGCTTTCCTATTGTCAGTGAAGTGATGTTATGCTCTTTGGATATAATGACCAAAATACAAAATACAAAGGACAATGAAAGGAAATGCAATTTAAGAAAAAAAATACAGAAGACAAACTGTATTAAGGTGCAGTTTAGGGTTATCAAACTATTTGAATGCATTCTTGCATTCTGAATGCAAGAATCAGATGAGACCAGATGCATTCAGGTATATGGCCTTAGACAGATTCCAAGAATTAGGCAGATTATTCATCCTTTCTTCTTTCTGTACTCGAGTCTCAAAAACTCACTATGGAACTTACTCTCTAGGGCTGTGTTACTTATATTAAAGTAACAGATAACAGGTAGTCAGTTTTTACTTTTACTGGAAGTCATTTAGATATGTAGTGAATAATATGTATTCATTAGCAACTTTATAGTCATAGCTTAAGGCAAGAAATGATAGAAATTCACCTTATTTTTGGTAACTATTTTAAAAAGTTCTTGTCTACATCTTGTTTTGTTTTAAGACTGACATATCTTCAAAGAGAAGAAACAAATTTTTTTTAATAACTATTTCTTTACTCTTGGAAATGTTCCCTAACTATACTATGCTTTCACAGTTTTAGAAGTGACACAGTTAAGTCAGAATTATAGATAATAGCATTTTACATATTATCAAAGCACTTTGATATATATTAAATCCCTTGAATATGAAAATTTAAATTAAGGCCTTAAACATAGCACAAACTTTTCAAGAGCTTCTAGTTGATAAATTTCAATCTATTGACTGTCAATTGCTGTAGTCCCTGCTTATTTGTTTGCACTTGTACCCAAATAAAATAATTCCACTGACAATAATAGTTATGAATACATATTTTGTTGTTCATGGAGGCAATTCTCTGTGTAGGAAAGATGAGCTGAATTAGAAGAAATGAGTACCAGTAGGGATATTTTGCCAAGAGATTAAATAAGAAACTTGATTATGGTTTGAAAATGTTGACTTCATCTCCATAATATTTATATTTTGGACACCTATCTGGGAAAGGGCAAATAGAGAGAACTTTGCATTATGCTGCATTTTTGTGAATTATATCTATTCAAAAAGGGACTTGTATTAGCTACAGGTAGTAATAATAAAACTATAATAATAATGATTTCAATTCTCTGAAGTAGAGATTGAGTTCATATAACCCCATAAAGAAAAGTCCTCCACAGGTAGACGTAGAGACTGTGTAGAAGTAGAGATTAATAAACACATTTTATGGGTACAAGCAGCATTTAATGCAGTTGGTATATTCTCAACTGGACTAGTCACAAGATGGAGTCCAAGGAAGTTTCCTTTATAGCTATCTAAATCGTCACTTCATATTTCTGTACTTTGTCCAAAACTGGACCCATCTTTTCAACTTTCTCTTTGGATCTATGTCTCAGCATCTAAGCACACTTGTCTGTTCACTTGGCTCTTTCTTTCTTCTTTCATATCTAACCTCTCCTTTGCATTTCTAGCAACAGTATCTTCAGAACCTCATCATTTCTTTCCCAAATTGTTTTGCTCTATTATTGATTTTCTTAAAATAGTCCTCCTTCATTACAACTTGGGTACCTTTGCAAACTATAAATATGTTTATGATACACCTTTCATTCTCTTTCTGGTTTATTCATTCATAAATCTATTAGGTATTATTCTGTGTGCTGGAAACAGAATTGTGAACAAAATCTGAGTTGTTTCATATTCTCAGAATCTTTCTGTGAGGGATTATAAACAATAAATACACATCAAAGTAAATAAATATGCTTTATCAGATACTGATCAATGCTATATAAAGAAACTAGAATGAGGTAATATGACAGAGAGAATTGTCATGGTAAAATAGCCTTCATTAGATAAATTGGACAGGAAAGGCCTCTCTGATGAGACAGCATTGCTATCCACAGGAACAAGCCCTGCTTATAAAGATCAGGGAGAGAACATGCAAATATCAGAAATCATAAGTGCAAAGCTAACTTACTAAGGCAGCTAAGGCAGGAATGAGAAAGTGTCTATTAACAAAATAAAGTTGGTCTGGATGGAGCATAGTGAGTAAGGGAGACAACGGAAGGCAATGAGTTCATGCAAAAGGCATGGACCAGAAATTTGACAAAGGCAGTTCCAGTTTTACTTGTCTGTCATTATTGCCCTCTTGATCTCATTATTGCTCCTCCACCAGGGAGATCCCATTGCATTACTTGGAACATGCTTTTGTCCTCTCTATATGGTATTCACTTGTCAGTCTCTGATGTTAGGTTATTTCCCCTAGAAATCTGTTGCTATTTCCTCAAGGCCCTCAATTATACAGCTTTATGATACCTTGCACATACAATCTAATTGCATCATAGTGCTGAATTACTATGTTATTTATTTATCCCTTCCTTTATTTTCTTTTTAATGTATTTTTGATTTATTATACAAATTCAGTTGTGAACTCATATCGAAGTACATTTGATAATTTATAATTTTATATAAGTCTCAGGTACGCAGCACAGTGATTCACAGTTTTTAAAGGTTATACTCCACTTATAAAATATTGGCTATGTTCCTTGTATTGTACAATATATTCTAGTAGTTTATTTTATGCATAATAGTTTGTAAATTTGTACCTCTTAATTCCCTACTCCCACGTGTCCCCTCCCTTTTTCCCTCTCTCCACTGGTCAACACTAGTTTCTTTATCTGTGTGAGTCTGTATGTTTATTGTAATATTCACTAGTTTTCGTTTTAAGATTTTGCATATAAGTTCAGTTCAGTCGTTCAGTTGTGTCCGACTCTTTGCGACCCTGTGAAGCGCAGTACACCAGGCCTCCCTGTCCATCACCAACTTCCGGAGTCCACCCAAACCCATGTCCATTGAGTGGGTGATTCCATCCAACCATCTCATCCTCTGTCGTCCCCTTCTCTTGCCCTCAATTTTTCCCAGCATCAGGGCCTTTTCAAATGAGTCAGCTCTTCGCATCACATGGCCAAAGTATTGGAGTTTCAGCTTCAACATCAGTCCTTCCAAAGGACTGATCTCCTTTAGGATAGACTGGTTGGATCTCCTTGCAGTCTAAGGGACTCTCAAGAGTCTTCTCCAACACCACAGTTCAAAAGCATCAATTCTTAGGGGCTCAGCTTTCTTTATAGTCCAACTCTCACATCCATACACGACCACTGGAAAAACCATAGCCTTGACTAGACAGACCTTTGTTGACAAAGTAATGTCTCTGCTTTTTAATATGCTGTCTAGGTTGGTCATAACTATAAGTGATATTATACAATATTTGTCTTTTTCTGTCTTATTTCACTTTGCATACTGCTGCTGCTGGTAAATTGCTTCAGTTGTGTCCGACTCTGTGAGACCCCATAGACGGCAGCCCACCAGGCTCCCCTGTCCCTGGGATTCTCACTTTGCATAGTACCCTTCAATTCCATCCATGTTGTTGTAAATGGCAAAATTTTATTTTATTTTTTATGCTGAGTAGTATTCCATTGTATGTGTGTTATTCTGTTGTACATGTGTGTGTAAGTGTGTGTGTGTGTATATATGTATGCACATATATATGGACCTCGCTGGTGGTTCAGATGGTAAAGAATCTACCTACAATGCTGGAGACCTGGGTTCAATCCCTGGGTTGGGAAGATCTCAGTATTCTTGCCCAGAGAATTCCATGGACAGAGCCTGGCAACTACAGTCCAGTCCATGAGGTTACAAAAAAGTTGGACATGACTGAGCAACTAACACACACACACATGTATGTGTGTGTATATGTATGTATGTGTGCATGTATGTGTATGTATGTATATATACATACATATATATATATATATATATATATATATATATATATATATATATATAGTGGGTTGTCATGCCCTTCTCTAGGGGATCTTCCCAACTCAGGGATTAAACACAGGTCTCCTGCATTGAAAGTGGATTATTTACCGTCTGAACCACCAGGAAAGCCCAAGAATACCAGATCACTTCTCCAGGGAATCTTCCCAACCAAGAAATTGAGCTGGGGTCTTCTGCCTTGCAGGTGGATTCTTTACCAGCTGAGCTACCAAGGAAGCCATGTATACATATGTATGTATGTATATATATATATAATCTTATTTATTGATTTAGCACTTTAGGTTGCTTCCATATTTTGGCAATTATGACTAATGCTTTTATGAACATTGGGGTACATATATCTTTTCAAATTAATTTTTCATTTTCTTTGGATATATACCCAGGAGTGGAACTACTGGGTTATATGGTAGTTATAATTTTAGGTTTTGAAGAACCTCCACCTTGTTTTCCACAGTAGTTGCACCAATTTACATTCCCACTATGTGGGAGGATTTCCTTTTCTCATACTCACCAATATTTGTTTTCTTTTTGATGAAAACATTCTAGTAGGTTTTCCTACTAGAAAACCATTCTACTAGGAGGTGATATATCCTTATTGTTTTGATTTGTGTTTCCCTGATTATTAGCGATGTTGAGCATCTTTTCACATGCCTTTTGGCCACCTGCATGTCCTCTTTGGGCAAAATATCTATGAGGTCTTCTGCCTACATTTTAACTGAGTTGATTGTTTTGTTGACATTGAGTTGTATTAGCTGTTTGTATAGTTTAGATATTAACCCCTTATTGCTCATATCATTTGCAAACATTTTCTCCCATTTGATGAGTTGTCTTTCATTTTGCCTGTGGTTTCCTTTGCTATGCAAAAACTTTTAAGGTTAATTAGATCTTGTTTGTTAATTTTTCCTTTGATTGCCATTGTCTTAGAAGACAGGTCCAGAAAAAATTTGTACAATTTGTGTCAGAATGTTCCACCTATGTTTTCTTCTCGGAGTCTTATGGTTTCAGCTTTTTTATTTAGACCTTTAATCCATTTTGAGTTTATTTTTGTATTTGGTGAGAGGAAATGTTCTTACCACATTCTTTTACATGCAGTTGTTCAATTTTCCCAGCAGAACTTATTGAAGAAACAGACTTTTCTCCATTGTGTATTCTTGCATCCTTTGTTATAGATTAATTGACCATAAGCTCATGGATTTGTTTCTGGGCTTTCTATTGTGTTCCATTGATCTATGTGTTTGTTTTTGTACCAATACAATACTTTTTGATTACTGTAGCTTTGCAGTATAGTCCAAAGTCAGAGACTATGAGTCTTCCAGCCCTGCTCTTCTTTCTCATGATGTTTTTGGTTATTTGGGATCCTTTGTGTTTTCATACAAAATTTAAAATTGTTTTAGTTCTAGAAAAAAAGCAATTGGTATTCGGATGGGAATTGCATTGAATCTGTAGATTGCTTTGGATAGGATGATAATCTTAACAATATTGATTCTTTTAATCCATGGGCATAATTTATCTTTCCAGGTATTTGTGTTGTCATTAATTTCTTTCATAAGTGTCTTATAGTTTTCTGACTGCAGGTCTTTTGCCTCATTAGCTAGGTTTATTCCTAGTTATTTTATTCTTTTTTATATAATTGCAAATGAGATTTTAAAAAATGTTTGTTTTCTGATAGTTCATTGTTAGTGTATAGAAATGCAACAGGGTTCTGTATATTAATTTTGTACCTTGCAACTTCACTGAATTTATTGATGAACTCTAGAAGTTTTCTGGCAATGCCTTTAGTGTTTTCTATTTATAGTATCATGTCATCTTCAAACAGATGACAGGTTTACTTCTTCCTTTTCAATTTGGATTTCTTTTATTTCTTTTTCTCATCTGACTGCTGTGGCTAGGACTTCCAATGTTATGTTGAATAAGTGTTAAGAATGGGCATCCTTTTGTTGTTACTGATCTTAGAGTAAATGCTTTCACCTTTTTAACATTGAGCGTCATTTTAGCTGTGTGTTTGTCATATACAGCCTTTATTATGTTGAACTATGTTCCCTCTATTAGGTTGTGAACTTCTTAAAAGCAGAAATCATATCTTAGTCACTGTGGATTCCTTAGCACTTAGCACAGCATTTGGCATGTAGTAGGCTTCAACAAATGAAACATAAATAGCAAAAGATTGAAAATTGTGTTGCAAATGGCAATAGCGAATTGATCTTCAAACTGATGAATGTATTTGGTGTGAACCTGTATTTGCATTCTGCAGGACTAGAAACAAAATATGTCCAGCTTCTTATTGCTATCAGTATAAATCCAGACCCTTTTCTTTTGTAGTCAAAGCTCCTCAAAATCTGCTCCCAATCATAGTTCCATCTAATAAGATGTTTTCCCTAACCCTCAGAAGCTTTGATCATCAGGAACTGATTTCTATCCTTTTGCAGCATGTCCTTTCATGTTTTCTTGTCTTCATTGTTACAGTTCAGTCTCTTTGTAATTTATTTCCCACACTGTCCTTTGGGGCATATCCAATTTATCTTTAATGACTTAAATCCAATGTTACTTCTGTGAAGACTCCCATGAGCTAGGGAAGATATTCACATATAAAGAGTTAGTAAAGAGTCAGTTTTTCTTTCCATTATGTTTAACAGTTCTCTGTCTATATCTGTATTATAGCATCCACTATATCACTCTGCCCATGTCACTGTTATAGTACATTGTAATAATTTATGTCTTTCCAACTGGGATCTCTGAAGCCTGTAATGGTGGATTACTGTTTTAGATTCAGTGCTTAGCCTAACAGCTGTGTAAATTTTATGCTCTATAAATGATTGAATAGAGCAAATTTGAAAAAACAAGAAAAACAATAGGTAGCTCTGGAATAAGCTTAACTTTTTTTTCTTCTAAACTCAATACTTTTCCTGGTAGACTAAGGTACCTAAGGGATTTCATTAAAAAAAAGTAGCATATCCAGATATATATATGTATATATCTGGATAAGTATATCCAGATATCCTTTAGTCACTTTCGCATGTCATCACAAAACAATTTGTTTTTCTTAGATGCTACATTTTGTGCCTTAGCTTGCTTCAAGGATTTGTTTGCTTTATAGTTTTAAGGCAGCAATATGAAATTTTCAGTGCAAAGTTAATGTATGAATAATTATGCTCAGCCATACAACACAGAATAGTAATACAAAAAGCAAAAAAAATTAGATTTTTCTCCTTTGAAAATCTGTTTTCCACTAAGTAAATACTTCTGTATACCTCAGTTTTGCAACTACTTCTACTTTTCTTCATGTTCATGGAGACAGGTGTGACATAGTTCCTTTGTAACTGAATTAATCTGGGTAACAATATACTATTAAGAGTTTTAGGACACAGTTCTAGATATTTCAAGATGTTAATAACTTATTAGAAATGGCTTGCTCTATTTTCCTAAGTAATTGAGAACTATTTATTTACATATGGCTGTTTGGGGACAAAATTCTTCATAATTTCCCTTGCTTCTGTGTACCTTGCATGTGATGCATTAACTACTATTTGTTCTGAACCATCTTTTCCAAGATGTTTGTAGAGCATTCAGAAATGGAAGACAGGGATAGCATGTCTCCCTAAAGTGAAGATTAGACACGATTCCTACCCACCCTAAAAAATTAATGCTCTTTAAGCTTAAGCTTCCTCTCCTGTAACACAACCTATTGCAGGCATCTTCTAAACCTTTCCCCATTACTTTGTGGGATTGAACTCTGGGGTATGGCAAAAACAAAACAAGGAAACCAATACTCTGGCTAGTGCTACTGCTGTGCATAATGCATTATTCATCTCTGAACCAGGAATCTATGTCCTTTACCAACATACATGAAACTGTATTGGGCTAACTTATTCATCTGAAAAATGATTTAAAATTTCAGTCTGACACTTCACAGTTTTGACAGGTGGCTTGCTGGACCTCTCTGGGCATTTAGTTATACTGTATTTCACAGCCTAAATTTTTAGTTTTGTGAAGCCATGTGATGGAGTTCTGGCCAATGAATTGTTGGCATATCTACCTTCCTCTAACTGGCCCATACACTACTCCATATATTGTCTTCTTTGTCTTCTTGCTAGGTAGAAATGATCTAGCAGGGACCTCCAAGAACATGATTCCTACTCACCTAGCAGATTACAGAGAATCGCTGGATGGAGGATCCTGGATCCCTAAATGACTGTATGGATAAGTGCCTCCTAGTGACTTTCACTGGACTGTGATGAACATAATATATGGAAAAAAAATCTTCATTAGACATTTCCAATTTGGGGTTATAGTGAAGCTTTCTTAATTAACGTGCATACTATGGTCAATTTCATATTTAAAGTCTTTTAAAACTGCTAAATGTAACAGATATTTAGAAGCATTTTACTAGTGTGCTTTTAATTTTGACCTATCTTTCACAGGGAGTTGGTAATATTTCCAATTAATTAATTGCAAATATTTCCAATTAAATATTTCTTAATTATCCAATTAAGACTAGTTCTATGCCTTAGCCATGCTGTTCTGATCACTTGCTCTCGTAGTTTTTCCTCTTCTTTGTCCTCATGTCCTTTTTCATCACTTTGCATGTTACTTCAGGGGATTATGCATCCCTCCAAATCACTCTCCCCCCCCAATTGTTACATAACTAAGGCTTTCCCACCCAGCCTGCTGAGCACTAAAAGTATGTTCTCCACTCCATCCCACTCATTGTTGGTTTGTTTTCCAGTTTATCCCATATATGCTCAGTCATTCAGTTGTGTCCCACTATTTATGACCCCCATGGACTATAGCTTGCCAAGTTCCTCTGCCCATGGACTTTTCCAGGCAAGAATACTGGAGTAGGTTGCCATTTTCTACTCCATTTTCCCATATGCCTCCACTTTATTAGGTTATACACTGTGTTTACAGAAAATCAATGATTTATTATTGTTTTTTGATACAGTTGTTGTTCCATACATAATCATTCCTTGCATCTAGGAGAAGTGTGTTGTGTGCACAAAGGAGAACAAAGGCAAAAGGCACTAGATTATCTTGACTTGTTCATGGAGCAAGAGAGGGTAATGTGACTGAAAGAGGAGACAATGATAAGAGATAAGATCCAAGAGGTAATGGGGGGGCAGAATGGTTTTTAGGCCTTTTTAGGCTTTACTGTGATTTTGTGTTTTAATCTGAGAGGGTTGGGAAGCCATTGAAAGTAGCAGCGACATATTCTGACTTACGTTTGAGCAGTACCAGTTTGGCTATTTTGATACTAAACCATAGAAGTGAGTGAAAAATTGGAAGGCTTTTGCAGTAATTCCTATGTATCTTGGAGGGGGCATCAGGGAGTAAAGGTGGTAAGAAGTGGTCAGGTTTGAAGTAAATCCTGCAGGTATAACTTGTAGGGTTTGATAAATTGACAACAGTGTATGAGAAAAAGGGAAGAGGCAAGACTGGCTTTAAATATTGAACAATAGGATGGATAGTGTTAACACCAACTGAGATTTGGAACTTGGCAAGATGTGGATGCAAGAATTTCAGTTTTGAAAATGTAAAGTTGGAGATAATCAAGAGATAGTTCCTGGTGGATATGAGTCTAAAGTCCAGGGAAGAGATTTTTGACTGAGAAAATATAAGTTTGGGAGTTTTCAGTGTAAAGATAGTACATTAAGCATGAGGTTAGATACACTTGCCAAGGTAACAGGCACAGACAGAGCAGGGCCCATCTCGTCCTGGTACACTTCTACATTAAAAGATCAGGGAAGAAAGAAGAGCTAGCAAAGGTGGCTACATTAGTCAGGGTCCTCCAGAGAACACAACCAATAAGGAGTAATGTTTATATGCTGATGTGATTTGCAGAGTGAGAAATCCCACGATCTGCTGTCTGCAAGCAGGAAAGTGGGCAGTGTAATTCAAAGGAGTGAGGGCCAGACAGCTGACAGTGTCAATTTTGGTTCAGTTCTAAAGTCCTGAGAGCCCTGAGCACAGCAGGCAAAAAAAAAATACTTGTTTCAGTTGGAGGAGTCAGGAAGGGAGTGGAGTCTTCATTCTCTTCCTTCTCCTTCTTATTCTCTTCAGATTCTCAACAGATTAGGTAATACCCGTCCATACTGGGGAGGGCCGTCAGCTTTACTCAGTCCACCAATTCATGTGCTAATTTTATCTACAAACACCTTTACAGACATATCCAGAAATAATGTTTAACCAGCTATCTGGGCATTCCTTAGTCTAGTCAAGTTGACATATAATATTAATCATCGCAGGAGCTGAGAAATAGAAGCCAGTGTGGTAGAAGTTGCTATTTTCTCAGAAGTCAGGTGAAAAAGCGTTTGAAAAAGGAGAATGGAATCGACTGTCAAATGCTGCAGATAAAACCAATAAAGTGAGGGCTGAGAATTGTTCTTTGGCTTAGCAATGTGGAGGTCACTGTGAAATTGACAAGAACAGTTTCAGTGAAGTTGGAAAAATTATATGATGAATGAGAGGAGAAGAAATCAAGACAATGAGCATGCATAATTCAAGAAGTTTGGCTGCAAAGGAGGGTAGAAAAATAGGGCAGTAGCTACAGTGTATGAGATATTTAAGAGGAGATTTTAAGAAGTGGATGCCGAAGGGATAATTCACTAAAGAGGGAAAAACAACAGATGACAAGGAAAAGGGAGAAAATTGTTGGAGCGATGCATTTGGAGGGTTGAAGGGGGTAGGATCAAATGATGATAAATAATGACACAGACTGAATGTGTAATGGTAGTAACCTATACCAAATATAGAGGCATCACCAAGGGGAGTGATAAACTTGCCTGAGGGTCAGGGAAGGTCTCCTAGCAGAGGGGGATAGTTGATCTGTACTTCGAAAGATAAGGAAGGATTTCTCAGGGAGACAGTTCTACTGTCTGCTATTATATGGGGATATGAAAGAGCGTGGAATACTGAGAACTGGAAGAGGGAAAGGCTGAAGATCTGGGTAGAAGCCCGGTTATGGTAAATCTCATGTGCAATGTGTTTAATGAGCTTGCATTTTATTCTGTATATCATGAAGAGTTTTAAGCTGTAGAGTGATATATTTTATTTGATTTTGCAAATAACACTCTAGTTATAGTGTGGAAGATGGGTTGTAAGGAAGCAAGTTCAAGGGAGAGATGATAAGTCCTGATCTAGTCATGTACCAGGGGAGATGAGAAGAAGGGTTTGATTTTATTATTGCATATTAATACACTTGGTTAAATAGCCAGTTAAATGACTGACTCAATATAGAAAGAGATGGTGAGAAGCAGAATCTAGGGTCATTCTTAAATTTCTGGTGTGTATTACAATTAGATGTAGAGAATATAGGTAGAGAAGTTTAGGGATATGTCTGGCTTAGCTTTGTATATATTGTAAGAGAAACTTTTGGTTTATCTAAGTGAAGATTGCCATCACACAAGGAAGAAGTGTGGGTCTAAAACTCAGAAGTGAGATCTGGCCAGGAAATACAAATTTGGACATCAAGGTACATTTTTGATAGTTGAATAGTTTGATAGTTTTAATAGTTTGGAAATAATCAAGATAACATAATGAGAATAGAAAAGGAATAAAAGCTCCAGAGATGGCTAAGAATATGCCAGTAGAATGAAATTTGATGATCTAGAAACCAATTATTTAGCCCTGCAATTAACTAGACTCCTTTTTTATGTGTGAAGGAAAAAATTGTAGATATTTTAGGACTAACACAATCAATCAGCACCTATCAGATTTAAAATGCTAACAAGTCTGTAGCCATAAATAATTTCAAATCTAGCTTGCTTTTCCATCCTTGTGATGTGATAGAGAAAGAAAAAATCTTCCTAATGATGAATCTAACACATTTCAAGGTTACAGTTATCAAAGTGATGAAATTCATCCAATGTATTCTACTTATAAGAGAAGGGTGCCGAGTAGAAAATTTTAGAAATACTATTACTAAAGATAATAGGAATATTTTTCAGTTAATTATGTCAGTTATTCATCTTCAATCAATCACTTGATTCTTAATCTCGAAGAATTTCATTCAGTGCAGAGTTTGGAGTATGTATTTATCTAGAGTATAAATATATTATGTAAAGTATATGTTTATCTAGAATATATATTTATCTAGAGTATATATATATCTAGAGTATATATTTATCTAGAGTATATATTTATCTAGGTACAAATAGCTTTTATACGACATCTGGCAAAATTCTATTTTTGAAGACTATTATGTTAATGAAGGTGCTGTGTGTTTCTTCTCCTGAGAACATAGTCATAGAGCACAGCAATTTTCCACTTCTGTGACGGGCGTGCTGTGGTGGCAGCACCTCTCAGCGCTTCACTAGTATTCCAGAGGTTAAACAGACATTAAGAAATAGCATTCATTTCGCACTGCATGACTTTCTACTGTATCACAGTTCTTACCAATTTAATGCCATCTTCCCGAGTCTTCAGAATGAACGAAGTGACACATTTCACAGGCAACAAGAAAGCAGAGATTCTAGGAAAGCTCTCTCCTGCATGCCTTCAGTTCCTTCCACACTGACAGGTGCTCCCCTGACTCTCTCGGCAGGCAAGATTCGGGCCACTGCCGAAATGTAAGGAGCCTCAAGATTAGTCCTGACACATGAGAATACCTTGCCAATTTCCTTATTTCAGAAAATCCACTTTAAAAAAAAAAAAACCCTAGCCTTGGCTCACTCTGCACAAGTATGATTTTGCTAGGCGTTCAACAACATCTTAGAAAATAATGAGTACGTATGATGATAATATAACAGATACTTTGGGTATTTTTTCCTATAAATGACAAGGCAACAAGTGTTGAGCTTAATCTTCCTTGCATTTCCTGCTTTGGTATTGGCTCTTCTTCCTTCTTTGCTGTCTGGCGGCAGCACTGGCAAGCTGTGAATTTCTTTAGTTGTCTCCCAGGAAACTGCAGTTCTATGCACAGAGTCTTTTTGTAGGGTAGCCTCTTCACCTGAGTGTACAGCAATGTCTCTTTCCTAGCGTGAGAAAGTCACCCCTTCAGCCTCCCACTTGCCTTCTTTCTCCCGTCAGTGATTTCTAACATTCTCTGAGACCATGCTTCTTTTGGACATATGTGTGATCCAATGTGTGAAACAGGACCATGGCCTTTTAGAGGTGGCAGGAAGATTAGAGACCATGTAATACAGGTGCTTCATTTTACAGTGGAAGGAACAAGGCTCTGAGAGCAAGGGATGTGGCTCGAGTCACATGGCCTCTTTAGTTGCAGAGTTTGGGTTGGAATCTGAGTTTTCTGTGTTGTGTATACAATCCAAGTTTTCCAGTGTTGTGTATACAATCCCACCTAAGTAGAGCCATAACTTTACTTACTCTTTGTTCTTGGATAAAAGTTTTTGGATGGCCTTTAGTGACCATTCTTCTCCTTTTCCCTCTTCTGCCTTTGTGACAAAGGTGATATCCACAGCATTTTGCTTCTTCTCACCCAGTCCTGTTCAAAGCACATTAGCTCTGCTCGTGAGCATGTTCTCTGCAGACTAGAGATACAGTGGTGGGAGGGAAGGCAGCTGGAACAGACAGACCTCTGTAAAGCTAGATGAAAAGAGTCCACTTGCCAATGCAGGAGACATAAGAGATGCAGGTTCAATCCCTGGGTTGGGAAGATCCCCTTTCAATCCTCTAGGAGGGCATGGCAACCTACTCCAGTATTCTTGCCTGGAGAATCTCACAGAGGAGCCTGGAGGGCTATAGCCCATGGGGTTGCAAGGCTACATTTAGGAATCAGAGTATATCTCCCTTATCAAGAGATGCCAAATGTGATTTTTGGTAGAAGAACCAGGCAAAGCAAACTACTACCAGCAACAACAAAACCTCTTGAATATTCCTCTCAGCATGAAAAACACAGGTCCCTATGTACCATCAGGTACAGGTAGCCTCTCAAACTAGCAGAAGGCAAGCAAAGCTGAAATGATTGCCTGAAGAATTGCTTATCACTTTATTAGTTATTTTAACATAAATTTGTGCATTCAGAAATGTAATCCGGGAATCATTTCCTTTGGAATTTCTCTCCTAAGAAGCTGACATGTAGCCATCACATGGAGGACTGGATTATTAAGAGGCAAAATACTAAATTCCAATCCTGATTCTGCTTCAAAATATGTGAACTTGCACAGGCCAGATAACCCTCACATTATATTCACACCTAAAAATTGACACTAATACCTATGCTGGATGACTTAAGACCTCTGGAGAGAAAGTTGGATCATGTGAAGACTGAACCTTAAGAAATAAAACAGTTCATAGCATCATGCAGAGAATTTAATATAAATAAAAATATGCCAATGTAGTGAATTCCTTTTTCTATACATTCAAGGGCACATTTCCCTGAATTTCTTCCTCCAAGTTCCTACTTTATTTTTAAAACCTAACCTAATTTCCTGATAGCAAGGGCCAATTCATGTTTTGTAAGGATTGAAACGTGTACAATTTGAAGGGCATTTTTTTTAAGGAAAAGAATACAAGATTGAATACAAAAGTAAATATTCATTTAGAATGAGAAATCACAATGAAATAAATTTTTTTTTCTAAAGCTAAAATATACCAGGAACATTATACCATTCAAAAAGTATGTGTGTTCGAAAATGTATTACCCAGCATAACTCTCTAATCATATTTACTAGCTACACTTTTTGGCTGCATGCTTTTTGATCACTTTTTAAATGTCAATTCTTTTATATTCTGAGTTTCTACAAAGATAACATCATCTGTATGGAGACTTTTCTGTAACATGATCGATTGCAATTTCTCTTTTATTACTGAGAGTTAGGTTGTGGAAGACATGTGACCTCATACAAAGAAGTTCTTGCTATTTATAGGATTTCTATGGCTTAGTCCCCTACAACACAGGGGAGCGAATATCTTCTAGTCCTTGTAATTTTCCATTAAAAATAGTGTAGAGTATATTGGTAGTCATATTTGTTGCATTACTGTGTATATTCTTGACAGAAGAGAAAATTACATTTTGACTAGGCATCGAGGAGAGTTAGTGTTTAAAATTTTATTTTCAGACTAGTTTCTGGCTTTGTACATTTCAAGCCTTTTTTTCTCCCTTCTTCTATCAATGTACTTCTGAAGTCAGAGGTCTCAGGAAATGGTCTTGTCATGTTGTTGTGTGGGTCCTGCATTTTGGGGTTAACTCAGGTCAGTTGGCACAGTTGTCAATAGAGGGAGTTCTTGGAAACCATTCCTATAGCATGACACTTAGCAATAACTTCAATGTGCAAATCAATAAGAACCATATAAATATAACCCCGTAAACCCAAACAAGGTATATTCTGGTCTATAATTCCCATTAGTTGGATCCCTAAATCATCTTGGGAACTTCAGTCCATCAAAACAAGAGAAAATGAATGTGGAAGAGAAGTTGGGGTGGAAACTGAATGCAGTCTTAAGCAATAGTGACTAAAATATCTTACATACAGAAAATATACAAAACAATTTGATTATACTGAGACGTGATTGGTCCCCAGTTCTTGGAAAGGGCTCCTGTGAGTGAGGGTCCTGAAGCTGAAGTTCTTTGGGTTCTCTTTTGCCTGCCCTTCTGAGTCCCTTACTATGGAGCACAATGCTTGCCTTTCAGGTGCTGCATCTTCATTACAAACTGCCTGTGGTCATGTCCTGGGGCTGTTGTAGCAAATCTCCACCAACTTAGTGGCTTAAAGCAGTGGATATTTATTCCGTCTCTTCTTTTAGCCTGAAAGTCTGAAATCAAGATGTTAGCAGTGCCTTGCTCTCCCTCGAAGGCTTTAGGAGAGAATCTTCCCTGGTCTCTTCCAGCTTCTGGTGGCTCCAGGCATTCTGTGGCTTATGTCTGCATAACTCCAATCTCTGCTTCCATTTTCACATGGCCTCCTTTCTGTGTCTGTCCTTCTCTTCTGTCACTTCTAAGGACACTTGTTCTTGGATTTGGGGCCCATCTGGATAATCCAGGATGATATCATCTCAAAGTTCTTAATTTAACCACATCTACAAAGATTATTTTTCCAGATAAGATTTTATTCATGGGGTTATGAGTTAAAACAGTGGAAACAGTGTCAGACTTTGTTTTTGGGGGGCTCCAAAATCACTGCAGATGGTGATTGCAGCCATGAAATTAAAAGACGCTTACTCCTTGGAAGGAAAGTTATGACCAACCCAGATAGTTTGAAAAGCAGAGACATTACTTTGCCAACAAAGGTTCATCTAGTCAAGGCTATGGTTTTTCCAGTGGTCATGTATGGATGTGAAAGTTGGACTGTGAAGAAAGCTGAGTGCCAAAGAATTGAACCTTTCTGAGGTTCTTAAAAATTGATGCTTTTGAAGTGTGGTGTTGGAGAAGACTCTTGAGAGCCCCTTGGACTGCAAGGAGATCCAACCAGTCCATCCTAAAGGAGTTCAGTCCTGGGTGTTCATTGGAAGGACTGATGTTGAAGCTGAAACTCCAATAGTTTGGCCACCTGATACGAAGAGTTGACTCATTGTAAAAGACCCTGATGCTGGGAGGGATTGGGGGCAGGAGGAGAAGGGGATGACAGAGGATGAGAAGGCTGGATGGCATCACCGACTCGATGGACATGAGCGTGCGTGAACTCCGGGAGTTGGTGATGGACAGGGAGGTCTGGTGTTGTGCAATTCATGGAGTCTCAAAGATGACTGAGTGACTGAACTGAACTGATGAGTTAAAACATGGACATATCTTTTAAGGGGCTACCATTCAACCCACTACACTGCCCTTAACATGTATTATTTGAGAACAGTCAGAATATAGACCTTGGTTAAATTTCATATTCTAGATTTTAAGCCAGAGAGCCCTCCAAAAGCAATTACTGAATATTTAGTACCCAATCCTCCTAAGTCATTCAAAATATGGCTGCTTTTGTTTTTATAGTTCAATAGGCCATGATGTATGAATCCAGGGGATGCAAAACCTAGTGTGTGTTAGGATGGCTAATCCAATTACAGAGGTAGTGGCTTTGTGATATTGTATGTGTTCATGCGACAGGATATGGTTCCCCTGTGGAAACATTTATTAGTAGGAGATATAAGTGCAGATGTGTTCTCTAATGGATGTTATGGGGCAGTACTATCTGTCTGGTTTCACAGAATGTGTGACTTAGGGCTACACTAAAACAAGTTTATGAGACCTGTAGGTGAGCTCAGTGGCAAGATTACAGTCAAATCTAGGGATATATTACCAGGATGTGGACACCCATGAAAAATAACAATTGCAGAATAGTGTTAGGATGTGCTTGGAGACATTCCCTGCTGACATCCTCTGAGCAATTCATCTGCAGCAAGTTTTTACTGGACTAATCTCCATAGCCAGATGGAAAGGTAGAATAGGATTATGTGTGGGCAGATGTAATAAAGAAGCACCCTTAAGATCCTTAATGCTTGGCTTTCATTAACGCTGTACTAATTGACAACTATGGGTATCTCATTTTGATAAAGCAATTGTTCACAACCTCTTTGAGATTCTTAAAAAATTATTTGTAAAGATGCTTTGTTAATCTTTTATAGACTATTTTCTCCTTAATAACCAAGTTGTAAAATATAAGCCTGCTGTGCATTTGTAGGTTCTGTGCACAATGCACATAATTTGGCTGAAAGTTACAGGGATCTTAGAACAGGTTTAATTGTAAAGTAAATTTCTTTAGTTTTTCTTTTCTTTCCTTTTGGGTTTTGTGCTTGTACTTTATTATTTAAAAAGATCATCAGGAATACATCAATTTATTTTGCAATTAGACCACACCCTTACTCCTACTCTTAAGACAGTATAGAACTTAAGAGCAAAAACAATACATAGGGGGTTTATATTTCATTTGTTTATTCACTCATTTTTTTTTCCACAAGTATCTATGGAATTCCTAATATATGCTTCGATATTGTGCAGGATTTTGTTTGAGTCCAAAACATTTTTTTAAACAAGTTTATATACCTTGAGTAATGAACTTTTCTGAAAATGGAGGAGGAGAAAATAACAAGATTCATTTGCCTTTATTCATTAACCACTTATTAAGTGCCTACTGTAGGCACTGCTCAGGCTACAGTCCCAGATAGAATACCTGCTCTTAATTTACTTTCTGCTTGGGAACAGAGCATGGCAATCAACCTTCAAAGTATAGCATGGTAACTCCTATCATAGACGTGTACACTGGGTGATAGAGCAGAGAAAGGGGCATCAAAATCAGCCTGTCAATCAAACCCATCTTGAAGGAGGCAGCCTGTAATCTGAATTTGGAAGAATGAGTTTGAGTAAGACCCATGAAGGAGTGGACATAGGACCTAGATTGTGAAAGTTGCTCAAGTCAAGCCAGAGAGTCTTGACAACTTATTACCATGTTGAAAGCTCTCAACATAGGAAATTTCATAAATACTTTCTAAAGCACTAGCAGATATAAATTTTATAAACTTACCTATGCCTAGGTAAGTCCAGGCATAAGATTTGCTGCCAATAGAAATAATTAAAAGCTTTGATATAGAGTAATAAGTAGGAACAACCAGCTTGGCGATGCAGTGGAAGTATGGATGAGAATTAGCTCTAATAGCTCTATAGCTTATAAACTTCACCATTTCTCCTTGTTGTCTTTAGTGGACAGAGATGTTAGAGTCACCATACAATGAACTTCCAAAAAAAAAAGATGCACACATCCATATAAATACATAGCTCAACAAAATTGCCTGCTAAATGGGCAATGTTGGTCACAAAACAAATAGAATGAGCTTTCTTAATAGTGTTTTTTCAGTGAAGTACCTTTTTCTTAGCATCATTTCTAGAAATACATTGTAAAGGAGAAGAGGGATCAAATTGTGCTGTGGACCTGAGACTGGAATGTATAAAAAATAATCCTAATGTTATATATGAGGTGCACATATATGATAAAATATAACTTTAGGACAATCATAAAAACATTTTGTTGGAATACAGTGCAAATTATAAAGGATGAATTGTAAAAAATGACAAAACAAAGCCTAGACTAATATAATTATCAGTATATGCTTAATTAACCAGAGTTCTTGATTAACTAGTGACAGAGAAGTTTGTATAATGACTGCAAAAGAGAAGCTTGGCCTACAAGTTCTGCAACTGTCGTTTATGATCACTTTCTTCACAGGGCTATTGGGAGGTGCAATAAACATAAGAGAAATTTTACCTTGCTATATAGCCCGGCAAAATAAGGTGCTTTAATAGGCTAAGCGAGTCAGTGCTAAATCAATACAAAAATAGATGATTTGGGTTCATAGGCTGGTCAGCCAAGTTTATTTCCCAGACATCCATCTCTCTACAAAGAAAGAAATTAATAAGTTCACCAAATCAGGACAGTGCCTTTATAGGCAACTGAGAGCACTGAAAATAGATTTCCTGTAGATTTTTACAGATCTCCTCTGGTAGGTACCATTAACGGCACTTAAGACCAAATACATTCATAGTGGGTTTTCCTCAACACCAAGTAATGATGAGCTTCCCATACTGAACTGTAGGAATTATACAATGCCATTGTAAAATTCCCAGAGAATCATAACGGAATATCTATCCAAATGCGGCAGCCAATTATAGTATTATCTTGAGCTATTAGGATACAATCAATTTTGTAGGTTGCAGGTTTTAAAGGATTCTGCCCTGCCTTAAATCAAGTGTATTTTAAAATCATATTCGGACCAGTAAAGTTAGACCCAACAGTGCACAGGAAAATGAATGTCTTATATTTGGAAAATAATTATCGAATAGCACAGAATCCTATCCTATCTGCATCTGTAGTAACAGAGACAGTGACACAAGGCTAGTAACATTTCAGCAGTCTTAAGGAACACAAAGCAGAGGGCATTCTAGAAGAAGGAATAGCATGTGCAAATACCCTGAGTGTAGATGGGCTGTGTTGTATGTATGGAAGAGAGACTTAGGTGATGTTGGAAAATTCCCAGCAGGTAGACAATAAATCGGTTTCATGCCATATTTCAGTTCAGATTTTATCCTGCAGGTGATGAGATCTTTGAAAGACTTTTAGCAGGAGAATGATTAAGGTAATTATTTGGGTCCATCAGTGCTGGCTGCCTCTGGAGAGAATCTTGATTAAACCTCAGTGAACTTAACTCTTGCAAAACATGGTTAGCCATATACAACGGGGGCTGTGTGAAGATCCTAATTTAAACTGTCCAAACTTATATTAAACTATTTACTGATAACACACTTACATGTGTTACCTTACTTATTCCTCTCAATAATCCTAAAAGCAGTAAATATATTATGACTAATTTTTACTGATGAGACATTTGGTTAATTTTCTTGAGCAGGATCACAGAGTTCTTCAAAATTATGTTGCTGAGACTGGAATTCTGATCCAGTAGAGCTAGTTTAAAGGTTTAATTTACTAACAACAGTTTTGTCCTGATGCTCCACAGAAGTTCACTAGTCCCCCCAACAAGACACTCTAGGAAGCAGAGTGCTCAGTTGTGACCTGATGAGCTGCTTTTTATTTCTAGCAAGGAAAATAGCACAGAAAATATTTTGTTTATATCTTACTTTGTATGGTATCAATGAAGAAAACAAGCTTATGCCTTTGAAGAAATGCACCCTTATCTTTAAACTATGTAGGCTGGGTATTTATGAGGAGGCAGTGTTAACCAGCTGTGTGATGGAGGGCTACCATAAGGCATCCAGCCCACTAAGCAGAGGGAGACAGCATAATAGGCAGAATGACAGCAGGGGATTTTGGATCTAGAGCTATAACGATTTTCAGGTCTTAGTGCTGACTTCAGTAGTCATGGAATTATAAACAAGAAACTTCTCTCTGTGTTTGCTCAAACTCATGCCCATTGAGTTGGTGATGTATTCCAACCATCTCATCCTCTGTTTCCCCTTCTCCTCCTGCCTTCGATCTTTCCCAGCATCAGAGTCTTTTCCAGTGAGTCAGATCTTCACATCAGGTGGCCAAAGGATTGGAGCTTCAGCCTTCATCCTTCTAATGAACCTTCAGGGTTGACTTCTTTAGGACAATGGTTTGATCTCCCTGCTGTCCAAGGGACTCTCAAGAGTCTTCTTTGACACCACAGTTCAAAGGCATCAATTTTTCAGTGTCAGCCTTCTTTATGGTCTAATTCTCACATCCATATATGACTACTGGAAAAACCATAGCTCTAACTGTATGGATCTTTGTGGCAAAGTGATATCTCTGCTGCTTTTTAATATGCTGTCCATGTTTGTTATAGCTTTGCTTCCAAAGAGCAAGCATCTTTAATTTCATGGTGCAGCCACCATCTGCAGTGATTTTGAGCCCAAGAAAATAAAGATATAATGAGGGGATGAGACTACATATTTTTCAGGCTCTTCCCAGAGTTAAGGACAGTCTGTCTGTCTGGATATAATCTAGATAGTCCATCTCTCTAATTATAATCCTTGCCACATTATAAACAGCAATTCAATAAAATATGGTTCTTTCTGAGCTGTCTTTCTGACAGCTAGCCTGTCCAGTGGGCAGGTAGCACTTCAAGGCTTTGTGCATGGTTAACTCAGTTAATCTTTTTATAGCATGCAATGAAGAAAGGACAAGAATTTTCCAGTTGCATCTGCATGTAAGTATAGTATCACATTCCAAAATTTCTGGATTCTTTTTCCATTTCATATTTCTTAAACATATTTCATGATTTCTTTTAATCAATAACAGCATATCATCAACAGATATATTCTGCTTATTTTTGATTCCTCCCACTTTAGTGTAAGGTCATAGGAGGCAGACATGTTTCCTGTTGTCTTAATGTTGTATTCCCAATATTTAGAACAGTATGTAGCACATAGTAGACTATTAACTAAATATTTATTGAGTGAGAACATACAATACTAGCCAGGGAGACTTCAGAATCATCATACAAGTTTCTAGGGAGGAAAATATGAATTTTTTTTGCAGTTTGGATATGAAGAGCTTTTTGCAAATGGTAAACTGAGTCTTGGCATTGCTTTTCTAACTCATTGGAAATAAATCAGGACTAGAGGAGGAATTATCATTTGAGGGGCAAATTTCCATAAGTTTGAAACTTTTTAAACCTCTGAAATAAAAGAAAATTATCTTAAGAATGGATAACATCCCATGAAATTCTTTCAATAGGCACTGTTCTAACAATATTTAAATAGGAGGCTAATAGAGTTTTGTTTTTAAGTTTCAGGCTGAGTTTTCATGAGGATTCTAATTTAATTCAAAAGTAGCAAACACAAGCAATTCTTTATATGCTCAGATTAAAGGTAACAGTACATACGTATCTCCATGTCCCCTACTTCACATCAGCATCTAATTATCAATGCTTATATAATATTCCAAGTTCTCATTCATATAACTCTAGACCACTATTTAATCATGATAGATTGTGATGGCTGCATCTTTTATGGTGCAGGCTATGATCTGCTATGATTCCTCTGCAAAATTATTATGATGAATCACGCTTGTCAATGATTTTTGAAGGAGACAAATCCAAAACTAATTTGCTATCTGCAATCCAGATGTAATCGGCTACGTATCATAAATCTTCCATGAAAATATTCTTCAGTTCCATTTCTGTCAACAAACAAAAGTGCTCTTCATAGTTCACTCTCCAAGAAAAACAATAGAGTATAATTAGAAGGTGAGGGAGAAAGTGCATAGTTGACTTGAAAATAAAAAAACAGAAAATACCTTGACCAAATTGGCTGCACAAATGAATGTCTTATCAAAATCATTGTAAATTGTATCTCTCCATTTTTGGTCCAGGGATTTACTACCTTAATACAGCCATAAAATAGTTTATCTTCATGCTAAATTGTGGAAATTAAACAGTGCTTATAGAGTGCTCTAGGACTTGAACATTACATTTATTACATTTATGTTGAACTAGATGAAAAGTTAATTGCAAAATATTGACAAAAGTAGAATTAATTATTGCAGTACAGTTGAACATAAGATTTAAACAATTTTTGTTTTATTCATTGAAGGGAGAGTTATACTGTGTGCTCAGTTATTTCAGACATGTCCGACTCTTTGTGACTCTATGCACTATACACAACAGGCTCCTCTGTCCATGGGATTCTCCAGGCAAGAATACTGGAGTGGATTGCCAGGCATTCCTCTGGGGGATCTCCTCCATTGCAGGTGAATTCTTTACCACTGAGCCACCAGGGAAGCCAGTAATTAATTAACTATGATATAAACAAAATATAGACAAAACATAAAGTTTCAAACTACATGGAGTCCAGAAAGCTTTGCACCAAGGCATACCAACTATAGGACAGATTCTGGGGCGTGTGTGTGTGTGTGTATGTGCGTATGCATATGTGTGGTCTATCTCTAGGGTATCCTTGCTTGAAATGAGAAGTAGTTGAAAAATTCTGCATGAGTATAAACCTATAATTCCTATTAAAAAAAAGATTTAAAGTGTTTTTCTTTCCTCAGTAGTGGGTAAGTAATCTCTTCCTCCTGTGTATGAAACAGAGCATTCTTTGTGCAGATTTCCAGCATCTATATAATGCACTTTTTTTTCCAAATATAAGAAAGGAAGCATTTTGACCAAAGTTCAGAAAGTATAAATAGACCCCTTCTCAGAAGAGAGAAAAATCTTCTCTGAGATAAAAAGTATCTAATCGGAAATCCCATTTCTTTTCTCCATAGTACGTTCTTTTGTGCTATTCTTCATCTAATCCTTCCTCTTTAAACTACCCTCATATAATAACTTCATTAATAATACTTAGCACTGATATAGTGCATTAAATTTTCAAGGTACTGAACAAATGTTAAATAATTGATGCACATTGAAAGAAGTCAACAAAAGTATAGAACTTCCAAATTCTTAAGAGATGAGCAACAATACTTAATTATTAATTTTTGGATGATGTGGTTTGCTTAATATATTTTTTAAAGTATTTTTTACCTTGTCATATACGAGGAATAATGTTCACAGTGAGGAGCTATATGAGCCCATAACTGGCTTTTACAGATGATTAAATGCTGAGGTTGAAGCCGAGGCTTTTGATAACTGCTGGAGCCATTTATGACCTCATATAATACTCCACTGTGGAACATAAGGTCTTAAATAACATCAACCATGTGCTTTTACTGAAAAGAGGAGGAAGAAAAATAAAAGTCCCTTTCAGATGAAGACAAAATACATGTAGAGAACCCTATGGAAATGTCATAAATATATATGAATAAAATTATATTTAGTGAAAGTTTTGTAATAGATTTGGGAACAAGGGTATCACTTGACACCTGTCTGGGTAGCCTTTGGATAGAAAACTTATGAAAGGATATAAAAAGATATTTCTATTATCTATGGGTATAAGAAGTACCCTGGGTTTATAATAGATCCTGGCATTAGTCACTGCTGTATAGAGGCCTTGAACTTCCACACAAAGTAACTTGACAACACTTAGAGTATTCGTCTACTTATATTGAATGTGGTCTCTCTAAATGGACAATTTGCGAAATATTGCATCTAAATATAGTATTAAACTGACTATATAATGCTTAAAATATATGTAGGCAGCAGCATTTAGTGTGCAAATGTGGCCACAGAGGTACCAGGGTTTAACGGTAAAAACTTGTGACAATTAGTAAGAAAGCAGTAGAGGTTTAGAACACAGTGTAATGAATACAGGCAATATGTTGTACTATAAATAGGTAATGTGATAAACATCACCACATCAACAAGTATATTATAGTATATAAATATATTTAAGTAACACGCTGTATACCTTAAACTTATAGAAAATCATATGTTAAATTTGTCAATTAAAAAGGGGGAAAAACTAAAGAAAACCATCTGAAAACCATCTGTATTGCTTTAGAATATATCTAACAGAATGTATAGATTATTGTTTCTCAAGACTTCCCCAATGGTCCAGTGGTTAAGACTCCATGCTCCCACTGCAGGGTTCAGTCCCTGGCTAGGGAACTAAGACCCATATGCCATGTGGCCAAAATAGAAGATTATTGCTTCTCAGGTTGCCACTTAGAGTATGTTCAGTTGAGTTGCTCAGTTGTGTCCAACTCTTTGTGACCCCATGGACTGTAGCACGCCAGGCTTCCCTGTCCATTTAAAATATGTCCATTAAATGTCAAAAATTGTAATCATGAGGAGAGGAGAGTATAGATGCAGGATTGATAAAATGCTTGTTTTTTATATTTTATATTTTTATTGAAGTATAGTTGACTGCTAATGTTGTGCCAGGCTTTGCTGTATGGCAAAGTGTCTCAGTTTTACACTATATATATTCTTTTTTATGTTCTTTTCCATTATAGAATGTCCCAGGATATTGAATAAAATTTTTGTGCTATACATTGGGACCTTGTTGTTTATCCACTCTAAATGTAATAGTTTGCATCTACCAACCCTAAATTCATAGTCAATCCTTCACCCTCTGCCCCACCTCGGCAATCACAAGTCAACAATTACTTTAAATGTAAATGAACTAAATGCTCCAACTAAAAGACAAAAAGTGGCTGGATGGATATAAAACAAGACCTGTACATATGCTGCCTACAAGAGACTCACTTCAGATCTAAAGACACACAGACTGCAGGATAAGGTATGGAAAAGTCATTACATGCAAATGAAAGTTAACAGGAAGCTGGGATAGCAATACTTGTATCAGACAAGTCCCTGTTTGGGAAGACCATGAGAAGACATTACACTTGGTAAATCCATCTAAGGTCCTGTCCAGCATCTATTGCCTAACATATTAGTGAACAAATCTTCAGATAATCATAGCTTCTGGCCTTAAAGCCCTCTAACTGAGGTTCTAGAAATTATTAAGTAGAGAGAAGCTATCTCCACTATTTCTTGTCCAAATTTCTTTCTTTTTTTAAAAAAAATTTTTATTTTTACTTTATTTTACTTTACAATACTGTATTGGTTTTGCCATACATTGACATGAATCCACCACCACAATATCCACTGACATAATACAGGTTGGTTCTGTGCCACTCAGGGAGAGAAAAATTACAAAAAAGCAAAAACAAAACCCTCTCCTTTGAATAAAAAGGAGACACTATAACACTAACCAGTCCATATCAACTCTGAAATTTTTCTAACATTTTGCTTATAATTCTCATATCCTGGAATGGAGTGTGTGTGTTGATTAAGCCATGGTTCTATAATCTTGGAACAACTAAGCCCTTTAAAATAAGCTGGTTACGTTTTTACAGGTACAACTTTCTTAAACATACTGTGGGTTTTCTATGTATGAGATTTGAATTCATCACATGCTCTACAAGCTGCATCCCAATTGTTTTTGAGACCTTCTCATTTCTCTAGACTTAATTATTGGTATGTTTGATGTGTCAAGTTGCTGTTACACAGCAACATTAAGATTTTCAGGTGTCCATTTATCTAACTGAGAAGATCTAGTGGCTAACAAATCAGTCTTTAAGAGGCCTTAACACATAGAAAACAAACTCCTGGTTTCCAAAGAGGAAAGGGAAGGGGGAGGGATAAATTTGGATTATGAGATTAACAGATAAAAACTGCTATACATAAAATAGATAAGCAACAAGGATTTACTGTATTGCATGGGAAAACATATCCAATATCTTGTAATTACTTGTAATGGAAAATAATCTGAAAACATATATAACAGTATCACTTTGATGTACACCTGAAACTAACACAATATTGTAAATCAACTATACTTCAGTTGAAAAAAAAAGAGGACTTAACAAAAGATCTCCTAGATCCTTGATCCTTTAGCAAGATATTTAATATTAATAACAAAATCTTTTACTTCTTTGAGAGCCTGAGAATGTGAATGATTTTAATTTCCAAACTAACAATTTCCTAAATTCCTAAGCTCTCCACATTCACACTGCATGTTGCTTGGAAACTGGACAGTTCCTTAGTCTACATTTTTCTAGTAGAACCTTAACCATAAAAAAAAAAAAAAAGCAACCAGATGTTTTCAGCCATTTCCCTGGACATCTCTCAAGTCAAACCCCAAAGTTCATTAGGTATATTTTCTAACTTTCAGGTTACAGGGGACTGTTCTACTAAATGTGAGAGAATTTCATAACACTAGTCACTTTACTTTTCCTGTCACAGTTGTCTTCCAGTCTTTCCAGCCTCCTCTAATTATATGTTAACTACCTAACTCCTGGTCCCAAAATCAATGGATTACATTTTTGTTGCAGCAACACATAATTTTCAGTATATATATTTTTTCTCATCAGCTATCTCTACCCTTAATTTCCCAGGTGGTTTAGTAGCAAAGAATCTATCTGCAATGTAGGAGACAAGAGTTTGATCCCTGGGTCAGGAAGATCCCCTGGAGAAGGAAATGGCAACCCACTCCAGTATTCTTGCCTTGAAAGTCCCAAGGACAGAGAAGCCTGGCAGGTTATAGTCCATGAGGTTGCAAAAGAGTTGGACATGACTTATCAACCAAGCAATGAGAGCAACAACATCTCTAGCCTTAATAAAGATGTGTAACACAACCACAAAATAGTGACAACCTTTACAATTTCTGATTGCACAAATAGAATACTGCTTACAGCAGCTCTGCTGACTGTGCCTAGGTGTTGCTCTTTATCAGATGATAATGGTCTTATCATCTTTAGCATGGTCTTATCTGGGATAACTAGAGAAACTTAGCTCTGCTCCTTATGTAGCCTATCCTTTATCAGGCTAGCCCAGGTATTTTCTTTCATGACAGTAATAGAGGGCAAGTATAAAAATGAACCCAATTGTGCAAGTCCATTTAAATATTTTCTTTGCATTTAATTTGTTACTACATCATTAACCAAAACAGTACATGGCTGAATCTAGGGGTGGAAATTGTGTCTACTCTTGTGTCATTTGGAGGAGATTACAAAGTTATATGTGTAGAGTCTTCTCTTGTGTTGTTGGAAGAGGGTGTTCGCTATGACCAATGTGTTCTCTGGGCAAATCTCTATTAGCCATAGCCCAGCTTCATTACATATTCCAAGGTCAAATTTGCCTGTTACTCCACGTGTTTCTTGACTTCCTACTTTTGCATTCCAGTCCCCTATAATGAAAAGGACATCTTTTTTGGGTGTTAGTTCTAAAAGGTCTTGTAGGTCTTCATAGAACCATTCAACTTCAGCTTCTTCAGCATTACTGGTTGGGGCATAGACTTGGATTACTGTGATATTGAATGGTTTGCCTTGGAAATGAACAAAAATCATTCGGTTGTTTTTGAGATTGCATCTAAGTACTGCATTTCAGACTCTTTTGTTGACCATGATGGCTACTCCATTTCTTCTAAGGGATTCCTGCCCACATTAGTAGACATAATGGTCATCTGAGTTAAATTCACCCATTCCAGTCCATTTTAGTTCACTGATTCCTAGAATGTCAACATTCACTCTTGCAATCTCCTGTTTGACCACTTCCAATTTGCCTTGATTCATGGACCTGACATTCCAGGTTCCTATGCAATATTGCCCTTTACAGCATTGGACCTTGCTTCTATCATCAGTCACATCCACAGCTGGGTATTGTTTTTGCTTTGGCTCATTCTTTCTGGAGTTATTTTTTCACTGATCTCCGATGGCGTATTGGGCACCTACTCACCTGGGGAGTTCTTCTTTCAGTATCCTATCATTTTGCCTTTTCATACTGTTCATAGGGTTCTCAAGGCAAGAATACTGAAGTGGTTTGCCATTCCCTTCTCCAGTGGACCACATTCTGTCAGACCTCTCCACCATGCCCACCCATCTTGGGTGGCCCCACACGGCATGGCTTAGTTTCATTGAGTTAGACAAGGCTGTGGTCCATGTGATTAGATTGGCTAGTTTTCTGTGATTATGGTTTCAGTGTGTCTGCCCTCTAATGCCCTCTCGCAACACTTACCATCTTAGTTGGGTTTCTCTTACCCTGGACATGGGGTATCTCTTCATGACTGCTCCAGCAAAGCACAGCCACTGCTCCTTACCTTGGACGAGGGGTATCCCCTCACTGCTGCCCCTCCTGACAATGAATGTGGAGTAACTCTTCCGACAACACAAGAGAACACTCTACACAGATGGTCACCACCAAAATCAGACTGATTATATTCTTTGCAGCCAAAGATGGAGAAGCTCTATACAGTCAGCAAAAACAAGACCAGGAGATGACTGTGGCTCAGACCATGAACTCCTTATTGCCAAATACAGATATAAATTAAAGAAAGTAGGTAAAACCACTAGACCATTCAGGTATGACCTAAATCAAATCCCTATGATTATACACTGGAAGTGAGAAATAGATTTAAGGGACTAGATCTGATAGATAGAGTGCCTGATGAACTATAGAATGAGGTTCATGACATTGTACAGGAGACAGGGATCAAGACCATCCGCATGGAAAAGAAATGCAAAAAAGCAAAATGGCTGTCTGGAGAGGCCTTACAAACAGCTGTGAAAAGAAGAGAAGTGAAAAGCCAAGGAGAAAAGGAAAGATATAAGCATTTGAATGCAGAGTTCCAAAGAATGGCAAGGAGAGATAAGAAAGCCTTCTTTAGCGATCAATGCAAAGAAATAGAGGAAAACAACAGAATGGGAAAGACTAGAGATCCCTTCAAGAAAATTAGAGATACCGAGGGAACATTTCATGCAAAGATGGGCTTGATAAAGGACAGAAATGGTCTGGACCTAACAGAAGCAGAAGATATTAAGAAGAGGTGGCAAGAATACACAGAACTGTACAAAACAGATCTTCACGACCCAGATAATCACGATGGTGTGACCACTCATCTAGAGCCAGACATCCTGAAATGTGAAGTCAAGTGGGCCTTAGAAAGCATCACTACGAACAAAGCTAGTGGAGGTGATGGAATTCCAGTAGAGCTATTTCAAATCCTGAAAGATGATGCTGTGAAAGGACTGCACTCAATATGCCAGCAAGTTTGGAAAACTCAGCAGTGGCCACAGGACTGGAAAAGGTCAGTTTTCATTCCAATCCCAAAGAAAGGCAATGCAAAAGAATGCTCAAACTACCGCACAATTGCACTCATCTCACATGCTAGTAAAGTAATGCTCAAAATTCTCCAAGCCAGGCTTCAGCAATACGTGAACCGTGAACTTCTAGATGTTCAAGCTGGTTTTAGAAAAGGGAGAGGAACCAGAGATCAAATTATCAGCATTTGCTAGATCATTGAAAAAGCGAGAAATTTCCAGAAAAACATCTATTTCTGCTTTATTGACTTTGCCAAGGCCTTTGACTGTGTGGATCACAATAAACTGTGGAAAATTCTGAAAGAGATGGGAATACCAGACCACCTGAGCTGCCTCTTGAGAAACCTGTATGCAGGTCAGGAAGCCACAGTTAGAACTGGACATGGAACAACAGACTGGTTCCAAATAGGAAAAGGATCACGTCAAAGCTGTATATTGTCCCCATGCTTATTTAACTTAAATGCAGAATACATGATGAGAAACGCTGGGCTGGAAGAAGCACAAGCTGGAATCAAGATTGCTGGGAGAAATGGCCATAACCTCAGACATGCAGATGACACCACCCTTATGGCAGAAAGTGAAGAGGAACTAAAGAGCCTTTTGAAGAAAGTGAAAGAGGAGAGTGAAAAAGTTGGCTTAAAGCTTAACATTCAGAAAACGAAGATCATGGCATCTGGTCTCATCACTTCATGGCAAATAGATGGGGAAAGATTGGAAACAATGGCAGATTTTACTTTCTTGAGCTCCTAAAACACTGCAAATTGTGACTGCAGCCATGAAATTAAAGGATGCTTGCTCTGTGAAAGGAAAACTTTGACAAATCTAGTGTATTAAAAAGCAGAGAAATCACTTTGTGGATAAAAGGTTGTAGAGTTAAAGCCACGGTTTTTCCAGTAGTCATATACAGATGAGAGAGTTGGACCATAAAGAAGGCTGAGTTTGTTGTATGGCACAGGGTACTCAAAGCTGGTACTCTGTGACAATCTGGAGGGACGGTGTGGGGAGGGAGGTGGGAGGTGGAGTTCAGAATGGAGGGGGCCATGTATACCTATGGCCAATTCATGCTAATGTATGGCAAAAACCATCACAATATTGTAATTGTCTTCCAATTAAAATAAATTAATTTTAAAAAAGGGCTGAATGGTGAAGCATTGATGATTGCCGCTTTCAAACTGTGGTGCTAGAGAAGACTCTTGAGAGTCCCTTGGACAGTAAGCAGATCAAACCAGTCAATCCTAAAGGAAATCAACACTGAATGTTCCTTGGAAGGACTGAAGGTGAAGCTCCACTTTGGCCACTTGATGCAAAGTGCTGACTTATTAGAAAAGACCCTGATGCTGGGAAAGATTGAAAGCAGGAGGAGAAGAGGGCAACAGAGGATGAGATGGTTGAATGGCATCAGTGACTCAATGGACATGCTGCTGCTGCTGTTGCGAAGTCGCTTCAGTTGTGTTTGACTCTGTGCGACCCCATAGATGGCAGCCCACCAGGCTCCCCTTCCCCCTGGGATTCTCCAGGCAAGAACACTGGAGTGGGTTGCCATTTCCTTCTCAGTTTGAGCAAACTCCAGGAGATAGTGAAGGATGGGGAAGCCTGGCATGCTGCAGTCAATGGGGTCACAAAGAATCAGAAGTGACTTAGCAACTGGACAACAAATGCAGCCTATCAATTCTAGATCTTTTGAAATTTCCAATCTTTTTATATAAGACCAATAAACATTGAACATTGTCAGTTTATGCTTTATTAGAATTGTGTAAATATTTTACTACAGATTTCACAGTGCTTATAACTCACTTTGTGCATTTACAAATATGAATTAAAGCAAAATTTTCCTTTTCAGGAAAGTACCTTTTATTTTCTTCGTTAACAGATGAGGAAACCTCAGTAGAGGGTTTAAGACACTTACTAAATTTCCTTCCCTTTAGGGAGAAATAGTTAATGGTTTTCAGATTGGTTCTATTTGTCAATTAGAACATTTATTTCTACAATTAAATCAGAGTAAGTAGCAGCAAAGTTTATTTAGTTTAAGGGGACTTGTCCACTATGTGTTTTGCAGATACATTTCATTTTTTCAGACATCAAGGTTTTAAATGAGATTCTCCTACAGAGGGCAGACTTAGACTATATTTTTCCACACCATATACAGGATTAAATATATTTCCACTTATATAATGCATGATTGTATATGCTCTGATCCTTCAGGATTTTTTTTCAGAATAAACCATTTTGTCATGGGGAACCATTAGTGGAATTAAAGATGACCAGAATGATAATCAGCAGTTGTTACTGAAGCTGTCATAGAAGAAACCACACCCCTGACATGAAAGTTCACTTAATTTTCTTTAAACATACTGCAGTTGAATTTTATGGAAACCTTTTAGCCTTCTGTGGTCCTTTATTTCCCAAAGTAGTCACTAAAGGAAAATTAACTAATATGTAAGGACAGGGGATATAATATTTTTGTGACTTTCAACCCTAAGAGCAAAACCCATTAGTAGCTATAGATTTTTCTCTGCAATGAGCTAGTGTATAATCAATTTATATTAGTCTAACACTGTATATCAAGATGGTAAGTCTTGCTGGGTCTGTGTTGTCTGATTCCTATGAGAGCTTGTATCAGGCTGTACATTAAGTCTAAGAGATAAGACACAAACTGGAGTCCCAGTGGTTATAAAACAATCCTTTGTGTCTGACCTCAGTCCCCTTCTTAACAATCCTGGAGCAATAAACATTTAGTTTAATCAATAGCTTTCCTCTGGATGAAACAACTTAATCATTAAAACTTCTGATACTTTAAACAAATTTATACTAACACTAGGCAATGTATTTGCCTAATGTCTTTCCTGCTTTCTTTCTTTCCTTCCTTTCTTCTTTCTCTCTCTCTGTTTCCCTCTCCTATTTTTCTTCTGTTGTATTTTCAAGAACTATTTTACTTTGAAGTATGAGAAATATGTCATGTGATATTCATCCAAAGAAATTAAGAGAAATTAAGCTTTTAGAGTATTAAATAATCTGAAAACATAATGTACAAGCCCATAATTTCAAGCCTGAATTTTAACTATATTCACTATTCAAAATATTTTTTATTTCAAAGTTTTTATATTGTGTAGTTTTTACTTCTTATGGTTACAAATTGATGCTTTTTTTTTTTTTTTTTTTTTTTGTATTAGGCAAGTACACAAAAGAATGTGTGGGAAAGTTTCTGTTACCTTGGAGCCAGAAATGCAGAATCTTTAACCTTGCAGAATCATTTAAGCCTCAGGTCTTTTATTTCTCAAATTTGAATAACAATATTCCCCCCCCACCCCTTTTTCTTACCCCAACCATGGTTCATGAGGATAATAATCATTAATATGTGAATCTCTTCTGTGTACTATAAATCTTTCTACAGTGCAAACACATGATATATAGAAGAGAGAGGAAAAATTTTTATCTTATTTCCTAAGAAAATACCATAACAGAATTTTAAAAACCACCCTCCATACTTCTGTTGAGATGCAGTGCGCCATACATACCCTGACTTCCTTTCAAAGGTCATGGGTCATACTAAGCTAGGATTAAGAAACAATGCTTATTTACCCTTAGTAAAGTGCCAAAAATCATTTCAGCACGGTTCAGAATTTTACTAAAAAAATTTATAAAATACTAGAAAAAAGATTTGTCTCTTTTATAAACTCATTTAGTCACACCAAGACTAGACTGAGGCAAGACTCCAACCCCATCCATTCCTTATCTTGTCTCTAATTCCCATGAGGGAGGGAAAATTCAACATAATGAATTGATTTTTATCTGGGTCTGGGGTCCAGAGGAGGCTAAATGGACTGTAGGATATAGGTAAGGTTAAAGACTTAGAAAATAAAGATGAGAAGAGAAGAAAAAGGAAAAGAGGACAGAGTCCTCATGATAACACATAGTGACTTATGATGAACTGATTTGCCACTGCAGGGGAAAGCTGAAAAACTCTTTTGTCCTGTATCCTGAACTCAAAATCTGTGTTTAGTAATAGGCTTCCTCCTTGCTGATACAAAGACATACTCAGGAGGTCACAATATTTGCACTAAAACCATGATTATACAAGTGCCCAACTTATTTTTGTTGTTTAGTTGCTAGATTGTGTCCAACTCTTTGCAAGCCCATGCAGGGCTTCTCTGCACTCCACTCTCTCCCCAGTTTAATCAAACTCATGTCCATTGAGTCAGTGATGCTATCTAACCATCTCATCCTCTTTAACACCTTTCTCCTTTTTCCCTCAATCTATCCCATCATCAAGGTCTTTTGCAGTGAGTCAGCTCTTCTCATCAGATGGCCAAAGTACTGGAGCTTCAGCTTCAGTATGAGTCCTTCCAAGGAACATTCAGTGTTGATTTACTTTAGGATTGACTGTTTTGATCTCCTTGCAGCCCAAAGGACTCTCAAGAATCTTCTCCAGCACTGCAATTCAGCAGTATAAATTCTTTGATATTCAGTCTTCTTTATGGTCCAGTTCTCACATCCATACATGACTACTGAGATAACCACAGCTTTGACTATATAGACTTTTGTTGGCAAAGTGATACGTTTGCTTTTAACTATGCTATCTAGGTTTGTCATAGCTTTCCTCCTAAGGAGCAAGCATCTTTTAATTTCATGACTGCGGTCACCATCTGCAGTGATTTTGGAGCCCAAGAAAATAAAATCTGTCACACGCACCCAATACTTAGATCATTTAAGCAGTGGGTCATATGAGATACGTATGATGTAGTCTAGTCAGTCAACTTATTAATATATGGTAAAGCTGATGCTATCCTTGTGTTAATGAAGATGTTACTATCTGATTATAATGTTTTTATTGAGAGATCATTTATTCACATTTATTAAATGCCTACCAAGTGCCAATCAATGGACTGGGAAAATAAATTGCAGTTGATATTTTACAGTGACTTTGGTTAAAGAAGCAGTGAAATCTAATTTATGCACACTAATTAGAAACAGAAAATCAATATATGTTATAAAAAGAAACATTTGCACTTGCACTGTCTCAACATTTGCACCACAACCTCACCATCACCACACACACACACACACACACACACACACACAACTTCTTTGTATTTTGAAATCTGAAATTTGAAATATTTGATGCAGTGTCCTAACATTTACTATTATACTCTTTTTGTGTGTAGAGAGAAATGGATAGATATTAAAACTTAATTTTTATGTGAGAATGTAAAGCAAATATATAACTAAGACACTTCATCAAAGAATAGTAAATTGGGAGAAATTGCTCTACCCAATATCAAATTTTATTACATAGTTGCAGTAATCAAGACTGTTATTGGTGGAATGAGTGTCACATAGCTCAATGGAACAATTGAGATAAGCAAGAAACACCCTACATGAGTGTAGATGACTGACATTCGACAAAGATGCAAAAAAACGAAAAACACAAAACAGAAACATCTAGTAGAGGAAGGGTTGTATTTTCAACAAATGGTGCTAAAACAATTGGACAGTCTTAGGCAAAATAGAAATACAAACTTCAATCTAAATCTAATATCGTATATAAAATTAACTCAAAGTAGAACATAGACTGATATAGTAATTATAAAACTATAACATTTTAAAAAGTAGATGTAGGAGGAAAATCTTCAGAACCTAAGATCTGGTGAAAAGTTAGATGTGACACTAAAGGTATGATACATAAAATAAAGCAAATTATATTTCAGTGAAATTAAAAACCTTTGCTCTTCAAAACTCCCTGTTAAAGAATAAAAACAATGTATAGACTAGAAGAGTATATTTACAAATTATATATATGATTGAAACTCTAATCTTAAATATATAAACAACTCTCAGACTGAACAATAAAAAGGTCCAATTAGAAAACAGGCAAAAAAACATGAAGTTCCATTTCACCTAAGAGAATATGCAAATGACAAATAGGCACAGAAAAAGGCATTGATATTATTAGTCATTTGTGAAATGCGAATAAAAATCACAATGAGACAGCACTTCATAACCACTAGAATAACTATGATAAAAAAAAGATAGACAATAACAAGTGTTGGTGTAAACATGGCAAAATGGAATCGTTCATGCAGCGCTTAAAGGAATGTAAAACAGTGCTCCCACTCTAGAATATAGTTTGACAATTTCTTACAAAGCTAGCTTACAACATATTTTTACCATATTATCTTAAAATCAAATTCCTTCATATTTACCTTAGTGAGTTGAAACCTTCCGTACAAAACCTTGACACAGATGTTCATAGCAGCTTTATCCATAATTGCCAAAACTTGAAAATAAAAGATGTTCTTCAATAAGTGTATCAGTTTGCTTGGATTGCCATAACAAAATACCACAAACTCAGTCACTTAAACAATAGAAATTTATTTCATCTTTTTTCCTGGATCCTAAAAGTCCAAGATCAAGTTATTGGCAAGGTTCAGTTCAGTTCAGTCACTCAGTCGTGTCCGACTCTTTGCGACACCATGAATCGCAGCAGGCCAATTCTCCCTGTCCATCACCAACTCCTGGAGTTCACTAAGACTCGCGTTCATTGAGTCAGTGATGCCATCTAGCCATCTCATCCTCGGTTGTCCCCTTCTTCTCCTGCCCCCAATCCCTCCCAGCATCAGAGTCTTTTCCAATGAGTCAACTCTTCACATGAGGTGGCCCAAGTACTGGAGTTTCAGCTTTAGCATCATTCTTTCCAAAGAAATACCAGGGCTGATCTCCTTCAGAATGGACTGGTTGGATCTCCTTTCAGGTCAAGGGACTCTGAAGAGTCTTCTCCAACACCACAGTTTGAAAGCATCAATTCTTTGGCACTCAGTCTTCTTCACTGTCCAACTCTCACATCCATACATGACCACAGGAAAAACCTTGACTAGACAGACCTTAGTCGTCAAAGTAATGTCTCTGCTTTTCAATGCTATCCAGGATGGTCATAACTTTTCTTCCAAGGAGTAAGTGTCCTTTAATTTCATGGCTGCAATCACCATCTGCAGTGATTTTGGAGCCCCCCAAAAATAAAGTCTGACACTGTTTCCACTGTTTCCCCATCTATTTCCATGGAGTGATGGGACCGGATGCCATGATCTTCGTTTTCTGAATGTTGAGCTTTAAGCCAACTTTTTGACTCTCCTCTTTTACTTTCATCAAGAGGCTTTTTAGTTCCTCTTCACTTTCTTCCATAAGGGTGGTGTCATCTGCATATCTGAGGTTATTGATATTTCTCCCAGCAATCTTGATTCCAGCTTGTGCTTCCTCCAGCCCAGTGTTTCTCATCATGTACTCTGAATATAAGTTAAAATAAGCAGGGTCACAATACACAGCCTTGACATACTCCTTTTCCTATTTGGAACCAGTCTGTTCCATGCCCAGTTCTAACTGTTGCTTCCTGACCTGCATACAGATTTCTCAAGAGGCAGGTCAGGTGGTCTGGTATTCCCATCTCTTTCAGAATTTTCCACAGTTTATTGTGATCCACCCAGTCAAAAGCTTTGGCATACTCAATAAAGCAGAAATAGATGTTTTTCTGGAACGCTCTTGCTTTTTTGATGATCCAGCGGATGCTGGCAATTTGATCTCTGGTTCCTCTGCCTTTTCTAAAACCAGCTTGAACATCAGGAAGTTCACAGTTCATGTATTGCTAAAGTCTGGCTTGGAGAATTTGAGCCTTACTTTACTAGTGTGTGACATGAGTGCAATTGTGTGGTAGTTTGAGCATTCTTTGGCATTGCCTTTCTTTGGGATTGGAATGAAAACTGACCTTTTCCAGTCCTGTGGCCACTGCTGAGTTTTCCAAATTTGCTGGCATATTGAGTGCAGTCCTTTCACAGCATCATCTTTCAGGATTTGAAACAGCTCAACTGGAATTCCATCACCTCCACTAGCTTTGTTCATAGTGATGCTTTCTAAGGCCCACTTGACTTCACATTTCAGGATGTCTGGCTCTAGATGAGTGGTCACACCATTGTGATTGTCCGGGTCATGAAGACCCTTTTTGTACAGTTCTTCTGTGTATTCTTGCCATCTCTTCTTAATATCTTCTGCTTTTGTTAGGTCCATATCATTTCTGTCCTTTATCAAGCCTATCTTTGCATGAAATGTTCCCTTGGTATCTCTAATTTTCTTGAAGAGATCTCTAGTCTTTCCCATTCTGTTCTTTTCCTCTATTTCTTTGCATTGATCGCTGAAGAAGACTTTATCTCTTCTTGCTATCCTTTGGAACTCTGCATTCAAATGCTTATATCTTTCCTTTTCTCCTTGGCTTTTCACTTCTCTTCTTTTCACAGCTATTTATAAGGCTTCCCCAGACAGCCATTTTGCTTTTTTGCATTTCTTTTCCATGGGGATGGTTTTGATCCCTGTCTCCTGTACAATGTCACGAACCTCATTCCATAGTTCATCAGGCACTCTATCTATCAGATCTAGTCCCTTAAATCTATTTCTCACTTCCACTGTATAATCATAAAGGATTTGATTTAGGTCATACCTGAATGGTCTAGCGGTTTTCCCTACTTTCTTCAATTTCAGTCTGAATTTGGTAATAAGGAGTTCATGATCTGAGCCACAGTCAGCTCCTGGTCTTGTTTTTGTTGACTGTATACAGCTTCTCCATCTTTGGGTGCAAAGAATATAATCAATCTGATTTCGGTGTTGACCATCTGGTGATGTCCATGTATAGAGTCTTCTCTTGTGTTATTGGAAGAGGGTGTTTGCTACGACCAGTGCATTTTCCTGGCAAAATTCTGTTAGTCTTTGCCCTGCTTCATTCTGTATTCCAAGCTAAATTTGCCTGTTACTCGAGGTGTTTCTTGAGTTCCTACTTTTGCATTCCAGTCCCCTATAATGAAAAGGACAAGTATTTTGGGTGTTAGTTCTAGAAGGTCTTGTAGGTCCTCATAGAACCTTTCAACTTCAGCTGCTTCAGCATTACTGGTTGGGGCATAGACTTGGATTACTGTGATACTGAATGGTTTGCCTTGGAAACGAACAGAGATCATTCTGTCATTTTTGAGATTGCATCCAAGTACTGCATTTCGGACTCTTCTGTTGACCATGATGACTACTCCATTTCTTCTAAGGGATTCCTACCTGCAGTAGTAGATATAATGGTCATCTGAGTTAAATTCACCCATTCCAGTCCATTTTAGTTCACTGATTCCTAGAATGTCGACATTTACTCTTGCCATCTCGTTTGACCACTTCCAATTTGCCTTGATTCATGGACCTGACATTCCAGGTTCCTATGCAATATTGCTCTTTACAGCATCGGACCTTGCTTCTATCACCAGTCATATCCACAGCTGGATATTGTTTTTGCTTTGGCTCCATCCCTTCATTCTTTCTGGAGTTATTTCTTCACTGACCTCCAGTAGCATATTGGGCACCTACTGACCTGGGGAGTTCCTCTTTCAGTATCCTATCATTTTGCTTTTTCATACTGCTCGTGGGGTTCTCAAGGCAAGAATACTGAAGTGGTTTGCCATTCCCTTCTTCTAAAGGACTCGCTCTGCTTGCAGATGGCCATCTTCTTCATGTAGCTTTACACTGTCTCTTCCCTTTGTGCATGTGCATGGGTGCGTGCTATGTCACCTCAGTTATGTCCATCTCTGTGCAACCCTATGGACCATAGCCATCAGGTTCTTCTGTCCATGGGACTTCTCAGGCAAAAATACTAGGGTGGTTGCCATTTCCTTCTCCAGGGGATCTTCTTGGCCCAGGGATCGAACCTGCCTCTCTTGTGTCTCCTGAACTGGCAGGCAGGTTCTTTACTACCAGTGCCACCTGGGAAGCCTCCCCACCCCAACTTTGTACATATTTGGACCTTAATATTTTCTTAAAAGGACACCAATCATATCAGATTAGGGCTCAGTCTAATGACTTCATTTTTAACTTAATAACCTCTTGAAAGGCTTTACTGTTAGTACAGTCAACTTATGAGACACAAGGGGTTAATATTTCAACATATGAATATTCAGGGGAAGACACAAGTTAACTTACAATAGTATGTGAATAGATAAACTGTGACATATCCATCAAATGGAATACTATTCAGCCCTAAAAAGAAACAAGTCATCAAAACATGTAAGACATGGAGGGAATTTAAATACATATTAATAAATACAATTTACAATGTAAAAAGGCTATATACTGTACGATTTAGTATTCTGGAAAAGGAGAAGCTATGGACACAATAAAAAGATGAGGGGTTGCCAGGGGTTGTGGGCAGGAAGGAATTAATAGGTGGAGCACAGAGGATTTTAGGGTAGAAAAACTATTCTCTGATACTATAATGGTGGATACATGTCATTCTCCATTTGTCAAAATTCATAATATTCAATTACAAGAGCAAATTCTAATGTAAGATATAAACTTTGAATGTATCAGTGTAGATTCATTGATTGTAATAAATGTCCTGTGTTGTATGGGATGTGGATAGTGGTGGAGGCTTTAGTGTGTGGGGAGGCTCTATGTGTATGGAGTCAAGGGATATATGGGAGTTTTGTCCTTTCTGATCAATTTTTCTATAAACCTAAAACTGCTCTAAAAAATAAAGTCTTTCAAAAAATAGTGACTGTGCCAAATGCTGAAGAGTTACAGAAAAACAGGACCTCTCACACTGTTGTTGGGAATTTAAAGTGATAGTGTCACTCTGGGAAATAGACTGGCAATTTACTTAAAAAACTAAATGTATAGTAATCATATAACTCAACAGTCATACTCCTGGACATTCGTCTCATAGATTTAAAAACTCATACTTGCACCAAAAACTATATAAGAATGTTCAGAGAAGCTTTATTTGTAATTTCTAAAAACTGAAAACAACCCAATTGTCCTATAATAAGTGAGTAGATAAGCTATAATACATACACACCATGGACAATTTACTATTCAGCAATAAAAAAGGGACAACTAAGATACATCTCAAAAGTTTTATGCTAAATGGAAAAAGCTAATCTCAAAGGTCACAGAATATATATTCTATTATATAATTTTCTTTATACATGTACACAGTCAATTAGTGATTGTGAAGGATTAAGGATAAGAGGGGGATAGGTATAAATGGGGTAGCATAAGGGAGATGTTTATGGTGATTCAGTTCGGTTCAGTTCACTTTCTCAGTCATGTCTGGTTTGCAGCATGCCAGGCTTCCCTGTCCACCACCAACTTACAGAGCTTGCTCAAACGCACGTCTGTCATGTCAGTGATGTCATCCAATCATCTCATCCTCTGTTGTCCCCTTCTCCTCATGCCTTCAATCTTTCCCAGCATCAGTCTTTTCCAAGGAGTCAGTTCTTTGCAACAGGTGGTCAAAGTACTGGAGTTTCAGCTTCAGTGCCAGTCCTTCCAATGAATATTCAGGACTGATTTCCTTTAGGATTGACTGGTTGGATCTCCTTGTGGTCCAAGAGAACCTCAAGAGTCTTCTCCAATACCTCAGTTGAAAGCATCAGTTCTTTGGCACTCAGCTTTGTTTATAGTCCAGCTGTCACATCCATACATGACTACTGGAAAGACCATAGCTTTGACTAGACAGACCTTTGTTGGCAAAGTAGTGTCTCTGCTTCTTAATATGCTGTCCAGGTTGGCCATGGCTTTTCTTCCAAGGAGCAAGCGTCCTTTATTTTCATGGCTGCAGTTACCATCTGCAGTGATTTTGGAACCCCCCCCCAAAATGATGTCTGTCACTGTTTCCATTGTTTCCCCATCTATTTGCCATGTACTGATGGGACCAGATGCTGTGATCTTAGTTTTCTGAATGTTGAGCTTTAAGCCAACTTTTTCACTCTCCTCTTTCACTTTCATCAAGAGGCTCTTTAGTTCTTCTTTGCTTTCTGTTGATTAGGCAATTCTATTTCTTGACTAAAGTGGTCAGTTATAGAAATATATACACGTGATAAAGTGGTGTAGAACTCTGCACACATTTTAGTAATGTGAATTTCCTGGTTTTATTATTACCCTTTAGTTAACATAAAATGCAAACCATGGAGAAAACTAAGTTAAGGATACATCTCTCTATACCAACTTTTGGTGCTTCTATAATTATTTTAAAATGGAAAGTTAAAGAATGTACTGTTTTAAACATATTAGTATTCAACTGAGACTTATTTCCTAAAATACTTATAATAATGACTGTTTGAAAAGTCACTGGAAACTGATGAGAAAAATCTTACAAAATATTCCATGTAGAGAAAATGGTATTGATTTGTGTATATAAAATGCTTTCTACTTTCTAGGATCTATTTTATGTAGATGGGATTGCAGTTATGTAAATTATTCTTCTTTAAAATAAAAATTACTGCCAAATGATAGATTCATACTAAACTAAATGATGTTAAAATATAAGATCTTAAAAGGAAAATTATATTTCCAAAGTTCTGTTTACTGAATTTAATATGATTACTGCTTCACAAGTTTTGTAAAAACATTTTTATTCCCTTGCTCATTATTTCATTTATAACAATATGTTAGGCCAGTGACTCAGAAATAGAAAAATGCTTTTTTTAAAAAATGTGTTTATTTATTTAACTGCATCACAGCTTAGTTGTGGCACGCGGGATCTTCACGGCATCGTGCAGGATCATTTCCTGTGGCCTGGAGACTCTAGATCTTTAGAGTGCATGCTCAGTTGTTGCAGAGTGCAGGCTTAGATGCTGAGTGGCATATGATATCTTAGTCCCCTGAACAGGGATGTAACCCGTGTTCCTTGCATTGTAAGGTGGGTTGTTAACCACCTTTTAAATCAGAGTGTGTTTTCATATTGGCACTCTTCCTATTTTAAGTTTTCAGCAATTCTGTTTTCTCAGTAATTTGACATTTGTTTGCTAGATATGTGATGATCATGACAGTCACTGCATGAAGCACTTTCTTGAAATCACAGTAGTAAAAAAAAAAATTCAAATCTATCCATGAAAATCTGTTCTCATAAAATTTCCTACCATTGAACTTTTTTATTCAAGTGTGTGATTTTGGAACATTCATATATATACATATATATATATATATATATATAGCTTTGATTTCCCCTGTTGATGTATTTCTTTAATGAATTTTTAAAACTAAAAGTATATACACATACAAAATTACATGAAAGATTGTCAAATAATTTGAGTGGAAAAGGAGGGTAGAGGAAGGGGTGCTAGTTCTCCATCTTTTCTAGTCCCAATTCCATCTTTTGATAGTAAATATAAAAACAAAAGGTTGCTCTGGCATAGCATCAGGAGTTGTGGTATCCCTTTTTTACTAACGCTGCATCAGCACTGGAAAATGATAATTATGTCTTTGCTTAGTACCATGGCAACCAACAGACCTTTAAGGATACATGTTATTCATTTTAATTACTTGTTCAAAACTTGCTAACATACATAAGAAAATGTGGACTTCACCTTTCCTTGTGCTAACAACCTTGTTCTTCTATACATTTACTGAATAGTTTATGTTTTCAGAAGACAGATGCTGCAGAATGATGGAGAGTTGAATAATGATAATAAAGGATTATTATTTTTAATCTTGCTGGGATTGGAAATCATCACTGAGTGCATAGCTTATTCTATAGCTCTGTTTACATTCCTTGGAGGAAGGACTTCATGTTAGGCAGAGATTTTCAGAGAAATTGAACCAATATTTACTGTAAAGAATTGACTCACACGATTATGGAAATTGAGAAGTCTAGGCCCCAGAGAACTGACAGTATAGTTCCAATTTGAGTTTTAAAGCCAGAGAACAAGGATAGTGTAAGTTCCAGTTTAAGTCCAGACTTGAAGGCAGAAATTTTTTCTGCTAGTGTTCCAACTGGAAGCCAGTGAGGCAGAGAGAAAAAAATTCTTTCTTCTTAAGTCTTTTATTCTATTCAGACCTTCAGTGGATTGATTTAGACCTATCCATATTGATGAGGGCAATCTGCCTAATGGTTCAAATGCTAATCTCAGCCAAAAACACCTTCACAGACACATCCAGAATAATGTATAGCCAAATACTTGGGCACCACATGTATCAGTGAGGTGGACACATAAAATTCACTGCTGCAGGGACTTCCCTGGTGATCTAGTAGTTAAGGTTTCACACTTCCACTGCAGAGGATGTGGGTTCAACCAGGGAACTAAGATCTTCCATGCTGCAAGGCATGGCCAAAAAATAAGTAAAATAAAATTAACTATCAGATTTATTCTGCAGTGGTCACTGAGTGTATTTTTTGCTACAAATGAAATATGAATAGCATTAAAAAAGGATAAGAAAGAATCAAAACCACAGTGACTTCCTTTTATTAAAGGACTCCAGACATCTGTCTTTCTGATATTTTTCCACTGGTTTTATGTGCACCAAAGGCCAAAAAGAACTGTATTTTGTTTTGAAAGTTACTGAGAGAAATCAGTGTTCTGTGTACAATGTAGTATTACTGCTTTTTATCCAATTTCATTTTCCTGACACTACTGAATCAGATATCCATTTCTTCACTTAGCCTCCGCAGAAATACAGATCACCATGGTACCCAGTAACTTCAGACAGTCCATAGATAACTGCAGGACACATTGGGAGGTAATGGAAGCTGTTTCTATGTTGTTAGAGTCACCAGTTGTTAATTTCCTTTCTAACCTATCAGTGAAAAAATAGTATCAGAGAGGAGAGAATGGCAGAAGTTATTCTTCTAATAAATAACAATGTGTAGCTGTTTCTCCAAATAATAAGTTGTGTTTACTTAAACATTTGTTTATATAATTTATTCAACATACCTTAACAAAACACTGACATGATTTAAGATACTGCAAAGTCCTATAGGAAAACATGAAGAAGAATAAAATATTCTGTTTTAGCATTTAACAGAAATTCAAAAGGCAATGAGCAACAGGGCATCTTATTCAGAAGAATGAGATGGTGGATGCTTGAGTGATCCTTAGAAGTCTAGTCAGGCAGCTCCAAAAGTTCTGAAAATGGCAATAAGGCTAATTATTTGAACAAGGAAAATATGTCCAGTCTCTGACTGGGACTGAAGAAAGCAAAGAGAACAATGAAGAAATAGATCAATTACTAGAAGTGGAATTTCAGAAGAGAACTCTAGAAGAATTGAAGCACCTGATGTGAGAAATCAGACATTTGGAAGAAGGTCAGCAGAAATGCATCACCTTGTTGGGGGTCTCATTAATAACAATGGCAACCTGATGCTTAGTTAAAAATGCTGTTGGCATGAAGATCCTTAGAGAGCACCCACTTTAATTTATATTTGGTTTTGGAATCTGAATGCTCTTAGCCTTCCAGTAGCTATTTATTCTCAGCTATGGAAAAGAGGAAAAAATACAAAATCAAGTTTCATCATAAGTCTTAACGAAGCCAGAGTTTCAGCCTCAAGAAGCTGTACTTTATCTGCTTCAGTGGTAGAAAAGAGTGAGCACAGACTTTATAGTTGAATGAGCTGGGTTAACCCTTTTTGTTATTAAATGATGAGTGAATCATTTAAATTCCTCATCATTATTGTTCTTATATTTAAATATATATAGGGTTTATCAATTGCACTGAAGGTCTTAATTTCTCAATCTTCCTATTTTGGGGAAGATGTTCTGCCCTAATTCTTGACTCTGGAAATAGTCATGTGATTTGATTTGACCAATGGGATATTATTATATGAAAAACATGATCTAAGTAGAGTGTCTTAGTCATCTGTTGCTATGTATAAAATCATTCCCAAACATAGTGACTTGAAGCAAAATTCATTTTATTTCTGGTGTCAGCAGTATGGGCTTGGCTCAGCTCATTGGTTTTTTGCTGTCTTTTCTGGGATAGCTTGTTTGGATCTATTCATTTGGGGGCTTGATAAAGGGGTTGGCTTGCCTATGATTTCTCACTTGCTATGATTGGTTTCTGCTCCATGTGGTATTGTCATTCTCCAGCATGTATAGCAGAGAAGGCAATGGCACCCTACTCCAGCACTCTTACCTGGAAAATCCCATGGCTGGAGGAGCCTGGTAGGCTGCAGTCCACGGGGTCGCTAGGCGTCGGACAAGACTGAGCGACTTCCCTTTCACTTTTCACTTTCATGCATTGGAGAAGGAAATGGCAACCCATTCCAGTGTTCTTGCCTGGAGAATCCCAGGGATGGGAGAGCCTGGTAGGCTACCGTCTATGGGGTCGCACAGAGTTGGACATGACTGAAGCGACGCAGCAGCAGCAGCAGCAGCAGCAGCAGCAGCAGCAGCAGCATGTATAGTTTTTTCACATTGTAACAAGACTTTCCAAGAACTTGAAAGCAGAAGATACAAAGTCCCTTGAAGTGTAGGCTCAGAAGTTGAACAATGTCAATACTTTTGCCAGTCAGAGAAAGTCAGAAGACTAGATTCAAGAGTTAGTAAATAGACACATTGCAAAAAATCCTGTATAAAGGGAGAGGTGGAATCATTATGGCCTTTTGTTGTAAACAATTGGACATACAAAGGCATGAAAAGCACTTGCATGTTGAGACTTGATGTCTCCATCAAGCCCTCCAGCTATCATTCTGGAGATTGAGATCTATGGAATGGAGCTACACCATTCATCATCCCCCCTGTGCAATCAGCTGATCCCCATATATGAGTTAACTCAGTCAAGAACAACTGGCACACACTTGAATGCAGATGCATGAGTAAACCTATTTAGGCTCTCAGAATTACCAAGTTAACCCAAAGACCCATGAGCAATAATAAACAGTTGCTATCTTAAACCACTGAGTTTTCTTCATTCTGTTACACAGTATTATAGTGCCCATAGATAACATAAAGAAGCTATGTGTGTGTGTTCTCAGTTGCTCAATGGTGTCCAGCTCTTTGGGACCACATGGACTGTAGCTCACAAGACTCCTCTGTTCATGGAATTTTCCAGGGAAGAATACTGGACTGGGCTGCCATTTCCTACTGCAGGGGATCTTCCTGACCCAGGACTCAAACCTATGTTTCCTACATTGGCAGGCAGATTCATTGTTACCACTGCACCATCTGGGAAACCCCTAAACAAGAAAGAATAAAACTAGATTCAGAGGAGTTTTTGTGTATATATAGTGACTTGCCTGGTGGCACAGACACTGACCTGGGTTTGATCCCTGGATGGGGAAGATCCTTTGGAGAAGGAAATGGCAACCCACTCCAGTACTCTTGCCTGGAAAATCCCATAGATGGAGGAGCCTGGTAGGCTACAGTCCATGGGGTCACAAAGAGTCGGACATGACTGAGAGACTTCACACACACACACAGGAGTGTGTGTGCATACTTGTTTATGTGTGCAATAGATAAAGATCTTATCTATTTTGATAAGCAATCAGTAGAATGACTGGCATACAACTACAACTACAGTTGACCCTTGAATAAAATGTCTTTGAACCATGAGGATCACTTACATATTGATTATTTGCAATGATTATATTGGAAAGTTTTTGGAGATTCAGTTCAGTTCAGTTCAGTTCAGTCACTCAGTTGTGTCCAACTCTTTGCAAGCCCATGAATCGCAGCACGTCAGGACTCCCTGTCCATCACCAACTCCCAGAGTTCACTCAAACTCATGTCCATAGAGTTGGTGATGCCATCCAGTCATCTCATCCTCTGTCATCCCCTTTTCCTCCTGCCCCCAATACCTCCCAGCATCAGAATCTTTTCTAGTGAGTCAGCTCTTCGCATCAGGTGGCCAATGTACTGGAGTTTCAGCTTTAGCATCATTCCTTCCAAAGAACACCCAGGACCGATCTCCTTTAGAATGGACTAGTTGGAACTCCTTTCAGTCCAAGGGACTCTCAAGAGTCTTCTCCAACACCACAGTTCAAAAGCATCAATTCTTCTGCACTCAGATTTCTTCACAATCCAACTCTCACTTCCATACATGACCACTGGAAAAACCATAGCCTTGACTAGACGGACCTTTGTTGGCGAAGTAATATCTTTGCTTTTCAAAATGCTATCAAGGTTGGTCATAACTTTTCTTCCAAGGAGTAAGCGTCTTTTAATTTCATGGCTGCAGTCACCATCTTTGATTTTGGAGCCCCTCAAAATAAAGTCTGACACCGTTTCCACTGTTTCCCCATCTATTTCCCATGAAGTGATAAGACCAGATGCCATGATCTTAGTTTTCTGAATGTTGAGCTTTAAGCCAACTTTTTGACTCTCCTCTTTTACTTTCATCAAGAGGCTTTTGAGTTCCTCTTCACTTTCTGCCATAAGGGTGGTGTCATCTGCATATCTGAGGTTATTGATATTTCTTCTGGCAATCTTGATTCCAGCTTGTGCTTCCTCCAGCCCAGCGTTTCTCATGATGTACTCTGCCTATAAGTAAAATAAGCAGGGTGACAGTATACAGTCTTGACATACTCCTTTTCCTGTTTGGAACCAGCCTGTTGTTCCATGTCTTGTTCTAACTGTTTTCTTCCTGACCTGCATATAGGTTTCTCAAGAGGCAGGTTAGGTGGTCTGGTATTCCCATCTCTTTCAGTATATTCCACAGTTTATTGTGATCCACACAGTCAAAGGCTTTGGCATAGTCAATAAAACAGAAATAGATGTTTTCCTGGAACTCTCTTGCTTTTTTGATGATCCAGCGGATGTTGGCAGTTTGATCTCTGGTTCCTCTGAGATTAGGGACAATTTAAAAAACTTGTGGATGAAACATGTAGCCTAGAAATACCAAAAATAGTTATGATTAAGTTAGGTATGTCATGAATACATAAAATATATCTAGAATCTAGTTTATTTTTACATAGGCATAAGGTAAATGATGCTGGGAAAGATTGAGGGTGGGAGGGGATGGAGACAACAGAAGTTGAGATGGTTGGATGGCATCACTGACTCAATGAACACGAGTTTGGGTAAACTCTGGGAGTTGGTGATGGACAGGGAGGCCTGACTGCTGTGGTTCATGGGGTCACAAAGAGTTGGACACGACTGAGCTACTGAAGTCAACTGAACTATTTATTACAAAATTAAGAATGCATTTGTTTTTTACTGTTTTATTTTCATAGGTAAGTGGTTATTAAAGAATGTAGCAATATTTCCAATATAGTATTATTAATATGACTGTGATACTATATGCCGTAACAATTTTATAACAATTTGTTCATTAGTGTATAGGTTAGGCTACCACAAAGCCTTTGTATCAATTTCACTAGGCTACCATAGAGCAATCATATTGCTGCTTGTTTGTTGCCAATGTATAAATCATTATCAGTTCAGTTCAGTTTAGTTCAGTTGCTCAGTCATGTCTGTCTCTTTGTGATCCCATGGACTGCAGCATGCCAGGCTTTCCTGTCTATCACCAACTCCTGGAGTTTACTCAAAATCATGTCCACTGAGTTGGTGATGCCATCCAACCATTTCATCTTCTGTTGTCCCCTTCTCCTCCTGCCCTCAATCTTTCCCAGCGTCAGGGTCTTTTCAAATGAGTCAGCTGTTCACATCAGGTGACCAAAGTATTGGAGTTTCAGTTTCAACATCAGTCCTTCCAAAGAACACCCAAGGCTGATCTCCTTTAGGATGGACTGGTTGGATCTCCTTGCAGACCAAGGGACTCTCAAGAGTCTTCTCCAACACCACAGTTCAAAAGCATAAAGTGAAAAAAAAAAAAAAAAAAAAAAAAGCATCAGTTCTTTGGTGCTCAGCTTTCAAGTCCAACACTCACATCCATACATGACTAGTGGAAAAAACATAACTTTGACTAGATGGACCTTTGTTGGCAAAGCAGTGTCTTTTGTTTTTAATATGCTGTCTAGGTTGGTCATAACTTTCCTTCCAAGGAGTAAGTGCCTTTTAATTTCATTGTACCTGTAAATAAATATACATTCCTTTTTCACATTATCCTTTCTTTTTTGATGACTAGTGTTAGTAATATAGTATCTATAGTGTTTTTTTTATCATATAAGACAGTATTCATAAAGCTACTGACAGACAGTCAATCTCTTAAACAGAGGATATAAACTTATAAAATTGATAAGTACAGTACACTTTTATAAATGAATATTCTTTACCTTATGATTTTCATAATGATATTTTCTTTAGCTTATTTTATTGTAATGGTATACTACATAATGCATATGAAATATCTTTTTTCCATTTAATTTCTTTTTTATTGGAATACAATTGCTTTGCAATGTTGTGTTATTGAAAGTTTCTGCTGTACAACATCATGAATCAGCCATATATATATACATATATCACTTTCCTCTTAAGCCTCCCTTCCATCCTCCCATTCCACCTCTCAAGGTCATCACAGAGTAGGAAGCTGAGCTCCCTCTGCTATACAGCAGCTTCCTCTAACTTGCAAGCTATTTTACATATGATAATGTATCGACTGTTTATTTTATTGGTGAGGCTTCAAGGTGAACACTATGCTCTTAGTAGTTAAGATTTCAGGGGGTCAAAATTTATATTTCAATTTTTTTACAGCATGAGGGTGTTGGTGCCCCTAATCCTCACTTTGTTCAAGGGTCAAATGTATTCACTGAATGGATATATTCAGATGCTAATGAATATTAGCAAAGAGGTCTCAAAATTTTGTTAAAGAGTCTATGGTGGTAGAATGTCATGTAAACCCTGACTCTGGATAACTGTAGAGACATTTAAATAGCTTGAGTTCTCTTTTGAGAAATGCATTGAGTTTAGACTGATTACTTTTATTTCACAACATGAGTCAGTGATTTTCTCTGGAGAAGAAAGAGAACCCTTGGAGAAGCTGTCCTGACCTACAGCAAATTCACTCAATGTCATCAAAGCTGTACTTTAAATGACCAGGGGGAAAAGTGGATCAAAGATTGATTGGTTTATTGTAATCACTCTTCTGACTAATGCATTAATCTCTGTTTTGTTACTATTGCATTTTAGAAAAAGGTATTTTTCCTCTGGAAACTTTATGTCACGGCAGGTAGAATTTTACAATTTAAGTAGAATATATCAAACACTCTTTTGTGAGAGACTATTCCCATATGGCACATAAAAAGATAGGATTTACTTTTGGTGGGTTGAATTCTAGCTGGTTCTATTTGTTCAAGTTTGTTTGGAAGGCAGTCTCCTTAACTCTAAGTGGGCACAATCTTATTATGTTTTAAGGAGTTGTAGGTTTAGGGTTTAGGGTATTGTTTTTCAAATCTTTTATGCTTCCCACCTTAATTTGAAAAAGAAAAAAAAAAGGAAGGAAAGAAAGAATGAAGGAAAAGGAAAGGAAAAGAGAAGAAAAAAGAAAAGAATCTTTGTAAGCTAAAAAAAAAAAAAAAGAATCTAAATGTAAAATAATTGAAAGGTCTCATAGTTAAGCCCTGTGGTTGTTCTAACTCTGTTGATATAATGTCTGATGTTTGCTTACAATGTTGCACATTTTGTGAAGAGAAAGAAGAAGCAAGGACAAGAAGAAGGGAGGAAAGGAGAGAGGAAGGGAACCAGAGAAAGAAAAAGGAGAAAAGAGAAACAGAAAACACCACCTACAACAAGACATTTAATCACCTCTGAATGGTATTTCAACTGTTTGAGGGTTTGGGGAGACAGGATGCAACATGTAACCTTGTGTAATGTTGCAGAAGTAAATATTTGGGCAGCAGAAGAGAAGTAGATTACTGGCCTGGGCCTGGGGCAGTGACGAGTGAACTGCCTTGGTGACTTTAGTGAATAAAACGTGGTGATGTCAAGATCTGTTTTCCGATGACAAGAACTTAATCTCTTTTGTGAGGGTAACAAGTGGAATGGCGGATCAGCAGTTATTTATGGTGTGGGCATATATCCAGATTTTCAGAACAACAGGAAATTTATTTCAGGCAAGTTCTGCATGGTAAATAGGCAGTGTTGCTATTATCATTATTGCTAATATGTTACAGAAATAGAAAAACATACTTTCAAGTAGTCTAACTAAAGCAGAATGACATTCTCACTAGCGAAACGTTAACTTTGCAGTTTTGCTGTTCTTGACTGACGGGGAAGAAATGAGGCAAGAAACTGGGAGGAGCTGACTTTTGTTCAAATCACTGGTGGTTTAGTCCTTAAGTCCTGTCTGACTCTTGCGACCCCAAAGACTGTAGCCTGCCAGGCTCCTCTGTCCATGGAATTTTCCAGGCAAGAATACTGGAGTGGGCTGCTATTTCCTTCTCCAGGGGATCTTCCCAAACCAGGCATCAAATCTGGGTCTCCTGTATTGTAGGAAGCGTTCACATCACTAGCTAGTCAGTAACTGAACTTGAGAAAGTGCCTCAATTTCTCCGAATTTCAGATTTTTTGATTGATATTTCCCTGGCAGATCAGACAGTAAAGCATCTGCCTACAATGCGGGAGACCTGGGTTCGATCCCTGGGTTGGGAAGATCCCCTGGAGAAGGAAATGGCAACCCCTCCAGTATTCTTGCCTGGAAAATCCCACAGACTGAGGAGCCTGGTAGGCTACAGTCCATGGGGTCGCAAGGAGTCGGACAGGACTGAGTGACTTCACTTCACTTGTCCTAACAATTACTGCAAAAAACAAGATATTTGTATGGAAAAAAGCTCTGTGGAAAGCAGTATGCAGGCTAAGGCTTATTTCTGTCATGACTCTTGAAATAATAATTGGACTTTTGAAACAAAAAATAAACTGCATACCTTATGATGTCCCATATAAAAGAATATATTTTTAGGTGCTGTTCTTAAGATTCTTTATATTGTTTTTAATATAAATAATAATTTTATCACTCCTCATAGTTTCTGTTACTCCATTTTCAATATTAGAAGCTTTGTTTCATAGTTTAGAATCATTTCTGGATATTAATAGAATAAAACTTGGGACCCTGTGGACTGAACTATCCTAAGAATGCTGTGTTCAAATGATTGATTTTATGATTTTTATTGAGTGCAAACAGTTAATTGACACTATGCAGGGTCTTTTCACATACAGTGTTGGTATTTTTCACAATTGTACAAGTTTACAATATCATTATTATTATTACTTTATGGATAAAATGGCCTTGTGTATAGACAATTTAAGTAACTAGCTTGATATTATAAAGGAAAGAAACACGTCTTCCAGTTACGTCAGACTATATAACTTATGCCTATAGGGAACTTAGGATCTAACAAGAGAGGAAAATGCAGATATAACCATTGCAATAATTTAAGAGACACAGTGATAAATACCATGAAAGCAAAACAAAAAAAACATCATAGAGGTTACCTCTGCTTATGGGGATCATGAAAGAGCTAAACTTCCAAAAGAAGTTTGGAATATAAAAATGCAGAAATAGAGGGGAATCTATTTTAACTAGGAGAATCTTGATGATAAGTTTATGGAAGATAGAAATAAGGTGCATTTGGGAAATTTTGAATGTTCTTTTTTCTTTGGCCTCTTTAAGTACATGACCTTGGTTGTGACTTTCTGGGGTTTCAGATGCATAGATTGATAGTGACACTTGTTATCATGGAATATAAAGTGGAGAACTGAGGCAAGTTTCAAGTTTGAGTGTGCAACAAAAGATTTTGCAGCAAAGGCAGTGTATGAATACAAAAGGAATTTCCAAATTCATTTATTATGCATTGAAAACCTCAAGAACTAAACAAGACTTAAAACCATCAAGTTTCTTCCATAATGTAGTGAAGATGCTCTTTCTTCCAGAATAACCAAACTATGAGACTTACCTTTGTTGAAGAAGGGACATTTGGTATGGAGGAAGAAAAATAAAATTTTTCATGCTGACTCAGTGGGTATTTGGAAGAAGAAAGGGGAAGGGGAAGGCAGAGGTGTTTTAGTAAGTAAAATAGCACTGAATGGGAGCCAGTGGTGCTTTCACCAAAGGTCCTCATTAAAATCTCAGGGAAGGGCATTCCTTGCAAACCATCATATACTAACCTGCAGCACAGTCAGCTGTGCTGGCCTGGGTTCTCAAATGACATAGACCAAACAAGATATGTTTCCAGAGGGAATATCATAGCAGGGGAAAAGTGCCTCTTTTTGAAGTTTTACTCACTTGAGAACTGTATTCATATGAGTCATATGGAGATCCCAGAGGAGTTGAAAGTACTAGAAAGGTGTGTGTGTATATGCGTATGTTTTTGTGCATGCTCAGTAGTGTCCAACTCTGTGACCCATGAGACTATAGCATGCCAAGCTCCTCTGTCCATGGAATTTTCCAGGCAGGAATACTAGAGCAGGTTGCCATTTTCTACTTTAGAGGATCTTTCTAACTCAGGGATCAAATCTATGTCTCTTGCACCTCTTGCATTGGCAGGCAGATTCTTTACCACTGTGCCACTGAAGCCCTAGAAGGGTCTAGTTGAGGCTTAATTAGCCAGGATGTAGCACCAAGGTCTACCAGTTCAAAGTCAGATTATGAGCTATATCCATGTTGGAGGCCATTAGGTGGATGAGAACTGTGGTCTTAGAGAGCAGGGAAGCCTAAGAATCCTGAGTCAGTCTTTTAATGTGAGGTTGTTTAAGTCAAATCTCTCCTTCCATATACCCAGAAGCTCCCATGACAAGGAATTGAGAAAGAAGAAGGAAGACTGAGGCATTTGAGAGACATAGCACGTTTTCCTAAGAATCCTAGTTAATCCAAAGGAAATCTTCAATGATTACTCATTTTCCACATTACAGTGAATTCAAGTTTAGGAGGAAGACTATGTTGTTGGTAGCCAAAACTAAAGAAGTTGCATTTTCTCTATGAATCTGAGCTGTATGAATTCAGTTTGTAATTGCGCTACACTAAAATGTGAAGGAGATATTCCAAAGTTTTGATTAAAAAAAAAAATGGAGTAGCTCTAATTTGACCAAGGTAACAGAACAGGTTCCTATGCATAATTGCTCTTTACAGCATCGGATCTTGCTTCTATCACCAGTCACATCCACAACTGTGTATTGTTTTTGCTTTGGCTCCATCCCTTCATTCCTTCTGGAGTTATTTCTCCACTGATCTCCAGCAGCATATTGGGCACCTAATGACCTGGGGAGTTCCTCTTTCAGTATTCTATCATTTTGCCTTTTCATACTGTGACACCACTCTTATGGCAGAAAGTGAAGAGGAGCTAAAAAGCCTCTTGATGGAAGTGAAAGAGGAGAGAGAAAAAGTTGGCTTAAAGCTCAACATTCAGAAAACGAAGATTATGGCATCTGGTCCCATCACTTCATGGGAAATAGATGAGGAAACAGTGGAAACAGTGTCAGAATTTATTTTTTTGGGCTCCAAAATCACTGCAGATGGTGACTGCAGCCATGAAATTAAAAGACACTTACTCCTTGGAAGAAAAGTTATGACCAACCTAGATAGCATATTCAAAAGCAGAGACATTACTTTGCTGACTAAGGTCCATCTACTCAAGGCTATGGTTTTTCCTGTGGTCATGTATGGATGTGAGAGTTGGACTGTGAAGAAAGCTGAGCGCCGAAGAATTGATGCTTTTGAGGTGTGGTATTGGAGAAGACTCTTGAGAGTCCCTTGGACTGCAAGGAGATCCAACCAGTCCATTCTGAAGGAGATCAACCTGGGATTTCTTTGGAAGGAATGATGCTAAAGCTGAAGCTCCAGTACTTTGGCCACGTCATTCGAAGAGTTGACTCATTGGAAAAGATTCTGATGCTGGGAGGGATTGAGGGCAGGAGGAGAAGGGGATGACAGAGGATGAGATGGCTGGATGGCATCACGGACTCGATGGATGTGAGTCTGAGTGAACTCCGGGAGATGGTGATGGACAGGGAGGCCTGGCGTGCTGCGATTCATGGTGTCGCAAAGAGTCAGACACGACTGAGGAACTGAACTGAACTGAACAGGAGGGTCTTCTCAGTATTCTTGCCTGAGAAATACCATGGACAGAGGAGCCTGGTGGGCTACAATCCATAGGGTCACAAAAGAGTCAGACATGACTTAGCTACAATAACAGTAACAATAATGCAAAAACAATAACAGTAACAACAGTAGAACAGAAGGAGGATGAGACAGGACTTGAGTTGGATATTATGACTTCATAAGTCGTTTGATCAGAATACCATGCGATAATAAGAAATCAAGTAACCTTGTTTAGATGGTCTACAAGAAGCATGGCTAGGAATTAAAAGTGTAATGTCCTGTCTTGGACAAACTGTGAGGTAGCTTTCATAGGAATTATAAAAGTCAATAAGGAGGTTTGAAGCCCTAACCTAATTTAGGTCTGGTAAAAACCATAGGAAAAAGTCCAGGGTTTGTACACTTATACATTCAGTTCAGTTGCTCAGTCATGTCTGACTCTTTGTGACCCCATGAATCGCAGCACGCCAGGCCTCCCTGTCCATCACCAACTCCCGGAGTTTGCTCAAACTCGCGTCCATCGAGTCAGTGATGCCATCCAGCCATCTCATCCTCTGTCGTCCCCTTTACCTTCTGCCCCCAATCCCTCCCAGCATCAGGGTCTTTTCCAATGAGTCAACTCTTCGCATGAGGTGGCCAAAGTACTGGAGTTTCAGCTTTAGCATCATTCCTTCCAAAGAACACGCAGGGCTGATCTCCTTTAGAATGAGCTGGTTGGATCTCCTTGCAGTCCAAGGGACTCTCAAGAGTCTTCTCCAACACCACAGTTCAAAAGCATCAGTTCTTTGGTGCTCAGCCTTCTTCACAGTTGAACTCTCACATTCATACGTGACCACAGGAAAAACCATAGCCTTGACTAGATGGACCTTTGTAGGCAAAGTAATGTCTCTGCTTTTGAATATGCTATCTAGGTTGGTCATAACTTTCCTCCCAAGGAATAAGTGTCTTTCAGTTTCATGGCTGCAATCACCATCTGCAGTGATTTTGGAGCCCTCCAAAAATAAAGTCTGACACTGTTTCCACTGTTTCCCCATCTATTTCCCATGAAGTGATGAGACCAGATGCCATGATCTTAATTTTCTGAATGTTGAGCTTTAAGCCAACTTTTTCACTCTCCTCTTTCACTTTCATCAAAAGGCTTTTTAGTTCCTCTTCACTTTCTGCCATAAGGGTGGTGTCACACATTATTGAATTAATATTAAGGGCTTCCTAGGTGGCGCGGCGGTAAAGAATCTGCATGCTGATTCTTTATTCTAATTCATCATTTTATTTTTTTTTTTAAATATTTTCTTAAGAGCTTAAAAGATCAGGCCTAAATATTTCACAAATTTGCAGGTTTTATTAATGATATAATAATAAAAGTACAGGATTATTTTCTTATATTTCAAATTTATATCTGAGTTATTTTAATTAATTTTCATAAATGGAGTATTCATTTTAGATATAGAAAAGGGGAAATGTACTTATCACATTTTAAAATAACTTTGCATGTGTGCCTGCTTGTTGCTGAGTCATGTCCAACTCTTTATGACGCCATGGACTGTAGCCCACCAGGCTCCTCTGTCCATGGGATTCTCCAGGCAAGAACACTGGAGTGTGTTGCCATTTCCTCCTCTGGGGATCTTCCTGCCCCAGGGATTGAACCTATGTCTCCTGTGCTTCCTTCATTGGCAGGTGGATTCTTTACCACTTAGCCACCTGGGAAAATAACATTCTTTACAATAAAAAAGTCTTAGTTTTAGATTTTTGTCACAGTTTCTCCATCTTTATGTTTTTCAGCCTTAGTTCACCCTAGTTTATGCAAGGAAGCTTTTGGATTACAATACTGAAAAATATAAGTTCAATGAAGGCATCAATTGATAAGATGTGATAATTTTAATATCTATTGCATGTAAAAAGAAATGCAGAGATGCAAGGTCTTAGGAAATGAGTTTTGTCTTATTTCATGGGAGTCGAAAAGATTTGGACACAACTGAGCGACTAAGCACAGCACAGAGTCCCTGTGGGCTTCTGAAGTATACTTGGAACTATGAAGATTAGGCTGTTCATAAACCTGTCACTTTGATGTATTTTTTAAGTTCTATGGATACAGAGAACAGACTTTGTGGCACAGCAGGGGAAGGAGACGGTGGGAAGAACTGAGAGAGTAGCAGTGAAACATGCATTACCATATGTAAAACAGATAGCTAGTGGGAAGTTGCTATATACCCTAGGGAGCTCAACCAGATTCTCTGTAACAACCTAGAGAGGTGGGATGGGGTGGGTGGTGGGAGGGAGCTTCAAGAGGGAGTGTTAACATATATGTGCTGTGCTTAGTCCTTGAATTGTGTCTGACTCTCCGTGACCCTGTGGACTTTAGCTCACCAGACTCCTCTGTCCATGGTGATTCTCCAGGTAAGAATATTGGAGTGGGTTGCCATACCCTCCTCCAGGGGACCTTTTGGATCCAGCAATGGAACCAGGGTCTCCTGTACTGCAGGCAGATTCTTTACTAGCAAAGCTGCCAGGACAGCCAGATAATATGTATACTTACTGCTGATTCACGTTGTTGCATGGTATAAATGAACACAACATTGTAAAGCAATTATCTTCCAATTAAAAATTAAACAGAACAAAAAAAATAGACAGAAAAAAGTTATGTGGGATCTTGGAATCTCAGAGATCTGAATTTGAAAGCCAACTCACTACTCTCTTCTGTGAAGCTATACTATTTAACCTGTTTAAATACCCAATTTATCATCTCTAAAGGAGAAATAATATATCCTTCAAAAATGGTTGTGAAAATTAAATGAAATAATGATACATAGTCAGAACACAGTAGGCGTCAATTCTGCTCTATTACCTGCTAATCAAATCTGCTGTATCATGAATATTTGCAGTTCTATACATGTGTTCAACCAAGTAAACTACCACTCAGGTCAAAATAGGTGTTTCCAACACCAAGTATGTCCCCTTATTGTTCCCTTCAGTTGGTGTACACTCAAAGATAGCTGCTATTTTAGTCTCTATCATAATAGATTTGCTTTGCCTACCTTGAATTTCATGGTAATTAAACATAGTACATATGCTTATTTCTGCCTTTGGTTCACTTATGAGTGTGAGATGTATTCATGTTTTTGTCTGTTGCAATAGTTCATTTTTTTTTGTTTGTTTTGTTCATTTTGTTGTTGTTGAAGATTTTCATTTGTTCCTTCTACAGTTGTTTGGCATTTGGATAGTTTCCAGCTTTTGGATTTTTGTAAATAACTATGCTATGAACATTCATTGCAGTCTTGTATATGTATTTTCCTTGTTAAAGTACTCATTTCTTCTTGAGATATATGCAAATTTTCAGTTATACAATGTGTGCTTGTGTGTGTGATTGTCATAGACACCGTCAAACTGTTTTCCAAAGTGTTTGTAGCAATTTACAATCCATCAGAAATGTATGAGTGCTTCGGTTGTGTCATATCCTCATTGACACTTGATATTTGCCAGTGCTGGTATTGTAAATAAAATAAAAAATACATATCTATCCCCTGGAGAAGGAAATGGCAACCCACTCCAGTATGCTCCTCTGTGAAGTCCTGTGGACAGAGGAGCCTTGTGGGCGGCAATTCGTGGGGTTGCAAGAGTCAGACATGACTTAGCAACTAAACTACAACAGATGTATAATTTTAACCGTTTATGTGGGGATGTAATATCTTATTGTGATTTCAGTTTACATTTCTATGATGACTAATGACGCTATCTTTTAATATGCTTATTTTTCATTTTCATTTCCAATGATGTTCCCTTTTAAGTTTTGTTCACTTAAAAAGTTAGATTGTAGGATTCTGAGTTCAAGTCCTTTGCTGTACCTAAATATAGGGAATATATTTTCTCAGTCTGTAGCTTGCCTTTTCATTATCTTGGGTTTTTGATGACAGAACTTTTTAATTCAGTATTTTTTCTTGTATAGTTAGTGGTTTTGTGTCCTATTTAAGAAACAATGCCTATTTAAGATTAAAAAAATATCCCCTTATGTTTCCTTCTAGAAGCTCTTTGTTTTGTTTTTCACATTTAGGATTATGATCTACCTCAAATTACTTTTATATATTGTTTGAGGTAAGGGTCAGTTTTATATTTTTCCTTTATAGGTACCTAGTGGACCAGCACAATTTATTGAAAAGACTGTCCTTTAAGTCTGAATTGAAATGGTATTTTGTTGTAAATCAGGTAACCATATATGTGTGAGTCAATTTCTAGACTTTATAATCTGTTCCATTAGTTTCTTTGTGAAAACTTTGTTTAAATTTTGTTTATATTTGACATCTATTGTCAAATGTGTGATTTTGCAGTCTTCAATAAGATAAAATAAACATTTATAATTTTGGAACGACTGGATTGCAAAATTATTCTCTTTCTGAAATACATGAGTTGTTTGCTGTCAAATCCTACTTAATTTTCTATAAATAATTGCAAATTCAGAATCAAAAGGGAATTGTATATGTTGGTTTCAAGCATTGATTTATCAATATTCTTCTTTGTAGGGTTTGAGTTTCAAGTTTGGTCCATAATGGCTTATTTGTTTATCCATTCATGTGTTCACTGTTTGAGGACATGATGCTTGGTTCTCAGCACTACTGTCAGAGTCACTCACTTGTCAATTTCTATACTGACGTCTGACATGTATTGGCACATGCTATTGATTTGGACCTAAGAAGTGTGGACCATAAAGGTAAAGGTAGGAATGGATTAGAGTGAGGACTGGGGGATGGATTTGGGAGATAGGATCTAAGGTTCACAATAGAAACTAGATTTTTCATTTTGAGTCATTCTTGATGTAATAATGCTGAAAATAATAGCTTTGGAGTTTTGATTCTTGAAAATTTTTTTCTAAGGAATATCCCTTGAAAAATTGTCACTGATTTTAATGCTCTCATGCTATTCCAGTTAAATTCAATTATTATATTAACTACCTATTATTTAGATAGAAGAATTTTCTTTTAGAGCATGTTTGAATCTGATGTATTCCCATAGAAAAAAATAGTGAAGCTACTCAAAATACTATTAAAAATGTATTGCAAGTAAGAGCTCTATTTTCTTTAGTTTTCTTTGAGCAGTCTTTTATCACAGATTTCAAAGAGAAATTTCTTTGAAGCCCATCTTTGCTGAAATGTAAAACCACAAGTTGTCTAAAGTAGATATTTGCTACAGTGACAGTCTGGAATATGGGAAGAAATAGGAGGGTTTCTCAGTTGCAATGAAGAGCTACAAAACCCTGTCTCCTACTTTTTACCATAGGGTATGTTGAACATTATATGTCTTTCTCCTGAGATAGCATTAAAATCGATCATTTTCTTATTAAATTCAAAGAGTATGTTTCAACAGTGTTGTGTTTAGCCTCCAAAGAGCAAAACTGGGAGGTTAAATGTGAGTCATAAAACTCTGTTTATCAATAAAAAGATTGGGTAGGTGACAAAGGCAACAATGGCCAATAAGAGTTGATATGTGGTGGTCATTGATTCTGTATAATATTCCAAGGCTTTCTTTTTCACATTCTTGTGTCCAAAAAAAGAAATAAAACCAGGCCTGATTTCACTTCAATTTTTGAATAGGTCACATGGGTTCTTAAAGAACAAAATTCAGCAGAATAGTTCAGACATCATAAAATAGATCATTATTATTTTTCTAAAGTAGCATAGCCGCAAACAACAGCAACAACAAAAATGTATCAGTTGGCCAAGTAACTGACAGCAGTTATCTTGGTTTTTAAAGGTATAAATGGGAAGATTCCTTGTTATTTATTTCAATATACTGCACTTTGTTTCCTTTGTAATTGTTACTTTCACCAAGTCACCCTACTTTAACATACTGAAGATAGATTTTAATGCAATTGGTTTGATATGAATATAGCAGCTTTCCAAATATTTAGTATCTTATTCTAGAACATGCTACTGAGAATATCGCTATCCTTAAAGCACCTCTTTTGAGGGAATATATTAATGCCTACTCCTTCAAAACCTTTCAGTTCTGCTATCAACACTACTGGTCAAACAAACATATTTCACAGTACTGTCTGATGGAAACTTGATTTTTTTTTTTTTTTAAAAGGTAATTTCTATTCCTGGACAAGTAAGTTTTAATCTGTGCTAGAGAATCACAAAAGACATTTATTAGTCTTAAATTTAGTCAGTCAGGGTGCTAGTAAAAGACAGAGGCACACTTAAAGTGTTAACTGATATGAATCAAAAGGAGGGGAACTAACTATGAAAATGTAGGCAGAATTAAGAGAAGCAAAAAGGGATGGTTAAGCATTCAGGGACCCACCACAATGGAAAGCCATGACTACTGTAGTACCCACTGGGGGTAATGATAGAGAGACTACCCACCATCCCTAGTGATAGATGAGGCTTGGGAGATGGCCTGCCCAATAGTAGTGGACACACATAGGGGAACAGTCACTGTCAAAATGATGGGTTGGGAGGGAGGGAATTGAGGTGTGGCAGAAAGCTGTACCTGATAATTTTGTCTTCTTTTTTCCTGGTTCCCTGGTGGCTCAGAGGTTAAAGCATCTGCCTGCAATGCAGGAGACCTGGGTTTGATCCCTGGGTCAGGAAGATTCCCCTGGAGAAGGAAGTGGCAATTCACTCCAGTATTCTTGTCTGGAGAATCCCATGGACAGAGGCGCCTGGTAGGCTACCGTCCACGGGGTCGCAAAGAGTCAGACACGACTGAGTGACTTCACTTTCTCCTGGTAGAGCCTCCTATTGGTTGAAACCAATAAGATGCCAGAGGGCAAGAGAAACAAAGTGATATAGTTCTGGGGCAAAGATCAAGGTGAAGAATAGATCCAGAAAAGGTAAAAATAAAAGCAGAATGTTCAATAGAGCCCACCCTGATTTCCAATCAGCATTCATTCCTATTCTTCATTTAGATATACAAATCTGAAATATAAGGAATAAAAAAATCCTCAAACATAGAAAAAACATAAAATCTTACTACATTATCATCTCCAGGACATATTATTGTAAGAATAACATTTCATCAGGAATTTCATCAGGAATTTTAATTGTAACCATTATTGAGCATCAGTGTCCTTCATAGAAAGCAAATACCAATATCAGGAATGGATGGAAAGGGGGATAATGATTAATATAAAACATAGCTGATCATAATGCCACTTCTATAACTGATTATAATGCTTAGGTTACAAGCCTTGTTGAAATTATACCTTCATTATTTGTTTTCCAATTTCATGTTCCCTTTATTCCCTGCTAACATCAATTAGTGAGGCTCTTTTTCTTGATGGGGTGACCCAAATCTTCACTCCTATAGAACCCAGGTCTCTAGTGGCCCTGACTAGTTGGTAGTGTCCCAATTTCCCATTGGCAATTAATAAAAGAATGACTGTGCTAACAGGTGCCACTGTGAGTTGCCTGGTTTTCAAAACTCTCTTTGTCCCACTAGTTGGAAACAATCAAATTTCTCCTTGGAAATTGAATTAATTATTCAAATCAGTACTCTGACCCAATTCTTTGCTGGATGGTTCATCAAAATGAGAAGCCCAAGATAGCCTGAGGTCAGTCTGTTTCTGTTTCAGTGGAATCTGAACTGTGTTCCCTCCTAGTGTTTGGAAGCATCAGTTTTCCAATCATACTGAGCTCACTTCCAGTGCACAGTTAGCTGTGATAGTAGGAAGGGCTATTCTCAGATCCACTCCTTGTTCCACAGACCCTGCATTCTATCTATAGAAGAAATAACACTATTTATTGTCTACTGCCTTGAAACATATTCTGCATCCTATAAATAGCATTATAAATTTGCATGTGATCTTTACTTACCACGTGCCATTCTTGTGCACTAATCCACCCCTGTGGCTTATCCACCACTTTATCAACCAACTGCTCTCTGGGGAGTATGATTAGACCAGAGAACACATTGAGAGGAGCACATTGCTATATTTCTTTCACCATAAAATGTGTCCCCTCAGCAAAACTGATTTTTTTTTTTAGATACTTAGCACGCAAGGTGATGAATGAGGCATTTTGTTAGTCCCTGCATAGCAATACCGGATGGAGTTCTGCAGACACAAAAGAAAATCTGTTTTTGGAATATGGCTATATTCCCATGAGAACAGACTTTGTGATAAAAAGGCTCCAAAGTAATCATCTTTCACCTGGTGAATAGATAGCTCCCTAGGAAATGGTCAGAGCAGGGACCTAGCATTTACTTCTGCTGTTGACATGACAGATACTCAGCAGCTGATGTGACTAGATCAGTCTTAGCGATGGGAAGTCTATGTTGTCCATGTTACTGAGCCCATGCATAGCCTCCAGCCATGCCGCTATGGCCACTTTGTAAATGGGCCCATTAAACAAGCAATTTAGTGGCCAAGGATAGAAGCTGACTTATATCCACACAACAGGTAATGTTTTTTTGCTTGATTCGTGAATGCCTTCACTTCACTGGAGAGAATTTATGTGGTCCATGAATATTTTCACACTCTGTGCTCATTCTGAAATGTTTATTCACAATCCTTCCTTCCAGATTCCCTTGTCACCGATTTCTTGTTTTTCCCAATACATGCTCAACAACTAGCCTCTTATCTATTGACTATGAATTAATGTAGATTTTACATCAGGTCATCCATCTCACCTTCTAATTCTCCACAGTAAGTAGACAAGCAGACATACCGGCCAACATTCCCCACTCCAGTTTTCAAGGTTTTACTTCTTTCTAACTGGTGTCTTTAAAGTTAGCCTGAGAGGTCTGAAGTGATTATGCATTTAGCTGGCATTGCATCAGCACTTATAATCAGGCTTTGTATCTGATCCACAGTCATGTCTGTACTTCAGCTAAGAGAAAAGCTTCAGATCAGCTTTCTGTACATTGAAAAGTCATTCTAAGCTTTGAGTTAACTTTCGCGTGTGTTTGTGTGTCAGTTAGAAGAAACAAGCATATTTAAAATTCTTACATCAACAGTATCAACATAGCAACAAAATACTACTGAAAATTGATCTCCCAGTCTCTTTGCACTGCACTTCATCTTACAATGACAATTTGAATAACCATGGCACCACTGCAGCCATGAAGTACCATTGTCTTTTTGCCCCCTAGCAAAAAGATGATCTGTCTGCTCATTAAACGGATGGGACAGTGATCTTAAAATTCAAATTTTAGAGGTTATTTCCTGGGTATATTCCTGGGAAAATGATTCTGGCAAAAAAAGTCATTGACATATTGAAGGATATCATTCAGTTCAGTTCAGTCGCTCAGTCGTGTCCGACTCTTTGCGACCCCATGAATCGCAGCACGCCACGCCTCCTTGTCCATCACCAACTCCTGGAGTTCACTCAGATTCACGTCCATCGAGTCCGTGATGCCATCCAGCCATCTCATCCTCTGTCATCCCCTTCTCTTCCTGCCCCCAATCCCTCTCAGCATCAAAGTATTTTCCAATGAGTCAGCTCTTCGCATGAGGTGGCCAAAGGACTGCAGTTTCAGCTTTAGCATCATTCCTTCCAAAGAACACCCAGGGCTGATCTCCTTCAGAATGGACTGGTTGGATCTCCTGGCAGTCCAAGGGACTCCCAAGAGTCTTCTCCAACACCACAGTTCAAAAAAAAAAAAAGGCATCAATTCTTTGGCACTCAGCCTTCTTCACAGTCCAACTCTCAGAGAGTATAAAGATGGGGTTATTTACAAAGTGAGGGCAAGGTTAAAGGTAACATTAAGAAAGGATAAGATCTCTAGGTATTATCAACAATTAGTATGCAACAGTCACCAGGACTGGCTGTTACCAAGCCTAGTTTTAAGGGGAAAATAGGAAGCAGTATTTTTGGAATGCACTGAGAGGAGACACTTGGCTGACTGATGACTAAGTGGAGAGGATTTGGGCCATTGTTAACATGGAAGGCCAATGGTAAGAAGCTAATGGGCATCTTCCTGATCCCTTCTCTCACTTTGGTGCCTCATGCTGGTTTGAGTGCACCTGGAAAAAGGGGAAAGTCTCATGCTGATGCAGTGTCTAAAGTCCAGCAACCAAGGCATAGAGAAGGGTGGGGCATTCATTCCTCTGGAAGATAAAGAGGAGAACAACCCAGGACCAAGCATAGATGAATTATGTTTCTGACTAATAAACAGATTCTTTTGGATTGGCATATTTTTGTTTTATTCTTTTAGTCACAAATCTATAGTTATGTTGATGCAACTTCCTTTGAGGTTGAGACACAGAAAAGTTTTCTGATTTACTGTCAGTCACTGCAATATAGGCATCAAGAGAGTGGGAGATTCCCTGCTCCAATCCTGTGTTAGTTTGTTAGGGCTGCTGTAACCAAGTACTACAAACTGGCTGGCTTAAATAACAGAAGTGAGTTGTATCACATTTCTGGAGACCACAAATCCAAGATCAAGGTGCTAACAGGGATAATACTTTCCAAGGGCTGTGAGCCCTTGACCCTCCTCTTTCATGATGGTTAACAGGAACTCTTTGGTGTTCCTTGGCATAAAGTAGCGTCACCCCAGCCTCTGCCTTCATTTTCACAAAGTGTTCTCAGTTTGCATATGTGTCTATGTGTCTGTGTCTAAATTTCTCCTCTTTATAAGGATACTAGTTAGATTAGGGGCCTACCCTACTCCAGAATGACTCCATCATCATTAACTACATCTATAATAATTATTGGGCTTCCCTGGTGGCTCAGATGGTAAAGAATCTGCCTGCAATACAGAAGACTGGGGTTTGATCTCTTGGTCAGGAAGATTCCCTGGAGATGGAAATGGCAACCTTCTACAGTATTCTCACCTGGAGAAGTCCATGGACAGAGAAGCCTGGAGGGCTACAGTTCATGGGTTTGCAAAGAGCTGGACATGACTGAATGAGTAACACTTTCACTTTCATAATAACTCAGTTCAGTTCAGTTCAGTCACTCAGTGGTGTCTGACTCTTTGTGACCCCATAAACCACAGCACGCCAGGCCTCCTTGTCCATCACCAACTCCCGGAGTTCACCCAAACCCATATCCATTGAGTTGGTGATGTCATCCAACCATCTCATCCTCTGTCGTCCCCTTCTCCTCCTGCCCTCAACCTTTCCCAGCATCAGGGTCTTTTCAAATGAGTCAGCTCTTCACATCAGGTGGCCAAAGTATTGGAGTTTCAGCTTCAGCATCAGCCTTCTAATAAACACCCAGGACTGATCTCCTTTAGGATGGTCTGGTTGGATCTCCTTGCAGTCCAAGGGACTCTCAAGAGTCTTCTCCAACACCACAGTTCAAAAGCATCAATTCTTGGTGCTCAGCTTTCTTTATAATCTAACTCTCACATGACCACTGGATAAACCATAGCCTTGACTAGATGGACCTTTGTTGAGAAAGTAATGTCTCTGCTTTTTAATATGCTGTCTAGGTTGGTTATAACTTTCCTTTCAAGGAGTAAGCATCTTTTAATTTCATGGCTGCAGTCACCATCTGCAGTGATTTTGGAGCCCCCCAAAATAAAGTCAACCACTGTTTCCATGGTTTCTACTTCCAAGTAAAGTCACATTCTGAGATATATTGTGGATTAAGGTTTCAACATATGAAGTTTGGGATGGGGGCACTATTCAACCCATAACAAATCCTAATATTTAATACAGTTCATGACCCAAAATAGATACCCAATAAATACATATCTTTGAATAAATTTATGGGTAGTGGAAGAATAGATGAGAACCTATTTATCTGTTTTTAAAATTTTGGGTGTGTTAAATCTTATGCCCTATCTATTAATCTACATCTGATTATCCTGAAACTATTAATTTTAGGAACTAGAGCTTATATCAGGGTTGCCTATTTGCCCCTAATGATTAGCTAGAGATATAAGAACTGTGAAATGTATTGGATATTGGTTCCCTTCTACTTGAGTTCTATCTCTGGCAGTGTCCATTTAGCCAGTTTCAGAGACAGAAATCTCTCAAGACCATAAATGTCATTCTGACCTCTGAATTTCAGTTTACTTCCTGCATCATGAGGCTTGATTAAAAAACTATTGCTAGAGCTAGTTACCTGCAAGTACCTTTGAAGCTTATAAAATAATTCAATCACTTTCAAATCTAATTTTAATATGTATCCCAGTGATAAATTGTGCATAAGAACAGTTAAGATAATTTTTGCTGGCATTCTCTCAGTCATTTATCCAAGTTAATTTCATTTGCTGTCCTGCTGCCTGTCTGGCTATCTCCTACATTTAAATCCACCTTTGCTTTCTGAAATACACAGGCAGCTTTTCCTTTTCCAACATCTAAAATTCACAGGAGGCTTTTTCTTTTCCAATAAATGCTCTCCAAGATTTTTGAACATGGAAATAAATATTCTGATATTTTCAGTTTCCCCATCTAATTTTCTCCTGTGCCAAATCCTGAATAGCAATAATGTGTTTATAAAGCTTTTCTGCAGGAGCCCATCTGTAGGACTTTACAATGCTGTGCTGTGTAACAGACCCCTGGAGTTGGAACCTGATTCTTTAGTTAGGAATTTATGCATTAAACAAGATAAGGTTACATTTAATACTTGCTATGTTAAGCAAGTATTATTTTTTTCTACAATTACTTAGCTGTTATTTGGGCTTTTCATCTTCACTACAACTTTATTATAAATTTCATTTAATACATGAGGAAATTTTTAGAGATTAATTAACCTGCTCAAAGATATGGTGGCAGAATCTCTGACTACATGCTTGATAGTAGTGAAATTTCAAACTACAGTTGTCTGCCTTCAGAGGGCATCATCACTTACATCATCACCTAATGTTAAAGAACAGTTCAGCAAAATAGCAGGCTAGACAATTCCCTAACCACATCTGCTTCTTTTCTTTTTTGGCCTTGAATTCTCTTTGCTCAGTTAACTAGTTAACTGTTGCTCACCTTTTCAGTTTCTGCACTGACATCAACCGTGCAGAGATAGCTTCCCTGCTCACGCTTGCCTTTTTCACTTGGTGGAATTTATTTCACTAATAGTTTCTTGTTTAGTGTCTGTCTTCTTTATGAGATGGTAAACTCTGTTAGGGCAGCGATTGGCTCTGACTTGTTTATCACCATATCTCTAGCACAAAGTACAGTTCTTGATTGTGCTCTATACACGTTCCTAGATACACAGATGAATAACAACATGTTTGTCTTGCGCAGGGCCTAAAATGCAAAGATGCAGTCCTGCAGTTTAAGATTTAAGATTTCTTTTTGAATATTCTGAAAATTTATAAGGAGATGATAGCACAATGCCTGTTTTGAGGTCATTTAGACTCCATGAAATGTTGAAAGACACATACACATATATAACACAGAATGTCCTTTTCTGCAAAGCTATAAACATTAATGCATTTGATTAAAATAAGAATTAGTGCTCCAAAAGACACTAGCTTGGAGTAATATTTTCAATTTTAAATGGATTTCTTATCATTCACAGAGTATGTTCTTGTAAACATTAAGCCTGTGCTTTCCATCTCCCATTTTAGAGACTATAGCTTATAAGATTAGATCTATTTAAAATTCACCTTAATAAGATTTTGATGCAAGCATGAATCATAAATAAATGGTTTTAATTTAAGCATATTGAATTATTTGTTCATAGTAAGATGATTAATCATAAAAAATATATCAACAATTAATGCTTATTATTATAGAAAACCCATAGTTATTATTTCTTCAAATTGATGTCTAATAACTTTCAGTCAAGTGGTTCTGAACATCAGAAATGCTTTGGGGAGCATTATAAGGTAACACAAATGATAATACCTCATTCTGAGATATTCGTAAGATGTTTGAGTTTGAACCATGAAATCTACAATTTTGAGGACTTTTCCAGTGATTTGAATTTTAACATGGGGTTGGGAATAGTCAGACTTTTCAGTAACAGGATAGCAAATTTGACTGTTTCATACATAAACCACTACTTAATGATACGTTTGTAACTTGGGGAGTTGAATTATTTCATACAGCAGTCACTCACCATTCTTTTTCAAACTGAAATATAGAGGTCAGAAATTTTCACTCATCCTTTATTTAAATAAAATAAGATATTAGGATAGGCAGTAACCTTGGGGATGAAATTAATATAATGTCTTTTGAGTGCAATTATTTTATGCATTGAATTCTACACTAAAGACTATATTTCAAACTATAGTAGGAGGCCACATAAAACTCAGTTCTCCTCATATATATATATATATACATATTATATATATGTATATATATATATATATATATATGCTTTTCTTTTAAAAGCAAAATAAAGATTCATGACCAGAAAATTAAAGCTAAAAATATATATGAGGAGTATAGAATTTTCAAATCTTTATTTTGCTCTTTCTTAACCTAAATCCCAAATTACTTTCAAAAGCCTCCATTATTCCTGTATTATATAATGCTTCATTTAAGAAGCCAAGTTTTGGATGAAAGTATAGGAGACCTTTACTTAGAGCCATTAGGCAAGAATACCAGAACTACCTTAGCCACACTTCACAGAATTGATGCCCAAAGAGATGGAGGTGGAGGTGGGATGGGAAAGAGCTTTTATTTCTTATGAATGCCTTTTTCCCTTTGAAATGCTACATTTAACTGTGAAACCATTTTCTAGGTTCCAACAATATCTGTGTGAGCTAGAAGCTCAATAAGTGTTTTCTCTATGACAAAGTGTTTGATAGAAGTGTTACCAATGACAGACGGGGCAGCTTAGAATGGCGTTTACCATGAGAGAGTGTTATTACCGTTACAGTCAATCTGGATGAAGCTACATGCAGATCACCTCTTACAGCTGGCTTCTTCTCTGTTGAACAAGAATCACAAAATCTGATGGCTCATCTTTGTGTGTCAAATTGGATTAATTTCTGAAAAGTTCATGTCTAAAGTCTCTTTCCTAAAAATCTCAAATCAATAGATTAGTTCAGAAGTTGGAGAAGATATTCAGGTTTGTTCCTTAAAGCATTTTAAAATATTCAGGTTTGTTCCTTAAAGGCTTTCAAATTTTATACAGTAGGAGATAATTCTTGATGGTCTTGGAATCAAGAAAGAAGATAAAATATAGATTTTCCTCTTCACTAATATTTTCGGATTCTTTTTGATTGGAAAAGGAATTTACTTCTTAGTTCTTAAAAATTGTTTTAGCAATTTGATTTATTTATTTGTGATTTCTTTTTTGTGATTATTTATAATCACATAATTATAACACAAATCACATAAATTATAGAAGCTTGAATCACTCTTTCAAATAGCCCTTTGCCATTTGTGGATTTAACATGTGAGATTTCAGTAATTATCCCGTAACCATAAATGTTTGTGTAATGTAAAAACTTAGTATTTGGGAAAAACACACTTGAACTCTATGTACTGATATACTGGAGCCTATCATGAAGGAAGTACTTAGTCAACTGGGTCTAGGGTCATTTTTGGGCTTCAACTCATTGTTACTCTTGAAATAAATGACTTCAGGCCCCAAGAACTTTATACTTCATGAAAAAGTAACTCAAAATAAGTTTTGTATAGGTTAAAATGGTAGCCAAGTTGAAATGGATATATAGATATATAAATATAATTTTGCTTGGAAATGCAGTTTGAACAAAAGCTGTCAGCCTGTAGTCCCATTTCCACATTTGTGAAGGTATCAAGATTTATCATCTCTTGAATGTAAAATGTCTAAGGTAGGAGTCTCTACTGTAATATGATGAAATTTATTATTTCTTTTCATAAAAGCTGTCATTGAACTTTGTCACACTTTCAATTCATATTTAAAAGTGGGGAATAATTTAGCTTGCATTATCCTCAATTTTCTGCATGTGCCACTATTAAAATAGTAAATTGTAATAGAATGCTTCATAGGACTGAATTCCTCAGGCAACCTTTCTCTTCCAATGAGGAAAAACTTGGTCCTAAAGAGGTTTGATTGGAAGCTATGGCTATTAAACATGCACAGACACACAGGTTTTAAATTTTTTAAGAATTTCTGAGGCTTGTGTGGGTAACTTTGAAAGATGAGAAACTATGTATTGAAATATACATCTATGTTATTCTAGCTGGGAAAGAATAGAAGGTAAGAATTTTTGTTTATGCCAAAATCACATAAAGTGAAAAAAAAATACAGAAGATGTTATGGAAAACATCAATCCATAGGAGTAAATTACATGGTGCAGAGAAGAAAGCTGTGGTTTGAATCTGCATTCTAGACAAAGTGTTACTGAGTCCAAGCTCATTGCTTGCCACATGACAGGCCAATATATTGAGAGACGACTTGTTGGGACAAGGAATAGTGACTTTATTTGGAAAGCCAGCAGATCGAGAAGATGGTAGACTAGAGTTGTTCCAAAGAACCACCTTCCTTGAGTTAGAATTCAGACTCTTTTATGCTGAAAAGAGGAGGTATTATTGATTGTTTTCAATATTTTAATGGTTGCTTAATATTTCATTGAATATTTTGAAATGCTCAAGATAATCTTTGGGAAAAAGAAATTTAAAAATATCACTGCATAACCACAACAATAAAATGAGAAAAGATTGGCAATATTATGCTCAAGTAATATTGAGGAACAAGTGTAACTTTTACAAGTTGCTAGGGGAAACATAAAATGCCACAAGCCAAGTTATAGCCTGAAAACTGCTACCATGTAGTAATCTTGGGTAATCACAGAGCCCACCTCATGAATTACCCTTTTCACAGGGATTACATTCCTTTGTTGCCTATTTTCCAATGCCTGCAAACAGAAGTTTCATGTGTTTTATCAGGTCTTGTAGTTTCCTAGTGGTGGGAGAGAAATCTCTGTGGGAGGTTAATTTTTCAGGTGTAGAATTAGAAATCCTTTCCAGAAATTTCATAAATGCCTGATTCTAACTTTTCCGGTTACTACTTCTGAGTAAAAATTATCCTTAAGCATGGAAGCTTTTAAAAAACATTTTACTTTTCTCATAGTTTTGTATATCACATATTTGGGGCCATATGTCTGGAAAGTTTTTGCTTGGGGACTCATATGGTTGCAGTTTGATGAGGAAATTCAAATAAATTAGATTCTGATAAGGCTGATTTGATGGCCTGCAGTTGATTTGATGGCTTGTCAACTGGCCTGTCCAACACAGTACTCTTGGTACAGTTAGTTTTCTTACATGGCATCTGGCTTCCCTCACAGAGACTATCCCAAGTGAACTGGGCATCAACTTTACAGATTATTACGATCTTGACTTGGAGGTTATACGGAGGCCACGTGTTATGTTCTCTGTAGTTGAAGGAGATACAAGCTGATTCAGGTTCATGTGAAAGGAGAGTGGACCCCTCTCTCAGTGGGAAGAATGTCAATGAAGTTGTGGTCATTTTTAAAACTATCACATCTCTGTTAATTTCCTTCCTGCTTGAAAGGTCTGAACTAATTAATTTTTCTGGCTAAACCCTGAGTAAATCCAGAAATTGCTGCCATAATTTGGGTGCTGCCATAACAATAGAACTAAAATAAGTGAAGTTTATTTAGCAAAGAGGTGATAAGCAGCAATGAAAGATCTATAGTAGCCAGAGGACTGTAGAGTCCTCATGCTATGGCAAGACATTTTATAAAATTGCTGCTTGTCATAACTCAAAATCCTTTTAGGGGGGAGTCTGAGGGTGAGTGACCGTGTGTGCTGGCTACTACTGGTGACATTTTGCCAGGTGTTACAAGAAACAGATTAACTCAAGCAAGAATTAACTGGTAGAGATCAAAGAAGAGATCAAAGGTAATAGGGAAAGTTCAGAGTTCGAATGCCTTGTAAGATTGGGAACATTAACTGCTTCTCAAAATGAAATACTAAAAGTATTTGATAGTAAAATTATAAAAAAGTATAGTAACAAAGAGACAGAGATAGTTAAGACTATTTTTAAGCTTTTTAGTTTGTACTGGACTATAGCCAGTTAACAATTGTGATAGTTTTAGGTGAATAGTGAAGGGACTCAGCCACAAATATATATGTATCCATTCTCTCCCAAATCCCTCTCCCATTCAGGCTGCCACATAACATTGAGCAGAGTTCCATGTGCTATACAGAAGGTCTCTGTTGGTTGAAAGTGAAAAGTGAAAGTGAAAGTTGCTTAGTCCCCATGGACTAAGCCTGACTATAACCCCATGGACTTTTGCAACCCCATGGACTACGCAACCCCATGGTCTCCCACAGGCAAGACCTGGAGAATTCCATGGACTATATAGCCCATGGAGTCACAAATCCATTGTAAATATAGCAGAATGTACATGTTCATCCCAAACTCCCTAACCATACTTTCCCCCCGTCCCTCCCACTGACAACCATAAGTTTGTTGTCTAAATCTGTGAGTCTCTTTCTGTTTTGTAACAGAAATCATTCATCTGTATCATTTCTTTTTACATTCCATGTATAAAAGATGTCACATGATATTTCTCCTTCTCTGACTTGCTTTGCTGCTGCTGCTGCTGCTGCTGAGTCGCTTCAGTCGTGTCTGACTCTGTGCGACCCCACAGATGGCAGCCTACTAGCAATCTTGAGGTCCATGTTGCTGCAAATGGCATTCTTTATTTTAATGGCTGAGTCATATTCCATTTTATATATGTAACATATCTTTATTCATTCCTCTGTCAGTAGACATTTAGGTTGCTTCCATATCTTCACTATTGTAAGCAGTGCTTCAGCGAACATTGGGGCGCATGTATTCTTTCAGATCATGTTTTTCTCTGGATATATGCCCAGGAGTGGGATTGCAGGGTCATATGGTAGCTCTGTTTTTAATTTTTTAATAAACCTCTGTACTGTTCTCCAAAGTGGCTGTGCCAGTTTACATTCCCACCAACTGTGTAGGAGGGTTCATTTCTCTCTATACCCTCTCCAGCATTTATTGCTGGTTTTTTTGATGACAGTCATTCTGGCTGGTGTCAGGTGATATCTCATTGTAGTTTTGATTTACATTTCTCTAATAATGAGGGATGTTGAGTCTCTTTTCATGTGTTTGGTGGCCATCTACATGTCTTCTTTGGAGAAATGTCTATTTAGGTCCGCTAGCCCATTTGTTAACTGGGGTGTTTGTTTGTTAAGCATCATGAACTGTGTGTAAATTTTGGAGACTAATCCCTTGTTGGTCACATTATTTGCAAATATTTTCTCCCACTCTGTGGGGTGTATTAAGAATATGAATTTCACTTGTGTGGTAGCTATCAGATTAAAAATGTTTTTTTTTTTTTCTTACCAAACTCTGTTATTTCATGTGGCCCAATAATATCACCAGTACTTTGAAAAGGAATGAAATAGGCAAATTTTAAGACATAGTTTATGAAATAACTTTGTGGATAGTTGCTGGGAAGAAGAAACTAATTAGAAACAAATAGAATAACTAGTTAGAAACAAACAGAAACAAATAGAGTTTGTTAATATTGAGTTGGCCAAATATTCATTTAGATTTTTCTGTTGCATCTTATGGAAAAACCCAAGTGAATTTATTGGTCAATCTGATATTTGGTAATCTTTAAAAATTCAAAACCAAAAAGCCCTGGAACCAAAAGTCAATGCAAAATTTGTCCAGCTCCCAAGGAAGGCAGATACTTCTCATATTTAGCTAGGTAATAATGGATATTCAATGAGGAAGTGCTTGAAAGAGGGCAAAAATAGAGTTCTCAGAGAATAATTTTCCCCAGAAAGATTTAGAATATGAATAAGAATATTATTCCCTATCCCCAAGAAAGGGGCCTTCACAATGACCACCAAGCAGAATTTCATACTTCTTATGGACCAGTGACTGCTTGTCATCCATTCCCTTGTATTCCAAAGAGGAGATTTTATCAGAATCTTCTTTTCCTGCTCCACCACTCCACACGTGACAGTGTGGTTCCTAGAATGCTGGAGCCTGGGGAGATGCATCTGAACCTGTTGACAAAAAAATGTGCATAATTTTGAAGTTTTTGGACGTTCAATTGAGTTCATGAATGAATCAGATATTGGGAAAGGATGAATGAGTTCTATGTATGAGAATGAGTATTATTTATAAAGGAATATTTATCTTATGCTCACATATTAATAAGAATAAGAGGATAGAGAGCATTAGCAAGTTTGTATTATCAGAACTACTTTCTCCTGGAGACACAGCTAGACTAAGTTCTTCAGTCTTCCTGGCAGTTAGCTGTGAGCATATGATGCAATTCTGATTCATGGAATGGGTATAAGCTATTTCCTGGAACAGAAATCTCCTGCAGAAATCCCATAGAGATCTCTTGCATAAATCTTGGCTTTTCTTTCTCAGTCTATCGGGTACATTATTAGAATTGTTAAGAGAGTTCCAAGGGATATAAGAGAAGGGCCTGAGTCAACTGAATGACTACATGGAATACTCTCTAACTATAAACATTTACAGGAGTTAGATGTGAAAATACACACATTTTTATCATTTTAAGTCACTGAGAATATGAGAGTATTTCTATTATAGCAACCAGAGTTACACTTAGAAATATATAATCATTATAGGAAGTGGGGAGGGACAGCAGATTTTTACTGAATCAGAGAAACTACAGAAAAGGAAAAGGAAATCTAAAACTTTAGATTGTCTCACAGTTAGAGAACCAGAAAGTCTTCATGAGTATTCTAAAATAATTTCTTATCCTTTATAATGATAGGGCTAATGGCATTTATAACCTGACTCAAATTTACCCAGTGAGAAACAGAATCACAACACAATTAAATTCACCTAGCTAGCCAAATCTCATATGTTAGGGAAGTAGTTGAAAAAGGGTGAAACTCTTAAGTATTAAGATAGAATGATGTATATATTCCAATATCCTTGACTGTTGAAATTTCAGTGGACCTCTCTTGTCACCAGAAAAAGCCTGTAATAATTTTAGGTAAGGCAAGCAACTTTCAAGTGTCTCTTTAAGACACTCCACCAATCCTCTTGGCTTCCAAATCTATAGAAAAGGGTTTGAGCACACCTAATGGGAGACTAACCTAATGAATGATCTAGAAGATAAGGCCTTCCCTGGTGGGGCAGTGGTTAAGCATCTGCCTGCTAATGCAGGAGACAGAAGAGACACAGGTGCAGTCACTAGGTCAGGGAGATGCCCTGGAGTAGGAAATGGCAACCCCTCCCAGTATTCTTGCCTGGAAAATTCCATGGACAGAGGAGCCTGGCTCCTTCAGGGGTTGGCAAATAGCTGGACATAACTGAGCTACACAAGGGAAGATAATTTTCAAACCTAAATAGTTGTAGAATTTCACATTTATATCAGTGAATTCCAAGAGTATATGCAGAGAAAGGATAGTACAGTTATTTAACCAAAGAGAAAAGGGCATAATATTGGACTGGGCTGAGCTTAATTATATAGGTTTGCTCTTCATAGAATTTTTTTGGCAGTTTTGAGTATCACTGACTTTGATGACAAGTTTTAGGTGAAAGAACTAGTCGTGAATCTTATTGTCTTTTTGGTTGATTGAATGAAACCTGTAATGAATGATAATCCACATTATCAGGACTCTGTTTGTCATTATGCCACTCAGATGACCATGAAATACTTGGGTATAGGAAGAATGGAAATACTCCTATGGACTGAATATCTATCTGTATGTTCAGTTTGTGTTGAAGGAACAATGACCAGAAGTATGGGTTTATACTCGTTTTTGGGTAAAGGTTAATTTGGCTGACTGGCCAGAGAATTTTTGCCAAAACAAGTATGGATAAGAGATACGTGGATGAAACTCTCAGAGTGTAAAGATAGTGCTATTGCATACAGATGCTCTCCAGAGGACATCTACTCAATGGAGGCTCACATTATTCAGGTAGACAAGATGACTCATTCAGCAAAGGTCAAGCAATCTCTTTCCTCAGTAATCCTTGTGCTTGATCAATGGGTTCTATGATGATAGGAAGTGGGGAGAGCTGCAGGTGAATAAAATACACATCCACTTATCAAGTCTGCTGTAATAACTAATAAATGACCAATTTGCCAATGGTGGAGGCTAATGCTGAGTTCCTGATATGCCATAATTTCCTGAGGAGACCAGCCAGTCTCCAGATGTCAAGTTGATTACTTTTGACCCTCTCTATTTTGAAAGAGACAATGATTTGTCCTTTTTGGAATAACAGTCTGAAAATGGATTTGCCTTATCTTTGTGCTAGCTTCTACTAGCACCGTCATTTATAGACTTTCCAAATGCTGTGTGTACTTCTGTGTTTGGCTAAGTAATATTTTTATAGCAAAGTAGTGATGAAAGTGAACGTAGTGAAAGAATTAGCTACTCAGCTGCATCCGACTGTGTGTGACTCCGTGTACTGAAGCCTGGCAGGCTCCTCTGTCCATGGGATTTTCCAGGCAAGAATGCTGGAGTGGATTGCCATTTCCCTCTCCAGGGGATCTTCCCAACTCAGGGATTGAACCTGGGTCTCCCACATTGCAGGCAGACTCTTTACCATCTGAGTCACTGGGAAGTCCAAAAGTAGTGATAAATGGCTTAACATAGAAGATTTACTGGTTTTATCTGGTCTTATTATGTACCAAGTCAGCCATTGTAAAGGATGAATGATTTAATAGGGAAGAATAACCTATTAAAGATACCAGTAACAGTCCTAGCTGGGTGATAACAAAGTGCAATGTTGGGATACAGTTGAAAAGAACCATATGCTCAGATCCAGTGACTGGTGTGGTGTGGGAATGAGGCCATCTCCTATCGTTAATAACCTACTCACATGCTTTTAGTGTTCAGTTCCCATGACTTCGGGCTCTGATGCCTTAAACATGGAGGGTTTCCACTAGAAAACATATCCACAGTACCATTGAAAGAGAAGTTGTGATTGCCATGTAAACACTTTTGTCTTTTCATGTCATTGAAGGAACAGTCAAAGGAGTTAAACTAATGTCTACAATGACTATAAAGATAAAATATGCTTATTGAGGTTAGGAGTGCTAGATAAAAGTGTAGGCTATCCAGTTAAATTTGAATTTCAGGGAAACAATAAAGGCAAAATTAAGGAGATACTTACATTAAATAATTATTTGCTATTTATCTGAAGTTCAAATTTAACTAGGTTTCCTATGTTTTTATATTATAAATCTGGCAACTCTAATTGGGTGTAAGGTGATATATTGCTGGAAAGCAAAGGATTCTCAGGTATTGTTAAGAATCTTACTATCTCACTTTTCTTTCCTTTTCTAATCATTTTAGTTTATATCTCCATTACAATACAAACTGTTGCTATAGCCATGGCAGGCAATGCTTGCTTTGGTCAATCCTATATACTAAGAATAGAAAAATTAACTTAAACGGCTAACATACCATATCATGCCCCTGCCCAAAAAGCATGAGGGACTCTTCTTTGCTGCAGAGATACAGTTCAAACCTCTGAGCACCAAACTCAAGGCCTTTCATGTTTCATGCTCTTTCCACACAGCATCCGTAGGTGAACTCCCTAATCCAACCAGAGAAATTTTCTTCACTCATGCATGTTTTCTCACATACACTTATCTACATCTGAGATTTAAAGTCTCCCATATGTTAAAGTTTCTCTTACTATTCAAACAATAAAAGTTAACTATTCTGACATATATATAAAAAATGTAGATTTGTACTTATTGTTCTGCATGTATTTCCCACAATTGGCAGTAATCTTTTCTTGGGTACATATGAACTTTTCAAATATTTAAAATTATACAAGTTATAGGAATTACATTAATATGTATAAGGGCTGGTACTGAACTCTTTATACACAGACACACATACATATGTATATATACACATATAACCACACACACATATGTATATATATTTATATACACACACACACACAGATATATATACACACACACATGACATTTTAACTCAATCATCAAATATATCCAAAATGAGGTATAATTAGGCTCAATCTTTATATCCATTTTACAAATGAAAAGCAAAGGAGCCAAAAGGTTAACACATATGTAAATAGTGGAGTTGGAATTTAAAGCAAGCAGTCTGGCTCCAGAGTCTGTACTTCTAACTACTGTATTGTACTGTGACTATGAGGAATGCATTTTCTTGTTCTAAAAAAATTGAAACAATAAAATATGGTTAAATTCTCCATTGATACACCAATTTAAAAAATTAAGCCACTCAACTAGAGATAACTATTATAATCAATTTAGTTTTTTAATTTTCATATATTTTTCTATGTATTTCTATGTATAGGTACCCATAGAAAGTACACAGTACTGTTTGAATATGTTTTAATGTATGTAATATATGTACTATATAAAATAATAACAGTATAAGGAACATCAATGTACATGCCTCTTTGAGAATATATTCTGTAGGGTAGGTACAAAACAAATGAATTTTCAGTTTTGAAGTGCTTATATCTAGTCACATTTCCAATAGTAGTGCTTGGTAATATCTATTTCATTTTACCCTTATTAATACAAGTAAACATATAATTATATAACTATAAAACTTTAAAAAATGATGAAATTTTTCAATTCATTGCTTCTGTTTTCTCAAATTCTAGTAAACTTCAACCTGTTTTCATACATAATTGGCAATAAGTATATTTTATCCGTGAATTGTTCATTGTTGGTCCTTGATTATTTCTGTTAGACTGTTCATCTTATTCATATTGATTTTATGGCTTTCATACATACAGTATACTCTGTGTATTATATATGCTGTCAATATTTTTCCTAATCTGCTTAAATTTAAAGTTTATTTCTTTTGATTATTTATAGTCTTTTTTTATAAGTTTTTTCTTTGTATAAATTTTTATACCCCATTCTTGCAGCCCATTCAAGACCTAATACTTGGAGTGATCTTTTAAAACTACAAATAAAATCATTTCTTTTTCCTTCTTGAGCGAGGTGGGTGACTTCCCATTGCAGACTCCTTACTCTGACTCTCACTGCCCTATGTCCTCTGCCCTGGGCAATCTCACACAGTACTGCTGTTTTCAGTCTCTCTTCTCCAGTCGCAGAAAGCATGTTTTCATGCTTTCTTTCCAAGTTCAAGTGATTTGTACTTGCTGATCTCTTTGCATGTAATGCTCTGTCCCTCATCACCATTTGACTGGTGTTATGACAGCGGGTAAAGAATCATATTTAGAGTAAAATATGGGCTTTCCAGGTGAAATTCAAGGTAAAGTACCTGCCTGCCAATGCAGGAGACCTAAGAGACACAGGTTCGATTCCTGGGTTGGGAAGATCCCCTGGAGGTGGGCATGGCAGTCTACACCAGTATTCTTGCCTGGAGAATCCCAGGGACAGAGAGCCTGGGGAACTACAGTCCATAGCATCACAAAGAGTCAGACATGAATAAAGCGACTTAGCATGCAAGTATGCATGGGTTGAATAGTGTCTCCCCAAAAATGATACGTTGAAATCCTAGTCCCCAGTTAGTGTGTGTGATAATGAAAGTTATCATTCAGGTCAATAGACTAAATACTGACACTATTACTGATATCAGTGAGAAGACCCCAGAGGCATAGTCAAAGTGAGCTTGGCACTAATGTAAGGTAAGGTAAGGTGAAGTCGCTCAGTCGTGTCCGACTCTTTGCAACCCCATGGACTGTAACCTACTAGGCTTCTCCGTCCATGGGATTCTCCAGGCAAGAATACTGAAGTGGATTGCCATTTCCTTCTCCAGGGGATCTTCCCGACCCAGGGATTAAACCTGGGTCTCCCGCATTGGAGGCAGATGCTTTAACCTCTGAGCCACCAGGGAAGACTGAGCTTGGCAGTGCCTCTGCCTTATTCAAAATATCCCACAGGGCCCCATGCTGAGCCTGACGGGACCAAGGCTAACTTCATCTTTCCTTTCTTTCTATCCTAACAACTTTATCCTTAATTATCTGAGTTGTTAAAGCCCCTTTTTCCTATTTTCACCCCTAGCATGCTCCTTTCCCATGACCCCTCAATCATGCACCTCTAAATCTTCTCAAAAGCTTCCTGGTTTCTTACCATTTCTTGTAAAAATATAACAGAAAGACCATAAAGTCCCAAGTTCTATGTAAAGATGTTTTCACCCCTAGTCATTGACATTGCCCTGCCCCAAATCTTTCCTTTTCACCACCTCTCACCCATATAGCCTGTTTGTGTTATTGTTCCCGCTTAATTCAATATCACTGTCTCCATGTCAGGGTAATTTTTTTGGTAATAAATTACACTTCCTATTTAATTTATTTACCAAATAGAGATAGTGATTACTATGCTATAGTATTTTCAAAAATTATTTTCCAAGATAATAGGGTCTAATAAAACTAACAGAAACTGTGTGAGGATGCTATCATTATCTCCATTTCACAGATGAGAAAACTGAATCCCAGAAACTTTAGGTTATTTTCCTGTTATAGCTGCTGCTGCTAAGCTGCTTCAGTCATGTCTAACTCTGTGCGACCCCATAGACGGCAGCCCACCAGGCTTCCCCGTCCCTGGGATTCTCCAGGCAAGAACACTGGAGTGGGTTGCCATTACCTTCTCCCATGCATGAAAGAGAAAAGTGAAAGTGAAGTCACTCAGTTGTGTCTGATTCTTTGCGACCCCATGGACTGCAGCCCACTAGGCTCCTCCGCCCATGGGATTTTCCAGGCAAGAGTACTTGAATGGGGTGCCATTGCCTTCTCTGACCTGTTATAGCTAATAAGTAGCAAACTCAGTACTTTCTAGACCTCAGAAAGTATCTAGAAACCAAACTCTTAAGCTCTGCACTATGCTGTCCTCCATGACAGCGGAATGAAAAAGAGAAAATGGAAGGAAAAGAATCAACTATAGGAAATGACAAAAACTGAAAGATAACTTTAGAAAAAGACCTGCAAAAAGATGAAGAATGACACAGAATGACAGTCATCAGAGAAGAAAATGAGAATGATAGGAATGGAGAATGATAGGCTGAAATACATATGCTCAGAGAGGCAGAAACAGAGAAAATAATGTCAAAAGGATAGCACAGAAGCTAAGACATTCAAGGTTATAAAAATGTATATTCAATATCCTGCCTATTTGTGAAGTGTATAGTTATTTTTTTCTGAATTGAAAATCATCAGGAGTAAAAGCTGACGTATTTTAAATACGTTAAAACAGCTAAGCAACTGAAACAAATGTTAGGTTGAAACAACTAATCACAGATAAATGATTTTATATTTAGAAAAATATGATCTATGAATAAAAGTGATGAATAATTTAAAATGAAATGTAGAGAAAGACTGTTAAAGTGAGTAGCTTAGCAACAGTGAAAGGCCAGTGGCACATTAAAGAAATAATGACGATACTGGTTGTTTGTTTGGAGACCCTAGATTTTTTTTTTTTTAAGTTACTGGTTGGTGGGTGGTGGCTCAGATGGTAAAGAGTCTGTCATAAATGCAGGAGACCTGGGTTCAATCCTTCAATGCTTCCCCATCAATCCCTGAGTGGGGAAGATGCCCTGGAGAAGGAAATGGCAACCCACTCCAGTATTCTTGCCTGGGAAATCCCAAGGACAGAACTGGATGGGCTCTAGTCTCTAAATTCCCTGCCCCAAAGTCTTTCCAGTGACACCCTAATGTGCTCATTTAAACCAGAAGAAAAATGCACAGACTTCTTTCAGTTCACAGTGGCAGTTAGAAACTTGGGAATGAGTAGACCTGTAAAAACATCTATGGAGAAAATGCTCTGGTTCCCTCTTTTCAGAACTAGGGAACACCTGTAGAAACTGTGCTCGATGGAGAACCACATGAGAGAATCTCCGTTTTTTCCACATGCTTTGTTCCTGAAATGTGAATGTGGCTACAGTAAAGTGTCAATGTCACAAAGCTGGCAGTGTGTACGACAATCAGTTTCATGTGTTCCCAATTTGTCCCGGGAATGATATAAAAGAAATTGGCAGAGAGGTCAACATATTTCCCAAGAGCCTCAGACTAGCTGTTGTACACCTGCAAAACTGAAGGCTTTGTTCTGCAGAGTAACTCAGATTCCCTCATTCATTCAGTTGAACATGCACCAACACTCCTCATTTTGAAGTATAATTGAAGTCCAGTGAATTGCACACAGTTGATTCTAATGTGCACATCTCATATTTGTGCATAAGCCTGCTTGCTCAAATTTATTTGTAACCCCAAAATCAATACTCATGGTGCTTTCTCAGTCCTTCACAGACATGTGCGTGCTTAGTTGTTTAGTTGTGTATGACTCCTTGCAACCCCATGGACTATAGGCCATGAGCCTCCTCTGTCCCTGGGATTTTCTAGGCAAGAATACTGGAACGGGTTGCCATTTACTTCTCCAGGGGATATTCCCAAACCCAGGGATTGAACCCTGGTCTCTTATATTGCAGACAGATTCTTTTTCTTTTTTTTGCAGACAGATTCTTTACACGTGCAGAATAGCAAAACATTAAAAAAATGCCCTACCTTCCCATTTCACTTCTCAGATTGTAAACAAGTGCCCTTTTGGTGATGCAGACAGAATATGCACATTGTTCATATTCTTTCTGTGCTTTTTGTTGGTGATTTGGCTTCCCTGGTGACTCAGATAGTAAAGAATCTGCTTGCAATGCAAGAGACCTGGGTTAGATCCCTGGGTCAGGAAGATCCCCCAGAGGAGGGAATGGCAACCCACTACAGTATCCTTGCCTGGGGAATCCTATGGACAAAGGAGCCTGGTGAGCTACAGGCCATGGGTTTCAAAGAGCTGGACACGACTGCAGTGACTGATGCTTTCACTTTTGCTGTTTAAAACAGTCTCTGCAGCCTAGTGCTGAAGTGCCATCTGGTATTCATAAGAATAAAAAGACTGTGATATGCCTAATGAAGAGGAGATACAGTTTCAGTTTAGTTCAGTTCCTCAGTTGTGTCCGACTCTTTGTGACCCCATGAACCTCAGTGTGCCAGGCCTCCCTGTCCATCACCAGCTCCTGGAGTCCATCTAAACACATGTCCATCGAGTAGGTGATGCCATCCAACCATCTCATCCTCTGTTGTCCCCTTCTCCTCCCACCTTCAATCTTTCTCAATACCAGGGTCTTTTCAAATGAGTCAGCTCTTTGCATCTGGTGGCCAAAGTATTGGAGTTTCAGCTTCAACATCAGTCCTTCCAATGAATATCCAGGACTGATCTCCTTGAGGATGGACTGGTGGGATCTCCTTGCAGTCCAAGGGACTCTCAAGAGTCTTATCCAACACCACAGTTTAAAAGCATCAATTCTTTACAATATTGTATTGGTTTTGCCATACATCAACATGAATCCACCACAGGTATATGTGTGTTCCCCATCCTGAACCGCCCTCCCACCTCCCTCCCCATACCATCCCTCTGGGTCATCCCAGAAATTTATATTAAAAAAAATAATAAAGTAAATACTGATAAAAGCATCAATTCTTCTGCGCTCAGCTTTCTTTATAGTCCAACTCTCACATCCATACATGACAAAAGAAAAACCATAGCCTTGACTAGACAGACCTTTGTTGGCAAAGTAATATCTCTGCTTTTGAATATGCTGTCTAGGTTGGTCATAACTTTCCTTCCAATGAGTAAGTGTCTTTTAATTTCATGGCTGCAGTCACCATCTGCAGTGATTTTGGAGCCCCCAAAAATAAAGTCAGCCAATGTTTACACCGTTTCCCCATCTATCTGCCATGAAGTGATGGGACTGGATGTCATGATCTTAGTTTTCTGAATGTTGAGCTTTAAGCCAACTTTTTGACTCTCCTCTTTCACTTTCATCAAGAGGCTCTTTAGTTCTTCTTCACTTTCTGCCATTAGAGTGGTATCATCTGCATATCTGAGGTTATTGATATTTCTCCCAGTAATCTTGATTCCAGCTTGTGCTTCCTCCAGCCAGCGTTTCTCATGATGTACTCTGCAAATAATTTAAATAAGCAGGGTGACAATATACAGCCTTGATGTATTCCTTTTCCTGTTTGAAACCAGACTATTGTTCCATGTCCAATTCTAATTGTTGCTTCCTGACCTGCATATAGGTTTCTCAAGAGGCAGCTCAGGTTGTCTGGTATTCCCATCTCTTTCAAAATTTTCCAGTTTATTGTGATCCACATAGTCAAAGGCTTTGGCATAGTCAATAAAGCAGAAATAGATGTTTTTCTGGAACTCTTTTGCTTTTTCGATGATCCAGCGGATGTTGGCAATTTGATCTCTGGTTCCTCTGCCTTTTCTAAAACCAGCTTGAACATCAGGAATTTCACGGTTCACGTATTGCTGAAGCCTGGCTTGGAGAATTTTGAGCATGACTTTACTAGCCTGTGAGATGAGTGCAATTGTAAGCTGTGGTAAAAGGGCTTCAGCACCTGATCTTCCTGGACGGTGAACCCTTCGCTTTAGGAAAGAGTTCTGATGTTCAGGTTCTGGCCATGTTCAGGTCGCCTTCCAGTCCTTTGGTTCCGTGGCAGGGAAGAAACTTTGGTTCAGGTTAGAAATCAAGGTTTTCTTCTCTGCGCATGCTTGGGCTTCATGATTTGCGCTTTTGTTCTGTCATCTCTATAAAACAATTGGCATCTTGCTATAAACAGGATAGGATCAGATTTGGACTGGTTCTGCGGTTACACAAGCAGAAATCAGAAAGTACTGGGATTCAATGAATTCACTCGGGCTTCATATCTGACCTTATTTGCATAGATTAAGGAACAAGAAAGTAAGTATAGAAGCTCAATTAGGCTTGGTTGTTTGCCGACTGACTGACTGGTGATGCTGAGTTTCTCACCTAAGAAGGAGCATTAACAGGGAAATGAAATTGAAGTTTCAATTTGTTGATGTGGTAACCGCAGAAGGAGTGTCTCCATCTTGGGGCTCGATATTTAAACACATGTGAAAAATGTTAAATTTGTGTGTAAGTTCTGCAGATCAAGAGACTGCAGAAGAATTTTTAAGAGTACCCACTAAGTTTTACACAGGAAGCATGTCATGTGAGAGGACAGGTTTTTTTTTTTTTTCTATTTTAAATTTTAATTTTTACTTTATTTTGCTTTACAATACTGTATTGGTTTTGCCATACATTGACATGAATCCACCATGGGTGTACATGAGTTCCCAATCCTGAACCCCCCCTCCCACCTTTTCAGTGCTGATGAGACAGGCTTATTTTACAAGAATGTTGGCAAGTTTACTTGTATTAATGCAAGTGGCATTTTGATTGATGAAAATGTTATTAAACAGAGAGGCTCATAGGAACCTAAGTGTGCCTTTCCCTAGGAGCAACAGTTGCATATTCTCTCAGTATTTGCAACAACATTACAGACCACAGCTATCATGAATAACAAGAATTGATCTTATATTTAAAGTATACAGATTGATCAGTTTGTATACATCCCCATGTCATGTCCTCAAGGTGATGAGCATCTTCATTACAATCCGAGGTAACTTGTGCTCCCTTGCCGTCCATCGAGTCCTCTGCCAAGTGCTCTAGACAATCACCAAAATTTTTTTAATCTATACTCTAGTTTTATAATTTTACGTAAATGTAATACACTCAAAAAAAAACTGACTCATTTTACTCAGCATAATGTCTTTGAGATTTTTCCATGTTGTTGTTTTCCATTGCTGAGTAGTATTCCATAGAATTGGGCATACCCAATCCTCTGTTCACGGATTTCAATTTTTTGGTTGTTACAACTAAATTGCTGTAAACGCTTTGTGCAATTGTTGTGTGGACATATGTTTTGTATTTTTTGATTAAATAGCTAGGATTGTAATGTCTGGATCAGGTGGAGAGTAGTTTTAATCTTTAAGAATTAATTTGAACCATTAGTATTATACCGTGATTTTAATTTGCATTTTCTCTGATAACCAATAGTGTTGAACATCCTCTCATGTATTAATATTTTTGGTTTCTATACATATATATATATATGTACTTTCATCTTTTCTAAAGTGACTTTACATGTTTATTTTTCTAAATGCATTGTTTGTCTTTTTATTATTAAAGTTTAAGAGTTCTTTGGATATACCAGTTATAAGTTGAGGAGAATGACCTCAGAAGAAACCAATCCTGCCAGCACCTTGTTCTTGGAAACTTGCTTCCAGAATATTGTGAAAAAATAAGTTTCTATTTATTGTTTAAACCTCCCAGTTTGCAACACTTTGTTATGGTGGCCCAAGAAAAATAATATGTCTCCTTTACAAGTCTTGCTTAGATGGTGTCTCAAATCTAGCTTGAACTATTGCTTATTATTTTGTACTTGCCCTTTGAGGCCTTTAGCAGAAACCAAGTGAGGAAGAATCTCAGTTTAAGATTGGTACTGTATGTTTCATATCCTTTAGAGTTTGCTATGTCTGTATTCCATTTCTAAGAATCTCTGAATTTCTTTCAACTAACACAGTCTTATAAAATTTCAGATTTATGATTCTAAGAAGCCCAAACCATTTGGAGAACAATATCACTTTGAATGTCACTCTCTTATTTTAGAAAACATTAAATTTTGATAAAAAGTCAATGGGGAAAAGATTTTATAAATATGCTTTTAAAGTATGAATGTGATTCTGTTTCACTTTCCAAAAGGGAATAAAATGAAGGAGCCAGTGCTTCTGATGACTGTCATTCAAAATGGAACCCATATTTTATTTCCTATCCCAAGTGGAACTTGCTTGGGTAAATCAGTTTAATGATGATAAGCAGACATAGTGTAATCCAAAAAGCATTTCTGTTACATCTCACATCTAAAGTGTAATGTTTTGAGACATAAGATGTCTCTGTAAGTATAGAAGTCTGGGAGTTAAAAGCTTAAGCAATATAAACAGGAGAGAATAGTGAATAAAATATTTTCAGGATGCAACATTAAATCAGAACTTTGTTAGCACATAATTCATTTATCCTCAGTTGTAAAACATAAAAATGCTTCTAAAGATATACAGCTGTGTGATGCCTCTCATTTAGTCTTATAAAGTCGTATATTGAGATATGGTCAGTGTTCAGTTATAGAGATTTTAGTGCATCTCTGCAATAAGATCAATACATTCATTGATAATATATGCTTTGGTTGAGAGCTTATATAGTTCTTAAAGAAAAGTATTAAGTTGGAAACATAAATGCTATCTAAAAATTATAATTTGCAGTGAGAATACTCTTCATCAGTATTCTTAAATTGTGTACCTTTCATATTCTTGCTTTATTCAGAAAGCTTAATGAAATCCAGCATGTAGAACACGTTCAGAGGGTCTGCAGTTTGTCAGATACTCTCATATTTTTCTCCTCACACTGCAGAGACTTCCATAAACTTCATAGATTCTTTTTGTCAAGAGCTTATTGAAAACAGAAATCCATTCTGTCTGCTAAATGTGAAGAACTGAGATTCAAGTTCTGGCACAGCTAAGCTGTCAACAAAATGTAATGATTGGGCTGATATCCAATCTTCTAATATTGACCTGGTTCTTTGGAGTCCTAATAAAGTAAAGTAGCAATGACAGCTACAGCAAAAGTCATGCTTTGGACACCTTTATGTTTTGTGGGGACACATATCAGTTTTCTGTGGCAACATGTAATATTTGCTTTATTACCTGTGATGTGTTAGCACTAGGTTCCTGACAACTAGCAGGCTCTCAGACCTGAGGCGTTGCTTTGCCTTGGAAATCAGGCACTCAGACTCCAGTCCTCAGAGCTCACATTTCCCACTTTTATGAAAAGTTTTAATGCTGTAGGACCTGTGAAAATATTTCAAATGATATTCATAATAAAACCTTTCTGATTCTAGTTGGAAACAGCTGAATTTTCTCTTTGGAGCTTGAGGTTAGGAAAGGATAGCAAGTGGTTTCCAGTTAACTCTGTCCCTTCAGGGAACACTGACTTTTAAAAACATGTGGACATTCAAACTATATCTCCATGGTTTCTTTTTAACTTTACACCCCTTCTGTTTAAAAGATAATTTTTTTTTTTTTGTCAACTGGATGTTAGTTGAATTCACTCAGTTGGTTGAGATTTAAGCAAAACCCAGGAATGTCCAGACTGCATACAACACAGACTTTCTCTAAGTTTCTGTGGGTTTCTGGGGGATTACAGCCTGTGATTCCTTCTGGCTCTGAGTTCCTACTTATACTGATCTCTTATTTTCATTTCTGTTCCCTTGTTTGTATCACACTAAACTGTCCCCATACCTAAGGTAATTTCTTACCTTTAATTTTCCACAAACCACCAATAAATAATTTCTACATATAATAGGCTTTGCTGAGATTTTAGGGCAATAGAAAGGATTTTACAGCATCAGACTTGACTTTCACCACCAGATACATCCACAGCTGGGCATCATTTCTGCTTTGGCTCAGCCTCTTTATTCTTTCTGGAGCTATTTCTCCATTCTTCTCCAGTAGCATATTGGACACCTACCGACCTGGAGGGTTCATCTTTCAGCGTCAAATCTTTTCTTGTCTTTTCATACTGTTCACTAGGTTCTCAAGGCAAGAATGCTGATGTGGTTTGCCATTCCCTTCTCCAGTGGACCACACTTCGTCAGAACTCTCTACCATGACTTGTCTGTTTTGGGTGGCCCTACATGGCATGGCTCATACAGGCTGTGATCCATGTGCTCATTTTGGTTAGTTTTCTGTGATTGTGGTTTTCTTTCTGTCTGCCCTCTGATGGAGGAGGAGAAGGGGTTTGTGCACACTTTCTGACCGGAGGGACTGACTGTGGGGAAAGCTGGGTCTTACTCTGTGTGCAGGGCCATGCTCAGTAAATCTTCAGAGTCTTGTATTCTCTATGCAAGGGCTATAGCTTCTGTGTTAGGCCTAATGAGGACATCCTCCAAGAGGACTTGTGTTAATATGCTGTTCCTCCAGGAATACTCCTCCCACTGCCCCTGACCCCGCAGCAGGCCACTGTTGAATCGCGCCTCCACCTTAGACTCCCAAACGCTCACAGGCAAGTCTAGCTGTCTTTTATGGGGTCTCTGCTTTATTCTCCTGAGTCCTGGTATATGCAAGGTTTTGTTTGTGCCCTCCAAGAGTCTTTGTTTCCCCAGTCCTGTGGAAATTCTGTAATCAAATCCCATTGACCTTCGAAGTCAGATTCTTCCTGAGGATGAGATGATCAGATGGCATCACCGACTTAATGGACATGAGTTTGAGCAAACTCCAAGAGGTGGTGAAGGACAGGGAAGACTGACATGCTGCAATCCATGGGGTTGTAGAGTCAGACATGACTGAGCAATTGAACAACAACAATGAGAAGGGATTTTATATTGCGTCTTTGCAAATTATCTTATTCTAAAAAGCCTTTGTTTGGTACTGGGAGTGTTTTCCTGGTAGATTATTGTAAAGCAACCCTGCACCATGCTGCATTCCTTACTGTTCCCCCTTTCACCCCTTTCTAGTTTTTGGTGTTTACCTTTGGCAAGATTGCTTAGAACTGGGCTTCTCTCCAGCCTAGTTTCTCTCATCCTGCTTAGCTCAATGTTCCTAACTTGTCTTTGGGACTATGTTTTCATATCCAGAGACTTGTTAATGATTCTGGTGAAACAAAATATCTCTGCTCTCTGTCTTGCCCTTTAGCACACCCAAATATTGGATAGTTTTTCTTTATAATTCCCCTTTAGCCATGTTAAGTTAGCAGATACATAGACAATATCTTGGACATTATTTAAGATGTACATTTAGAAATATTTATAATATTTTAAAAATATAGACAACATATACCCACAAAGATAGACATTGCTATATTCATGGTACCTTTGAATTTTCTCCTCTGGTGAATGATAAATATTTACTACCATCTTTTTTAGACTGTATAATACCAATGTGGGCCTTTGATTTTTTCATGAGCAGGACTTCTGGAAAAGGGAAGACTAAAAATATTTCCCGTAAATATTTTCTTAATGGTTGTGTGTTAAATATATTAGTTTTTTAAGTTTGAGTAAGAACAACTCAACAAAGATCTGAAATGCAGTGCTTGGATGCAGTCTCAAAAATGACAGAATGATCTCTGTTCATTTGCAAGGCAAACCATTCAATATCACAGTAATCCAAGTCTATGCCCCAACCAGTAATGCTGAAGAGGCTGAAGGTGAATGGTTCTATGAAGACCTACAAGATCTTTTAGAACTAACACCCAAAAAAGATGTCCTCTTCATTATAGGGGACAACAATGCAAAAGTAGGAAGTCAAGAAACACCTGGAGTAACAGGCAAATTTGGCCTTGAAATATGGAATAAAGCAGGGCAAAGGCTCATAGAGTTTTGCCAAGAAAATGCACTGGTCATAGCGAACACCCTCTTCTGACAACACAAGAGAAGACTCTACACATGGACATCACCAGATGGTCAACACCGAAATCAGATTGATTATATTCTTTGCAACCAAAGATGGAGAAGCTCTATACAGTCAGCAAAAACAAGACCGGGAGCTGACTGTGGCTCAGATCATGAACTCTATGTTGCCAAATTCAGACTTAAATTGAAGAAAGTCGGGAAAACCACGAGACCATTCAGGTATGACCTAAATCAAATCCCTTATGATTATACAGTGGAAGTGAGAAGTAGATTTAAGGGCCTAGATCTGATAGGCAGAGTGCCTGATGAACTATGGACGGAGGTTTGTGATATTGTACAGGAGACAGGGATCAAGACCATCCCCATGGAAAAGAAATGCAAAGAAAGCAATATGGCTGTCTGGAGAGGAGTTACAAATAACTGTGAAAAGAAGAGAAGCAAAAAGCAAAGGAAGAAAGGAAAGATATAAGCATCTGGATGCAGAATTCCAAAGAAGAGCAAGAAGAGATAAGAAAGACTTCCTCAGCAATCAATGCAAAGAAATAGAGGAAAACAACAGAATGGGAAAGAATAGAGATCTCTTCAAGAAAATTAGAGATACCAAGGGAACATTTCATGCAAAGATGTGCTTGATAAAGGACAGAAATGGTCTGGACCTAATAGAAGCAGAAGATATTAAGAAGATGTGGCAAGAATACACAGAAGAACTGTACAAAACAGATCTTCATGACCAAGATATTCATGATGGTGTGATCACTCAGCTAGAGCCAGACATCCTGGAATGTGAAGTAAAGTAGGCCTTAGAAAGCATCACTATGAACAAAGCTAGTGGAGGTGATGGAATTTCAGTTGAGCTATTTCCAATCCTGAAAGATGATGCTGTGAAAGTGCTGCACTCAATATGCCAGCAAATTTGGAAAACTCAGCAGTGGCCACAGGACTGGAAAAGGTCAGTTTTCATTCCAATCCCAAAGAAAGGCAATGCCAAATAATGCTCAAACTACCACACATTGCACTCATCTCACATGCTAGTAAAGTAATGCTCAAAATTCTCCAAGCCAGGCTTCAGCAATATGTGAACCGTGAACTTCCAAATGTTCAAGCTGGTTTTAGAAAAGGCAGAGGAACCAGAGATCAAATTGCCAACTGCTGGATCATGGAAAAAGCAAGAGGGCCCTAGAAAAACATCTATTTCTGCTTTCTTGACTATGCCAAAGCCTTTGCCTGTGTGGATCACAATAAACTGTGAAAAATTCTGAAAGAGATGGGAATACCAGACCACCTGACCTGCCTCTTGAGAAACCTATATGCAGGTCAGGAAGCAACAGTTAGAACTGGATATGGAACAACAGACTGGTTCCAAATAGGAAAAAGAGTATGTCAAGGCTGTATATTGTCATCCTGCTTATTTAACTTATATTCAGAGTACATCATGAGAAACGCTGGACTGGAAGAAGCACAAGCTGGAATCAAGATTGCCGGGAGAAATATCAATAACCTCAGATATGCAGATGATACCACCCCTATGGCAGAAAGTGAAGAGGAGCTAAAAAGCCTCTTGATGAAAGTGAAAGTGGAGAGTGAAAAAGTTGGCTTAAAACTCAACATTCAGAAAACGAAGATCATGGCATCTGGTCCCATCACTTCATGGGAAATAGATGGGGAAACAGTGGAAGCAGTGTCAGACTTTATTTTTGGGGGCTTCAAAATCACTGCAGATTGTGACTGCAGCCATGAAACTAAAGACGCTTTCTCCTTGGAAGGAAAGTTATGACCAATCTAGATAGCATATTCAAAAGCAGAGACATTGCATTGCCTACAAAGGTCTATCTAGTCAAGGCTATGGTTTTTCCAGTAGTCATGTATGAATGTGAGAGTTGGACTGTGAAGAAATCTGAGTGCAGATGAATTTCTTCTTTTGAATTGTGGTGTTGAAGGAGACTCTTGAGAGTCCCTTGGACTGCAAGAAGTTCCAACCCATCCATTCTAAAGAAGATCAGCCCTGGGTGTTCTTTGGAAGGAATGATGCTAAAGCTGAAACTCCAGTACTTTGGACACCTCATGTGAAGAGCTGACTCATTGGAAAAGACTCTGATGCTGGGAGGGATTGGGGGCAGGAGGAGAAGGGGATGACAGAGGATGAGATGGCTAGATGGCATCACTGACTCAATGGACGTGATTTTGAGTGAACTCCGGGAGTTGGTGATGGACAGGGAGGCCTGGTGTGCTGCAATTCATGGGGTGGCAAAGAGTCAGACATGACTGAGCGACTGAACTGAACTGATGAAGAGCAATTAAACACCACTGAATTATTTTCTAATCACTGGGCCAAAGAATTGCCAGTGTAAAAATGTTTCATTGAATATTTCAAAATAAGATAAAGCATATGTTTCTAGTCATCTTTTTAGATGTTCTGAGAACCGTCTTTCTAACTCTGAATATTTCCAAAGCAAAGATAGAAATGCACTACCACATATGAAAGTATTACACAGATTCAGGCCTTCAGGTTCTTAATAAATTTCCAGTCGATCTGAAAGGAAAGGCATGAAGCTTCTCCACTTTGCTTCATGGTTGTTTACCTCAGTGACTTTTTCTGCTTGTTTATTTATTTATTATTCATTTTCATTCTTATTCCTAAACATATTATATTTTGCAAGATGACATAAATTTGACATGAGAAAGAAGGAGCAAAGAATAAAACACATACAAGCCAAAGAATAGACAATGATTAAAGGGCAAGGAACAAAGCAAATAGAGACAGGAAACAGAAGAGCATATGCAATGAAATACAGATAGAGGAACAAAATAAACTATTATCTTTTCAAGTCCTAAAGGCATGTATAGCAAGAAGTTGCTAAGAAATGGTAATTTGAGATAGTTCATTTGGCTTTGTTCATGTAAGAATAGGGACTTATTTTCTGATTAGTATATCAGGGCCATCTTGACATTAATTTAGAGAAACTGTTGGTAATGGCATATACAGAAGCTTAGAGAGAAGAATGTAAAGAAAACCTTCCAATATTTTATCTTTCTGAAATGTCTTCATGGGGTGGCAAAGATATTAGGAGTGCTTTCTTTGGGAACACAAGATGTCCCACGATAAAACATTGAGTGGTAAAAAGTCTTTGCAAGCTGTCTTAAATTCAGTGACTTCTGTGTAGAAATATACTTTGAGTCACATGAAAAGAAACTTACTTGCTTTCTGGAGTCTGTTGATACCTTTGAAGTGACTCTGTGATTTTTTTTTTTTTTAATCCAAGACCCATTTACGTCAACTTTCTAGAGTTTTGGAAAAAAGAGAAGCTGTTGCTCAAATTAAGGGAGTAAAAAATGTGAGAGAAAAAAAGAAATTAATTGTTTTTGATCTATACACTTGGCTAGTTGCTAATAGTAGGCAGAATTTTTTAAAAATATATTATATTAACTATTTTTAGTTTGGGATTCATTGATAATATAAAATGAAAAAGCAGGATGTATATGTGATTGTGTGTATGTGAGAGTTTATATTTGATGAGTTAAATCCTATTTAATACTATAGGATAGATATGTATATGATAAATTATCCTTTTAATTATTATTAAAATGACTATTTTCATAAGGACTCACTCCTTAAGAATATAGTATAACTTAAAATTTAGCACACATATTTTCAAATATGATATAATTGAACTTTAAATTTTAGTAGAAGTATCAGATACTACAACATATGATCAAGTCTTATCTCTTTGTGTTCAAAATGCTCTTCTTAAAGGGACTGTAACAATTAAGAATGTGTGGGATTCAGGACAAGTGTATTTGCATGAATTGGTATAGAAAATAGCTTCCTTTAATTATTTAAAGGACAAGACTAAGAATGGCCTAAATTTTTATTTTATCTGATAACTTTGGTAAATCATTAGAATACCATTTTGATTTCTTTTTTGAAGAACTTTTGTATCTACTGGTCAAAACTTGGCTCCTTTAGTTGCTGATAATATAAACTTTGTCGATTTATATGTCCTCCATGTCTGTATTAACTCGGTTGTAAAAAAAATGAAAATAGTACTTACCTGGTAAGATTACAGTGATTAATGAGAATGCCTGAGAGAGTACCAAATGACTAAATATTCAGTTCAGTTCAGTTCGTGTCCGACTCTTTGAGACCCCGTGAATTGCAGCACGCCAGGCCTCCCTGTCCATCACCAACTCCTGGAGCTCACTCAGACTCAGGCCCATTGAGTCAGTGATGCCATCCAGCCATCTCATCCTTGGTCGTCCCCTTCTCCTCCTGCCCCCAATCCCTCCCAGCATCAAAGTCTTCTCCAATGAGTCAACTCTACGCATGAGGTGGCCAAAGTACTGAAGTTTCAGCTTTAGCATCATTCCTTTCAAAGAAATCCCAGGGCTGATCTCCTTTAGAATGGGCTGGTTGGATCTCCTAGCAGTCCAAGGGACTCTCAAGAGTCTTCTCCAACACCACAGTTCAAAAGCATCAGTGCTCAGCCTTCTTCACAGTCCAAAAATATTAGTTACTCTTAATTGGTTTTTAGCTTAAATGAAAGATGAATTCATATCATGGTTTATGTACTTGCTTGGGAAACATGCTGTGAGAAAGTGTGTATCTTCCTATGGAGTTTGGTGTAACAGCTTTAGAGGAAACACCTTTGGTGCCTGCCTGATGTACCTTATAAGACTGAAGAGTAATTAGCTTATTTTTCATATCAAGAGTTTTCTAAGACTCTTGACCATTTTCCTGTTCTAACTTTTCATGCTTCCTATGAATGTAACCATACCTGTACCAAGGGGAATGATTTTTCTTTATATATCACAGACTAGTAAGAAACTGTTGACCCTGTTTATCAGTATCATCCCTAAAGTCTTTCCTCTGTCCTACTGTCCTTCATCCTGGATGCAGCTGGCGCTTTCCATGTAATCCATTCTTCTGTTTCTTGTTTTATGGCCTGATGTTTACATGGGGATTTGGTTCATATGCTTTTTGTGTATGTAAAATTCACTGGAACTTTAATTATACATATAAAACAGCTAAACTTCTAAAATTTTATGAAAAATTATATAGAGAATAATTATATAAAAATTATATAAAATTTATATAAACTGGTGTGTCTTAAACTCTGCAGTAGGGATTATATCATAGGCAGAGATAAGGAAGGATTTCATTGAGATTCTGTTTCACATAATGACACAACATTATCTTAGTGGTAGGAAGAACAGCAAAGTGAGGAAATGTATTCAGTTTCAACTTCTATAAGCATCATTATGTTAGCTAATATACAAAACTGACAGTGAAATTGCTTTGAATCCTTATTTTTTTGTTTGATTATTTACTTTTACATAGGCAATGAGAAACCTATATTTAGTATACACTATTAAAATATTGACTCAATAAATGAAAATCTTAAATTATTTATTAAGAGAAAGTTTAGAGTCAATAAATAAATAATCTTTTAATACCACTTTGCAATTACAAAGACTATTTTTTGCCATTTGCAAAGTACCATGATTAGGATTTCTTTACATACATCTACTTGCACATATATAAGAAATGCAATTACTTTGTTTATACTCATAGGGATGAGATACACTGGACAGAATTTACTTTTTAATTTCAAAGGGAAAGGTTATTTCAAAGCAGTTTCCAGATATCAGCCCTAGATATATTTTTATTCAGTTCTTTTTCTAGAAGGACAAATAACTTCAAAGGAAGTCCTTTAGAAATATGTTTTATAATCAATTATAAAAACACTGAATGTTTCCTTGATACAACCTTTGAAAGGTACTTCATAAATCACATGACCTTTATTTGCGTATCCCATTTAACATTCTGAGAAACTGCAGTGATACTGAGAAGACTGTGGTAAAAATAACAATGGGGAAAGTGTAATGAATGATAGAGGGAAATCAGTGTACAGCATTTATACTCTTTCAGCTATACAAGAGGAAAAAACAGAATATGCAAATACTATCTAATAATACTAAGTAGTAGTGAATAGTTTTAATGATTTTCATGGGTGACATAATTAAGTTTTCTGTTTTTGATTTAAGAAAACCATTCTCTCTCTCTCTCTTTCACACACACACACACACACACACACACACACACCTGCCTCAAAATACTTTTCAGTTGCTTCTCTTGTTCAATGTAGCGGTTTCTCTGTTCTTGGTCTGTCTAACTCCGTTATCTTCCTTGACCTGTTTTTGACCTCAGCTCTAAATTGGATGAAGCCCCTTTTAGGAGTAAAATTCCTTGATCCTGTGATTCTATTTCTGTCCTGCACAAATCAGCTGTATTTATATATTTGCAGCCCATGGAGGGAGAGGTAATTTTAGATTCCATTTTTATTTTTTCCTGGTCTATTAATTTTTCAAGAACATATAGCATGATCAAAAAATCAGTTTACACAGTGAAAGAATAAATGGATTTTATTCACTCATTCATTCCCCAGTGATGCTTATGACATGCAAAGCACTGCACGGGATATTAGAGACCCAAAGAGACTTGCGTTCAATTCACCCTACCAGAGAGCTCTCAGTGAAGCAGGAGGAGGCAGACACATAAATAAGTGTAAATGCAGGAATACTGTAAGGGGCTGAAAGATGAGTGGACTTTTGTTATGTGCAAGAAAGCCATTCCGGGCACAACATATGTGAGCAGTAAACTTAGGTGTGAAGCTGCTGAATGTACTTGGAAAACACAATAATTCAGTTCAACTGGAATGTACAGAGTACTTCCCACGTGGAGGAATTTGGATTTGATCATCTAAAATAGAAGTCTCTTATGTGGGGGAGTTGGTGAAGGGAAATGGCAACCCACCCCAATATTCTTGCTCAGAGAATGGGGTCACAAAGAGTTGGACACAACTGAGTTGCTAACACACCCATGTGTGGGAACTCACGTAGTTACTTAATATATTCCATCATAATTTGTACTATATTAGTACTGTTATATAATATCTTATCACCCTTTAATTTTTATTTTAAAGTATGCTTCATTAGATATATGTCTGACTTCAGTTCAGTTGCTCAGTTGTGTCTGACTCTTTGCTACCGCATGAACTACAGCATGCCAGGCCTCCCTGTCCATCACTAACTCCTGGAGTCCACCAAAACCCATGTCCATCGAGTTGGTGATGCCATCTATCTTATCCTCTGTTGTCCCCTTCTCCTCCTGCCCTCAATCTTTCCCAGCACCAGGGTCTTTTCAAAATGAGTCAGCTCTTCGCATCACGTGGCCAAAGTATTGGAGTTTCAGCTTCAACATCAGTCCTTCCAATGAACACCCAGGACTGATCTCCTTTAGGATGGACTGGTTGGATCTCCTTGCAGTCCAAGGGACTCTCAAGAGTCTTCTGCAACACCACAGTTCAAAAGCATCAATTTTTCAGTGCTTAGCTTTCTTCACAGTCCAACTCTCACATCCATACATGACCACTGGAAAAACCATAGCCTTGACTAGATGGACTTTTGTTGGCAAAGTAATGTCTCTGCTTTTTAATATGCTTTCTATATTGGTCATAACTTTCTTTCCAAGGAGTAAACGTCTTTTAGTTTCATGGCTGCAATCACCATCTATAGTGATTTTGGAGCCCAGAAAAATAAAGTCTGACACTGTTTCCCCATCTATTTGCCATGAAGTGATAGGACCAGATGCCATGATCTTAGTTTTTTGAATTTTGAGCTTTAAGCCAACTTTTTCACTCTCCTCTTTCACTTTCATCAAGAGGCTTTTTAGTTCTTCTTCACTTTCTGACATAAGGGTGGTGTCATCTGCATATCTGAGGTTATTGATATTTCTCCAGGCAATCTTTATTTCAGCTTGTGCTTTCTCCAGCCCAGCATTTCTCATGATGTACTCTGCGTAGAAGTTAAATAAGCAGGGTGACAATATACAGCCTTGATGTACTCCTTTTCCTATTTGGAACAAGTCTGTTGTTCCATGTCCAGTTCTAACTGTCTGACTTAAATGTAAAGAAACTTACCATGTTGGGAGCATGTTTAAAAGTTGTTTGAAGATGGTTGTGCAACCAAATTGTTTGGAGATGACTACTCTAGGAATTAGAAGCTTTGAACTGTTTTGAACTGAAGTGATCTGGTTTGGCATTTTTGAGGGGCCAATAAAATTGTTAGGAATTACTGAAATTGTACACTTAAAAATTCAGGACAATAGTTAATAACAAGTGGCCTGTGAAGATTGGTTATTATTGTGGTGGTGGTGGTTGTTACCATTATTATCCATAGTAGTGGTAGGTATACAGTGTAGTTTAGAGGTGCTGCTGCTGCTGCTGCTAAGTCGCTTCAGTCACATCTGACTCTCTGCAACACCATAGACAGCAGCCCACCAGGCTTCCCTGGGATTCTCCAGGCAAGAACACTGGAGTGGGTTGCCATTTCCTTCTCCAGTGCAGGAAAGTGAGAAGTCAAAGTGAAGTCGTTCAGTCGTGTCCAACTCTTAGCGACCCCATGGACTGCAGCCTACCAGGCTCCTCCGTCCATAGGATTTTCCAGGCAAGAGTACTGGAGTGGGGTGCCACTGGCTTAAACATCTGGCATGCTTGAATTCTGGCTCTATCAAGTGGGTGAATTTTTGGCAAGATACTTAAGCTTTTGAAGGCACAATCTTCATCAGCGGCATGAGGATAATTCCCACCTCAGTAGTTTGTAGTGAAGATTTCAAAAATGCTCATGAAGGACCTGACATAGGCCATGGTCAATACTCAATAAATCATTATGTAAATAATTACTGTCTTCTTGTTTGAAAGACTTTGCTGCTTGTTTCTCTTTGATTCTAATTTTTTGGATTTATAAACATTCCCATCAAATTTAAAGTCCTTGACTTTTACAGATGACAGTGGTAAGGGAAGTTTGCTTCTATTTCCCCTATATCTAATAAATGTTTATTTTTACTAGTGGTCTTATACTCTATTTGTAAAACTATAAAATAGTATCTTCATACAGAATATTTTGCATAATGGAAATAGATGTCAGCCAGTGTGATTCCTCTCTTGACCTTGTTCATGCTCACACTTTTCAACATGTTGTACAGAATATAACTTTCTTTGGCTCAGACTCTGACTTAAAATAAGAATCAGTTTGGCCTACATATCAGTATCATGGACTAGGCCCTTGGTGACTGATAGCTATGTAGAATTCTGTCTTACTAGACTTATGAAAATAAGGATAAATTAGAATGTTTTCCTGATAAAGCAAATAACTTCAAAGAGTGTAATAAAATACAGCTGTGTTTGGATCTCTCTTCCTTTTGTCTTTTATGTAAATATTTTGAAGTAATTCTGGTTCAACTGCATGATCTGCATACATGGGACATGAATTTTTAAATTGTGAACTAAAGACTTTATTGAAGCATTTATTAAATTGCTTCTCTTTCCATGGGATTCCCCAGGCAAGAATATGAAAAATTATTGATAAAAATTCAATTACTTGTAAAAATGAACAAAATAATTATTTGTAGCTGAAATGGCACAGAATTTGATTACAGCATATCCCATAATTCCATAAAGAGTTGTAACCAGTTTAATTACACAAAGATACACTTTGAAAATAATTTATTTTGGCAAGATGACCAGTGTGGGGTGGGGAGGCTAAAACAAATGTTTCAATTTAGCCGTAAACAGAAAATGGAGCAGAAGTAAAAACAGGTGTCAATCACAACTGAAGAAGAGCCTTGCTAGAAAGGGAATCTGTTAACACAGGTGTTTTCAAAAGTCAAACAGTGGGGAAATTTTCATCTTGTTAAACAGACAAATATTTTTACATAGTTGTGATTACAAATGTAAGTCAAATCTTTATTTTACTTCTTAGCATAAAGTTGAATCTGTGTAAAGCTCTATGCTCAAAAGGATAAAGATTTTTTTTTTCTGTTAAACTGAGCATGTATAATGATTTCAAAAAATGTTGTTTGTAAAGTTGAAATCAAATTTTTTAAAAAAGTTTTGTTTCTCTCAACAACTACATTTGTTAAAATGTTTGTAGTAGCAAACTGTTCTCTCAAAATATTGACATATCTCTTGGTTGCTCAGTTAGCTTGCTTTTTCTAGTCTTTTGGTTTCAACTGTTTCAGTTTCTTACGTTTCACTTGTCTCTTGAAAGCCATGCTACTGCTGCTGCTGCTAAGTCGCTTCAGTCATGTCTGACTCTGTGCGACCCCATAGACGGCCTCCCACCAGGCTCCCCCGTCCCTGGGATTCACCAGGCAAGAACACTGGAGTGGGTTGCCATTTCCTTCTCCAATGCATGAAAGTGAGAAGCGAAAATGAAGTCGCTCAGTCATGTCCAACTCTTAGTGACCCCATGGACTGCAGCCCACCAGGCTCCTCCGTCCATGGGATTTTCCAGGCAAGAGAACTGGAATAGGGTGCCATTGTCTTCTCCTCTTGAAAGCCATATCAGGGATAAATATTTCCTTGGTGGCCCAGTTGGTAAAGAATCTTTCTGCAATGTAAGAGACCTGGGTTTGATTCCTGGGTTGGGACAATCCCCTGGAGGAGAGTGTGGAAACCCATTCCAGTATTCTTGCCTGGAGAATCCCATGGACAGAGGAGCCTGGTGGGTAAAAGTCCATAGGTTCGCAAAGAATCAGACATGACTGACGTGCCTTAGCATGCATGCCTGAAACACATAAATATTCTCTCTGGAAATCTTTTTAACTGGTGAATTTTACCTATCTATATTACATATATGGATCATTTTTACCATATTGTTTCATGCTCTCTATGTATATCATTTATCTATATTTGTTTTCTTCCCTCTTATAGGATAGATTATTTTTATTCTTATATGTTTCCATCAACTAGATTAAAATCTATGTACCCTCTTATTATAATCTTTATTACTACTCTTAAAATTTTACCATAAATATTTAATTTCAAAGTCTCAAATTCCGGGAGACAGAGGAGGACAGTGGAGCCTGCAGTGCTGTGGTCCATGGGGTCATAAAAAGTTGCACATGACTTAGTAGCTGAACAACAGCAACAAAAGTTAATCAATAGTTTCCTCTCACCACAAAGTGAAGGGAGAATCCTAATATTATTTTTAACTCTTATAAACTCTCATTAGGCTTTACAATTATGATTCTTTTAGTGTTTTATCTCTATTTTTCAGCCTCACACTTTAGGGTTGTTTACAATCTTTGAATCCAGCTAACTGTCCTTTCTACTAATTTCTCATTTTCTGTGTCATAGAATTTATTAAACCTTTTATCATGCAGTATACTAAGCATTAGGGATAAGAGAAAAGTACGTGATCCATCAAGAAATTTTACACTCGACTAAAAAGAATGTGATAGAGTTTTCATTAAAAGAATTCACTAAGAATAATTGAACACAGAGGATAATGTGGCTAAATAACCAGAATTACATATTACATTTGATTACTGTTTTTTTTTAATAAATAACTATTTTTAGATTTATTTCCATTATATATACATATGTTTTTACTCACAGTTCCTTCTTACATCTGAAGTTTTTTTCTACATGGATAATTATCTTGCAAACAGACACAATTTTATCCACACTCCCGCCCCTTTCCCTGGCCCTCAGACCTGACATATCTTCTAAAAGTTTATTGTCTTGTACTGGCTAGGGCCTCCAGTCTTTGTTCAATAGGAGTAGTGAGAGTGAACTTTCTGGCTTTATTCCTGATCTTAAAGAGAGAGCTTTCATTCTCTTACCATGTATGATATTATTGTAGGATCTTTTGTAGATGCCTTTTCACAGTTAAGAAAATTCTTTTCCAGTCCTGATTTTTCTGAGAATTGTTATTCTGCTTGTAAGTTGAATTTGGTTAAACTTTTCTTTAGCTCATTTTTATATGATTTTCTTCTTTCATCTGTTACATGGAAAAATATACTGACTTATTTTTTAATGTAGATTGATTTATAGTACAGATTACAGTTTATCTTGGTGAATATTCCATGTGAACCTGAAAAGATTATATATTCTATCAGTTGTTCTGTGAATTATTCTACACATGTCAATAAGTATCATAAAAATAGGTTGATAATGTTGGCCTGGCCTTCTATGTTGTATTGATTTTCCATTTGTTTTACCTATTACTGAAAAAGAAGTGTTAAAATCTCCAACCATAATTGTAGACGTGTCCATTTCTATTTTTAGTTCTATCAGTTTTTGTTTTATGTATTTTGAATTTCTATTATTTTATACATATACATTTAGGATTATTAGGCTTTTTGGTATATTACCACTTTACCATTATAAAATGTCTCCTTTTATTTCCAATAATACTCTTTTTTTGAAATTTGTTGTTGTTCAATCGCTAAGTTGTATCCGACTTTTTGCAGCCCTATGGACTGCAGCACGCCTGAGCTTCCTGTCTCTCACCATCTCCCAGAGTTTGCCCAAGTTCATGTCCATTGACTCAGTGATGCCATCCTTCTTGAAGTTTACTTTGATGTTAATATAACCACCTAGGTTTTCTTTTGATTACTATTTTCATGATATATTTCTTTTCATCCTTTTAATGTATTTATTGGTTTCTATTTAAAATGAGATTCTTAATAGATCACAGATACTTGTCTTATTTTTTATCCAGTCTGTCTTTAATTGACATGTTCAGAGTATTTATATTTAATATAAATATTGATACAGTTGGATTAAAGTCTACATTCTTTTTTCTAGTTGCTATTTGTTTTGTTTGTCATCTGTTCCTCTCATCTTAAATTTTTTTCTTGCTTGCTGTTGGATTATTTAAGTATTCCTTATGATTCCAGTTTAGGTCTACTATTTTTTTTTTTACTTCTTTTAAAAAGTTGTGTTTTCATTTTAGTAATTGCTCTAAAGTGTACAATAGAAATGTAACTAATTGTAATCTATCTTCAAATGATAATACAGCTTCACATGTCATCTAAGCACCTTACAACCCTTTGCTCTCTATTCCTTCCTCTCACTTTTTGTGAAATTTTTAAATGTTTTAAAAATAACATTTATTTCTTAAAAATTATGTGCATAATAGGAAAACAAAAACACATTTTATTCATGCATTTTAGTTGTATGCATTCTTAAAATATTCAGAATATTGTTACTATTTGTTTACATAAATAATCCACTGTGCTTTAGAGTAACTAAAACTAAGAAATATGCATTTTTATATTTACCTTAGAACTATTAACCTTATAAATTCTCTAAAGTTGTCTTGGGGTCCTCTGGGAACTCCAGAATCACACTTTGAGACTGGTTGACATAATCTATTAGGATTTATATAAGCTCCATTATTTTTTCTTCTAATTTTCAGTGTTTACTTATCTAAATTAGTGATTCCCTGGTGACTCAGACAGTAAAGAGTCTGCCCGCAATGCGGGTGACCTGGGTTCAATACCTGGGTGGGAAGATCACCTGGAGAAGGAAATGGCAACCCAGTCCAGTATTCCTACCTGGAAAATCCCATGGAGGATGGAGGAGCCTGGTAGGCTACACATCATGGGGTGGCAAAGAGTCGGACATGGCTGAGTGACTTCACTTTCACTTTTCATCTGAACTTGAAGACATCATTCTAACTTAGTACTCTACTTTTGGCAGCAGATGCAAAATATGTTTTTAATAGAAAGCATAATAGTTTGCCTTTGGAAGACTAAATCAAAATGAAACTGGAGCCGATTATACAGAGTGAAGTAAGCCAGAAAGAAAAACACCAATACAGTATACTAACACATATATATGGAATTTAGGAAGATGGCAATGACGACCCTGTATGCAAGACAGGGAAAGAGACACAGATGTGTATAATGGACTTTTGGACTCAGAGGGAGAGGGAGAGGGTGGGATGATTTGGGAGAATGACATTCTAACATGTATACTATCATGTAAGAATTGAATCGCCAGTCTATGTCTGATGCAGGATACAGCATGCTTGGAGCTGGTGCATGGGGATGACCCAGAGAGATGTTATGGGGAGGGAGGTGGGAAGGGGGTTCATGTTTGAGAACGCATGTAAGAATTAAAGATTTTAAAATTAAAAAAAAAATGTGCTAATAAAGGAGATGGACACCTATATAGTCCTAAGAAATATTTTTAAAGAACTAGTGACTTTATTACTATTTAGCACTGTGACCCATTTGTCATACACTCATAGCATTATTATATATTCTTTTATTTTTTAAGTTATAAGAGATATCATCATAGGAAGTAGTCCAGCTACTGGACCTTTTAATTTTACTTTGGGTGACTCAGTTTATCCCTTGAATGAGTTGAACCATTTCACTCCATTACGAAATGTCACGTAGCAGTTGGATTCACTAATGTGGAGAGACAGATCCTGTCAACCATGTAAAGGCTCTAGACGATCAGCTTAAGTCAGTCTATCTCTTAGTCGCTCACAAAATGTATACTTTCAAATGGAAATAAAGAACATGTGAAATACACCTTCTACTATGCAGACATGGTACAAGGCTCCTACCAATTATATTTCCTGCATATATCAATGGCAATATACTTTGAAATACGTGAAATAGGTAAGACTGTTAGGACAAATTTTATCTAAAGATTTTCTAAAAATGTTTTTTGATTCTCTGATTTTTGTTTCTAAAACATGTCATCTTCTGTTACCTATATTCTTTTTGGTATTCTTTATTATCAGTTTTTCATCATTAGGGAAAAAGTTATAAAATATCTTTGTGCCTCATCATTATTTGATGGAAACATTTTTCTTTTGGCTTTCAAGAAATTGCCAGTTTTAATATGATTCTATAAATTTAAATGGTTTATAGTTTGCAGGTTTCCAGAAATGTTGATATGAATTAAAATTTTTACACAAAAATATAATAGTATGTAATTTAAAAAATAACATGTTAAAATATAATAATTACAATCTACTGAATCAGTCTGTTTGTAAGTATAAAATTCTAGCACTGGATAATAGATGTGAACTGTAAAGTAAGGCATTAATCTCAGAATAATTACTTTTTAACCTCTAAAAAATCTATTATAAAGAGCTTAAATATATATTTGAGATAATTTTCATGTTTATGGAATAGATGGCTCAGTTCAGTTCAGTTGCTCAATCATGTCTGACTCTTTGTGATCCCATGGACCACAGCACGTAAGGCCTCCTTGTCCATCACCAGCTCCCGGAGTTTACCCAAACTTGTGTCCGTTGAGTCAGTGATGCCATCCAACCATCTCATCCTCTGTTGTCCCCTTCTCCTCCTGCCCTCAATCTTTCCCAGCATCAGGGTCTTTTAAAATGAGTCAGTTCTTCGCATCAGGTGGCCAAAGTATTGGAGTTTCAGATTCAGCATCAGTCCTTCCAATGAATATTCAGGACTGATCTCCTTTAAGATGGACTGGTTGGATCTCCTTGCAGTCCAAGGGACTCTCAAGAGTCTTCTCCAACACCAGAGTTCAAAAGCATCGATTCTTTGGCACTCAGCTTTCTTTATAGTCCAACTCTCAAATCCATACATGACTACTGGAAAAACCATAGCTTTGACTAGACTGACCTTTATTGGGCTACATAAATGATAACTATGTATTTGCAAAAGTATTACAGAATACTATATCACAGTAATAAAAATGTCAAGTTTAACACATTTACAAATTAAAATCAAAGTAATATTTTTAAAAAATTGCAAACATCTTTGCTTGCTTTTCAGAGACATCCTTGAGCTTCAAGCAATCCTATCAAATCTGCTTAAAGATGTGAGAGATATCATTTAATCCTATAAGGATATGATTTCTTATAATGTTATAAATCCTTTATGAATTATTCTGTTTAACTAGCTAAAGATGAATTTTTAATGGGTACTCATTTTCTAATGTTATTTTCAAGGAATCTGGAAAACATTTCCCATTTTATTTTAAACATTTCAATTTACTTTAACAGGTAGCTGAAATTAAATTCTAAATCTTGGGACAAATGACAACATCTTTCAAGTAGATTTTTGTTTGTTTGTTCTGTTAGTCATTTGTTGTCATATAGCAAATTACTCCAAATTTAAAGGCCCCAAACAACAGATTATTATTTCATAGTTTCGGTGCATTAGGAATCTGAGTACAGCTTAGCTGAGGACTTCTGGTTCAGAGTCCCATAATTCAGTTGTTGACTGGAGCTGTGCTCTCATCTGAATGACTGGCTGAGATAAAAATCTATTTTTAAGCTCCTTCATGTGGTAGTTGGAAGGATTTAGTTCCTCATATAGGATAGTTTGGCCGAGGGCCTCTATTCCTGCTTGCTGTTGGCTAGAAGGCTTTCAAAGGCCCTTGCTACATGGGTCTCCCTATAGGTGACCTTATAATATGACAGATAAACTCCATCAAAGAAAATAAACAAGAAAGTAAGAGAGGAATGCAAAATGCACTATCATTTTATAACCTCTCCTTGGGAGTGACATCCCATCAGTTTGCTATATCTTATTCATTAGAAGAGAATTACTTGGACCTCCCTGGTGGTCCAGTGGTTAGTAATTTGCCTTGCACTGCAAGGGATGCAGGCCCCATCCCTGGTCTGAGAACTAAGATCCCACACGCCAAGGGGCAACTAAGCATGTGTGACACAAGAGAGTCTGTGTACCTCAATGAATGATCCCTCATGACACAACTGAGACTTGACATGGTCAAATAAATAATTAATTACTTTTTAAAATAAGGAAGAGAATTACTAAGTCTTGTTTATATTCAACAGGAAAGGGTTACATAAATCTGTGAATACAAGGAGGTGGCTATCATAAGAGGCCATGTTAGAAGCTTTCTACCACATTCGATTAAGACTCTTGAGTTTCTTACATACAGAAAGAAGAAATTTAAAATGAAGCTGTGTTAAAAGTTTTCTACCACACTTGTTTAAGACTTTGAATTTCTTACATGTAGAAAGAAGAAATTTAAAATGAACCCACATTTGGTAAATTTTGAAGTAGATGCAGTAAAGGAACAGTATTTTGTTTCTTTAAAAAGTATATGGTTTTATTGTTCAAAATAAATATCAAAATTTATCTCTTACCTATTTTTTAATTTAAATTTATTTATTTTAATTGGAGGCTAATTACTTTACATTATTGTATTGGTTTTGCCATACATCAACATGAATCTGCCACAGGTGTACATGTGTTCCCCATCCTGAATCCCCCTCCCACCTCCCTCCCCATACCATCCCTCTGGGTCATCCCAGTGCACCAGCCCCAAGCATCCTGTATCCTGCTTCGAACCTGGACTGGTGATTCATTTCTTATATGATATTATACATGTTTCAATGCCATTCTCCCAAATCATCCCACCCTCTCCCTCTCCCACAGAATCCAAAAGCCTGTTCTATACATCTGTCTCTTTTGCTGTCTTGCATACAGGGTTATCATTACCATCTTTCTATATTCCATATATATGCGTTAGTATACTGTGTTGGTGTTTTTCTTTCTGGCTTACTTCACTCTGTATAATCAGCTCCAGCTTCATCCACCTCATTAAAACTGATTCAAATGTATTCTTTTTAATGGCTGAGTAATACTCCATTGTGTATATGTACCACAGCTTTCTTATCCATTCTTCTGCTGATGGACATCTAGGTTGCTTCCATGTCCTGACTATTATAAACAGTGCTGCGATGAACACTGGGGTACACGTGTCTCTTTCAATTCTGGTTTCCTTGGTGTGTATGCCCAGCAGTGGGATTGCTGGGTCATAAGGCAGTTCTATTTCCAATTTTTTAAGAAATCTCCACACTGTTCTCCATAGTGGCTGTGCTAGTTTGCATCCCACCAACAGTGTAGGAGGCTTCCCTTTCCTCCACACCCTCTCCAGCATTTATTGCTTGTAGACTTTGGATTGCAGCCATTCTGACTGGCATGAAATGGTATCTCATTGTGGTCTTGATTTGCATTTCTCTGATAATGAGTGATGTTGAGCATCTTTTCATGTGTTTGTTAGCCATCTGTATGTCTTCTTTGGAGAAATGTCTATTTAGTTCTTTGGCCCATTTTTTGATTGGGTCATTTATTTTTCTGGAATTGAGCTGCATAAGTTGCTTGTATATTTTTGAGATTAGTTGTTTGTCAGTTGCCTCATTTGCTATTATTTTTTCCCATTCTTATTTTACCCTTTTCTTTTTGGTGGCATGAATTTATAGAGGACAAAATGTGTAATATATTTCTAATGCTTTTGCCACTTCCTACAAATGCAGTGCTTGATCTGCTTGAATTCAATTGAACAACATGTATTTATGGGTCAGAAAGCCCTAGGGAAGTGTTCTATTTTAACATGACTACACTTTCAAGATTATGACTTGGAGATTCTCAATGAACTATTGACAAGCCCTTAGGTTTCTAATGTGCCCAAATTTGTATTAACTAATCTATATATTAGGGTCAAGAGAGAAACATTTCTATGTGTGCTTAGTCTAAATTCTCCATGATAGATGCTAGAAAATCTTTGACATGCCTACATTTGCTTTTTAAATAATTATTGGTCTGTCAAATGAATTTCAGCTTTTAATTTGTACAAAAGGCAAAACTATAAAAATAGAGACCAACTGATTTTATTTAAAAAGTGGTTAAAATTCTCTTCAACTTGATATTAGTTCTCCAGTGCACTGATTTCTCTTCAAGTTCATTAACATTTTCTCTTGAAGAGTGATAATAATAGCTTTTGTCCTGTCATTAATGTTAGCTGTCATTAATGTGAATCAGTCACTATGGCAAGGAATCCCAGAGCCAAGTCAGTCAACTATAAAATATAAGACTATCCAAACTAGAGCCTCATTAGATAGCGCTTCATTAGATTTAATGCTTGTCTCATGGCACAGCTTCATAATTTGAATACAGAGGTTCCCAGACATTGCATTCTGTGACTTGATACCGCTAAATGCTCATCAAAGTGCCTTAATCTGTCTAAAATATTTGTAATGAACCTAGATTTACATCTCCTGGAATTAGCACTTAGGATGACCAATGACTTCTTATATTATTCATCACTTCTTGCTTCCCATTAGCACAATTAACTGCTGTTCCACCCCAAATGATGAGAATAGTTTCAAACTATTTAACAATGTGGATTGAGCAAAAGAGCTGTTAATTTTGTGTGACAGAGATTCAAAGGATTGTGAATCCTACAGTTGGGTGATAATTTATAAAGTTGATACAAGTGGCTATGATTGCAAAAATTATTCTTCTGCTAATCAGAACAGATTTTAGTAGGATAATATTGATAGCTAAACTGCTCCTCTATCATAGTTTGAAACTAAAATTGAAGTAAGCTCCACATATTTCATTAATTCTTATTTTATTTTTATTCATAAAATCATATCTGCACTATGTTTTCCCTTTACATCTTCCAAGATTGTGTTTAAAAGTAATTTTCTCTATTTAAAATGAGATTTATATGATCAGACTTTCTTTGATGTTGTTCAGATGTTTTCAGAAGTACCAGTTAGGGATTGCTATTCCCTAGAATGCAATTAAGAAGCATGTATATTTTAATATTCTCCCTCCTTCTCTACTCTTTTGTCATTTAACTTCTTATTTTCCAGAATTTATAACTTATGAGTCCATTAGCCTGAACTTTATTACTCTGTCAACTTCTGACATTTAAAATTCTTCTTATTGGTGAAAAAAAAATGATGAATCAATGGATTGGAGAGTCTAATAAGGCTAGCTCTGTGTGTGTGTGTGTGTGTGTGTGTGTGTGTGTGTGTGTGTGTGTGTGTAGTCAGACTTATACAGTTAATAAGCAGGAAGAAAATCTTGGAATAGAGATTTCAGGAATGATGCAGTTGGTGGTTGTGGCAAGAGTAAGTTTTTTCCAAAGGAAGTGAGTACCAGAGGTGACGGCAAGGATATCCAGAAATTGAGAGGGCAGGGATTTATCTATATTGTTGTAAAAAAAAAGTACTATAAGTATGGGTAAAAGAAGGGGAAATCATAGAGTAAGTGCCAAAGGCATCAATACATTAAGAAGTAACTAGGTAATTAGGAGATTGCCTAGTAATTAGGAGATTACCTAGTCATTAGGACAGCAATAAGCAGAGGGAGAGATTGGTATACTCTGGAGGCTTACGATGACTCTACATGTAGTTCAGGGCATATTTCTACCACTCCTGTTTGCAGGACAGAAATTATCAACTCTGGTATTTCTTGCATTGCTCTCACAGGCCTTTCTTATTGTGTTATGCTGTCCTGTTTTCCTTTACGATTATTTTAAGCACATTTAATTGTGGGCTAACACCAGAAATTCAAAGAATGAAAAGAGGAGGAAAAAAGAAATCATCTATAAAAAAGAATTCAGTAGAGCTTTGTTCCTTTAGGAGCAAATCAAATACTTTTGATAAATTGTGATTTTTATAACAATTATCCTTTGGATTCCCAAATCTTTGCATCTTCCATTACCCATCTAGCTCCAAACTCACCAATCCAATTCCTCTGTGGATGTTAACCATGTAAGATCAATTACCTTAAAACCCCTAAATGGAATAAACTCAATGACATTTACTGTACATTTAGCCATTTACACCTTTTCATCAATCTTACAATGCTTCTTGAATTGCAATTAAAACCTATGATAAATAAAGATGCTGAAGTGTCAAGCAGCATTTTTAATTATTTAACATTTAGATTTTTGTCAGTGCCCCCCAAAATAAATATCAGTGCAAAGAAATAGAGGAAAACAGTAGAATGGGAAAGACTAGAGATCTCTTCAAGAAAATTAGAGATACCAAGGGAACATTTCATGCAAAGATGGGCTCGATAAAGGACTGAAATGGTATGGACCTAACAGAAGCTGAAGATATTAAGAAGAGATGGCAAGAACACATGGAAGAACTGTACAAAACAGATCTTCATGACCCAGATAATCATGATGGTGTGATCACTCACCTAGATCCAGACATCCTGGAATTTGAAGTCAAGAGGGCCTTAGGGGGCATCACTATGAACAAAGCTAGTGGAGGTGATGGGATTCCAGTTGAGCTATTTCAAATCCTAAAAGAGGATGCTGTGAAAGTGCTGCACCCAATATGCCAGCAAATTTGGAAAACTCAGCAGTGGCCACAGGACTGGAAAAGGTCAGTTTTCATTCCAGTCCCAAAGAAAGGCAATGCCAAATAATGCTCAAACTACCACACTGTTGCACTCATCTCATATGCTAGCAAACCAATGCTCAAAATTCTCCAAGTCAGGCTTCAACAATACATGAGCTGTGAACTTCCAGATGTTCAAGCTGGTTTTAGAAAAGGCAGAGGAACCAGAGATCAAACTTCCAACATCTGCTGGATCATGGAAAAAGCAAGAAAGTTCCAGAAAAACATCTATTTCTGCTTTATTGACTATGCCAAAGCCTTTGACTGTGCAGATCACTATAAACTGTGGAAAATTCTGAAAGAGATGGGAATACCAGACCACCTGAGCTGCCTCTTGAGAAACCTATATGCAGGTCAGGAAGCAAGAGTTAGAACTGGATGTGAAACAACAGACTGGTTCCAAATAGGAAAAGGAGTACATCAAGGCTGTGTATTGTCACCCTGCTTATTTAACTTATATGCAGAGTACATCATGAGAAACGCTGGGCTGGATGAAGCACAAGCTGGAATCAAGATTGCCAGGAGAAATATCGATAACCTCAGATGTGCAGATGACACCACCCTTATGGCAGAAAGTGAAGAAATAAAGAGCCTCTTGATGAAAGTGAAAGAGGAGAGTGAAAAAGTTGGCTTAAAGCTCAGCATTCAGAAAACTAAGATGATGGCATCTGGTCTTACCACTTCATGGCACATAGGCAAACAGTAGAAACAGTGTCAGACTTTTATTTTTTTGGGCTGCAAAATCACTGCAGATGGTGACTGCAGCCCTTAAATTAAAAGACGCTTACTCCTTGGAAGAAAAGTTATGACCAAACTAGACAGCATATTCAAAAGCAGAGACATTACTTTGCCAACTAACGTACAACTAGTCAAGGCTATGGTTTTTCCAGTAGCCATGTATGGATGTGAGAGTTGGACTATAAAGAAAGCTGAGCACTGAAGTGTTGCTGTTTTTGGACTGTAGTGTTGGAGAAGACTCTCGAGAGTCCCTTGGACTGCAAGGAGATCCAACCAGTCCATCCTAAAGGAGATCAGTCCTGGGTGTTCTTTGGAAGGAATGATATTGAAGCTGAAACTCCAATACTTTGGCCACCTGATGAGAAGAGCTGACTCATTTGAAAAGACCCTGATGCTGGGAAAGATTGAGGGCAGGAGGAGAAGGGGATGACAGAGGATGAGCTGGTTGGATGCCATCACCGACTCAATGGACATGAGTTTGCGTATACTCCAGCAGTTGGTGATGGACAGGGAGGCCTGGTGTGCTGCCATCCTTGAGTCGCACAGAATCAGCTATGACTGAGCGACTGAACTGAACTGAAGGTTTTTGTGTTGACTTTTCAAAGGAATGTTAATGAACTAAACTCAAATACAGTCACAATCTCCAGAAGAGTGTTAATTTCTAGAAAACTTTGAAAGTGAAACAGGAATTTTTAACATTTTTGTGCTGACAGTTTTTTAACACATGGTTATTTGGTTAACCTGAAGCTCAGATTCTAGACGCTGTATTTTAAATAGACAAAAAGGCTGCTAACTGAGCAAAACCTTTAAGCTCCAATCTTTTTGATGAGGCAAGGTAAGCCAGAGCTTACATTTGAGGCCAAATCTATTCTCTTTGAGGCTAAGAATGGCATTCTTAATCTGTGCAATTTTCTGGATGTGGTTGATATAAAATCAAACAAGAATGCACTTTACACAGCATAGTCAATACTTTGAATAACATCAATGTTTTACAGTCACTATTATATAAAGATTTATTTTTAGCTCTTGGGTATTGATTCTGGATTTTTAATGTGTATTCAGAGTGTTCTGTTGCTAAAATGGTCACTTCTAATTAATATTATTGTTTTAAAGTCAAGGATTGCTTAGGGTTGTAAACAAGTATTTGGGTTATTTATAATTATAATATTTTGAGACTTGAAACAGACTTGGAGGACAAAAAAAGGGAGGATATCTCAGCTATAAAACCCAAGAAAGATGGGTATACAGTGCAAACCCTTTTGAGAGGTCTGTGTCTATGGTTGTTTTAACATTCCTTCCTTTAAAAAGTTTTAAAACTATGTTTTGCTTTATGAAGATTTTCTGAAATACTATGGGGAATATCTTACCCAAATTTTATTCTGTCTGATTTTGGTTATTATGGAATATTTTCTGAAGAAAATTGGAAAAAGAAGTGAGATCACACAGTAACTTGTCCATAATATTTTCCTTTGGTTTTGGAGGAAGGCAATGGAGACAGCACCAAGATGAGGAAGATGACAGCTAGCCTTCTCTATGAGCTGTGTCTCAGACTATGCTTTTACTGTTATTATGTGTCACTGAGAATTCTCTGTTTCTCACTGAAGCCATTTTAGTAACATTCTCTGTGAACTCCCTGATTTTCATTTTCTTCCATTCTTTCAGCCACTCCTTCAATCACCACCAAATTTTAATTACAGAGTTTATCTTCTAAACTCTGCAAAGGCTTGTTAAAGTTCCTAAAATAAATTCTGGACTCTGCACTAGAATGCAGACTCAGGATCTGCTACAACCTTTCTCTGCAAACTTGCCTGGAAAGATTGGATATCAAAGGCAACACTTGTCTTCACAATGTCATTCTGATGGGTTTACATGTTGTGCATACAATGTGGTTATTCTTTTATTTTTATCTTTTAAGCTAGCAGTTCCCATGGTAAGGGAAAGGGAAAATATTTTGTAAGGGTTTATGTAAAATTCTAGACCCCAGTAAAGGAGTAGCTAACTCTATTTCAGGAACTTGGGTCCTTGATTCATTTTATAGAACTGAAGCAAACTTATCTACACCTCTTCATCCTCAAGGATAAACAGGGAAATGTGACAGCTCTATTTTCTTCAAAAAGTTGTTTTATGGATTAGTGAGGCAATATTCTTGAGAGTGTTTTGAACACTGAATATAGGTTATGTAAATGTAGATTATAATAAGGGTAGGCAGAAAAATTAGTTGGTTTACAGCATAGTGAAAAAAATAATGAATTCAGTAGAAGCAACCCATTATGAAGAGACATCTAGGAGGACTCCAAAGCAACTGTTTACTCCTATTTGCAAAACAACCTTGAAAATTCATTACCTGACCTCACTGGATGCATCGATAAATTGTGCTGTATTTGGAAAAGCCTGAGGGAAATGAGGCATTACCAGTGTACTGGCAATGTTTACAAGGTCTGCAACAGTAGGACAAATGTTTTCATTGTGTAGAGGGTCTGTGTTGTAACACAGTATAATTAGGTTTGGTCTGGTTTCATTTTCAATTAAAGTGATCAGCTTAATTCACTTTTCTTCCAGTTACTAGCAAGGTAAATTTGATAATATTTCAGGCTTGTTAACAGTGTATTCTTGTTCCTTGTAACTTTTTAAGATATAGTTTTATTTCTCTGGTTTACTAAATGTAAATATATTTCTTGCCTTATTGTAGTGAAAGTGTTAGTTGCTCAGTCATGTCAGACTCTGCACCCCATGAACTGTAGGTGGAATTCTCCTGTTGGTGGAATTCTCCAAGCAAGAATACTAGCTATTCCCTTCTCCAGAGGATCTTCCCAACCCAAGGATCGAACCTGGGCTTCCTGCATTGCTGGCAGATTCTTTACCATCTGAGCCACAAGGGAAGCTTGCCTTTTGTAGATAAGCAGGCAGACTTAAGGTGGTCAGCCATTACTGAGGGCCTACTATGTCAGGACAAGACAGAAAACAAGAGAAACTATATGAAAGAACTTGCTGGGCTTTGAATAGGAGTTCAGAACAGCAAATTCATAATGTGCTTGAAAGAAGCAGAAATTGAGGCTGTATAGAGTAGTTACATGGAGGAGGGCATGGCAACCCACTCCAGTATTCTTGCCAGGAGAATCCCCATGGACAGAGGAGCCTGGCAGGCTATAGTACTTGGGGTCACAAAGGGCGACATGGCTGAGCAGTTACGCACACCACAGAATGGTTATCAACAGATTCTAGAGGGCCACTGATGTTACATTCTGGAGTTTCCATTTTATCTTTAGATGACGGAAAAACAAAAAACTTTGAAAATAATCAGAAGTATGATTTTTAAAATTCACTTTATTGGTAATATTTAAGTGAAGCCATGTCTATCCCCAACTCCCTTAATACTAAGACATAAAATGGTTAAACAACATGATGTTATTGATTCACTAACTGTGGCAAGTGGCTTGGGAGGCAGTCAGTACACTTCTGAGTTGGAGAAGGGGAGAAGGCAAGAGATTGGGTCTAATCACCTTACATACAAACTGATGACAAACTGTCAAATAAACCAAATGATCTTTGCTAGAATGAATGCCACCTATTTATGGAATGCTTTTTATGAGATGTACCTAGTTGTCTTGAGAGTCCCTTGGACTGCAAGATCAAACCAGTCAATACTAAAGGAAATCAACCCTGAATATCATTTGGAGTCAAATTAGAACAATATATATGTTCATCAGTGATATTGGCCTGTAGTTTTCTTTTTATGTGGCATGTGAGACAGCAAAAGAGACACAGATATATAGAACAGTCTTTTGGACTCTGTGGGAGAAGGCGAGGGTGGGATGATCTGAGAGAATAGCATTGAAACATGTATATTATCATATGTGAAGCAGATCACCAGTCCAGGTTTGATGCATGAGACAGGGTGCTCAGGGCTGGTGCACTGGGATGACCCAGAGGGATGGGATGGGGAGGGAGGTGGAAGGGGGGCTCAGGATGGGGAACACATATACACCCATGGCTGATTCATGTCAATGTATGGCAAAAGCCACTACAATATAGTATAGTAATTAGACTCCAATTTAAAAAAAAAGTTTATTTAAAGGCAAAAAAAGAAAGATTAAACTATAAAATTTTCACAAGTTTACATTTAATTCTCTTGGCCTATAGAAAGTAGACTGATCAAAATAGAGCTAATAATAAATTCCAAAATGTTCTTTTTTTTTTTTCTCCAAAAATGTTCTTAATTGTTGGGACCATTAGCAGAAGCTAACTAGCAGAATTTGGATTCTGAACTAGGAAATTTTAATGAATGTCTGTAGTTAACACATCAGACCACACCAGAATTGTTAATTCCTCTTGCACATGAACTTCATATGAGAAAGTAAACATTATTTCCAACCTAAAAAGCAAAAAAAGAAAAATATATAAACAGAGTGATGAGATAAAAGAATAAAATTCTTATTCTTTCCCCCAAACTTGTATCAAACTCTTACAATGTTTTGCCTGTTGTTATTGTTCATTCCCTAAGTCGTGTCCAGCTCTTTGTGACCCCATAGACTGCAGCACACCAGGCTCCTCTGTCCTCCACTATTTCCCAGAATTTGCTCAAATTTATGTCCATTGAGTCGGTGATGCTATCTAACCATCTCATCCTTCAGTTCAGTTCAGTCGCTTAGTCGTGTCTGACTCTTTGCAACCCCATGAATCGCAGCACACCAGGCCTCCCTGTCCATCACCAACTCCCGGAGTTCACTCAGACTCATGTCCATCGAGTCGGTGATGCCATCCAGCCATCTCATCCTCTGTCATCCCCTTCTCCTCCTGCCCCCAATCCCTCCCAGCATCAGAGTCTTTTCCAATGAGTCAACTCTTCACATGAGGTGGCCAAAGAACTGGAGTTTCAGCTTTAGCATCATTCCTTCCAAAGAAATCCCAGGGCTGATCTTGTTCAGAATGGACTGGTTGGATCTCCTTGCAGTCCAAGGGACTCTCAAGAGTCTTCTCCCAACACCACACTTCAAAATCATCAATTCTTTGGCGCTCAGCCTTCTTCATAGTCCAACTCTCACATCCATACATGACTACTGGAAAACCTATAGCCTTGACTAGACGGACCTTAGTTGGCAAAGCAATGTCTCTGCTTTGAATATGCTATTTAGGTTGGTCATAACTTTTCTTCCAAGGAGTAAGCGTCTTTTAATTTCATGGCTGCAATCACCATCTACAGTGATTAGGTCAGTTGTAATAGGAGGAAAGAAAAAAATGGCGGTGGCGGTGGTGGTTTAGTTGCAAAGTCATGTCCGACTCTTAAGACACTGTGGACCGTAGCCTGCCAGGCTCCTCTGCCCATGGGATTCTCCAGGCAAGAATATTGGAGTGGGTTGCCATTTCCTTCTCCAGGGAATCTTCCTGACAAGGGATTGAACCCGGGTCTCCTGCATTGCAGGAAGATTCTTGAGGGAAGCCCAAAATATGGTGGTAGATGCAAATTATTGTGTAGATTTGTAGTTGGAAGAAAATTATGTTCTTGCCTAATGACTCCTCTTAGTATGAGACAGTCAATGCACTAAACTCATGGGTTTTGGGAAATTTATGGAGACCAATTAAGGTATGAAATAATCATCTTGTAAAAGAGAAAGACAAACTTCCTTAAAATCTGAAAGAGGAGTGAAGAACAGTTTTGTTACCAGATTGAATGTTCTCATTTTCAATCTCTTGTCTCCACTCAGCTTTATATCCACAGCATTTAAAATGGGTGCTTAGATCTTAACATGGTTTTATCCCTGTCTTTCTTCTTTATTATCTATCCTCTAGATTCATTCTTTAGATGTTAGGCATTCAAGCAACTTTCACTGTTTTGATATATAGGCCTCATATCCTTGATCCTGAATCTAAATTTGATTTTTAACAGTATGGTAGAAGAAATGAGTTCCATATTTTTGTCAGAAAAGAATTTGTTAGTATGAAAGTTCTTTTTCACAAGCAAGACTCAAACAAGAAAACATAGTCAAAAGATCGTAAGCTTTTTTGACTACCAAACAGTGGAATTACAGACTAAATTTAGGTAGAGAACAGACAGTGAGTTAATTAGCATATTGTTGGTATGTATATAAAAAATTTCTGTGCGTATATGTCATTTCCTATTAGTGTTTCTAACAAATTGAATTTTCTAATAAAAATGTAGTAAGCAAATAAAATTTTCCATTTAAGAATTGTAGGAAAAACTGTAGTGTAAAAAAAAAAACAACTGTAGGAAATAAAAAATAATAAAGCAGAAGTAACAAAAGTAGAATACTATAAGAGAGCTTTTATCTTTCAACAAATAAAATAGTCCCAATTCTATTTCATTATGATAAGATAGGGTATATATATATCTGTGTAAGAGGGACCTTAACCTCATAAGCTGAATGCTCTTTATTCATTGTGTTTTATGGTACTGGTATGTACATAGCCTTCTAATAACACCTTTATTTTAAAACCAAAGGTAGTGAGTATTTCAGTAGTTTATATTCTCAACAATGCTTATAAAAATAATATATTTTTTATTAATTTCTTGATTATGAAAAATGTCAAGGTTTCTCATTAAATACTCTCTTGACTTTGGCTTACTGTTTTCAAAAATAACTTCAAAAAATGTATTTTGGGGCACATAATATATGTGCATATTTTATTTTCACACATTAACACCATCTTGAAACCATAAGAATTCCATTATTTTTTGTTTCCACAATCTTTTCCAACTGTTTCCAAACACATGTTGTGTATTTCTACAAGATCAACCTCTTTGTATTTCTTTGAAAAGTGTATCTTAAGGAACATTTCCTCAGCATTATTGACACATACAAACAAATCCTTTTGTCAGTATTATTATGAAACCTTGAAAATTTCAATTTCCAAGATTCCTGTTATGTTATAGCTGCAGAAGGTATTTTGCAATTTTTGTCTTGTTCTGGTCTGTTTTCCTCCTTTCTTTACCTATTGTATACATCCTCATCTTTACTGCCTAGGATAAAATTAAAAGCTATAATTTTAATATAGAATCATTACTCTAATAACTATAATAGCCTATTGTGGTTAGGTCTACATAAATAGGTATACTCTTGCTGACTTGGGGATTATAAACACCTTTTATTTACTTAATAAATTTGGAAATCAAATTTATTAGAAATATCATTGCTTTAAACTCTGCTTTAAGTATGTCTGAAAATTTACATTAATTTCCTTTGGGAACCAAGAAACCAAGAAATGGCAAGGCTCGAGTGTATTTTCTGTATCAAATGTTACAGAAGCATATTGATAGCCATAGATAGGCAGATTTTCTGCAAATGAAACTAGACCCCTTATGATTCATCATACCTTCTTCTGTTAAGTTAATGGATTGCTAAGAACTTGAATGATTTTGAAGACAGAATAGGTACTTCAAAACACTTCGTATTAACGTAATAAACTGTTATTAGCATCATATACAAATCCAAAGATAGTAGTTACTGATAGGCACCACTGAGCTTTGCCAATGGTAATGTTTTTTTGAAGGATCAGTTTTGTAATATAGATTAATAAATCCCGTAAATTATAAATTTTAAGTGTCTACCTCTCACACATGTTATTCTAGGTGAAAGACCTAGATTTCCTAGTTATGTTTGGTCTTAGTCCTAATGTTCTTTGGTCTATAATGCCAAAACAGTCTTGCAGCGTACAACAAAATGACATAAAATAGATTACAAGAGAAAAACTTAAATTCTATGGCAAAATTGCTGTGAGTCTATATCCTCAGTAGCTTTTATTAGGTCTCATCTATGAAGGGGTGTTACAAAATAATAAGATCACTCATTCTTTATGCATTGATCTGTATGCATTTACTGGTATGACGTGTATGGTAATATTTTTATGATGGTACAAAAATGATATCTTTCTCTGGCAGATAAGAAGTTACCAGTAATCATTTTATCTTATTTCTTGACCCTGAACATGATGGGTATGACTAAGCCCTTACTTTTTCCTAAGATTAATTACATCCCTGCACTTTGGAATGCACTGTTGCAAACAATGCACATCAGAAAGCAGGATTTTTTATTTGAAGTGAAGTGGGTTAAGAAAAATTCTTTTCTTAAACCATCTATTGAAGAACCCACTTGTAAAAGTCTTGGTGGTTTGGGAGCAACTTAAAACATGATGTATAGTGGGCCGGTATTTGGAGACTGACCATTGGATGCAAGCAGATTAAAAAATGCATGAGGTATCCAAGGGAATGAAATAGGTAAGCTGATCTATTTCTTATGTCAAGCATAGGAAATGGATAAATATTAAAAAAAAAAAAAAACTTCAACAGCATCCATATTGGCTATCAATACTGAATTTCTAATGTCATTCAAGACCTTACATGGTTTGGGATCTATCTCTCTTTGCCGTTTGTCTTTTGTTACTCCAGCCCATGTCCCTGATACTTTAGCTTAACTGTACAATCCAAAAATGTGCCCTGTATTTTATATCTCTAAATATTTCACTGCCACTTTCCTTCTGGGAAAATTTCCCCCACTGCGTGTCAGAATGCACTTCCTCCGCAATTGGTCTAGAGAAATCCCAACCTTAGAGAGATTAGGTTCCTTTAGGTGAAACTGCAAATAGTCTTTAAAAATATCTTGCAATTACATGGACAGTATATTTCCATATATATATAATATATATTTATGTAGCACTATCTTGTTTGACAGGAGTTTTGATTAAAATGATACAAATGGAGAAGAATTGACATTTAGAATAAGGGAGATAATTATTCTGTTTAAACAAGCATATGCACAATCACATCACAACTTCTGTGTTGTTGAATGCTTGGTTTAAAGATTAATTTTGCTGTCAAGGCATTAAGCTTTGTAATTTAAGACAAATTAGATACTGGGTTTTCGGTCTGACATGTCTATTGAAACTGTTACATATAAATAACCTCCAATGTCCCCCATCCACTTCTTTTTAACAAGTTGAGGTTTCTTTATTCTTTATTATGTTTTAATTGACAATTTCTTATAGCAGAGTAATTTTTAGAGTGTTTTTATAGCTGTTCCTCATGTGCAGCAGAATGAGCCAACTGTGGAAGTAGACATAGATACATACTTTCAGGAAGAACAAGTACCATGAGCCCTCAATGGTCAAAGACCTGATAATAAACATTGCCAGTGTTAGAATAATGATTGCAATAATTCACTAAATCTATTTTCAAAATGTGTGTATGAGTATATACAAAAGTCAGTTTTGCATATATAATGAATCTTGTTAATGTGAATGAATGAAGATATTGTTGGATAAAATCTCAATTTACCTATCCAAAATGTTTACCTTAAAAATGAGACTGGGATTTGAAGAATATGAATCAATATAAATCAATAAAGTCTGAAAAGCTCAAAACAAAATGAGAGTGGAAATTGTCATTAAGAAAGGGAATTGCTAATGTTGGCCAAAGGTCATGGTATATTAGGCAAGATTGCTTTTATGGAAAACAACTTAACCATCAATCAAAAATGATAACAGTACATAGGATACAGTACAAATTTAGACATATGAGGTAATGGGAATTGAGATGAAGAAAGAAAAGAAAAAATAAGGTAAGAGGCCAGAGAAGAAAAGATAAATAGCCCAGACACATATTCATAGCTCCTCTGCTGCTGCTGCTAAGTCGCTTCAGTAGTGTCCGACTCTGTGCGACCCCACAGACGGCAGCCCACCAGGCTCCGCCGTCCCTGGGATTCTCCAGGCAAGAACACTGGAGTGGGTTGCCATTTCCTTTTCCAATGCATGAAAGTGAAAAGTGAAAGGGAAGTCATTCAGTCGTGTCCGACTCTTAGCGACCCCATGGACTGCAGCCTTCCAGGCTCCCCCATCCCTGAGATTCTCCAGGCAACAGTACTGGAGTGGGGTGCCATCACCTTCTCCTTCATAGCTCCTCTAGGTTTCCTATAATATACAAATTTTTATCTGTATTTTCTTAGATCCAGAATAAATGTACAGGGTCAATTTTGGCTCTGTTAATAGTAGATTAAATGCAGGATATATATTTCTTACCATGTATGAAAGCAAAAATAAGCTGTTTGTTGGTGTTAGCTTTCATTTCACTTGGCCTTCTTTTCATGGTCACAGGATGGCTTCTCACCTCCAAGTATCATATTCTCACAACAGTATCAAGGTAGGAAGCAGAAGGGGTGATTTGAGTGAACACTGCTTATGTATCTATTATTTCAATCTGTCATTTGTAGGAAGGGACCAGCACTTTCCTACACCACAGCATGTGCTTATGCGCTCAGTTGTGTCCAACTCTTTGTGACCCTGCAGACTGTAACCTGCCAGGATCCTCTGTCCATGGGATTATCCAGGTGAGAATGGAATAGGTTGCCATTTCCTTCTCCAAGGGATCTCCCAGACCCAGGGATTAAACCCATGTCTCTTGTGTCTCCTGTACTGGCAAGTGAATTCTTTACTACTGCACCACCTGGGAAGCCATACCACTGTACACTTACTTTTATTTAATCAGCCAAAACAAGGGTTGGGTCATTTCTTGTTGTGAATGAGAGGCTGGAAGAATTAGTACCTATAAAAAGAGGACAGGGCTATCGTGACTGGCTTAAACCAATTATGATTATCTTTTAGCACTGGTCACTATGCAATCTCAAAAAATTGCCAAGTAAGAAGCAGCAGAAAACGTCTATTGGCAGAAGCCCTAACAATTTCTATGACAAAAAAATATAACCTGAAAAATTAGTTGCATAGAGGTGCCAAATCATTAAAAAAATTTTATCTTGAATAAGTTAACAACAAAAATATGTGTTCCCAGCAAGAACTATAGAATGAATATAATATGGAGGACAGTATATTATACACATAGTCAAAGATTTACAAATGATTTTATTTTAATTTTTATTATTTTCATTTTTAAACTTTTAATTTCTCTAAACAAAAATAAAAAGCTTGCAAAAGCAGTTCACTGATTTCTCCCACCCCTGCCCCTTTTTTCTTGAGACTCCCAATCCGTTCTCAGAATCTATGAGAAGGCTTTTGTTTTGTTATATTTTGCTTTTAGATTTCACATATTAAGAGAGATTATATAGCATTTGTTCTTTCTCTGTCTGATTTATTTCACTGAGCATAATGCCCTTAAAATTTACCCATTAATTAATCCATCCATGGACATTAGTTGTTTCCTTCTCTAGGCTATTGCAAATAATGCTGCAGTGAGCATGGGGGTAGATTTATCTTTTCAAGTTAGTATTTTCATTTTCTTTGGATAAATACCTAGAAGTGGAATTGCTGGATAATATAGAGGTTCTATTACTAATTTTTGAAGAAATGCCATACAGTAAGTTCCTTACATACAAATGAGTTTCATTCTAAGAGTGCATTCATAAGTCCAGTTTGTTCATACAGCCAATAAAATTAGCCTGAAAGTGAAGTCGCTCAGTCGTGCCCGACTCTTTGCAACCCGTGGACTGTAGCCCACCAGGCTCCTCCATCCATGGGATTCTCCAGGCAAGAATACTGGAGTGGGTTGCCATTTCCTTCTCCAGGGGATCTTCCCAACCCAGGGACTGAACCCAGGTCTCCTGCATTGCAGGCAGATGCTCTAACCTCTGAGCCACCAGGGAAGCCCAAAATTAGCCTAGGTACTCAATTAACACAGGCTCCTATATAGTACTTTACTGTAATAGGTTTATAGTACTTTTCACACAAATAATACATCAAAAAATGAACACAAAAAATAAAGAAGACATTTTTAATCTTACTATACAGCACCTTGAAAAGTGCAGTAGTACAAGGAGCAAAGATGGCAGAGTGAGGCACGTTGAGGCTATCTGGCCTTTGGGCCAGGGACCAGGCCAGCTCCCCGGGGCTGAATTGCTTCTATGGGCCCATTTGTGAGGAAGAACAGTTTCCTTGCCACTTAGGTGCTTTTATAATCATCTCGAAAAGAAAACAAAATGCTGAACTTGGGATTTGGCAAATATTTCTATGTTGTCTCTTAGAGTGGGGTAGTCCTACTTCTGTCTGGTCACCTTTCCTATTCTTGAAATGTGGGTATCTTTTCTCAACACTTTACCTCCATGATTTGGATTGGAAAAGGCTGCTTTTCTTCTTGTTCCACCACTCATATTCAACACAGAGAAGCTCCTGGGGTGCAGTCATCTGCCAACTTCCATTGGAAGAAAGAAGCAACTGACATGTATCTTTAATTACTATTTGCTTAATCACAAAGAAATTATTTCAAAAGCTGAAGACTGATGTCTGGTTTTAAACAGATGCTTTGATGGTGATATTTGTGAATTCTTTACCTTTTGTTCCAAACAAGAAGACTAAATATAAATAGCGGATATCAGTATGACATCAGGGTTTGGGTTTTTTTTTTTAACGTCTTCCAGTTTTAACCACTATCATGATAAGCACAGTGGAGACTTGCAGCAGTAAATTCCAGATATATGTTCTAATTTGAAGTGAAAGAGATGCTTTAAAGTTACATATGTATCTAAATCCTGGCTCATCCTTTGACATGGATTTACTAGATAAGAACAAAAGTCCCATTTTGCAATAAAACCTTTGATGTGGCAAAGAAGCAAAAAGACAAGATATCACAAGGTTACTTTCATATGTGAATAAAGCATCACACACATAAATACCTATTTTTACATATGTAAGTCCACAGTTTGCGATGAGAAGAGGAATTCTTCTCCTGAAGAAGGAAATTGTGGTTGACTTCATTCTCAGAAATCTTTGGATATTTGGTATTTTTAAATGTTTTTTCATTCATCTAAGGAATGACCACATTGTGCAGATGCTAAGCCTATAAATGCATGTTTGGGTTTAGTGAAATATTGGTAAAAAAAAACAGCAGTTATGACTACAGTGATGGAACCCTCTTCATCTCTGTAGCATGAGAGACCTACTGTATTACAAATTGCTTCATTCTTTTTTGTGGAGTCTTATATAGCACTTGAGACTTGGTTTTACATGGTGCTAAGGCTGGCCTAAAGCTCAACATTCAGAAAACAAAGATCATGGCATCTGGTCCCATCCTTTATGGGAAATAGATGGGGAAACAGTGGAAACAGTGTCAGACTTTATGTTTTGGGGCTCCAAAATCACTGCAAATGGTGATTGCAGCCATGAAATTAAAAGACACTTACTCCTTGGAAGACACTTATGACCAACCTAGATAGTATATTCAAAAGCAGAGACATTACTTTGCCGACTAAGGTCCGTCTAGTCAAGGCTATGGTTTTTCCAGTGGTCATGTATGGATGTGAGAGTTGGACTGTGAAGAAGGCTGAGTGCCGAAGAATTGATGCTTTTGAAGTGTGGTGTTGGAGAAGACTCTTGAGAGTCCCTTGGACTGCAAGGAGATCCAACCAGTCCATTCTGAACGAGATCAGCCCTGGGATTTCTTTAGAAGGAATGATCCTGAAGCTGAAACTCCAGTACTTTGGCCATCTCATGTGAAGAGTTGACTCACTGGAAAAGACTCTGATGCTGGGAGGGATTGGGGGAAGGAGGTAAAGGGGACGACAGAGGATGAGATGGCTGGATGGCATCACTGACTCGATGGACGTGAGTCTAAGTGAACTCCGGGAGTTGGTGATGGACAGGGAGGCCTGGCGTGCTGTGATTCATGGGGTCGCAAAGAGTCAGACACAACTGAGGGACTGAACTGACTGAACTGAAAGCTGGAAGAAAAGTGGCATAAGTGGATTTTCTGTTCAGAGGATGTGATGGACCTTACAGATGACCTGCCTCAGCTATGAACATAGAGGAGTGGAGAAAAAAATGAGGAAAGTTTCCATATTGCTCCTTTCTCCTAGGAAAAAGAAGTGAAAATGCTTTATGCAGCTCCAGCTGAGTTTATGGTGTTTCACATTCTTATAGATCTGTTTTTTGTAAAAGCATAAATAACTTTTCCTTTGACAAAAGATGGGTTCTTGGGTATTTGATGTGTTTTTCTAGGCAATAGGTGTAATGTTTGGCTGAAAAGGCTTGAACTCAGGTAAGTTTCTCCAGTTGGAACTGAACTTTCTCATCAGAGAATGGACCTCAGAAGAAATGTGTGATTGGTGAACCAAACATGTGATTGGTTCAGTGTAGATTTAGAAGAAATTCAGAGTCTGAGAAAAAGTGGACAAAATCCCTGAAACAGGAAAAGTAATTCCAATAAGAAAAGTAATGCACTTCCTTTCTGTTAAAACATATACTATCTGATGAACAGTCTATAGGGTAAAGCTGTCTTTGCTTCCAAATCAACAGAGGACCATTATATGAATTGCCAGGTCTTTATATAAGAAGAATGAAACCTTTTATAATAAGTATTTGTGAGTAGAGAAAGAATTTAAAGCTGCTTTGATGAAATTAAGATCAAATAAAAAAATGTACAGTAGTACAGTACAACAGCTGGCTTACAGAGGCTCCCATTCAGTAAGTTGCCTTTTCATTTTATTGACAGTTTTCTTTGCTGTGAAGAAGCTTTTAAACATGATATAGTTCCACATTTTATTTTTGCTTTTGTTGCTTTTGCATATACTTCAGATTAAAAAAATATACTGCCAAGACCTATGTGCAGGAGCTTCCTTTCTATATTTTCTTCTAAGAGTTTTATGGTATCAGATCTTACATTCAAATTATTAATCCAGTTTGAATTTATTTTTGTGTATGGTGTAAGTGAACAGTCCAGTTTCATTCTTTTGCCGGCGAACTTTTTGCCTGTCCAATTTTCCCACCACCACTTACTGAAGAAACTGTCCTTTCTCCATTGTATATTCTTGACTCCTTTGTGGTAAATAAATCAATCATACACACATGGGTTTATTTCTGCACTTTTTTTATGGAAACTAGGACTACTTATTGATTTCTTCTCACATACTTTATCTTGCACATTCCTCACAGCCGGTATGTTTAACTCTGCTATGGTTTTCAATTTAAAGCTAAGAACACAAAGATCCAGAGAAAGAACGTTACTATTTAAGGTCACCATTTTATAAGTAACATGGATGAAACAAATCAGGTACCCTGATTTTAAAGACTGTCTTCTTTCTGTAATCCTACCACATTATTATATCCACTTTTGTAACTTCACTGTCTCATTCTATAGGTTAATTGTAGAGATCTTTCACAATGAAGTTACAGAAATACCACAGAAGCTTGATTACCGAAACTTTCCATCTCTATTCGGTCACCAAGACATATACATCCTTTCTCTTACTGTGCTACCAGAGGAATAGAGCCAGCTCCAGTGTGTGTGCAGTGGCTGATGCTGTCACTCATACAGAGGTACTTCAGTTGTTAGTTCAGTTGCTCAGTCATGTCCGACTGTTTGCGACCCCCGTGAACCGCAGCACTCCAGGCCTCCCTGTCCATCACCAGCTCCCGGAATCCACCCAAACCCATGTCCATTGAGTCGGTGATGCCATCCAACCATCTCATCCTCTGTCATCCCCTTCTCTTCCTGCCCACAATCTTTCCCAGCATCAGGGTCTTTTCAAATGAGTCAGTTCTTCACATCAGGTGGCCAAAGTATTGGAGTTTCAGCTCCAACATCAGTCTTTTCAATGAACACCTGGGACTGATCTCCTTTAGGATGGACTGGTTGGATCTCCTTGCAGTCCAAGGGGCTCTCAAGAGTCTTCTCCAACAACACAGTTCATTCAAAAGCACCAGTTCTTTGGTGCTCAGCTTTCTTTCTTTTTAAAAAAAAAATTAAATTTATTTATTTTAATTGGAGGCTAATTACGTTACAATATTGTATTGGTTTTGCCATACATCAACATGAATCCATCACAGGTGTACCTGTGTTCCCAATCCTGAACCCCCCTCCTCCCACCCTCCCCATACCATTCCTCTGGGTCATCCCAGTGCACCAGCCCCAAACATCCTGTATCCTGCATCGAACCTGGACTGGTGATTCATTTCTTATATGATATTATACATGTTTCAATGCCATTCTCCCAAGCCATCCCACCCTCTCCCTCTCCCTCTCCCACAGAGTCCAAAAGCCTGTTCTATATATCTGTGTCTTTTTTGCTGTCTCACATACAGGGTTATCATTACCATCTTTCTAAATTCTATATATATGCATTAGTATACTGTATTGGTATTTTTCTTCCTGGCTTACTTCAGTCTGTATAATCAGCTCCAGTTTCATCCACCTCATTAGAACTGATTCAAATCTATTCTTTTTAATGGCTGAGTAATACTCCATTGTGTATATGTACCACAGCTTTCTTATCCATTCATCTGTTGATGGACATCTAGCTTGCTTCCACATCCTGGCTATTATAAACAGTGCTGTGATGAACATTGGGGTACACGTGTCTCTTTCAGTTCTGGTTTCCTCAGTGTGTATGCCCAGCAGTGGGATTGCTGGGTCATAAGGCAGTTCTATCTCCAGTTTTTTAAGGAATCTCCACATTGTTCTCCATAGTGGCTGTACTAGTTTGCATTCCCACCAACAGTGTAAGAGGGTTCCCTTTCCTCCACACCCTCTCCAGCATTTATTGCTTGTAGACTTTAGGATAGCAGCCATTCCAACTGGTGTGAAATGGTGCCTCATTGTGGTTTTAATTTGCATTTCTCTGATAATGAGTGATGTTGAGCATCTTTTCTTGTGTTTGTTAGCCATCTGTATGTCTTCTTTGGAGAAATGTCTATTTAGTTCTTTGGCCCATTTTTTGGCTCAGGTTTCTTTATAGTCCAACTCTCACATCCATACATGACCACTGGAAAAACCATAGCCTTGACTAGATGGGCCTTTGTTGGCAAAGTAATGTGTCTGCTTTTTTTCTGGTACTTGGCCAACTATTAATATATGTCAGTGTGGCTCTGCTCTCAAATCCTGAAATCTGTTTGCTCCATTCTGAAAACATGTGAATGTTCAATTTAAGAAAAATGTAGAGGCGTCTTGTTCTACAGATTCTGTGAAAAAACCAAAACCAAACAATTTTTACCAAAGTTGTCTTATAATTTAGTTTTCCACATAAAGAAATGTTTCAGTATTATACATGATAAAAAACATAGAGGTAGATGCAATATGCACTTAGCACAGAGGGTGAGGAAACATGAGGCATGAAGCATCTGTTAGTCTATCAAACAAAGTGACAAATACAACATCTTAAAAAAAAGGTTTTGTGAGATGAGTGTGAAAACCTGGAAAATAAAAAGAGCCTAGAAATCACATCAAGTTCTGTATCTGCAGGTAATAGCACAGAGGACTTGTGAGACTTCCACCTATTTCATTGCATATTTTTGCCACACAATTGCTAACATGAATTATCAGTTATGTCCAAGTAACTGAAATTTCCTCTTACAGTTTTGTTTAAAAAATTCTAAGATTCTAAAATCTTATCCAACTCTTATGCCATCATTAATTTTCAGGATTTGTGTGACTGTTCTGTGGCTCAGTCCTGTCAAACTCTGTGCAACCCCATGCACTGTAGCTCACCAGGCTTCTCTTTCCATGAAATTTTCTAGGCATGGAAATTTCCAGAATACTGGAGTGGGCTGCCATTTCCTTCTCCAGGGGATCTTCCCAACCCAGGGATTTGAACCCACGTCTCTCACACCTCCTGAATTGGTAGGCAGATTGTTTACTACTGCACCACCTGGGAAACCCCAGTTCTCAAGATAAATAAAATTCATAGGCAATGTCAACATGATTTAGATTTGCTTCTTAAGTATTATTGTTGCTGGAGGCTTTTCTTTTGGGTTAAACAACGAAATAGACATTGAGATGCAGATTCTTTGGCCCTAAAAGAGAGGAGCTGATGCAGGAAGTCTCTTATGGGTTCTGAAATCTAGATTCTTAAGAATCTTGCCAAGTGATTCTTGTAATCATGCAGGTGTGGGAACATCTGCACTAAACAGGCCACTTTTGATAGTAACTAGATTAGGAAAAAATATGGTAGTGTTTTGCAGCAGAGATATTTTATTTCAATGACTTTGTGTTTATTGGAATATGACTGGGGGTTATGACCAACCTAGACATCATATTAAAAAGCAGAGACATTACTTTAGCAATAAAGGCCCATCTAGTCAAAGCTATGGTTTTTCCAGTAGTCATGTATGGATGTGAGTGTTGGACTATAAAGAAAGCTGAGCACCAAAGAATTGATGCCTTTGAATTGTGGTGTTGGAGAAGACTCTTGAAAGTCCCTTGGACTGCAAGGAGATCCAACCAGTCAATCTTAAAGGAAATTAGTCCTGAGTATTCATTGGAAGGACTGATGCTGATGCTGGAAATCCAGTAATTTGGCTACCTGATGCAAGGAACCAGCTCATTGAAAAAGGCCCTGATGCTGGGAAAGATTGAAGGCAGAAGGAGAAGGGGATGACAGAGGATGAGAGATTGGATGGCATCAACAACGCGATGGACTTGAGTTTGAGTAGGCTCCGGGAGTTGATGGACAGAGAAGCCTGGCATGATGCAGTCCATGGGATCACAAAGAGTTGGACATAACTGAGTGACTCAACTGAACTGAAGAAGCACTCCAGTAGTGAGAAAAGAGCAGCTATTGCTCTTGAGCAAATGAAAGAAACTTTTAAATTTGGGTGATACAGGGATGTTTAGCTTTCAGATCTGATGTTTAGTGTTTACAGCTTTTGTGGTCATAAAAGCAGTTTTATATTTTAACTATTGCTGTAAAAAATTGCATTTCTTCTGGTCCAAAATTCCCTTATCCTTAACTCTTTCTTTTTAAACTAGTTTTATTAGAAAATAAACATAATAAAACTATTATATGAGTATTTTGATTTATCTGAGAAACATGCTATAGCAGAAAAGGCTGTGTACTAGTTTATTTAATATTCATACACCTATGAGAGACCCATTTTTTTTTTCTCATTTCATAGATAAATGAGCAGAGCCTCAAAGAGGCTAATCAACTTGACCAAAGTCACACAGCAAATAGGTGGTAAATTCAACACAGATTTCAGGCTGCCTGGCTTCAATTCCAAGGAACTCTGTAATATGCTGCTCACTTGGAAGAGCGTACTTTGTTGTTTTTCTTTAAAATGGACACTCTTGTCTTCTATTCCCCATGAGAAAATCCACAAATGGTATTCTTTAAAATCAGTTTAGTCAGATGATTTGATGGTAGTTCTCTTTTAAATAGAAATTCTAAGAACAAACTCATAAAATACCACTATTATGTGTGTGTGAGTGCACACACACAAGCGTTCTGTGCTGCAGAGTGAATGAGGGATGGTTATGGTATGTATGAGCAGTATCTGTCTAAATGGGCAAATAATTTTCCATTCTGTCACCATGTACTCTTTCCCTCATGTTGTTTTCATATCCTTTACTGCAACTTTCCAAATGGAAAGTGCATGATGTCAGGCTAGTTGTAGAAGCATGCCTTTTCCATTTTAAAAGCATATGTGGAACTCTGTAAGAAATCAATCTCAGCCTACGAAAATTTTCTCAGATTTAAGTCTTCTGCACTATTCCAATTAAAGTGGATCTTTCTCTCTACCATGGGAGTTGCATTGTATAACTGATTACCAAGCACATCATGTAAACTGCTCTTAGAAACTGCAAACAGCCCATTATGGAGAATGCACCTTATTAACAAAGGTCATATTAGAATCTCACCCTGGTAAGTAATCTCTTCAAATGTACAGTACATCAATAGGCACATAGGCTAGGAAGCAGTGTTTTCCAATTAAATGAATCAGTTTGACCTTCTGAACTATAAATAAACTGCAGCAACAGCTCCTGATAAGGCTTAAGGAGTCTGACTTCCATGGCAAACAAATGCCTCAGAACTTAAGCATACTTAGAAAGTTAATCCTGTAAGGAGTCAATGAACAGATTTAAAGTTTCAGCATTAATGCCTTGGACTTGAGTTTCTTCAAATTTCTGCAGTGCAGGCAGAATGAGAATGTATCCTTCTGAATAGATAAACAAGCCCTGAATTAGTTTTCACCCCTGCCCCCCAGGATAACTAATTGAACAGAAGAAAACCCATTTTCAAAACAGAATAAAAATATTTGCTTCCTTTACTTAACAAATAAACTATTTGCTTCCCTTAGTAATGGCTTGGTTGGGCTACTGCCCCTACATAAGTGCAATTAACTATACTCAGTGGAAATTTCAACCAGTATGTCAAAAAATAGATTTTGACCCTTGTTTATTTTTATTTGATATCTATCTTTAGAACTAGTTTAAAACCCATTAATTCCATTTAGATCTGAAGTTAAAATGCAATCTAATTCTTTAATTTAAAAGCATTGTGCTTAGTAGCTATCTATATAGGGCTGACAATGCTGACCCATCTTCAAGGGACAGCACACTTGAGTTGTTTTTCCGTGTTAGTAGTGGATTTCCATAACCTGTGTAGGTTTCAGTTTTCTCTTCTGTAAAATGAAGGCCGTGGACTAAATAAGATTTAAGCCTTAGAGGCTAAAATTTCTATTAATCTTTATACATATACAGCTAACAGAAGTTTAGACATTGTTTAACCAGTTCAGACAGAAATTATTAATTTTCAGTATTTACAGTATTCACTGTAATTTTTATCATAATGAATGAGAGAGATGATAAATACATAAGTATGTAAAATTCTGCAAATTCAAAGAAATAATGGTTATTATATTTTCCCATTAGGAAGATAAGAGATTTAATAATTAAGAATACAAGCTCACCTTATATAAATACTACTTTGGAATTTTTATATGAAACATTCAGTTTCTGAGAATTGCTTTGAATAGCTTTGTGGGCTCTTTAAATTTGAATAAAAGTCCTAGCCTGGGGCTCTGACTGCCGATAGGCGACAATACGTTTTTTCATACCATTTCCTCTGACAGAAACAGGAGGGAAACAACAAACAATGGTGCTCAGTCACTCAGTTGTGTCCGACTCTTTGTGACCACATGGGCTATAGCCCACCAGGCTGCTCTGTCCATGGAATTCTCTAGGCAAGTATACTAGAGTGGGTTGCCATTTCCTGCTTTGGCGGCTCTTCCCAATCCAGGGATGGAACCCGCATACCGCAGTCTTTTTATTCCTTGCCTGCGTTAGCAGATGGGATCTTTACTACTAGCACCCACATGGGAAACTCGAGATTTGAAATATCCCATATCACATCCCATTATTTACATGTATAATCTCTTTACCTACTGGATTTAATAATTCCAGCAATTCTAAGACAGGGATAGAGGAGGGAAGAAACATTTCCTTGAACTAAGATTCAGGAGTACTTGTTTCAAATGTTGAGAAAGGGTAATGTGAAGTTGATCAATCATACAGTAGGTGGTATCAGGGACATACAGAATTGACCTGCATCACATGAAGTTAGAGATTCAATATTTTATTTGACATAGAACGGTCCCCTACTTGCGATAGTTTGATTTACTACTTCATACTAGTATGAAAGTGATACAGTTCAGTAGCAACCGTACTAAGAATTTTGAAATTTTATCTTTTCTGGGAGCTAGAAATGTACAGTATGATATTCTCTCATGAAGTGGGCAGTGACAGCAAACTTCAGTTCCCAATCAGCTATGGGATCAAGAGGGTAAACAACCGGCATGCTTAAAGAATTCTGTACTCATACAACCATTCTGTTTCAAATTATCAGTACTGTATTCCATAAATTAGATGAGGCATTCAGCACTTTATTATAGGATAGGCTTTGTGTCAGGTGATTTTGCCCAGTTATAGGTTAATGTAGAGCTAATGCAAGTGTTCCGAGCACGTTCATGGTAGGCTATGCTCAACTATGATGTTCAGTAGGTTAGGTGTATTAAATGCATTTTTGGCAATGATGTTTTCAACTTATGATGGGCTTATTGGGACATAACCCCACCCTAAGCCAAGGAAGCTCTGTAGTGTAACGGTTGGAAAATGAGCTCATCATCTAAATATATGAGGGTAAAATTGTAACTTCTGATAAGGTTTTTCCTTAATGTTTTGTATGTCTAAATGTATACCTGTCATGACATGTGTTGATGCCTGAAGTGAAGTTTTGAAGTGGGGAATGCTTCTTTATTTTATCCTCTATCTATGTAGCTTTTTGTGTCCTTAAGCACTTTCTCCTCTAAATATCACTACTCTTCAAACTCAAAGAAAGGCATCTGCCAGGTAGATTAACTGGAAAGCTTCTGTGACTTAATATGTCATTCATAGCCCACCAGGCTCCTCTATCCATGGAATTCTCCAGGCGAGAATCCTAGGTTGGGTTGACATTCCCTTCTCCAGGGGTTCTTCCCGACCCAGGGATTGAACCTAAGTCTCCTGCATTGTAGATAGATTCTTTACTATCTCAGCCACCAGGGAATCTCCTTAATTTAATAAAATATTGAATATATTTAAAAGAGAGAGGATTAACTCAAGTGACTGATCTCTACTAATAAGGTGCAACCTGGATCCAGGAAGTATTTCTAATAAAAATGATCTTCCAGATGCTCTTCTTATTCTATAACACAGGCAGGGACCTGCTATTTCTTTCTTTACTCATGGTTGTGAGGAGATGCTGAGATAAGGTAAGCTCACGAGGATTAGCATTTTGTTCACTTCTATTCTTATTTTTCCCCCTGCACTTAAACAGTTCCTGACATAGGGTAGGCCCTTAATACATGTATATTAATTTCTGAGTCTCTGTCTACCAAAATTACTGTCTCTTACTACCAAAATTCAGGCAAATGCTTTTGAAGAAGAAGTCATAGGTAAGTTTGCCCCATGTAACTAGTTATTTGGGGACAGAATGAGGAAGTGTCTATCTGCACTTTTAAGATTCAAAAGGAGCCTGAACCATGAGAGGCTTTCCCATCAGACCAAAGGCCAACAAACAGACTGCTCCTTTGAGTTAAACTCTGGCTTGTGTTTTGTGGTAGTTTCAGCTTTCTCGTGGGTATTTTTTCCTTTTCCTTAAGATATTAGAATTCTATGAAGTCAAGTTTTCAGGTATTGAGTAGCAAGCTCCCCCAAATAGGAGAGGAAATTATTCTAGCTAATTCTGCCTCTGAGGCAAATGTTTACTGAAGAAGGGCCGTTAATTAATCTTGGGACAATAAAACCCTTTTCCTGTCCTGTCTCCAGTTAATAATGCATGACTGAAAGTTATGTTCTAACTGTAAATCAGGGCAAATAAAAACATACCACAAACTTATTTTCCTCCCAAGTCCAATAGCTTGATATGTGTGTTGTTTTAATATTCCCACTTGGGGCTGTACATCTAATGTTATCTTCGAAAATGTGCTAACAAGCCTGAAAGTATTGGGGCTTTTTAATACATTTTTATTACAATGGAGGATTTTGAAAAATGAAATCTGATGCATCTTACTCAGAACATAATATGAAAGCAAAATAAGAAATAAGAACTCAGCAGTAGAATTTAGGCCACATGGTAGAATTGTCTTAATTCATTATTTTGCATTAAATACTATATTTCTTTCACTGTGACGTAACTTTTTATGCTGCTAGCATTTTTAAAATAAGAATGTTTTATTTTTTATCCAGAAGATTTTATATAATCAAACCTATATCTAGGAAGGGAGCTTGGATGATGCAGTAGTAATGTGTTCAGGGTACTGGCATACTTTTAAAAAGTAACAGACCATTAGGAATAATATTGAGATGAAAGTCTATAATTTTAGAGAAGACATTTTGGGATTCTGGGGAGAATTGGTTAAGTTGGAAATTAACTCATCATTCAGATACATAGTAGTCTGGTTCAAACAAAATGGGCTTCTTTACAAATATCAATAATGCTGATAATTAAGAGTTACAAGTTCATAATTTCACCATAACAAGAAGTGTGAGGCACGTTGAATACGCTAGAACAGTTTAACTACTAATTGCCTTTGTAAATTGGTTACATTTATTGAATTCCATCTGCACTTTTAAGATTCAAAAGGAGCCTGAACTATGAGAGGCTTTCCCGTCAGACCAAAGGCCAACAAACAGACTGCTCCTTTGAGTTAAACTCTGGCTTGTGTTTTGTGGTAGTTTCAGCTTTCTCATGGGTATTTTTTCCTTTTCCTTAAGATATTAGAATTCTATGAAGTCAAGTTTTCAGGTATTGAGTAGCAAGGTCCCCAAGTTTCTACAGAGTAAAATGCAAAGACTGAATTAAACCTGTGTTTTAAGGACCCATTAGGGATTCACTGACTGATACCTGGGAAGTTTGCAGAGAGAAAACTTATGTGGTATTAGGGTCTGAATTGAATAGCCAACTGCCATAATCAGAATTAATATAGCTTGTTGGGTGGATCTCATGCCTCTAAAGAGGCATTTTTAGGAAGGAACAAAAGACTTATGAGAGATCTAGTGTATTTTTCCTTACCATAGGAAATAGACATTCATCACAAGGCTACAGAAGGTGCACCTTAGTTAAAGTGAGGATAAATCCAATTGTTTATCCTAAGCCAAAAAAGAAAGCACTATGGGCAACAACTGTGAGAGTTGCACTTGGTGAGGGGTCTTATGTGTATCCTGATAGAGGAAACAATTAGCAGTTAACAGGTTTACACTGTGGCCCCTACAGTGTATAGATATATCAAGAGCTTCTGGGCAATCATTTGAGGAAAATTGGAAATATCTGGGCAATAATAATCTGGACAGAAAAGCAGCAATAGATGCAGGCATTCAATCTGTGAAAAGTAAAGAGATAGGCAAACTCTAGTTGTGCTGATTTAAACAGGCACTTCTAATAACATCTCTGGCAGTCAACTGTTCATTATTTTACAATAACTTTCCCAAATATGGAAGTAAAGTGTTTTATTTTCACTGAAATTTGCTCATTAAATTGTATACTGCTTCTTGATAACAAAAGTTGATTTTATACTTATTTCCAGAGGAAAAAAAGCAGGTAACAGTGAGTGGGGTGCAGAATTTATGTATTAATGTATCATTCTCCTTTGATTTATGAAAGAGGAATGAGTTTGATAATTAAAAGAGCTTGTTGATCCAGCAGAATTTAAAATTAACTTTGTTTCTATGTGGTAATCTTATTTTTTTTGATATTAAAAGAAAAAAGATTCTGCATTGTAAGTGGATTAGTTAAGCTGATATATAGTATTTTCCTTTATATCATCTGCCATATATTTGTAGAACAAAGATAATAAAGCTGAATTCACAATATAAATGTACAAGTATCTTCATTATTACATGAACCACTCTGTAATAACGAATTATCACTTATTGTGATAGTTTATGTGTCAGCTTGATTGGATCATGGGATGTCAGATATATAGTTACTTCTGGGTGTGTCTGTGTGGGTGTTTCCAGAAGAGGTTAAGCATTTGGATCAGTGGACTGAGTGGGGGCAAATGACCCAGGGTTCATCAAGTGTGTTGAGGGCCTGAAGAGAACAAGAAGATGAAGGAAAGGATGTCTTTCTCTCTCTGGCTCTCTCTTTCTTTCTCTCATTCTCTACCTGATTGCTGAGCTTGGACATTCATTATATCCTGCTCTTGGCATTTCCTGTTCTCAGGCCTTTAGACTTGGACTGAAATCTACACCATTGGCTCTCCAGCTCTCAGGCCTACTAACTATGTCATTGACCTTCCTGGGTCTCCAGCTTGGAGACTGTGCATCATAGGACTCCTCAGCTTCCATCATTAAATGAACCAATATGTTATAGCAAGTCTTTTTGTGTATATTCTTTGCTTCCATTTCTTTGGAGAACCCTGACTAATATACTTAAATCACAAAATAAACATTGCATAGGTATAAATTATAAGTACTTATAAATGATCAGCTAATTGGCCAATTATTTTTGAGCAAATGTTGTACTGTCATGAAAATTTTGTCAGTATAAAAACTATCTGCTGTTAAAATCTTATGGGTTTATCATGCTCATATTATTTTAAACTGTTACACATTTAAAAATAATTTCTAAGTTTTTTTCCTATTATTTTTCCCACATATCAGGATAAAAATGTAGGTTTTAGAAAACAAAATGGAAAGCCATCAGAGACATAAATAAAATAAAATAAAATATTTTACAATATTTAGATACATTTTTAGACAAAATAGACATAATGATATAAAAAGGAGAAGACTTCAGAGCTATCAGTCTTAGTATGCTGCTGCTCCTGCTAAGTCGTGTCTGACTTTGGACGACCCCATAGAGAGCAGCCCACCAGGCTCTTCTGTCCCTGGGATTCTCCAGGCAAGAACACTGGAGTGGGTTGCCATTTCCTTCTCCAATGCATGAAAGTGAAAAGTGAAAGGGAAGTCGCTCAGTTGTGTCCGACTCTTCACGACCCCATGGTCTGCACCCTACCAGGCTCCTCCATCCATGGGATTTTCCAGGCAAGAGTAGTGGAGTGGGGTGCCATTGCTTTCTCTGAGTCTTAGTATAGTATAGTACTAACGTCATTAATGAAGAAGCATATGAATTTAGCTTCTACCTCTATGTCAACCAGAATTGATAAATTTCAAGAAAAGCTGGGATAAAATGTATATGAAGATTCATTAAGCAAAACATGTTTTCTGGAGATCTGGATACTTGATGATATAATTTGAATATTAAACAACAGAAAATTTGAAGATTGCCAAATGACAGAACAGAGCTCAGAAGCATTGAGTTCTTCCAAACTGCTAAAATTATACTAGATACTTATTACTTCATTAAAAACCAAAGGATTCTGTATTTTTTTTTCTATCTTGCAAATTAGGTAGGGGTGTAAAATGTTCAACTGAAGAATGAGAAGGGGCATAATATAGACAACATTTATCAAATACTCTTGACAAAAAATGAAAGAGTGAATAGAGTTGTGTTCAAAATTGAAATTTGATAAATTATTGAAGTTTTCTAAGCAGAGATTAAAAATGAACATAAGAAAATATTGGCAAGATTTTGTTGAGTGAATTATATTAGATTTTGCCAAGGCAATAGCTAGTGCTCAGAGGATAATCCAAGAAACTCTATGATCTATCATGGGATATTTTGCTATTGCAGAAAGCATATAAAAATGAATGTTTTGAGGTTTTTCATTTTGTTTTGTTTGATTTTTTAATCTAGCAAAAGACATAGTTAGAGAACAATCATATATATTTTTGGAAGAGTTCTTAAAAAAATGAACAACCTAAATCTAGACATAAAAAATTGAGATATAAGAGATACAATAACACTGCTGATATACTTGGAAAGAGGATGTATAGGAGACATATAAATATAGATTTATATAAATATAAAATTTATTTAAATATAAATATATATTTATAAATATATTTAAATATATTTTACACTTCTTGCTCTGTGCATTGTCTAAATTTGGTAAGGTAAAATCTATATTGATTCTGACACATCTAAAATACTTTTTAGGGTGAACATATATTAAAGTATCCTAAAATATATATTTGTCTGCATAAGTTTGCAGCCATTGTCAAAACAGCAATGAGAAAGTTGACTTGATGCCTTTGTGCCACAGAATACTCATTAGAGGATACTCTTCCAATGGTCTTTTAGAAATTGTTGCTGTGTTTATAAAGATCTAGATTCTGTAAAGAAAAGCAGATATATTTTAAAAATTTGCTTTAAATACTTGATTGGTTTGCACTAACAATATTTTAAGTGAAATTAATTTTATAGACAAATGATGCATGAACAAAAATCAGTGTATGAGTTTCTGAAGTTACTGAAGAGATTATGAAATTCTTTGAAGAAAACAAATTGTTGATATTTATGAAAATATTAATAATGCCAAATAAGTTATTCACTACCATTACTGACACCATTTTCTCCAATTCCAAACACTAGAGAAAAAGGATAAAGAAGACTCATTTTGTGTGTCAGCCTCACAATCAGCACATCTGTGATATAATCTGAAAATCAATTTTTCATGTCAAATGCAATTTCTCCCTATGGAAGCCTTACTCTGTTGAAAGAATTAGATTTTGTATGTTTAAAGTAGCACTATATATTTACCAATAAAATTGACTGATGACCATAGTAAGAAATGTGCTATTGATGAGACCTCCATTATTAAAGAACTAAAATCCTTAAACTTTATAAAACCTAGTATAGTTTTCTTTATAATCTTGTTATATTTATGGATACAAGTTTGCTGGACATCCTTTTTTTTTTTTTTTTTTTTTTTGACATCTTTTAAAATACTTTTAAAGCCCTTGTTCTATACTAGTTTGTCAACAAAGGAAGAAGTTCCTCATTAAAGATATTCAAAATGACTTGATCCACACTGCCCCAGGAATCAAGTTTATTTTTTAATATAAAAAACAAATATTGGAGCAAGTATGCATGGAAACTGTAATAAAAATTTTCATTTCCATGAAACCAAGGTGGATAACTCTTTAACAACAAATTATTTTATCCCAGTGACCTTAACTTTTAAATAATTGTAATTAAAAATTCAAATATATATTATTATTTTCAGATTTTGATTCATAGAAGTTGTGGTGAATGACTTTATGTTTTCTTATCACTGTTATTACTAAAACTGAAACAATTCCTTTCACTTCTTTCAACTTGAGGATGGTGTGATTCTTTTCTAATTTGACTAAAGACAGTGTATTCCAAATACTCCCTTTTACATTTGAAAAGCCTGTCTCAGGGAGTCGAATCATAGGATTTTATTTTAAGTCTTATTAGGATTTACGATATGGTGAAAATAAAGTTTCTCCCAGAAAAAGAGGTGAAGGAGAAAGTGCTGTGATTTGTATATGGGGCCAGATAAAGAGTGACTGTGATGGGAATTTTGCCCAAGAGCATTATGGAAATGAAGAGAGCAGTTTTCTTAAAGAAGCAGGAAAATCTACATGGATAAGATATTTAGTTTTTTTTAGGTTCCTGTGTATTTCCCAAACAACAACACCCACAAACCACTGTTTTAAAATGGAGTTAGACTAAAATGGCTTTAATGCCAAGTTGAAGGTCTCATCACATTGCTACCATTTTACCACTGTTGAGTGAGAATGGTGAATCTGTAGTACAGATTGGATATATTTCCAGTAAAAAACACAAATTACATATTTTAGCCATCTAAATTGTAGAGCATAACTTTAAACTCATGCTATGTTAGCACTTATTTAACACCTATTATGCTTTGAAGATGCTCTGTCTTTTACATCTGTTCAATTATTGCCCATAAAAACTTATGAAGTAGGTTTAAAGCGATTAAGCACATGCCCAAATTATAGAGAATTATTTGTTCCACCAAAAATTTATGCTCGTTGAATTTTATACTGCTTCATGATAACAAAAGTTGATTTTATAATTATCTCCAGAGAAAGAAAAGCAGGTAACAGTGAGGGCGGTGGGTGTGATAAAAGGAGAAGTAAGCCCAGGCAGAGGGAGAAGCAAGGGGAGGAAGAGAGGGAGGGAGAGACGAAGGCAAGAGGGAAGGAAGGAATGCAGCCTGCTTCTCGGGTTTAGAGATATAAGTCTACCTGAGAAAGATATGAAAAGGTTATAACTGCTCAAATTGTTGTCCTCTCACTCAAGGCAAATGTCTAGAAAGGAATTAAAAGGAGAAAACACTTTCAAAGGATGAAGAGATCGTAAAGGAATGACTGGATTCTAAAAGTAAGTGTTTATATTCCTTTAATTCTAGGATTAGATTCTAGTCTATGAAAGAACTTGTAGAAGGAATATGAGAGAGTAGCTTTTAAGAATTTTGAAATTTTGAATTGGAATTCTCTGGCAGTTCAGTGGTTAGACAGGGCCCAAGTTGATCCCTGGTCCCTGGCAGGGGAACTAAGATCCCACAAGCTTCATGTACAGCAAAAGAAAAAAAAAAAAAAAAGAATTATAAAAAGTAAGATAAATGCTAGAAGAGGATATTGGAAATTGTAATTTGAATTTTCACCATAGGAATATGGGTCTAGAGAAAATAGCATTATCAGATATATAAAGGATTGATGGTATACTAGTAGTCATGATGAATAGCTTGATACTAAACTGGAGGGACAATTTTAATGCAAAAAAAATGAGTTTGCCTCTCAACAAGCAGTGGCCTACATTTTATAGCAGGCGCCTCTATGGAGAGAGATGGGACATGTTCAAAGTTGCAAATGACACAAAATTGTGAGGGACAGTAAAATATTGCATGGTTAAGAAAACTAGAGGCAAATTGATACCAATGTGTTGCTGTGATAAATTAACTATAAAAAGATAGAATATAGACCATTCTGAAGTTTTTTTTTTTTTTTAAAGAAAACACAGAACTTTACAAGTAGAAAATGAGCGAATATGAGACTTAGACCTGTGAGCTTTCAGATGACCCAAAGCTCATTAGGAATTGTTATTGTCATGTTGCTGTTGGTTAACCTACCTAGAGCTTGGACTTTACTAAAAAGAGACACACTGTCTCAAAAAAGGAAGTACCATGGCTAGTTCTGTACATGATTCTTTCAAAGAGACACAGGAAAACAAACAGAGTGTCAATCTGAAGAAAATGACCAGTCCAGAGACAGAGACCTTTGCAGGCCCTTAAGGAGTCAGCAATACATGAACCGTGAAATTCCAGATGTTCAAGCTGGTTTTAGAAAAGGCAGAAGAACCAGAGATCAAATTGCCAATATCCGCTGGATCATCGAAAAAGCAAGCGAGTTCCAGAAAAACATCTATTTCTGCTTTATTGACTATGCCAAAGCCTTTGACTGTGTGGATCACAATAAACTGTGGAAAATTCTGAAAGAGATGGGAATACCAGACCGCCTGACCTGCCTCTTGAGAAACCTGTATGCAGGTCAGGAAGCAACAGTTAGAACTGGACATGGAACAACAGACTGGTTCCAAATAGGAAAAAGGATACGTCAAGGCTGTATAGTGTCACCCTGCTTATTCAACTTATATGCAGAGTACATCATGAGAAACACTGGGCTGGAGGAAGCACAAGCTGGAATCAAGATTGCCGGGAGAAATATCAATAACCTCAGATATGCAGATGACACCACCCTTATGGCAGAAAGTGAAGAGGAACTAAAAAGCCTCTTGATGAAAGTAAAAGAGGAGAGTGCAAAAGTTGGCTTAAAGCTCAACATTCAGAAAACAAAGATCATGGCATCTGGTCCCATCACTTCATGGGAAATAGATGGGGAAACGGTGGAAACAGTATCAGACTTTATTTTGGGGGGCTCCAAAATCACTGCAGATGGTGACTGCAGCCATGAAATTAAAAGACACTTACTCCTTGGAAGGAAAGTTATGACCAACCTAGATAGCATATTGAAAAGCAGAGACATTACTTTGCCAACAAAAGTCCGTCTAGTCAAGGTGGTGGTTTTTCCAGTGGTCATGTATGGATGTGAGAGTTGGAGTGTGAAGAAAGCTGAATGCCAAAGAATTGATGCTTTTGAACTGTGATGTTGGAGAAGAATCTTGAGAGTCCCTTGGACTGCAAGGAGATCCAACCAGTCCATTCTAAAGGAGATCAGTTCTAGGTGTTCATTGGAAGGACTGATGCTAAAGCTGAAACTCCAGTACTTTGGCCACCTCATGTGAAGAGTTGACTCATTGGAAAAGACTGATGCTGGGAGGGATTGGGGGCAGGAGGAGAAGGGGATGACAGAGGATGAGATGGCTAGATGGCATCACTGACTCGATGGACGTGAGTTTGGGTGAACTCTGGGAGTTGGTTTTGGATAGGGAGGCCTGGCGTGCTACCATTCATGGAGTCTCAAAGAGTTGGACACAACTGAGCGACTGAAGTGAACTGAATTGAAGGTGTCAGGCTTCTTTCAGACTACTTTCTATATTTAAAAGCCTCTGTGCTGAAGAGTCAACCCATCCTACTCAGTAGGAGCTATGGTCCTGTGAAAATAGTGTTAATAGATGGATACTTAATTTAAGACAGTATTTCTCATGGTCGCAATCGCCTGAATGAGCTGTTTTAGGAGTTAGTAGGTTTCCTTTCATTAGAGGTCTTCAAATAGAAGCTTAATGACCAGCTGGAGAATGTATATAATATTACTCATTGTCTTGCCGCCTGTTCCTGAAACAATGTGTGGCGCACATTGGCCATAAACAAATACTTATGGAATGATTGAATAGAAAGAAATTACTTATGACAAACATCTGTGGAGCTCTCATTATTGGTAAGTGACAACTAATTTTCCAAAACTATATAGGAAGGAGCAGTTATTTTTTCATTTGGCAGCTCAGAGAAATGAAAGCTGGAAGGGGAAAGACACTTGCCCAAGTCACCCAAAAATGAGTGGAGGAGGCAGGATGTTGATTATGGTATATCAGTCTCCTGAGCCTGTTTCAAGTTTCAAGTGATTGACCTAGATAATTTATAAGGTTCTTTCATTGCACACTTCCTGATATATGTTGTTATTAGTTAAATAAGAAGGCCATTAGATGAGGTGCCTCTAATACCCTTAGTGGCCTTTATAACAATACCAAAAGCTAAACCTGTAAATGCCTCACAGTTAAGAGATCAAAGCATAAGGACAACCAATCACAACCAGTTAAACTTTTCCAAATAAAGCAAACGCTTAAGAGATAGCCAATCAAATAAGTTCCTTGGTTTACTGCTTCCTTTACTCTGTAAAATTGTCCCTCCTATTTCTGATCAGTGGGGTACTGCTCTAAGTTTGGTACTACCTGCTTGGAATTGATTCTTGCTCAACAAAAATGTCTTAAAATTTTTGATATAACTTAGTTTATCTTTAACAATGACAGTAGTAAGGACTTGAATTTATCAATTTTTACGTCATTAGAACCAATTTATTGACAAAATTTCTTACTGGTAAAATGGGTGGGTAGTGATTGGAGTCTGATAATTATGGACATTATACTTAATTAGCAGGAAAAAGCACAGAAAGACAGCCAGACAGATTATGCAGTGTATAAGTTTTGAGTAACTGGAGGCCAGGATGACTCTGGGGCTTTATTGTATCTTGGATGCCCAGAAGTGTGTAGTGATAGTGGAAAGCGGAGCCAATGACAGATTACATTACTTTGCAGTCTTATCAAGTTCAAATTGTTAGTTATGCTTTAAGGCATAATACAGAGTATGAGTTCTTCGAGGACAGTTTTAATACCTTACTAATATTTACACCCTCTGAGCCTTGCATGGTGAGTTTCAAAAGGATTGCACAAAGAATATGATCAGGACAGGATAAATAAATGGTAATTATTATTACAGTTGTTCTTAGGGCAGCCAGAATTGTGCTAGCTTAATTTGTAACTCTTACTAGTAACAAGCCCTTGCTTATTATGGTAACCCTAAAATTTACTAGTTCCCTTATCTTTAAGATTTATCTCAAATTTTATTTTGAAAAGTATTGCTTGACTTATGTGTTTAACTACCTTGTTTGCTTGTTTTAAACATTATTTACCATTCTGTATACCAATTTCATATTTTTGTGACAGATTGTAATGACCTCTTTATCTGCATGCTCCTACTTCCCCTGCTCCTGACTCTGATCCAGACTCCTTGAGAGTGTGGTAACCATGCTACTCATCTATGGTTATCCTCAAAGGGCTTAACAAATAATTAATGCTGCCAAAGCAAAAATTGCACCCAGATGGGCAAGGAAGACTTTATTTGAAGTGACTGCAATAGAGGAGAGAGGCCAAAACTCAGTTTGAGGTCAACTCAGGTGGAAGAGTTTTTAAGATTGGAAAACTGGGTGGAAATATTGTAGGTAAACTTTCTTCTGTCCTCATGACAAAGGGCAGTGTTACAGCTTGGAATATGTTAGGCTTCTACCTTCCCAAAGAAACTGAGAAATAGAGATTCTATGTTGCTTGATGATTACATGTCAAAAGGATGGCTTATAGGTCCTTGAGAAAGGTATTCTTGGGTTGTAAAATTAGAGTTTTAAAACAAATTACAAATCAAAGGGTTAGAGAAATCCAAAGTTGAAAGTTTTCAAAAGTAAATTTTCTAAGTAAAGGGAATTCAATGGTGTAGAGTCAATAAGACACTTATGTTGAGGCTAGTTGAGGAGAACATTGAAGCCATCTAGGTCAGTGCTCAGTAAGTTGTTGAATGAATGAGCAAATGAACAAATAAAGTTTATTCTTTAGGATCCTAATTTTAAATCTGTTGTCTTACTGAAAAAGTAACATTAAAAGTAATTAAAGTAAATTAAAATAATATTTAAAAGCCTTCTTTTGTCTCTATTTGCTCATCTGATACCTTCCAAGTTCCATAGCCCCCTGAATATATTACATGTTTAATATGCATAAGGTTTTAGGAAATTTTTAGAACTCCACAAATTTTTCAACTAGAAGCATCTTTTTAAATAATTTCTTACAGTGGAGCGCACAATGATAGATTAAATGGCTTTTTTAAAAAAGAAAACTTTTTTGAGAAACTATTGTATTTTTAACACTTTTGTTCATTCTCAAATCAAAAACTTTACATCAGACTCTGAAATATTATATATAAACTTCTCTGTGGTAGCTGTGGCTATAAAATAGGAATAATAATGCTCTCTCTTCCTACCTTGATGGGTTGTTTATGAGGAGTAAATAAGAATGTGAAAGCACTTTAGAACTGTAAAAATAACTAAAGGAATGCAAGGATAAAATGAATAATGAATGTATAAAGTCAATTATGAATATATTTTCATATTTTAAATAATAATTTCTAAAGATGTAATATGGTGTGAAAACTCTGGCTATTTCCTAGGCTATGGAAAATAATATTTGATAACCATTACCTTAAAGTTATTGGTGAGTCCACATTAGTGACATGTTTAAATATTGAATTTTTAACAATAAATACATTTTAAAATGTTTCAAATATACTGATTAATAATGTAATTAATTTCAAACACTATAATTTCTAGAAGAATAATTACCAGGAAGATAGTGTGACATGCTTATTAAGATTACAGACTTTTTAGTTTGGATTCTGGTAGTCTATTTTCAAATCTCAGGTTTCCTATATTCCTGGTCTATAATCTTGAACAAATTATAAGAACTTTCTAAGCCTCTGGTTTGTCATTTTGAAACAGGAAAAATATCAATCTTCTATGTGAGGCTCAAATGGGATGGAATATGTAAAGCACTGAGTTCTCATAGGAAGGTCTCAAAACTTGCATAAAATGCACATAAATATACACATACATTAGACATAACATACATTTATACAATCCTAACCTATACAGATTGCAGATGACACCACCCTTAAGGCAGAAAGTGAAGAGGAACTAAAAAGCCTCTTGATGAAAGTGAAAGAGGAGAGTGCAAAAGTTGGCTTAAAGCTCAACATTCAGAAAACGAAGATCATGGCATCTGGTCCCATCACTTCATGGGAAATAGATGGGGAAACAGTGGAAACAGTGGAAACAGTGGAAACAGTGTCAGACTTTATTTTTGGGGGCTCCAAAATCACTGCAGATGGTGACTGCAGCCATGAAATTAAAAGACGCTTACTCCTTGGAAGAAAAGTGATGACCAACCTAGATAGTATATTCAAAAGCAGAGACATTACTTTACTGACTAAAGCCTGTCTAGTCAAGGCTATGGTTTTCCCCATGGTCATGTATGGATGTGAGAGTTGGACTGTGAAGAAGACTGAGCGCCGAAGAATTGATGCATTTGAAGTGTGGTGTTGGAGAAGACTCTTGAGAGTCCCTTGGACTGCAAGGAGATCCAACCAGTCCATTCTGAAGGAGATCAACCCTGGGATTTCTTTGGAGGGAATGATGCTAAAGCTGAAACTCCAGTACTTTGGCCACCTCATGCGAAGAGTTGACTGATTGGAATACACTTTGATGCTGGGAGGGATTGGGGGCAGGATGAGAAGGGGACGACCGAAGATGAGATGGCTGGATGGCATCACGGATTCGATAGATGTGAGTCTGAGTGAACTCCAGGAATTGGTGATGGACAGGGAGGCCTGGCGTGCTGCGATTCGTGGGATCGCGAAATATCGGACAAGACTGAGCGACTGAACTGAGCTGAACCTATACAGATTCTTTTGATTATATGTCATTGAAACTTCCAGTAGTCTTGAAATAGTGCATTTTTAAAAACTTAAATGCCAATATTTATAATCTTTATCACATAACTATTTTGCTTATAAGTGTTTTTTGTTTCTGTGGCTGTTTTGCTAGTGCAGAAATTTTAGCAAGTTTTATGTACTCTAACATTAATTTTAAATTACTCTTGATATAATGGCATTTTACCAAACCATATTTGGAAAATGTATCAGAGGTACTATAGCACAGAACTAATAATGCCTGGTTAGAGTTTTTGAGACATGGGTTTTTCATTTACCATCTGTCTTTGAGGAAGTCACTCATTTCCTAGAATCCCAGTCTGCAGATCTGCAACCACTTAGATAATTAAAACCACCTGAAAGAATTATTGTAAAAATCAAACAAGTTGATAACATTTAAAAACATTTTATAAAAGTTAAGAATTTGTTTAAGTCATCCCTCAGAAAAGGGATGAAGCCTCATCAAAATTTGGTTTAGATGTCAAGACTGATATTACTATGTACACACCAAGAGAGTATAAAAAAGATTTATGATTCAGTTAAAAGAGATTTTCTGGGCTGAGCAAAACAGACTCCCAAGGTGGTTAAAAAATGGCTTGAGAAAGCAGGAAAGGGAAACGGGAGGGAGACTAGTTTGAAGTTTTAATGGCAGTTATGGAATGGAGCCAGAGTGAGGGCCCATGGTGCCAAATGTGGGAGTGCCTGGGATTATTTTCTATCAGCTTAACCACACATGTGGCAGAGAGGTTGGGCTTAAAAATCTATCGGCAACCAAACATCAAGAGTAGAGCCCAACTATTGCCTTCTCCAAACTATTTGTTTAGCCAGTGCAAATTACAGACTTTGGTATTAAGCTGTCAATGCCATTACTGTGGTGCTATTTGTTGCCCAACAGCCACTTCCTTTCTTCCTCTTTATTGATAGAACTGATCTGCCTCAATAGAAGCTGAAAATTAAACCTGTCCAATGGGACCTGAGAGAGCAATTAGGGATGATTTTTCTAATAAAACATATATAGGAGTCAAAATGCCTCATTTCTTTATCATCAGGATATTTTGTGATTCAGATTCATAATTGAATACATTAATAAAATTTAGATTTATTCAAGAACATTTTAGTGTGAATCCAGAAAATCCAGTGTGTTCCAAAATGTCTCATCTGAGCAACTTGAAATAAAGTAGATGAAGGCAAATATGATGTTTCTTCTTGGCATCAACTCATGTTCATAACAGTGGCTACCTCCTGGTAATCAAACGGTCTAATTGTCAGTAGTAAAGTACTTTGATTGACAAAAGCACAGTAAAGTTTTAGTCAATAAATATACTTTGTAGACTAGATACAAAAATTCAAGTTATGGAATCTGTGTGTGAAGCATTCTTTGCTGTCTTCAGTTTAGATAGATTGATTGAAAGTGTTATTTCTTTCCTTGAGAATTAGTACTTTGAAAGGGGATTGTAGTAGCAGAATATAATGGCTCTGTAAAGTAGCCAAACCAGAAGTCCAGAACCTGTGACCATGTTACATTACATGGTAAGTGGGATTCTGCAATCAGCGACAGAAAGAGTTTTAGGTGGGAAATCCTGCATACTTTAAACATTATTGCAGACTCTGTAGTCTAATTTCATTCTCATAATTCTAACCTTGAAGCAATGGACAGACATAGCTATATTTAACTGACTTAAATATGGGCTGTGTTTGAATGTACAGGCTTCCCTTGTGGCTCAACTGGTAAAGAATCTGCCTGCAATGTGGGAGACCTGGGTTTGATCCCTGGGTTGGGAAGATCCCTGGAGAAGGGAAAGGCTATGCACTCCAGTATTCTGGCCTGGAGAATTCCATGGACTGTATAGTCCATGGGGTTGCAAAGAGTGGACCTGACTGAGCTACTTTCATTTTCACTTTCAACTGACTTAAATGGGTCTGTCCCTCTGCTAATCTTATTGAGATGGCATCATGGAGATTAACTTTTGATTATCAACAGTTTTCCAACCAAATATGGTTTATAATCTCTATCCCCTACTGTAGAAGGTATTAATGATGGAGCATCCCATTTACCCATCTTCTCCAGGAGCTCTGAAATTATGTATGTAAATAAAACAGCATGCATTCTCATGTTATTATTGAAGTGTGTTGAGAAAAATATTATTTCCCCCTCAGTTAAAGTACAGGAAATTAAAGAATTATAGATCCTTCTTTGTTCTTAAGTCCTATCAGCTTCTATTTATTTTTAAATGTTAATTATTGGAAATATGGTCTTCCCTGATGGCTCAGTGGTAAAGAATCTTCCTGCCAATGCATGAGACATGCATTTGATCCCTGGGTCTGTAAGATCCCCTGGAGAAGGAAATGACAACCCACCTTCACTATTCTTGCCTGGGAAATCCCATGGACAGAAGAGCCTAATGGACTACAGTCCAGGGGATCGCAAAAGAGTTGGACACGACTTAGCAACTAAACAAGAACAACAGCAACATTGGAGATATGCAAGCTATGAATAAAAGTTTCAATTAGGTTATTTTTTAATGTAAAATTTCCAAATATTCTTTCTACCATAGAACCTCTTTTTTTTTCCCTTCCATCTTCTCTGTTATCCCTGTTTCTATGTGACATCTGAGGGAGAAATGTTGAAAGCTAAAATGCTATTTTGCTAACTGATGGTTGTAGCTTCTACTGGGTATACTTTGACAATGCAGTTATATAATGATAATAACAATGATAATGTATCATCATATTATATTTCTGATTTCTCCATCCAATCGTCTTCTTAAAGGGTTCTCAATCCAGAGACTATAAGGAAACATAAGTCAAGAAATCTGTTCTGTCACTTCTGTTTCCTAATTCTCCATTTCTAAGTTACATGGCAACATTTTTGTGTTAAATATTTGGAAAATTGTATACTCATTCTCATACAAATAAATAGGAAATGAAACTGGCTCAGTTCATCCTGAAGAGTGGTCCCTGTCTTAGAGCTCCTTTCTGAGTATATATTGATCATTTTTATTTATATAGGCAAACATGCATAGCTGAAACATTATCAAATTAAACTTGTTTCTTATACAGTTTTTGCTGGTAAATTGCAATTCTGAAACTGAATCTGTAGGTTACAGTATCTGTATTAGAATACCATAAAACCTAACATCTTGTTTCATCATTTGAGTTACTTGTGCCTTGTCTTATAACCCATATCATTAACAATGAGGTAAAGAAATCAACATCTGCTTTTCCCTACGAAAAACATAAATCTCATGTGCTTAGTTATCCCAGATGTAATCTGAGAGAATTTATGCCAAAATGACAATCTTGGAAAGTCCAGGTTATGTCAAAAAATATTTATAAAGGAAAATATTCCAATAATTTACTCAAGTGATAAATCTGCATTCCTTGTGAAATTTAAACTCCTATAACTGCTAATTGCCATGACTCCTACATATGAATCAGTGTCAGCATATTAGTATCTTAAATTTATAAGATGCTATATACTTTTAGAAGTCACATTTCCTAGTCCTTATCTCCTAAGAAGACTTACATATTTTGACTCCATTACATAACATAAGAAACCATTTTTGATATATCTGAATAACATACATCAATGTGAGTGGTGAGGTGTGATTCCAGGTAGCTTATCTAAAAATAATATTTATAGCATATCTAAATTGTGCAGTTGGCTTGAGATTAGCATGTTGATACATAACATCTATTTTAAGAGGCCAGTAAAATATGGGTAAACAGAGATCTTCCATTACTGCTGAAGAACATTATTATATTCCTGAAAGTAAAAACTGATTCACAGACACAGGATGTGTAATTTGGAATAGAGTGTTGTAATCCTAATCCAGTAAATCAACCCAGTTAAATTCTTCTGTAGCACTTATTCATTTTTGTCACATAGCAGAGTTAGCCATTTTACATTATCTTCTCTTCTACTGCTGCTGCTGCTGCTAAGTCGCTTCAGTCGTGTCCGACTCTGTGCGACGCCATAGACGGCAGCCCACCAGGCTCCTGTGTCTCTGGGATTCTCCAGGCAAGAGTACTGGAGTGGGTTGCCATTTCCTTCTCCAATGCATGAAAGTGAAAAGCGAAAGTGAAGTCGCTCAGTCATGCCTGGCTCTTAGCGACCCCATGGACTGCAGCCTACCAGGCTCCTCCGTCCATGGGATTTTCCAGGCAAGAGTACTGGAGTGGGGTGCCATTGCCTTCTCCTAGACTACCACTAATTACAGGGTATATTTATATTTATTCAAAGCAAAGAACAGATATTCAGTGTATGACTGTGGAATAAAATTGCATAATGTAGGGGAGAACAGAGAAAAATTGGTGAAATTTGGAAAAAAACTGACCAAAGTCAATTTATGGTACTTTCCATTGATGCTTTATGTGCAAAAGACCATGGAAAGAAATCAGAGCTTATTACATGTAGCACCAAGCACCTCACTTATTAGTGAGTCTCCTCTCTGGCAATGTTATATATTGATATATAGACTCCAGATGCCTTGGATATATACTTTTCTATCAAGCATCTCTTTAGGGAAATGTCCACACTTTGTTCTTAGTCTATGTGTGTAATGTGGGATTGATCTCATCTCATAGGAAAATATCCCATGCAAGGTCTGTGCAGTCACAGCAGATCACAGATGGGGTCAGGAGTACACGACTCAAGCAACGTTGCTAAGAGTCCCATGTAGAGGATTTTGTTAGAAATTTTGTAAAATAATAACCCTTTATTTCCTGAAATTATGGATATTACCTCTCCCCAAATTTGATCCTAGAGTTCCCAGAGACCATCTTTGCCATCTCATAGAAATAATTTGCCCATAAGTAAGCCAACATGGGGAAAATAGAATGATGGAAAGAGATACTCAGGTGACTTGTTTAGATTTCCCGTTGAGTTCAGCAACCCCTCTAGCCAGTAGTATCCTAAACTTTAGATTTAATAACATTTGCAAACATAGGAAACAGGACCAGTGGTAAAAATAAGAAATGGGCTTGTAGTTTACAAACAACAGGCCCTAAAATGTGGGATGTGCTGAACAGAAATAGATTGAATGACAATGGAGATTGTCCTCCCAAAGATGCAGTGTTAGCGTATTTTATATACATAGTTGGACTCGTTATCAAACTGCTACCTGTTTTAGATAAAATGTCTTTCAAGGTCTGTATTTTAAGTCCCTAAAATTGCCATACTGTGAATGGCTTCCTGTAAATGTGTCTTGGTGAAATAAACATCACTCAGAGGTATTAGTCTTAGAGCTAGAGGCAATAGTTAGATAAAACCTTGGGTTACTTACCTCTGTATATGTAGTGTTTTTACTTTTAATTGAAGTTGCAATAGTAGAGTTATTGAAGCTAGAACTTTTAAATGTGTGAGAAGAGAAGTTTGCATGTATCATAGTCAAGGTTTGAAATGTAGTGGGCACAGTGACCACAATAACTGTGTGAAGCCATCATTCCTCCATTTTTAAACTATGTAGCTCAAGGGAGACTGACTCCCCCTATGAATTCAGGGAAAAGCAGGAGGCACAAAGCTGACTATCAGAGCAACATGGAGGTTAGTTCAAGTAAACAGCTATACAACCAAACCAGGCCAAGATGTTCCCACCTCAAAACTTTTGCAGCATAAAAGCACTCTTTTTTAAGTGCTGTTAGTTAAGCTGACTACTTTTACAAATGTGGAGAAAGTCTATTTGAATGCAAAAGAAAAACAAGCAATCAGAACTGAGAAGTGGAGAAAAATGATGGGTGAAAGAGAGAGAGAGAAGAAAATAAAAGAAAGGAAGGAAATAAGGGAGAAATGAAGAGAAGGAGGAAGGGAGGAGAGATAGGAAGCCTGGCAGTATTTCTGCAATGTTTATTTAAGCTCAGAGTATTTCTGATATTCTCTATAGTGTGAGTCAATAAACTCTCTTTGACCTAATCGAATTTGAGTTAAAAATAAAATTGAGTTGTATTTCTGTGTTTGCAACTAAGAGAATCGTTACAGAGATCACATTTTAAGAGATACATTTCCAATAGATAAAAGAAATATCCAAATACTCAACTTTAGAAGCTCATATATTTCACTCATGTGAAAAAAACTTTAGATCTTAATACATAGTCAGTATGATACTATAATTCTCTCAGCAATTCCAGTGAATTTGTTTTTTAGAGTTCTAAGCGTTAAGTAGATAAAATCCAGGTAATTTGTTATAGAGAAAATGCTATAGACAGGCATCTTGAAGATAGTAAATTATAATTGACCACATGATATTAAAAAGATACAAAAGCTGTGAAAATGTTATATAAATATTAGAAAAATCTATGGTTAAATGAGGGCAGCTAAAATATGAGTAAGGTCCTTACGATGACTTTTTGAGAGAAATAATCTCTTAATTTTCTTGTTATGTCATTTAATTCTCATAACCCTTCTGTGAGGTAGGTATGATTATGTTCCTTCTTCTCCAAATTGGAACCTGACTCTCACAGAGATGGCCTTAACCAGAATATATTGCTGGTGAATTAGTGAGGGTAATATAGGTGAAGCCCTATAAGATATCCTGGAGAAGGGAATGGCAACCCACTCCAGTATTCTTGTCTGGAGAATTCCATGGACAGAGGAGCCTGATGTGACCCCAGTCCATGAGGTCACAAAGGGTCGGACACGACTGAGTGACTAACATACTAGTAACAAATAACATTCAACATTTCTGAGACCTAACCCTGTAAGTCCTTGCAGGACATCTGGTCCTGTCCAAAAGGTCCATAAGACATTTGGTTTATACTTGCTCCTTTCCAAAACCATTGGTGTGGACCAGGTATGCTTATAGATATTTTGGATAGGACCACATTTTAAGGATCTTTTGGCATGAACCAAATAGCCTATAGATGTTTTGGACAAGACCAAATGTCCGCTCACTCTGTAATTGTGTTTCTTGCTTAATAGTTGTGAGTAGATAGTAAGGTCTGCAGGTTAGCTCTCCTCCTTCTAGTTATTTATTTGCATCCTGATGGAGCCTCTGTGGTATTCCATACTTGACTTTCAAGAGAAAGTCACAGAAAGTAGAGAGACCATGGAGGAGTCTGTGAGGGAAGAATTTATGGACTGGATCTGGAAGTGGCGCATACCATTTCCATGACATTCCTGGAACAGAATTTACTCATTGCTAGTGACTGTGAAAGTTAGTCGCTCGCTCAGTCGTGTCCCACTCTTTGTGACACCATGGACTCTAGCCTGGCTGGCGCCTTTGTCCATGAAATTCTCCAGGTAAGAATACTCAAGTGGGTTGTCATTCCCTTCTGCAGGGGATCTTCTTGACCCAGAGACTGAACCCGGATTTCCTGAATTGCAGACAGGTTCTTTTCCATCCAAGCCAGAAGAGAAGCCCACTCATCGCAAGGGAGGCTGCTATATGTTGCCTAGCTGTGGGCTCAAAAAGGGATGAACCATTTTTAGCAGATAGTTAGCAGTATTGCCTTTCTCATTTACTTTAAAATGTTTAGTTAATATAATGTTAATAAAATTACAGAGAAAAGTACATTGGAAAAAGAAGAAACAAACATAAAAAATTAAAAATAAATACATTTTAAGACATTAAAAGCTAGAACAAGATCCTGGATGGAAAACTGTCAGCCTATATTTCAGAAAATTTGAAACTAAAAATGTACCCAGTATGTAGTTAATTGGTTGCTTTTAAAAATAGTGCTATCGTTTACTTCCTTTGTTATCTTTTACCCGCATTAAACTCTCTTGACTACAAAGTGTTGCTTCTTACTTTCTAGTTGGTGACCAGGCATTCGTCCATTCGTTCATTTATTTATTTATAATTAACTCATTTATTTAGCATAGAACCCATTTCTCCCCACCATTTCCTCTTCAGTGATGTTTATTTATTTTTCAAATCTCGGAGTATAGGGTTCTCCTTCTGGAAAACCCTCCCTTATCCCAAATTCAGGAGAAGCATTCTTCTTTGATTAAATAGAGCTGAGTCTTTCCTCTACTAAACCAAAAACTACATTTGCATACGTCTCTTCTAGTATTAAATTTAATAAAGAAATCAACAACCAAAATTATTAAAAGAATATCCATTCTTTACTCAATATTTCTTGAAGAATGCCAATCCTAATTTTTAAACAAAGCAATAGTTCTTAAAATTGTTTTCCATAGTAAATGCCCTTGAAGCTTCTCTCCAAGCCCTACTTTTCCTTCCTCATCAAACATACATCCCCACATTGAGGCTGACATACTCTTGACTCTTTCACCCCTCCTGTCACTTACTTGGATGTATGTTTTATTTTTTCCCTTCCTTCTTCAATATAATAACTTCCTATGCAGAGCAATTCTCAGAGCAGTGTGCAGATTCATGCTGATTCTAGATACATGTGCTGCAACAGTGAGCAAAGCACTGAATCTCAGAGGAAGCACTTTGATAGAGTTGTTTTGTGTAATGCAGCTAGTAACAAAACATGGGCTTGATTTTTGCACTTCTTAATTTCATTTTATCCTATTTTATTTTTATTGTTTTTAAAAATACAATAAATAAATATTTTTACTGTATTATATTTATTGTTGTTGTTCAGTCGCTCAGTCATGTCTGACTCTTTGCAACCCCATAGACTGCATCATGCCTGGCTTCCCTGTCCTTCACCAACTCCTGGAGCTTGCTCAAACTTATGTCCTTTGAGAGGGTGATGCCATCCAACCATCTCATCCTGTGTAGTCCCCTTCTCCTTCTACCTTCAATCTTTGCTACCGTCAGGGTCTTTTCTAGTAAGTTAGCTCCTCAGTCAGGTGGCCAAAGTATTGGAGCTTTAGCTTCAGCATCAGCCTTTCCAATGAATGTTCAGGGTTGCTTTCCTTTAGGATGGACTGGTTGGATCTCCTTGCAGTCCAAGGGACTCTCAAGAGTCTTCTCCGACACCACAGTTCAAAAATATCAGTTCTTCAGCATTCAACCTTCTTTATGGTTCAGCTCTCACATCTACACATACACTGCTGGAAGAACCATAGTTTTGACTATATGGATATTTGTCAGCCAAATAATGTCTTTAGTTTTTAATATGCCATCTAAATTTGTCATAGTTTTTCTTCCAAGGAACAAGCATCTTTTAATTTCATGGCTGCAGTTACCATCTGCAGTGATTTTGGAGCCTAAGAAAATAAAATCTGTCACTGTTTCCATTGTTTCCCCATCTATTATATTGGCCTGTGATAAATTGGAAATCTGGTTCAATTCCTGGGTTGGGAAGATCCCCTGGAGGAGGGAATGTCAGCCCACTCCAGTATTCTAGCCTGGGAAAAAAATCCCATGGACAAAGGAGTCTGGCAGGCTACAGTCAATAGGATCACAAAGAGTTGGATGCGACTGAAGCAACTTAGCATGCGTGTGATAAATTGGGGAAAAAAATGGTCCTTCAGAGTTTGAGAAATCTTGTTTTAGTTTTTCTTGGGGTTGATATTTAATGTATTTAACTACCTTTATAAGACATACAGCATCCAGCTGGAATGGAGGCAAAACAGTGTTTTTTTGGCTTCTGAAGAGGTGTTTGAATACCTGCCTCCTCTTTCCTAGAGGTCTCCCTTTCCTGATTTTCCCAATCCTATAAAACAGCTAGGAACAAAGCATGCCTTTGCAACGTAATACAGCAGGACAGACCAAGAGCCAAAGACAAAGTCTTCTTTTGCAGCCTGCTAAATGTCTTGGGAGGTTGGCAAGCAAGAGAAATAGAAAGGGTCAGAGGCTATGGTCTGTCAAGTATCGACGCTTAGAATTTGGCATCTTTTCTTCTATACTCATTGTAAGATATAAAATCATTTTAGAGAAAAAGGACTGAAGACATGATATACATTTCTATATGAGATTAATCTCTTTTGTTACAGATTCAGGGAATTTCAGTTTCTTAAGAGATATTAGCAGCTATATTATTGCTGTTAAAGGAAGATTGTTAAGATAAATAATGAAGAAATCCTGTGTTTAAAAACAACTTTATTAGATACTTTTTATTTGTGCTTCTTTATAAAGGTCTTAATAAGACCGTATAAGTCAAGGTTTCCTGAAGGTAACTTGTATTTAGGTTAGGTTACTCTTCATTTGCATATTATTATTCAGTTTCTTTGCTTGTATCTGATTTTATGACAAAAATTCCCACAGACTCCAGTGATTGCTGTACTTTTAATACAAACATGCTATATATTCTTCTTTAAAACAACTCCTTTAATGCTCTATTGAGCTGTTAAATTCTTAGATAGCAGTGTTTATAAAAATAAAATGTTTACGAAATAAATTTTCTTGAGAGATATATATTTGTAAGGCCTTTTGCACCTCATTTTGAAAATGGCTTCATGTTGGCTTTCTACCCCTTTGTTTTCTGAAAGCACTTCTTTGGGACCCACATTCTTTGCTTCCTCAAAGCTTTCATTATACAGGAAATACTTTGCATTATTTAGGAAGGCATTTGAAAATAACATGGTTAGCCACCTTCCTTCTAGCATCAGTAATATCTTCCTTTTACTTGCATTATCCTTAGATTTCAAATGCTGAGTCATATGATATATTGATCATCTTGAGTTAAGTGAGTTGTATAAGCCATTCTCCCCTCACATACTCTGGCTACATCTTTCTCTTCCATTCGAATTTACTGCCACAATGATCATCACATTTAGGTAGCTCTCAAATCATCTTCAGTCCTAAGCATTCTCTTTGTTGACAATGAATTGATAAGAGCCTAATGAATACCTTTGCTTGCATATACTTGGGTTCCTTAAACATGATACGTTTGAAATGAGATTAATTTTCTCTACCCACTCTCATTCTCATTCCTGATGGTATAATTTACTCTTTTTTATTGTCATTATTTTTAGGAGTAGTGACATCAATCTTCCAGTTGCCTAGGATACAATATCTTTTTCCTGTTCTCCTTTATCTGATTAGTCTCTAAATCGTGATTTTACCTCAAAAATACCTTTTGTATCTTTCCTTATCTTTTCCCTTCATACGTCTATTCCTTTTGGCCTGCACTTTACTTCTTACTTTTAATTTCTTGCCCTCCATTCTATCACTAACATTTTCTTTCTAAATCACAGGTTGGTTGATAATGAAATTTCCTCATTTCAAAAATCTTTCAGTTTTCTACTAATTGAAGAATAAATTCAAACTCGTTAGCATAGAAATCAAGGTCTTGCAGATATGTGTGGTTTAGTATAAAGTAGAACTTCACTGAATTCAGCATCTTCCTCATTTCCAAGACTTGCCCTTTTACATATCTGTATCTTTGGGAATGTTTTTCTTTCTAATTCATTTCTTAACATATCATTGTTCTCCTAAATGGTCAAAGCTTACCTGAAATACCTCCTTATTACCTGTATACAGGAGGCTCATTTCTGCAAAATCTAAGGGAGATTGGTTTGGATCTCTGCTTTGGTTTTATTACAAATCTAGTATAGTTTTGTTGCAGATTCTTTTAAGTTAGTTATCAATACACGTGCTCAGAATTTTAAAAGTACTGTTGAATCTATCTCTCCCTGCCATCCTTTTAAAAGAAAGCATGAGTTGAAAGTCATAGATTTTAAGTTCTCCATATAGGCCTCAGGTCAGTTCCCATGGGCTTTTGGTGGCAGTATCTTGCTGAGTTATGAACTGATATGGTCCTAGTTTGGAAGGATGTAGCATATTTTTCATATTGTAAGAATGTTCCCAAATACTATTCCAGTGGTAAGGAGATACTTCCTACCAGGTAATCTGTCTCTCACTGTGCTGGAATAATTTAGAGGTGTATATTCATTTCCTGAGGAGATTTTTGATTTTTTAATATGAAGCAAATCTACAAACTTTTAGGTTTTAAACTTTTTGTTTTAAAGTTTTGAACTTCCTATACAAATACACACACACACACACACACACACACACGTCATTTGTTTCCCTTTTAGCACAAATCACAGTGCTCTGTGCTCATATTGTTTGATGCATGCTCTTTAAGCTAGATCTGTTTTACTTTGTCTAAACAGTGTGGGCCGCAGAGATGGCAGATAGTCTGAAGCAATATTAGGAGTCTTCTATTCTGCTGTTTTTGTTGTATGGTAAGAATTCTGTATATCCTCTCCTTTACGATCAATTGAAACATTCTACAGGAAGCCTTTACTACTTACTGCTTTTGTGAATTACTAGAATTGGTAAGAATCTTAATTTCTTGCTTCAGTAAATAAAAGAGCTGGGCTGATCTGATTGAATTTTCTTGCAATTCAAGGAGAATCAAGTTCACCTCAGCCCTTGAAAGAATCAGAAAATAGTGCCAAGTGGCTCACAAATGTGGTGAATTTGTCTCATGTGGATTCAGACTCACAAATTTCAGATAACTGTGATTTCCAGGCATTCTCAGTGTTTTCAGTTTGACAGAAAAAATAGTGGTTTAAAGCACTTACATGAATCTATATATCTATCGACTCTTTGTGACCCCATGGACTGTAACCCACCAGGCTCCTCCGTCCATGGGATTCTCCAGGCAAGAATACTGGAGTGGGTTGCCATTTCCTTCTCTAATATCTATATACAACTTTATGTATATATAAATATATGTATATGAAACATGTACCTAGGCAATGGCACCCCACTCCAGTACTCTTGCCTGGAAAATCCCATGGATGAAGGAGCCTGGTAGGCTGCAGTTCATGGGGTCGCCAAGAGTCGGTCGTGACTTCACTTTCACTTTTCACTTTCATGCATTGGAGAAGGAAATGGCAACCCACTCTGGTGTTCTTGCCTGGAGACTCCCAGGGACGGGGGAGCCTGGTCGGCTGCTGTCTATGGGGTCACACAAAGTCAGACACGATTGAAGTGACTTAGCAGCAGCATACCCACAAAACATTATTACATCTTAGTAATAATAAACTCTCTTTTCTTATGATGTTGTGACACTTTAATACCTTTGCAGGAAAAAAATGACGCAGAATCCTCCACAAGTTATATCATTTCAATTTTACACTTTAGAGATTTCATCTCTTGATGGGATCCCTTTTATAACCTGACTAATGTAAGGTTATGTTGTCTTTCATTCCATCCTTGATCATCCTTTCAGCAGAGCAAGGCTAATGTTACCATCATTAAGCTCTGGAAGAATTTCCTGCTGGTTTTTTAGATAATCACAATATTTTTCATTTCATGAAAAGCATGAAAAGAATTACTACTTCTCTCTCTTATTTCTTATATTGAGTGTTTGGGATGGAGGCAAAAAGGAGTAATACAATTAAGATCCTGAGTGAAACAACCTTAACTATACTTCTAAATTAAACTATCTCCCAGAAGCATGGTCCTACGTGTATTTTGGATGGCTCTCTGCCTGAAAATGAAGCTTTGAATTTAGGAACTAGTTTAGATGTTTATCTAAATTGTCATATATCAACTAGATCTTTAAACCTCATTGTGAATAGCCAAGTACAGTAGCTATCAGGAATCTAGCTTGAAAACTGATATATTTTCTACCGCTGTTCACATTCCAGTTAACCTATTGAGAATATATTACAGTTTTATTATACTAATGTTATCTTTGGGGTTGTTTTGTAGAGCTTTTTCAGTTGGTGATGGACAGGGAGGCCTGGTGTGCTGCGATTCATGGGGTCGCAAAGAGTCGGGCACAACTGAGCGACTGAACTGAATGGAAATATTATATGAAATTATTTCATTTATGCAATCAAATATACTGTGCTTATATCAATGTCAAAGGAATATTATTACTATCTGGACTGCTCCAGAATGACAGTGGAATCTGAATAATTAATTTCCTGCTGAAAGGTCAGCTTAGCTGTCTCCACAAACATTTAGAAAGGCACTTATGTTTCAGTCATAAAGTACTTAACCATAGCTTTGATTGTTTACTTCTTACCACCATTATATGAGGTCAGTAAGAATTATCTTTGTTGCTGTGATTCTATGAATAGAGGAATTGAAGGATATGGAAATAGATGGAAACTGTGGTTAAGCCAGTTACCCAAAGTTATAACCAAGGTCACAGATACAATAGAAATCTGAAATTACATGTCTAAGCCCTTTGTGTTGTTTCATTGTTCAATCAAAGGAAGCATATTACTTCTTAGATGTGGTATGTTTGCAATTTTTAGCTTAGAACAAAACAATATCTTGTATTTATATGGCACTTTTAAGTTTCATCTCACCCAATCATTCAGCAAATATTTCTTTTGTGCCTACTATATGAACTGCACTATGAAGGAGTGTATACATAGTAATGTCATATTTTCTATCTTCAAGGAGCTTCATATACATAAATCATTGTAATATAAGACATGGAGGAAGGAAAATCACATAATAACCATTGAAAAGAAATACTGAATCAAAGATCAAAGGGCAGAAGTTGATTTTTCTTCTAAGAATCTCTTAAATTTTTCTTTGCTTTCCCAAGTTCAGATGTAAGCCTGAGGCTGGAGTGTGTAGCCACTTGGACAGCCAACTTTGAACTGATAATCTTTTGTTTAACATTAACTTGACTCAGTTCAGTTCAGTTCAGTCACTCAGTCGTGTCCGACTCTTTGTGACCCAATGAATCGCAACACGCCAGGCCTCCCTGTCCATCACCAACTCCCAGAGTTCACTCAGAATCACATCCATTGAGTCTAGATAAGTATAATTAATTTTCTATTCCACATTCCAAGGCCAAATTTGACTGTTACTCCAGGTGTTTCTTGACTTTCTACTTTTGCATTCCAGTCCCCTATAATGAAAAGGACATCTTTTTTGGGTGTTAGTTCTAAAAGATCTTGTAGGTCTTCATAAAACCGTTCAACTTCAGTTTCTTCAGCGTTACTGGTCGGGGCATAGACTTGGATAACTGTGATATTGAATGGTTTGCCTTGGAGATGAACAGAGATCATTCTGTCGTTTTTGAGATTGCATCCAAGTACTGCATTTCAGACTCTTTTGTTGACCATGATGGCTACTCCATTTCTTCTGAGGGATTCCTGCCTGCAGTAGTAAATGTAATGGTCATCTGAGTTAAATTCACCCATTCCAGTCCATTTTAGTTCGCTGATTCCTAGAATGTTGATGTTCACCCTTGCCATCTCTTGTTTGACCACTTCCAATTTGCCTTGATTCATGGACCTGACATTCCAGGTTCCTATGCAATATTGCTCTTTACAGCATCGGATCTTGCTTCTATCATCAGTCACATGCACAACTGGGTATTGTTTTTGCTTTGGCTCCATCCCTTCATTCTTTCTGGAGTTATTTCTCCACTGATCTCCAGTAGCATATTGGGCACCTAATGACCTGGGGAGTTCCTCTTTTGGTATCCTATCATTTTACCTTTTCCTACTGTTCATGGGGTTCTCAAGGTAAGAATACTGAAATGGCTTGCCATTCCCTTCTCCAGTGGACCACATTCTGTCATGACCCGCCCATCTTGGGTTGACCCGCAGGTATGGTTTGGTTTCATTGAGTTAGACAAGGCTGTGGTCCTAGTGTGATTAGATTGACTAGCTTTCTGTGAGTATGGTTTCCGTGTGTCTGCCCTCTGATGCCCTCTTGCAACACTTACCATCTGACTTGAGTTTCTCTTACCTTGGCATGGGTATCTCTTCACGGCTGCTTCAGCAAAGCACAGACACTGCTCCTTACCTTGAATGAGGGGTATCTCCTTACCGCCACCGTTCCTGACCTTCAACGTGGGATAGCTCCTCTAGGCCCTCCTGTGCCTGCGCAGCCACCACTCCACGGGCTGCTCCTCCTGGCTGCTGGCCCTGGCCTCGGGCATGGGTGGCTCCTCCCGGCTGCCACTGACCTTGGACGCAGGGTAGCTACTCTTGACCCTTACTGTGCCGTCGCAGCCAGGTACTCTAGGCCACTGCCCCTGACCTCAGACGTGGGGTAGCTCCTCTTGGCCCGCTTAGTAAGCCTGCGCTTAGTGAGCCGGCTCGCAGCCGCCTGTGCTTAGTGAAACACCTGAAGTAACAGGCAAATTTGTACTTGGAATGCGAAATGAAGCAGGGCAAAGTCTAACAGAGTTTTGCCAAGAAAATGCACTGGTCATAGCAAACACCTTCTTCCAACAACACAAGAGAAGACTCTACACATGGACATCACCAGATGGTCAACACTGAAATCAGATTGATTATATTCTTTGCAAACAAAGATGGAGAAGCTCTATACAGTCAACAAAAACAAGACCAGGAGCTGACTGTGGCTCAGATCATGAACTCCTTATTGCCAAATTCAGACTTAAATTGAAAAAAGTAGGGAAAACCGCTAGACCATTCATGTATGACGTAAATCAAATCCCTTATTATTATACAGTGGAAGTGAGAGATAGATTTAAGGGACTAGATCTGATAGATAGAGTGCCTAATGAACTATGGAATGAGGTTCGTGACATTGTACAGGAGACAGGGATCAAGACCATCCCCATGGAAAAGAAATGCAAAAAAGCAAAATGGCTGTCTGGGGAGGCCTTACAAATAGCTGTGAAAAGAAGAGAGGAGAAAAGCAAAGGAGAAAAGCAAAGATATAAGCATCTGAATGCAGAGTTCCAAAGAATAGCAAGAAGAGATAAGAAAGCCTTCTTCAGCGATCAATGCAAAGAAATAGAAGAAAACAACAGAATGGGAAAGACTAGAGATGTCTTCAAGAAAATTAGAGATACCGAGGGAACATTTCATGCAAAGATGGGCTCGATAAAGGACAGAAATGATCTGGACCTAACAGAAGCAGAAGATATTAAGAAGAGGTGGCAAGAATACACGGAAAAACTGTACAAAAAAGATCTTCACGACCCAGATAATCATGATGATGTGATCACTAATCTAGAGCCAGACATCTTGGAATGTGAAGTCAAGTGGGCCTTAGAAAGCATCACTATGAACAAAGCTAGTGGAGGTGATGGAATTCCAGTTGAGCTGTTTCAAATCCTGAAAGATGATGCTGTGAAAGTGCTGCACTCAGTATGCCAGCAAATTTGGAAAACTCAGCAGTGGCCACAGGACTGGAAAAGGTCAGTTTTCATTCCAATCCCAAAGAAAGGCAATGCCAAAGAATGCTCAAACTATCGCATAATTGCACTCATCTCACATGCTAGTAAAGTAATGCTCAAAATTCTCCAAGCTAGACTTCAGCAATAGGTGAACCATGAACCTCCAGATGTTAAAGCTGGTTTTAGAAAAGGCAGAGGAACCAGAGATCAAATTGCCAACATCCACTGAATCATGGAAAAAGCAAGAGAGCCCTAGAAAAACATCTATTTCTGCTTTCTTGACTATGCCAAAGCCTTTGCCTGTGTGGATCACAATAAACTGTGGAAATTCTGAGAGAGATGGGAATACCAGACCACCTGACCTGCCTCTTGAGAAATCTGTATGCAGGTCAGGAAGCAACAGTTGGAACTGGATATGGAATAACAGACTGGTTCCAAATAGGAAAAGGAGTACATCAAGGCTGTATATTGTCACCCTGCTTATGTAACTTATATGCAGAGCACATCATGAGAAACGCTGGACTGAAAGAAACACAAGCTGGACTCAAGATTGCCGGGAGAAATATCAATAACCTCAGATATGCAGATGACACCACTCATGGCAGAAAGTGAAGAACAGCCGAAGAGCCTTTTGATGAAAGTGAAAGAGGAGAGTGAAAAAGTTGGCTTAATGCTCAATATTCAGAAAACGAAGATCATGGCATCCGGTCCCATCACTTGATGGGAAATAGATGGGGAAACAGTGGAAACAGTGCCAGAATTTATTTTTTTGGGCTCCAAAATCACTGTAGATGGTGACTGCAGCCATGAAATTAAAAGACGCTTACTCCTTGGAAGAAAAGTGATGACCAACCTAGATCGTATATTCAAAAGCAGAGACATTACTTTGCTGACTAAGGTCCATCTAGTCAAGGCTATGGTTTTTCCAGTGGTCATGTATGGATGTGAGAGTTGGACTGGGAAGAAGGCTGAGTGCCGAAGAATTGATGCATTTGAAGTGTGGTGTTGGAGAAGACTCTTGAGAGTCCCTTGGACTGCAAGGAGATCCAACCAGTCCATTCTGAAAGAGATCAACCCTGGGATTTCTTTGGAAGGAATGATGCTAAAGCTGAAGCTCCAGTACTTTGGACACCTCACGCGAAGAGTTGACTCATTGGAAAAGACTCTGATGCTGAGAGGGATTGGGGGCAGGAGGAGAAGGGGACGACTGAGGATGAGATGGCTGGATGACACCACTGACTCGATGGACGTGAGTCTGAGTGAACTCTGGGAGTTGGTGATGGACAGGGACCCCTGGCATGCTGTGCTTCATGGGGTCGCAAAGAGTCGGACACGACTGAGCGACTGAAAGGAATGAATAAATGAATGAATGAATTTTCTATTTACTAAAGATATAAATCTTTTTGAGTTTCAAATAAGAAAATTACAACCTATCAGGATGAGTGAATCTTGATTAAGAGTCTCAAATGTGAGATTTAATGTTTTTAAGTCTTTCATTTAATTTTTGCTTTTGAACCCTTGGATAGTGCTTAACTGATAAAAAGTCGTGGGCCTTCCATGAGTTTTTGCCATCCCAGGGTCATGTTATGGTGACAAAAGAAGGATAGAGTATATTAAGTTCTCAGATACTGCTACAAACTGTGTATCAGTAAAATGAATAGGAAAAACATAGGAGCAAAGTGTCTATGAGGCTTCCCCAGAAGCTCAGTGGTTAAGAATCCACCTGCAGTGCAGGAGCTACAGGAGATGTGGGTTCAGTCCCTGGGTCTGGAAGGTCCCCTTGAGGAGGGCATGGCAACCTATTCAGTATTCTTGCCTGGAGAATGTTATGGACAGAAGAGCCTGGTGGGCTACAGTCCATAGGTTCGTGAACAGTTGGACATAACTGAAGTAACTTAGAATCACAGTGTCCGTAGATTATATATCTTAAAATATTATCTCAAATACATTCTCTTTCAGTAAGTATTATATACTCATCAAGGTTTTTCATATAGATTCTTTTATTATTATTATTATTATTTTTTCTCAGAGCTGTCTAAGAATATTAGATATGACTTCTTGTCCTAGAGAGTAACTGCCAGGTTTTGGAAGTCTAGTAGGGTAGGGTAGGTTCCTCAGCAGAGGACAAGATCTCCCATAAGATCTTCTGTCCTCTCTCCTCCCAGCCTTGGGCCTCTTCTGTTATCCTTCTTCAGAGAGCCAGTCACAGGCAAGCAGAATTCCCCTTGAAGATAAACAACTATCTGTGGTTTTAAGTCAACCATGTAGAAATTTTAGGTGTTAAGCAGACAAAGGCATTATCACTCACCTGAAACCCTACCCTTATCTTTTCTTTTCATAGTCCACCAACCCTCTGATTTTCTTAGTCTGAGATTTCACCCCAGGCCTCATCAACTCTGTTTAAATTTGCCTGTAAAGAACCTGGAAAAAGAGGGGAGCACTCAATCAAGTGACCAAGTCCCTATACCTCCACATTTCCCTCATGAGTGGGCATTTCTATCTCTTTTCCTTCCTGGCCCATGTCTTGCATGAGCAGTGAAACTGGAGTGGAAAGACACTAAGCCATTATGGAACAGAGAGGCTCCACTCCTGATCCATCTCTAGATTCCTGAGACCACCTCTAAGACCCTTAACTTCCATGTCATTAGATGTGCTCCCATGACCCTTGTGTATAACTGGTTAAGCAGTGTTCTTCTATTTCACAGGTAAGTCAAAGAGGAGTTCTTCCATTTTACTAGTGGCTAGTTGCTGGCCTAGAATGTTCACCCTCTAAGATTCTCTACAAAGAGAGTTTCCTGGCCTTAGAGGCCTTAAAACCAAAACCTATAGAAAAGCAGGGTAACAAAAAGTTACTCATAATGAAATAAAAAGACCAAATACTGTAGGTTTTGGGTTCTCTTCCATATTCTCTGGTAATTTCCTTATATACACAATTTCTTTGGAAGGCGCATCAAAGGGCTTAATTTAGATAATAAAATAAATCTTTAATTTTGTACTATGCAACCTATAATTTCTGTTGACTGCAATTTCTGACTCAAGGTTCTGGGGCTGGTGGTTTGACCTATAGTTGTACCCTTCCGACTTGAACATCTGATCTAAAAACAAACACTGTACAGAGATAGGAGTCATTGAAAACTGCTTCTCTCTAATTCAGAAGAAGCATGATCAATATGCGTTTTGCCATTTTATGAATTGTTTTATTAATATATATTTTCTATTTAACTTGTATCATATTTTCAGTTTTAGCCAGTGATTATTTTAGCACATTTTGATGTTGGTACCTCAGGTATTTGCTTGACTGGTCCATCCTATAATCTAATAGTTTGGTTCACCATCATGTCTTACTTGGACCACTGTAATAGCCATCTAATTAGTCTCCTACCTCTGGCCTTGCCTTATTCTAGCCATTCAGCCATAAGGTATTCAGAGGTGTGTGTCTAAAACACAGATCTAAGCACATTACCTCCCTTCTAAAAACCTTTAAAAAAACTTTCCAGAGTCTATGATAGTGAGCTACATAAGTTACATGTTTAGACTCCCCTGATATGTCTTTAAAAGTGCAAAATACTGGGCCATAATTCACACATACTGATTAGGAATTTCTAGTGGGGCTGTGAAATCTCTGATGGGGATTTGCATTTGAGCAAGAACTCTGTGAAATTCTTATGACAAAGTTTAGGAATCAATACTATAGAGATTAAAAAGTGCAATAAAAGTCATTAAATATGATAGCCTTGCTTATCCTTCTGCTATTATGATGGACTCTGTTTAAGCCATGCTTGATTACTTACAATTTTCTGTTTCTTTTATGTCTTCATGCTTTTGCACAAGCTGTTTCTTTCTTGAATGCCCCTTTTTGTCTTTTTAGCTGGCTAATTCCTACTTGTTCTTTAAGAGTAAGTAGGAAAATTTTTTCAGCTTGTGAAGCCTTCCCTGACTTCTCACTTCCCATGAAGAATAATTTTCACCCCTGTAGGTGCTCCCGTCACACAATAAATACTATCATTACAGTGAGAAAGGGTTCAAGTTAAAGTTAGTGGGCAGCTGCGAGTATTGTGACCAAAGACAGGGCGTGAACGAACGTGTGCATGTGGCTGTAACTGTGAGGGAAGTGATCGTATTTTATCCATCTTCTATATCAGCATTCACTGCAATGGCTGTCATATGGAAGGCATTCAGTAGTGGATTTTTTTGAATAACATATTTAAAAATAAATGTGTAGCAAGAAAAAGATAGGATTTTTTCTGTTTCCTAATCCTTTAGCTGGGAGGGATTGGGGGCAGGAGGAGAAGGGGACGACAGAGGATGAGATGGCTGGATGGCATCACTGACTCGATGGACGTGAGTCTGAGTGAACTCCAGGAGTTGGTGATGGACAGGGAGGCCTGGCGTGCTGCGATTCATGGGGTCACAAAGAGTCGGACACGACTGAGCGACTGAACTGAACTGAACTGAACTGAACAATTCATGTTAGGCTAAAGCCAAAGAAAGTCACTAAACACGTTCCATTCTAAACATAACTAACAAAAGTTGGTGCCATGTTTTTCTTGCCAGCCCTTACTAAGTACCATTGGAATCAGTCCTTATCACTGACAACCTCAACGTTACTTTCTGCCCAACATGTCTAAGAAGAATAGAGAAAAGATAAAGGGAGTGTTGTCAGCATCATCGGCCTCATTGGAGTGAACTCTACTGTTGAGAAGCGTTTCCACCATGAGAAAGAAAGTTAAGCATTCTGCCACCCATTCAAACAATGGGGACACTCTAAGAAAATCACTCATCTACTTGCCCTACAATGGAAGAGACTGGTGTTCTCTCCCTCAGTTGAATATACAGCTTCTCACCAGCCACAGTTCACTTCCCATGATGCTGAATATACACTTGGTCAGTGGATATCTGACTGTCCTTCTGCCTTTCTGAACAGAGGAAACAAACTGGAGAGGGGAGCAGGGCAGACTGAGGTGGGTGTACAGCAATCTGCATGCTCACTGGTATGCTATGGATGTGTGAATTTCCTCTGTGTCTGGGGCGCAGTGGGAAAGAAAACTGATTTTTAACCACCCTTGGAGAACCAACCCAGGAGAACTGATGGCTGAGAAAGATGTCTTTACATAAAGCAAACAGCTATAGAAGGAAGCTGGGAGGATTGTGGTGAAGAGGGTGAGCTTGAACTACTGTACCCAGGAACCGTGAAGTAGAAAAACCTGGGGAGGGTCGGTATACTCTGAGGCAGGAGTGCCTCATGGGAGAGGCACACTTGACAAGCAGAGACCATCTACTGCTGTTGGTCAGAAAAGCAGCAATAACCATTACATAGAGAATTTTAGCTGTACCAGTTAAGTATGCTGATGTTCGCTATTTCACATTCTTTCTTCTTATGTCGCTATTACAGTAGCTACTTCCTAAAAGTGGAAAAGAAAGGAAAGACTAAAAAAGTAGACATGACTCCTTTCCAATTAATATTCCTAAAGCCATAATTGTATCCGACAATGGGGATGAGGAAAGCTTTAAATAAATTATCTAATGTGAAAATTTTAAACTAAGTCGGACTAACTGTACATTCCAATGTGCGATGTCTGGAAATCTCCTAAGATGGTCATGAAAGAATCTGCTTCTCAATGGGGACAGGAATTCAACAGAACATTTTGGAAGGTGGTGATTAAAGAAAAATAAACTGCTCTCTATTTTTATACCACCAGGTTGAGCTTTCTTAAAAAAAAAAAAAATCCAGTTTACTTGAATGAAAATAATGAGCACTGGAAGGCAACAAACGTTCACCAAGGACTAGTTATATCCCAGTGATATCATTTCACTTTATGAAAGTGTTTATAGAGGGTTGGAAATACCCAAGTCCAATCAAGATGAACAAAGAAGCCTCAGGATGAGAATGAAGATAAAGAAACTTGTAGTTTGTACGTGTGTCTAAAGGGAATAAAAGTGTCAACCAGAGGAGAGTGAGGTTTATATTGAGTTTAGGAAAGGAAAGATAAAAACAAAATTTCTTGGTCGGCTTTTACTTGGCATCCTACATTCAGGAGAGGCATTGCAATTGAAGTGGAGAGGTTGAGAGTAGAGCAGGGAAGAGAAAGTTTCTAGGTTGGGCTTTGATGTCAAACAACCTGAATATGCATCTTGATTCCACTCTCTAAAGCAGTGAGAGGTTCTCTGGACTTCAAATATGTTCCTAGTAAATGAAAATAACAACCTCACCAACTTTGGATGGAAATGCTGTTGTGCAAATAAATAAAATTATATGCTTGCATAAAATTATAACTAACACAGAGTAAACCTTCAGTTCAGTTCATTTCAGTTCAGTCGCTCAGTTGTGTCCGACTCTTTGCGACCCCATGAAGCACAGCACGCCAGGCCTCCCTGTCCATCACCATCTCCCGGAGTTCATTCAGACTCATGTCCATCGAGTCCGTGATGCCATCCAGCCATCTCATCCTCGGTCATCCCCTTCTCCTCCTGCCCCCAATCCCTCCCAGCATCAGAGTCTTTTCCAGTGAGTCAATTCTTCGCATGAGGTGTCCAAAGTACTGGAGCTTCAGCTTTAGCATCATTCCTTCCAAAGAAATCCCAGGGTTGATCTCCTTCAGAATGGACTGGTTGGATCTCCTTGCAGTCCAAGGGACTCTCAAGAGTCTTCTCCAACACCACACTTCAAATGCATCAATTCTTCGGTGCTCAGCCTTCTTCACAGTCCGACTCTCACATCCATACATGACCACTGGAAAAACCATAGCCTTGACTAGACGGACTTAGTCGGCAAAGTAATGTCTTTGCTTTTGAGTATGCTGTCTAGGTTGGTCATCACTTTTCTTCCAAGGAGTAAGCGTCTTTTAATTTCATGACTGCAGTCACCATCTGCAGTGATTTTGGAGCCCCCAAAAATAAATTCTGACACTGTTTCCACTGTTTCCCCATCTATTTCCCATGAAGTGATGGGACCAGATGCCATGATCTTTGTGTTCTGAATGTTGAGCGTTAAGCCAACATTTTCACTCTCCTCTTTCACTTTCTTCAAGAGGCTTTTTAGTCCCTCTTCACTTTCTGCCATAAGGGTGGTATCATGTGCATATCTGAGGTTGATATTTCTCACGGTAATCTTGATTCCAGCTTGTGTTTCTTCCAGTCCAGCGTTTCTCATGATGTACTCTGCATATAAGTTAAATAAGCAGGTGACAATATACAGCCTTGACATACTCCTTTTCCTATTTGGAACCAATCTGTTGTTCCATGTCCAGTTCTAACTGTTGCTTCCTGACCTGCATACAGATTTCTCAAGAGGCAGGTTAGGCGGTCTGGTATTCCCATCTCTTTCAGAATTTTCCGCAGTTGATTGAGATCCACACAGTCAAAGGCTTTGGCATAGTCAATAAAGCAGAAATAGATGTATATGAATTATTTTTTTTTCCGAGAGAAGTATATTCCACTGTTAGAAAAGGTGTTATTTCCTCAAATTTTTCTAAGAAATAAAACCTCTTTAAAAAATGTCCAACTTTATACTGGTTCAACCCCCATCAAGTTACACTTAAATAATGAATTCTGCCTTCGAGATACTGATTCTGACAATGCGTGCTATGAATGGAGACACCAGTGTAGCTTCCCTGGTAGCTCAGCTGGTAAAGAATCTGCCTGCAATGTAGGAGACCCTGGTTCCATTCCTGGGTCAGGCAGATCCCCTGGAGAAGGAATAGGCTATCAACTCCAGTATTCATGGGTTTTCCTGGTGGCTCAGATGGTAAAAAAATTTGCCTGCAATGTGGGAGACCTGGGTTCAATCCCTGGTATGGGAAGATCCCCTGTTACCCCAGTAGTCTTGCCTGGAGAATCCCATGGGCAGAGGATCCTGGTGGGTTATAGTCCATGGTGTTGCAGTGTTAGACACAAATGAGTGACTGAGCACAGCACAGTACCAGTGTAGAGAGGTTTATGAAACCCCAGAACTCTGTTCTTCATGAATCATCATTCTCTTCTGTGTTTGGTTACTTACATATTCACTGGATTCCCCATAACCCGATCAGTTCTTGATGAAATGATAAAATTAGGTTTCTGGACTAGCAAAGCTAAAGGAAAGGTCACCCTTGGAAAGTGGTAACCATGTGAAGGTGTGACTTCTGTCTCTCTAAGGACCTGCTGATATTCATGCTAATCTTCTCATTTGAATTGCACTGTGGAATCACATTATGGCCTTAAGAATAGACAATTTTGGAAATAGGGAAAATCTAGACTGTTTCATGAAACTATAGCTAAAATGGCAAACTCATCAGGCAGGATAGTTAGGCAGATTAAACAGCAGGCACATTCTTCTCCTCAGGATAGAAAATGACATGAAACCACAAGCAGGCATTAAGCTAAAAGGTTCACAGTGGCAAAAAATTGTTAGCCACCTGCCAGTTCAACAGAATGGCAGGTGCGTGTGTTAAATGTCCATGAAATCAGGATGATTTTTTAAAGCTCTTGTGTGGTTATAATGTCACTTTTCACCCTTTGAAAACAAGGCAACACTGGGCTGTGTTATATGTTTTAAGTCTTTGTCTTGAGAATAAATGACAATTTCATTTCTTAAATTGGAAGAAATGTGAAAAATACTCTGAATCACTCTATGAATATACATTTTTGCAATAAATTTCAAAATTTAACATTTTCTCCCATTATAACATTTCAAGTATGTTAGGAATCATTTAGTTAGCTTGGTCATTAATTTTGATATATAAGAATAATTACTTTTACCCAAATTGTTGCTTGATAGCATTCCTGTAGTTTGTTGATGTCAGGATATATTGTAAAGGTAACCTGCAAAACTAAGCTTTCTGAAATATTCCCTGGGATTATGTGTAGAGCCCTTATCTGGTTGGACTTTGCATTCATGTTAGAAATTATGATATCTGACACACAGACACTCAATAAATATTTTTTCATTCAGTTCACTAACTATGATGTTTAATAGATTTCAGAACTTGTCTTTAAGAAGATAAAAACAATTTGAGTTAGAAAAAAGTTAGTAGATGTTTCATAAAATCATGGATGCTTAGTGTCCAAAAATATATCAAAGGCTATTCATTTCCTGTCCTTAATTAAAAAACAAAAACAAAAACACTGTAAACTAAGGGCCAAAAGGGTTTCCTGGGTGACTCAGCAGTAAAGAAAATGGCTGTAATGCAGGAGACATGGGTTTGATCCCTGAGTCAGAAAGATCCCCTGGAGAAGGAAATGGCAACCCACTCTAGTATTCTTGCCTGGGGAATCCCATGGACAGAGGAGCCTGGTGAGCTACAGTCCATGGGATTGTAAAAGAGTCAGACATGACTGAGCAAGTAAACAATAACAGGGCCAAAAAGGTGAAGTGACTTATATTATTGGCTAACCATTTAAAGATTCAAATATAAAAATAATGTCTCATATATAATATAATTGTAGGCATATAGTGATCATTATACTAATTCCACTCCTACTTAGAAAACTCAAGAAAATAATTTTTAACATCTGTAATCCATCTATGGATCATGTGGTTCTCTGATTTCCTCTGCTAATTTATCATATCAGCTGAGGATCCATTTAATAGGTAAGTGTTGCTGTTGTTGTTCAGTCACTGAGTCATATGCAACTCCGTGCAACCCCATGGACTCCAGCACTCCAGGCTTCCCTGTCCTTCACCATCTCTTGGAGCTTGCTCAGACTCGTGTCCCTTGAGTTGGTGAAGCCATCCAACCATCTCATCCTCTGTTGTCCCCTTCTCTTCTTGCCTTCAATCTTTCCTAGTATCAAGGTCTTTTCCAATGAGTCAACTCTGCAACAGGTGACCAAAGGATTGGAGCTTCAGCTTCAGCATCAGTCCCTCCAATTAATATTCAGGACTGATTTCCTTTATGATTGGCTGGTTTGATCTCCTTGCAACCCAAGGGACTCTCAAGAGTCTTCTCCAATACCACAGTTCAAAGGCATCAATTCTTTAGCACTCAGCCTTCTTAGTGGTTCAACTCTCATATCCATATATGACTACTGGAAAAACCATAGCTTTGACTATTCAGACCTTTGTCAGTGAAGTATTGTCTCTGCTTTTTAATATGCTGTCTAGGTTTCCTTGGTAGCTCAGATGGTAAAGCATCTGCCTACAATGCGGGAGACCCAGGGTTCGATCCCTCGGTTGGAAAGATCCCCTGGAGAAGGCAATGGCACCCCACTCCAGCACTCTTGCCTGGAAAATCCCATGGACAGAGCAGCCTGATAGGCTATAGTCCATGGGGTCGCAAAGAGTCGGACACGACTGAGTGGCTTCACTTTCACTTTCAGGTTTATCATAGATTTTCTTCCAGGGAAAAAGTGTCTTTTAATTCATGACTGCAGTGATTTTGGAGCCCAAGAAAATAAAGTCTCTCACTGTTTCCATTGTTTCCCCATCTATTTGCAATCAAGTGATGGGACCAGATGCCATGGTCTTCGTTTTTTGAATGTTGAGTTTTTTTTTTTAAACTTTTTATTTTTACTTTATTTTGCTTCACAATACTGTATTGATTTTGCCATACATTGACATGAATCCACCACGGGTGTACATGCAATCCCAAACATGAACCCCCCTCCCACCTCCCTCCCCACAACATCCCTCTGGGTCATCCCCGTGCACCAGCCCCAAGCATGCTGTATCCTGCATTGGACATAGACTGGTGATTCGATTCTTACATGATAGTATACATGTTTCAATGCCATTCTCCCAAATCATCCCACCCTCTCCCTCTCCCTCTGAGTCCAAAAGTCTGCTATACACATCTGTGTCTTTTTTGCTGTCTTGCATACAGGGTCATCATTGCCATCTTTCTAAATTCCATATATATGTGTTAGTATACTGTATTGGTGTTTTTCTTTCTGGCTTACTTCACTCTGTATAATTGGCTCGAGTTTCATCCATCGCATGAGAACTAATTCAAATGTATTCTTTTTAATGGCTGAGTAATACTCCATTGTGTATATGTACCAAAGCTTTCTTATCCATTCATCTGCTGATGGACATCTAGGTTGTTTCCATGTCCTAGCTATTATAAACAGTGCTGCGATGAACATTGGGGTACATGTGTCTCTTTCAATTCTGGTTTCCTTGGTGTGTATGCCCAGCAGTGGGATTGCTGGGTCATATGGCATTTATATTTCCAATTTTTTAAGAAATCTCCACACTGTTTTCCATAGTGGTTGTACTAGTTCGCATTCCCACCAACAGTGTAGGAGGGTTCCTTTTTCTCCACACCCTCTCCAGCATTTATTGCTTGCAGATTTTTGGATCGCAGACATTCTGACTGGTGTGAAGTGGTACCTCATTGTGGTTTTGATTTGCATTTCTCTAATAGTGAGTGATGTTGAGCATCTTTTCATGTGTTTGTTCACCATCCGTATGTCTTCTTTGGAGAAATGTCTATTTAGTTCTTTGGCCCATGTTTTGATTGGGTCGTTTATTTTTCTGGAATTGATTTGCATAAGTTGCTTGTATATTTTTGAGATTAGTTGTTTGTCAGTTGTTTCATTTGCTATTATTTTCTCCCATTCAGAAGGCTGTCTTTTCACCTTGCTTATATTTTCCTTTGTTGTGCAGAAGCTTTTAATTTTAATTAGATCCCATTTGTTTATTTTTGCTTTTATTTCCAGAATTCTGGGAGGTGGATCATAGAGGATCCTGCTGTGATTTATGTCTGAGAGTGTTTTGCCTATGTTCTCCTCTAGGAGTTTTATAGTTTCTGGTCTTACATTTAGATCTTTAATCCATTTTGTGTTTATTTTTGTGTGTGGTGTTAGACAGTGATCTAGTTTCATTCTTTTACAAGTGGTTGACCAGTTTTCCCAGCACCACTTGTTAAAGAGATTGTCTTTACTCCATTGTATATTCTTGCCTCCTTTGTCAAAGACAGAACTAGAACAAATAATTTCAAGATTTGTATGGAAATACAAAAAACCTCGAATAGCCAAAGCAATTTTGAGAAAGAAGAATGGCACTGGAAGAATGTTGAGTTTTAAGCCAGCTTTTTCACTCTTCTCTTTTACATTCATCAAGGGGCTCTTTAGTTCCTCTTTGCTTTCTGCCAGAAGGTTGGTGTCATCTGCATATCTGAGGTTATTGGTATTTCTCCCAGAATTCTTGATCCCAGCTTGTGCTTCTTCCAGTCCAGTGTTTCTCATGATGTACTCTGCATATAAATTAAATAAGCAGATGACAATATACAGCCTTGACAGACACCTTTCCCAATTTTGAACCAGTCGTTGTTCTATGGACTGGTTAAAAATTTGGAAAATGGGGAAGTAGCGTTTATAAAAATTGCCAGTATTTATCAAACAACTGAAATTTGCTAGACAATGTTCTTTACAATTTACACCTATTAGCTCACTGAATTCTAGTAACCACTCTGTGTGAAAATAAACCCATTTTACTGATACAGAAGCTCAGACAAAGAAGAGATGAGTAACTGCCTAATCCATTCAGCTAGCTTATATAGGAGCCAAGATTTGTGTCTAGGAAGTACAATCTCAGAATTTATCTCTCTGTTGAGTGATAATTGACAATTTCAGTAAGCATGCTTACTGAATCATAATAAGGATCAAGGCATAAAAGCTCCTGTGGAAGAGGTACTGGGCAGAGGATCTATATACAGGATTGGGGGTTGAAATGAACTAGAGCTGCTTGAAGAGTAGATGGTGTCGTTGTAACAGGAAACAAGAGGGAAAATAGTAGGAAATGATGTGAAACTATATTGTGGCAGGAAGGCCATGGAAAAGAACTTAGATTTTATTCTACGTGTCATGGCTTTAAATCAGGAAATGACTTGACTTTATGTTGTAAAAAGACTTCTCTGACTTTCTGGGAAAGGGACTTTAGGAGAACAAGAGTGAAACAAGATATAGAAGAGACAGTTAATTGCCTACACAATATCCCTTCCCTATTTTTCTCTACTGGCATAACCTCAATTTTCTTCAGGTTGTCATACGCATGGGTGAAAATTCTATTTCTCAACCTCCCCAGGTGGCACAATGGTAAAGAATCCACCTGCCAATGCAGAAGTCACAGGTTCTATCCCTGAGTCAAGAAGATACTCTGGAGAAGGAAAGGGCAACCCATTCTAGTATTCTTGCCTGAGAAACCCCATGGATTGAGGAGCCTACAGTGGGCTACAGTCCATGGGGTTATAGAGAGCTGGACACGACTGGGTGACTGAGCATGGACATGATGGCAATGTGAATGGTTGTGTAATTGCCATGGCCAGTAAGAGATCAGCCAAAATCTTTTGGTGGGACTTTGAGGAAGAGTTCTATACATGGAGCTAACTCTGCCAACAGCTGCTTTTCCTTCTCCTGCTGCTTCTTCTTCCCCGGGACATGGAGATAAAGGGTGGAGATACAGGGACCAAATTGCAACTGTAAGGAGATCTGGAGGGTGGACTCTGTAATCAGGATATCTGGGAGACAGTATGGGTCAGGACTGAGGACTGTTGCATAAGACCTGGACCACAGCATTATAACTTCTAGCATCATATAAGAAAAAATTATTTTATGTTTTATTTTTCACTCTTATTTTCCAACATGCAGTCTCATTCTCTAAACTGAAAATGAAGGATTCTCAAAGTAGTCCATGCAAGAGAGTTAGTGGTTTGGGCACAGTGGTACTAATGGACATGGTGGTTCTTGTTGTTCAGTCTCAAGTAGTGTCTGACTCCTTGTAACCCTATGGACTTTCTCATGACAGACTTCCTTGTCCTTCACTGTCTCCCAGAATTTGTTCAAATTTATGTCCATTGAGTCAGTAATACCATCTTACCATCTTATCCTTTGCCACTCTATTTTCCTTTTGCCTTTCTGGGAATCAGGGTCTTTTTCAGTGAGTCAGCTCTTTGCCTCAGATGGCCACAGTATTGGAGTTTCAGCTTCAGTATCAGCTTTTCCAAGATGACGATGATGATGCTAAGTCATGTCTAACTCTTTGCAACCCCATGGACTGTAGACCATCAGGCTCCTCTGTCCATGGGACTCTCCAGGCAAGAATACTGGAGTGGGTTGCCATGCCCTTCTCCAAGGTATCTTCCTGATCCAGGGATCGAACCCATGTCTCTTAAGTCTCTTGCTTTGGCAGGCAGGCTCTTTACCACTAGCACCACCTGGGAAGCTAATTCAATGTAATTCTGGCTTAGAAAATGCACTCATAAATATTTACTTGAAAGGAACAATGAATGAATAAACAGATGAATGAACTGAATACTTTAACTTGCTAAAATGATAATTAAGGCAATTAATATAAGACTAAAATTGACTATGATTTCAATCATGTTAAAACATATTTTAAAAGTTAAATAATGTAAAAAAGGGAAATTAGTAATGTCGTTCTAGTTAAAATAAAAAATGATAAAAAATAAATTTAACTTCTTAAAGCCTCATTCACTCATAGGTTCATTTGGAAGAGAAAGTTAACTAAATTCATCAAGACTACCATATATAGGCAGTTTCCCAGGGACAGAAAAGCATTTAAATTGTTTCAGATGGGGAAGCTGTCTTTTTCTGACTTCTAAGGCAAAGTCCTTAATCTTTTCCTTTCCGATTTCCTTATAGCTTTACATTTGCCACATTTACCAGCTGATACTTTTGGTGGGTACATTAAAGACTTTTTAATCCCTCTTTTTGTGAGATCAATGTAATCTCCATCTACTGCATGCTTTATGTATTAGGGGATTCTATAAACCAAGCAAAGAATTTAATAACAGTGGTAGCTGATGCACTGGATAATTTAGAGCTGTGGCCACCTGACAGCTGATTCTTCAGTGACTCCACTTCTACTGAAAGAGGTAAAAAAAAAAATGCTGAAATTGTCAGTGCACATCTATTTTTTATGAGCAAATTTTGTACTTTTTGGAGCTATGGGATGGAAGAGCATTGCGGGAATGAACTTCATGTGCCAATCTGCAAAGCAATCCTTGCTCTTTCTTGTGATGGAAATAACACTTGTGAAAGCATTTTTCACCTGAGGATGGCAAAGTTCCTCGTTAAAATGGATTTATTAAACCTCCAGGGCCCTCTGCAGAAGAGGAATGGTCAGCTGTTATTTCATCAAGATGGGAAACTTGGGCAAAAAAGAGTATAAGTGACTAGATTATAGAATCAAAATCTGGCAAACTTTTATGCTTCCTGTCCTGGTTTTATAACTGAGGTCAGTACATCCATGTGGCATACTGGTACTTTAAGCACCCATGGTGTACAAGGAAGAGGAAATTGTAGACGCAAAATTTCTCAGTCTCAGCACTACTGGCACTGTGGGCCGGATAATTCATTGGAGGAGGATTGGGCTGGAGGCTGTCTTATGCATTATAGGATGTTTAAGAACATCTCTGCTCCCCCTAGATCCTGGTGGCATCCCCCAATATGACCACCGAAAAATATCTCTGGATATTGTCAGATGTCCCATGGAGACAATATGCCCACTGTCCTTTCATCAAGAAACATGGTAGAAACTCCACTGGTGGTCCAGTGGCTAAAATTCTGTGTTTCCAATTCAGGGGGCCTGGGTGCAATGCCTGGTCAGGGAACTAGATCCTTCATGCTGCAACTAAAGATCCCACATGCCACAGTGAAGACTGAAGATCTTGCCTGCTGCGGCTAAGACCTGGTGCAGCTAAATAAATAAATAAATATTAAAAACAAAACACTGTAAACTGATTTAAGGTCAACAGGGAATTTAAAACAATCTAGATTCTAGAACTGGCACTTTAGTGGAGTATCCAGCTTCAAATATAGAATGTCCAAAGACAAGATGCAAACACAAGCTTGTTTTAAGGAAACATTGTAATAAAACAGTGAGATGATTTAGGTGGCAAGTAGTATTGAAGCCATTGGAGAAGGCAAGAGTGATTTAATTTGAGAGATCCATCCATTAGGCCCAAGTGGAAGAAAGTTGGTCAAGGACAGGTGAGGTCTCAGGGCCTCACTGAGCAAACCTGGATACGGGGCTGAGGGAGGTTTGGGCAGGAAACTGAAACCTGACTAGTGACATAGAATGAATCAGTAAAGTAGGATGAGGGCTTCCCTGTCACTTCTAGATTGTGCCAGATGATAACTTCTAAGCCTGAACACATCACACATGAACTTCCTTGAGCAGTAAATGGTGCTGAGGTTGGTAGGGGAAAGGCATCAATAATGATTGAGGACAAAGAAGAGTAGGGGTGATCACTGATCAGAGTTTCACTCCTTTCATAATTACTGATTAAATGCCAGATACTAATTTATCCCTGAGTCTGTATTAAATCAATTCCAAAGCTGTAATTACTTGGAGAAGTAGTAATTTTAAAATATCATTTAATTTTTTTTTTAAATAGGGACTGTAAAAAGCAATCATTGATCTTGTCATCTGGTATCTGAAAGAAAGGCTTTTCCTTTTGGGCTGGCTGTCCTTTTCTCTCTGTTTGATTAATTGTGTATGTTCTTTCAAAACTACTAAGAATATTTTTCCCGTAGTAGAATATATTCAAAACAGCTTAGAATTTATATGGGACATGGTAATTTTTACAATAACCTGTCACTCATCTATCCATTATCTATCCATCCATCTATCAACCTAGCCATCCATCCAAACAGTCCATCTACAGACATTTTTTGAGCATTTTTGGTATTAGGCACACATCTGCATGGGGACTTCCGAGGTGGCACAGTGGTAAAGAATCTGACTGCCAATACTGGAGAGGGAAGAGATATGGGTTCAATCCCTGGGTCAGGGAGATCCCCTGGAGAAGGAAATGGCAACCCAGTCCAGTATCCTTGCCTATAAAATTCTATGGACAGAGGAGCCTGGCAGGCTACAGTCCACGGGTAGCAAAAAGTCGGACATGGATGAGCACACACATACACATACACATCTAAATAAGGCTTCCCAGGTGGCACAGTGGCAAAGAACCTGCCTGCCAATGCGGGAGATGTAAGAGACCCAGTTCGATCTGGGTCAGGAAGATCCCCTGGAGGAGGAAATGGGAATCCCTCTCTAGTATTCTTGCTGGGAGAATTCCACGGACAGAGGAATCTGGCGGGCTATAGCCCATGGGGGTCACAAAGAATTGGACATGATTGAGCATCTGAGTGCTAAATACGGGGCATGCAAATATAAATGACTTCAAGTAGATCACAGAATCTTAGGGATATGATAATTAATTAATTATGGCAATATTAATTCATGTCACTTGTAACACATTACGTATAACCATGACAATGACATACATTTCAGTTAAAATTTAAAGAATTACTGCCATTTCACTGAATTAAAGTAGGATTTTAGGACACAATAGTTAGAACCACAGGGAATACAGAGGTGAGAAGGAATGTCACAATTAGAAAAAACGAACACTTGACAAAACCAATTGGAACTAAGCCTAGAAAAATAGACAGGAGGTAGTTTGTATTATTTGGCAGGCTAAGGTATGTAGACTTTAACTTTTCAGCAGAGGACTTTTCAGCAGTGGAGGAACTTGACCAGGTTTGTATTATTACTCTGAAGGTAGGGTGGAGGATTTTTAGATTTGAAACAGATTAGTAGCAAAGAGACCAAGAGACACTGATTAAGCTGACTATTGCTATAGTAAATCTGACAAATGATGATGGCCTGAACTGAAGCAGTGACAATGGGATAGAGAGAGAACTGTTCTGAGATATGGTTAGGTGGTAGGAATAAATGGATTTGGTAATTAGATTGGTTTTACATAAAGATATTAGGAAGAGAGGAATCATGGACCATTGTTGAGAGTCTACTTTTAGGTCAACATGATTTACCTGTGAACAGTTTAGTATCAAACATAAGCCATGAACATTTTCATACTATTATAAGTTATCACCCAGGAACTTTTAAGGTATATTTGCCATAAGGTTTTATTTTATTCTATTTTATTTTCTTTGCTTTGACTCATGATATTCATTTGGCCCTAGGCTCACCACGTTTTTCTTCTAGACTATCGAGATAGGACCATTGATGTCTAGCTTCTTGGATTCAAACTCTAACATGGATAGTTACACTCCTATCTACTTGAAGCGCATTATGGCAATAATTATATTGGATCAGTGGATTAATGGAGATACTTTAATTTATAAGAGAATATCTACTTGTAGATGTCTAGTACCAATTACATTTTTACCTGCTAACTCAAGAATTAGGAAAGAGCAAAATGCAAGTATGAGTATTCTCAAGTTTTATTTGACCATTGAATGTGTGAGAATAAATTTGACCTTGAGAGGAAGATGTATAGAACAAGAGGAGTCAAAGATAGAAATTAGGAAACAAAATATTTTAACACTGAGTAAAGAGGTAGGGTAAAATGAAGGAAAAAGAGAGAGTTGGTAATAGAGTTAAGAAGAGAATGATATTCTGAGCTAGAGAGGGGAGAAAAAATTCTTAAGCAGTTAATGGTGTCAAATACCTCTGAGAGATCAAGCAAAATAGTAAATTTAAAATGCTCACCAGTTTTTGAATTTAAATATTATTGAGGTATAATATTAAAATAATTTTATTAAATAATAAAAGCAGACATGATCTCTGGAGTAAGAAGGGAATGGTAAGTGAGAAAGTGCAGAAAATGAATGTCATCTGTTCTTTTAAGGAGTTGGACAGTAAGATGAATCACAAAGCAAGGATTATACTCTGGAATATACAAATGAGAAAGTATCTTTAAATGGAAAAGTATAAACATGTTCCCTATGCTTAGAAGAAAAGTGTGAAGTCCAACAGAAAGGGGGTGTCATCAGTCAAGCAGGGTCCCAGTAGGGAATGAGATTATTAACACAGATAAACCTGTCCATCTTGAAGGTGAGGTAAGACTCCTACTTTGAGACATAATGGAAAGAATAAAAAAAAATAGGTGTGGAGAAAGATAGTAGGTTGGTAGATAGTAGATAGATGAGTTTGAATTCTGGTAGGAGGGAAATTGATAGAGTTTGTTTCATAGCCTATTAGATTCTCAGAGGAGCATGAGGCAAGATAATGTATGAGGCTGGGACTGAGAGTTGCAGGCTGAGATAGGGCTGTAAAAATATAGTAAGGACTTAGAATAACTAAAAGAAGGGGCACTAAAGGGAGCAGCCTAGGAAGCAGTAAAGGGAATTTCAAGCTTTACTGGAATTGTTTGGTTGAGGCCAAACATGTTTTTATCACAAGTTTAATATATTTGCAGAAGCATAGCTGTTAGTCAGCAAGGTCTTGTGATAGGAATAAGCAGTATGAATTCTTCATAAGGACCAATAAAGCAAAGAAAGGAAGGGGGGAATTAATCTTTAGTTAGCCTCTGTATGTATTAGTCAACTTAATACACATTGTCTCCTTTAATCATCACAAAATGTTCAGAAGTATATATTATTTCCATTTTACAGAAGAAGAATCTAAAGTAGAGAAATAGAACATCAGAGGAGATCACAAGCTCCAATATCAGAAACAGGATTTTAACCTGTATATGTCTTATTTTATAATAATGTCCTTTCTGATAGGGCCCATATGGGATCTCATTGATAAGATGGCTCATTATGTTGACCTCGCACACAAAGAATAAATCAAAGTGATCTGTGAGACTGACCAAATTGCCCAAATGGCATCCTGTTATCTCACTGGTGTCTATTTTCTCAAAGCTGTGAGACTACCAGATTCCAGACCTCTGGCTATGTGACCATCCCTTCAGAGAATTTTTCATTAAGAAAGACTCTGTCAGAAAGGTAGAGTGCTGGTTCTCCTTAGGAGCCAGTCACCCTCTTTTCCCTCTAATAAATTTCCTTTTCTTTCCTGACTGCCTGGCTCACTCACTTTTTCTCTGCACTAGCCTTACACTTTCAATCAAATTATGTTAGGTAAGAATAGATTCAAGGGATTAGCTCTGATAGAGTGCCTGAGGAACTATGGAAAAAGGTTCATGAAACTCTATAGGAGGCAGTGATCAAAACCATCCCCAAGAAAAAGAAATACATAAAGGAAAAAACGGCTGTCTGAGGAGGCCTTACTAATAGCTGAGAAGAGAAGTGAAAGGCAGAGGAGAAAAGGAAATATATACCCATCTGAATGCAGAGTTCCAAAGAATAGCAAGGAGAGAAATGAAAGCATTTCTAAGTGATCAGTGCAAAGAAATAGAAGAAAACAGTAGAATGGGGAAGATTAGAGATCTCGTCAAGAAAATTAGAGATAGCAAGGGAACATTTCAAGCAAAGATGGGCACAAGAAAGGACAGAAATGGTATGGACCTAATAGAAGCAGAAGACATTAAGAAGATGTGGCAACAACACAGAGAAGAAATTAAAAAAAAAAAAAGAACTTAATGGCCCAGATAACCATGATGTTGTGATCACTCACTTAGAGCCAGACATCTTGGAGTGAAAAGTTAAGTAGGCCTTAGGAAGCATCGCTATGAGCAAAGATAGCGGAGGTTATGGAATTCCAACTGAGCTGTTTCAAATCATAGAAGATGATGCTGTGAAACTGTTGCATTCAATATGGCAGAAAATATGGAAATTTCAGCATTGGCCACAGCAATGGAAAAAGACAGTTTTCATTCCAGTCCCAAAGAAGGGCAATGTCAAAGAATGTTCAAACTACTGCACAATTGCACTCATTTCACATGCTAGCACAGTAATGCTCAAAATTCTCAAAGCCAGGCTTCAAGAGTACATAAACTGAGAACTCCCAGTGCTCAAGCTGAATTTTAAAAGGCTGAGGAATCAGAGATCAAATTGCCAACATTCGTTGAATCATAGAAATAGCAAGAAAATTCCAGAAAAGCATCTACTTCTGCTTTAATGACTACACCAAAGCCTTTGACTGTGTGGATCACAGCAAACTGTAGAAAATTCTTCAAGAGATGGGAATACCAGAACATCTGATCTGCCTCCTGAGAAATCTGTATGCAGGTCAAGCAGCAACAGTTAGAATTGGACATGGAACAACAGACTGATTCAAAATTGGAAAAGGAGTACGTCAAGGCTATATATTGTCACCCTGCTTATTTAACTTATATGCACAGTACATCATTCGAAATGCTGGGCTGGGTGAAGCACAAGCTTGAATAAAAATTGCCAGGTGACATATCAATAACCTCTGATATTGCAAATAACACCACCCTTATGGCAGAAAGCAAAGAGGAACTAAAGAGTCTCTTGATGAAGCTGAAACAGGAGTGAAAAAGCTGGCTTAAAATGCAACATTCAGAAAACAAAGATCATGATACCTGGTCCCACCACTTCATGGCAAATAGATGGGGAAACAGTGGAAATAGTGACAGACTATTTTCTTGGGCTCCAAAATTACTATAGATGGCAACTGCGACCATGAAGCTAAAAGGCTCTGGCTTCTTGGAAGAAAAGCTATGACAAACCTAGACAATGTAGTAAAAAGCAGACATTACTTTGCTGACAAAGTTCTGTCTAGTCAAAAGTATGGATTTTGCAGTAGTCATGTATGAATGCGAGAGTTGGACCATACAGAAGGCTGAACACCAAAGAATTGATGATTTTGAACTGTGGTGTGGGAGAAGATCCTTGAGAGTCCCTTGGACTGCAAGGAGATCAAACCAGTCAATCCTGAAGGAAATCAATCTTGAACATTCATCAGAAGAACTGATGCTGAAGTTGAAGCTCCAGTACTTTGGCCACCTGATACAAAGGGCCGACTCATTAGAAAAGACCCTAAAGATGCTGGGAAAGATTGAAGGTAGGAGGAGAAGGGGATGACAGAGGATGAGATGGTTGGATGGCATCACCAATTCAATGGACATGAGTTTGAGCTATTTCTGGGAGATGGTAAAGGACAGGGAAGCCTGGCGTGTTGGTGACCATTGAGTCACAAAGAGTGGGACGTGACTGAGTGACTGAATAGCAACAACAAAGAATCATGATTTATCTGAAACCATTAACCAGTGGTTCTAGATAGAGTGAAGAGAGCAGATAAAACAGACCGGGATTTTAAAGAATAGGACTATCAGTTCTAATGAGATGGATGAAACTAGAGCTGATTATACAAAGTGAAGTAAGCCAGAAAGAAAAACACCAATACAGTATACTAACACATATATATGGAATTTAGAAAGATGGCAATGATGACCCTGTATGCAAGACAGCAAAAAAGACACAGATGTGTATAGCGGACTTTTGGACTCAGAGGGAGAGGGAGAGGGTGGGATGATTTGGGAGAATGGCATTGAAACATGTATACTGTCATGTAAGAATTGAATCGCCAGTCTATCTCCGATGCAGGATACAGCGTGCTTGGGGCTGGTGCACGGGGATGACCCAGAGGGATGTTATGGGGAGGGAAGTGGGAGGGGGGTTCATGTTTGGGAACGCATGTACACCTGTGGTGGATTCATGTCAATGTATGGTAAAAACCAATACAGTATTGTAAAGTAAAATAAAGTAAAAATAAAAATTAAAAAAGAATAAATAAATAAATAAAGAATAGGACAGAGTAGGATCAAGAGAAAGGGTAATTAAATGTTATTGAATAATTAGTGCTTTTGGTAGTAGCCATAGAGGATGTAAAAGAAGAGAAGGATATAGCCAGAAAGTGGGAACTGGAAGGTCGAGATTCCAAAGGTGAAGAACTTCCAAGCGACCGAGAATGCTAATATGAGGTCCTAAAAGTCCTTCCTTATAGTAAAGGATTCCATAGCTCAACGAACAGTGATATTAGGACATTGATTAAGTTAGCCATCTAACCATGTGAAAATCAAAATAGTCCTAAAATGGAAGGGTTGGCAAAGAAGAGGATGAATCTCGTCATTAAGATGAGGATATGCATTCTCACTCTGCACTTTTAGATGCCACCTTTGGAAATCTGAAATCTTCTCCAAATATTCAGAGACAAGAACATCTGGAATAGATGAAGAAGAGTTTTGTTTATGGTTTGTTTTTAACCAACCTTTACTAATAGTCAAATTTCTGCTCCCAGTTAATCTTTCATTAAACTGTAAAATTGCACATTTTTGGTAATCTTTTAATAAGTTTTGTCTAAACCTGGGAACCTTTCTTCTTTTTCTTTTCAGCACTAATAAGTGATTTTTAAGTCTCTTTAGTTCACTTTGGGTAACAATGATTAAAGCAGGGTGGCTTATTTCAGTGGAAAATTGGGAAATTGCTTTTCTCTGCTGTCTTGCCCCTCCCCCTTTATTTTGTAGTACAGAATAATGGAATAGATTAATCCTGCTCAATTTACAGTGCTGCATTATTAACCCAAACTGTCATTTTAAAGTTTGTTTATAATTATGGCTCGAGAAACTGTAGATGAATGATTTTACTATAGTGGATTTACACTAAGTCAAATTAGTGGGAAGAAATAAATCTCTGTGCTTCTAGTTACAACACTTCCAAATTATTATTCGAGAAGAAGATTATTTCTCTAATGGGTGCCAAGGATATGAAAAGCATTTTTATTCTTTCTTTAACAGAAGCAGAAAAGGAGAATGCTAAAACCAATAATAAAAGTCCAAAGATGACCTAAGCACAGTTTCCTGTGTAGAAGAAGTCCCAGAACCACAGATCTGTTGGTTACCTCCCACTGTGTGCTACTCTTTCAGTATCATCATGTATACCTTTAATGTCGCTATATTTTCATCAACATCTCTGGTTAAAGTCTTCTGACATCATCTTTGGCTGGAAATAACTAGTACCACAACTAATAATGTAAAATAGAGTGTTACAATATCATTCAGTAAGTGGCACTTATAAATGGGAGCCAAGTTTTATCTTTTACCATCAGAAACTGCATTAACAGCATCTTTCCTTAGGCAAAAAGGAGGCTCTTAATATACAATCTATTAATAATTCTCTGGTATGCCCTACAGTTCCATTTTGTCCTTAGAATTTACTCTTCAATTTTTTTTACTTAGTCTTGTCCAGTATATTTTCTAAAGGTGCTATAACGGACCATTTATGTCATTATCCTTGAATATACTGTTTTTTCAGATTGTGTTTAGATTCCTTGTGTTGCTCATGATTAGGGTGGAATGAAAAGGAAGCAAGTTAGTGGTATTAGTAAATTAATGAGCATAAGGGTAAATTTGGAGACTTAAATTGTTTATATTATTGCAAAAATCAATGAAGATAAAAGTCAACACTTTGGGCTGTTGAATACATAAAAATTTAATTTCAAACCCGTGTAACCATTCTGTGGTGCTTCTGAGTATGAAATGGAACAATGTCAATAATTAAGCCAGGGCAACAGAATTGATCTAGGATTGTCCTAGGGAAACCAAATGCATGGTCACTCTGCTTTTATGCCTCTTCCACCATTTCATGCTAATTTATGATTATTTACGACAATTCCTTATCTGGTTTTGGTCAGCTGAAAGCTTTCTTAATGTGATGCTATTTCTCTCTACGTGCCATTATATTTTCCACAGTGATTTGCATGTAATACCCTTTCAGTAAACATTTCCCCAATGAAAGATATTTGAAGTAGGAATCAGTATCCTCTACTGCAATGTGGCAGGATGGCATATAGTGACTTCAGTTTCACATGAAAGAAGTTTTTCTGATGTCCTGCTTCTTTCCTTTGTATGGTAAACCTGTCACAACTGTTATTACCTTCCAGAACTCTGTCCAAATTTTTTATCTTAAACACATTTAGAAGTAATATTTTTTGTATATTGTTATCCCTTATCAGATATACATTCCACTTGGCCTCCAGATGTTGAGTGTATGAGTTCTCATCCCAAATACATCCATTTTATACAAGATCAAATCCTTGGTAATCTCCATAAGATATTTTCTGTCTTTTCACTCAGCTATAACTGATTCAATTTACAGAGCAATTACAAGTAAAGGAATACTTGTTTTTCAAGTATATTTGGACATTTCATGGAATTCTAGAACTTTAAGTGGAAAAAACTCAATCAAATTTTGCTTAAGTCAACTACCATACTTTTTGGGCTGCTAAGATCCTGACAATTAAAAGTACTTATCCTAGGTCAAAGAGTGGTGGAACACAGATTGGAATCAATAACGCCTATACATTTATATTTTAAATCCTTATATATGGATTGTAAAGATTTCCTATTTAGGAAAAAAAAAAAACTTTTTAGATAGTTCTGGCTAGAAACTCAACATTGAAAAAAGAGATCATGGCATAAGGTCCCATCACTCTATGGCAAATAGAAGGGAAAACAGTGAAAGCAATGGCAAATTTTATTTTTTTGAGCTCCAAAATCTCTGCAGAGAGTGAGTGCAGCCATGAAATTAAAAGTTGCTTACTCCTTGGAGCAGGAGACATAGGTTCAGTCTCTGGGATGGGAAGACCTGCTGGAGAAGGAAATAGCAACCCACTCCAGTATTCTTGGAGAAAATTCCATGGACAGAAGAGCCTGGTGGGATACAGTCCATGGGATTGCAAAGAGTCAGACACAACTGAGCACGTACGTGACATCAGAATGAAAGCTATGACAAACCTAGACAGCATATTAAGCAAAGACATCACTGTGCTGACAAAGGTTTGTATGGTTTTTCTAGTAGTCATGTATGGATGTGAGAGTTGAACCATAAAGAAGGCTGTGCACCAAAGAATTGATGCTTTTGAGCTGTGGTGCTGGAAAGGATTCTTGAGTCCCTTGGACAGCAAGGAGATCAAACCAGTCAGTCCTAAAGGAAATCAACCCTGAATTTTCTTTGGAAGGACTGATGCTGAAGCTGAAGCTCCAATCCTTTGGCCATCTGATGTGAAGAGTCGACTACTTAGAAAAGAACCTGATGTTGGGAAAGATTGAAGGCAAGAGGAGAAGGGGAAGACAAAAAATGGGATGATTGGATGGCATCACCCACTCAAAGGGCATGAGTTTGAGCAAACTCTGGGAGATAGTGAAGGACAGGGTAGCCTGGCGTGCTGCAGTCTGTGTGGTCACAGAGTCAGACATAACTTAGCAACTGGAAAACAACAACAACAACAAGTCTCCTGCAACAATCAAAAAGTTTGACTATAGTGGTTTAACCAAATAAAAGTGATTTTTCTTAAATAAAAACTTAAGTGATATAGAGATGATATGGTAGGTTTAAAACATCAATATGTTTGGGATCGCAGGTACACCCGTGGTGGATTCATGTCAATGTATGGCAAAACCAATACAGTATTGTAAAGTAAAATAAAGTAAAAATAAAAAAAATATTTCAGTCTCCTACTATCTTTCTGCCCCCTTGTACACACCCTGTAGTTTAAGTCTCTTGATTTTCTCATAATCTCAAAGAATTTACCCAGTTTACATATTTCCATCCAATTTTTAGACAGGAAGAATAGGTATGGAATGAGGAGGAAGGACAGTACCAGAAGTCTCTAAGAGACTTCTGCATGAACCTCATTGGCAACCTGTCAATGTGAGAAAGGGTGGGACATGTGGCTGTTTCTTTTTAAACTGACACCTTGCCACTCAAAAACCCCTACTATATTTTTCTATTAAGGAAAGAGAATAATTGAATGTTCAGTAAGCATCTAGCAGAGTCTGTTATAATTGGCTTAAATAGGAAGGGAATTTATGAAATTATCTTAGTGTATCTGGGAAGATCATGGAGTCTGACTCAAACCATGGGATCAGGAGTGACATTCAAGCAAGCCTCATTGTCATTCCGGTACAAATCCCATTCCTGCTACTGACACTAGCATCTCATAATTCAGGGACTTGATCATTCATTATCCACTCTACATCTGCTTTCCTCAAGCATCTAAACCTGCAACTTTTTTCCTGCAAACTTTCTTTTTCACATTGACAATCTGCCAAACTTATGCAAAATTCAGTCAAACTTGGTTGCTAATAACTGACGATGATCTGAAACTATGATGATATCTTACCACTTTTTCTGGTACTTTTACATCCACAGGTCCTTCTATGGTTTTATGCAAGGAAATTAGTAATGTGGAGAGTTTAGGCTCCACTGCAAGGCATTAGTATGGAATAGTTTTAGGAGACATAGTCTTTTGTAAAGTTTCTGAGAGAACATTAAGTAGGGTGTTAACCTCAGTATTGTGATATATCATAGGGAGAGAACATATGATTTTGGTTTTTGGAGTCAGAAGTTCCAGTTTAACATCCAACTACTACTATAACTACTATCCAAGTGTTTTTAACCAGTGTTTCAGAGGTAAAAGGGAGAAAAGTTAGCCTTCCTCAATAAGCTCTTCTGAAAGTTAGAAACAATTTTGTGTGTGATGTCAGTGTCATAAACTGTAAGGGCTAGTGCCCTTTATGTGCTAAATTTTGTTAGTAAAAGATACAAATATGTACATTGAAAAATAACTGCCAACAGATGGTCAACAGACATGTGTAAAGGTACGTGACATCACTAATAGTCAAGATCATTAATCATAAGGGAAATGCAAATAAAAACCACAATAAGATATCACCTCACATCTGTTAGAAAGACTATTATCTGAAATACAATAAACCACAAGTATTAGTGAGGATATGGAGAAAAGGAACCACTGTGTATGCACTATTGGTGGGAATGTAAACTGGGGCAGCCGCCATGGAAAACAGGAAGAAGATGCCTCACAAAACTAAACATAGAACTGTCATATGATCCAACAATTTAAATCCAAAGGAAAAAACCCTCTAATTTGAAAAGATATATGCACTCGTATATTTATTTCAGCATTAATTGCAATAGCCAAGATATGGAAGCAACCCAAGTGTCCATCAATAGATGAATGGTTAAAGATGATGTGGTGTATATGGTGTATATATATAATATATATATATTATATATATATACATATATATATATGAATGTATGTATGTGTGTTTAATTCTGTATCTATATGAGATAATGGATGTTTACTAAACTTATTGTGATCATCATTTATTGACAAAATCAAATAATTGTGCTGTACACCTTAAACTTGTGCTATATGTCATTTCTATCTCCATGTAACCTGAAGGAAAAAACAAACAAACAAATACCGGATAAAATAATTGAGGTGGGATATTGGAAAAGGGAAACTTCTGTAGGACCTAAAAGGGAGGAATCATTGATTCTAGTATCCAGTCAAAGAAGAACAGCATTAGAGCACACCAGTGCCTTCCTCTACTGTACTGCAGGCAGGCTGCTGCTGCTCCTGCTAAGTCACTTCAGTCGGGTCTGACTCTGTGCGACCCCATAGACGGCAGCCCACCAGGCTCCCCCATCCCTGGGATTCTCCAGGCAAGAACACTGGAGTGGGTTGCCATTTCCTTCTCCAGTGCATGAAAGTGAAAAGTGAAAGTGAAGTCGCTTCAGTCAGGTCCGACTCTGTGTGACCCCAAGGATGGCAGCCCACCAGGCTCCTCCATCCATGGGATTTTTCAGGCAAGAGTACTGGAGTGGGGTGCCATCGCCTTCTCCGACTGCAAGCATAGGTTTCCAAAACTCATTAATGGAATCTCATAACTTTCATTTGGCAGCATTCGGTTGAAAGCAACAAAGAAAATAGGTTGTCTTTATTGTCTAGTACTGTCCTCTTTAGATGTCTTTTCACATTTCTTTCCTCAGCTTCAGTATACCTAATTCATAAGATAGAGGTCATATTTAAATTGAAAGGGGTCAGTGTAAGGGAAGGCAGGGTTTGTCATGGTACTTTCTTGCCAAACATTTAAGCTTCTGTTTTGTTCAGCTCCTCATTCATTTTAGAAACTCAGTATCGTTAGATTCCCTTTGGATCTATTAGGTCAAATTCTGAGCTTTTGGGACATGAGCATGTCTTGGGACTTTCTCTGTGTGACTCAATGCAGGAGAAAGTTTGTCATAAATAATTGATTGAATGGGGATGGTTTCTGTTGATTTAAAAAGACTACAGTATCAGAATTTGATTGTGAGCAATCTGATGTTTTTATAACTCTGTAGACGTAAAGAGGACTGCAATAATTTATTTAGTGTGTTCTATTTCTTGTTGAGCACCGACTCTGCATATGTCATGGCATGAAAACCATTAAATATAGTATCGTTTCAAATTCCCCTTACAATTCTATGATGCAGGTAATACCTCTCGGAGATGAGGGATGTCATGTCATGTGCTTAGTTGCTCAGTTGTGTCTGACTCTTTGTGATCCCATGGGCTGTAGCCTGCCAGGTTTTTCTGTCTATAGGATTTTTTAGGCAAGAAAACTGGAGTGAGTTGACATTTCCCTCCTCCAGGGGATCTTCCCTACCCAGACGTCAAACTCATGTCTCCTGTGTCTCCTGCATTGTAGGTGAAGTCACAGATGAGGAAACTGAGACCCAAGGAAGATAAGTAGCTCACCCCAAATTCTAAAGTAGTACATGGTGAAGCCAGGGTTTAAACCCATGTTTGGATGACACCAACATTTTTGTAGCTAATGATTACATAATTCTATTTATTTTGCTATTTAGAATATCTTTTCCATCAACCTTTAAAATTAAGACCAAAAAAAAAAAAAAACAGAATCAAATACTTCTAGAAAGAGGTACTGCTTTCCTTGAAGACAAACATCCCTTTTCTATGTTTCTGGTGAAAGTAATGCCACCAAAGAATCAAAGAAAAAGCCCACAGGTATTTAGGTAAATTCAGTTATTTATTGATATTAGAAAACAGAGGAGGTAGATTTAGCTACAGATTCAACTAACAACATTTAATATGTTTGCTAATTGAGGACTTAGAAATCTAACCTCAGTAATTTTTTTTTCTCCTCTTCCCCATGTTTTTATTTTTTATTTATTTATTTATTTAATATTTTTTAAATTTTAAAATCTTTAATTCTTACATGCGTTCCCAAACATGAACCCCCCTCCCACCTCCCTCCCCATAACATCTTTCTGGGTCATCCCCATGCACCAGCCCCAAGCATGCTGTATCCTGCATCAGACATAGACTGGCAATTCAATTCTTACATGATAGTATACATGTTAGAATGTCATTCTCCCAAATCATCCCACCCTCTCCCTCTCCCTCTGAGTCCAAAAGTCCATTATACACATCTGTGTCTCTTTCCCTGTCTTGCATACAGGGTCGTCATTGCCATCTTCCTAAATTCCATATATATGTGTTAGTAAAGATGCTCAACATCACTCATTATTAGAGAAATGCAAATCAAAACCACAATGAGGTACCACTTCACACCAGTCAGAATGGCTGCAATCCAAAAATCTGCAAGCAATAAATGCTGGAGAGGGTGTGGAGAAAAGGGAACCCTCCTACACTGTTGGTGGGAATGCAAACTAGTACAGCCACTATGGAGAACAGTGTGGAGATTCCTTAAAAAATTGCAAATAGAACTACCTTATGACCCAGCAATCCCACTGCTGGGCATACACACCGAGGAAACCAGAATTGAAAGAGACACATGTACCCCAATGTTCATCGCAGCACTGTTTATAATAGCTAGGACATGGAAACAACCTAGATGTCCATAAGCAGATGAATGGATAAGAAAGCTTTGGTACATATACACAATGGAGTATTACTCAGCCGTTAAAAAGAATTCATTTGAATCAGTTCTGATGAGATGGATAACCTCAGTAATTTAAAAGAGGTTTTTCACAGAAAAAGTCCTGGTAGGAGGGAAACATATTAGCACAAGAGAGATTATGCATTTATAATAGCACCCAGGGGGAAAAGAGGGTAATAAAGTAGGGGAAAAAAAAAAAGGAGAGGCAGAGAAAACATTTCAAAGTATTCTGTTTCATGGAAAAAAAAAAGCACTGCTCATCACATCAACAAAACACTTTTAATTAGAGCTTTGTTAACCTTCAGTATTCACCAATCTATGAACCAATCTTTTAGTTACAAATAATCTGAATCTCTCAGACTTTGGATCCTCACAACTGACTCAGGCATGTGGAAGATTATCCTTTGATGTTGCTGCTTGTATCTGAGGCATATTTAAAATTCCACTGCATTTTTATCCATAATTGTTTCTAAATTTTACTTTTCAAATCTTCCCTGAAGAATTGGCTGTCTCCTATGTACAGAGTCTGGTGGTTTGATCAACTAGTCCCACAAATGTATGGATAGCAGGGGGCAGACTTCTCCAAGCCATGGCCCAGGAGTAATTTGCATCATGTTTGAGGCTACCTGATGCCACCAGTAAAGGAGATACTCAAAAAGGATTTTTCAGTCTTTGATATTTCAGAAACTGTGGAACAGCTGAAGGCTGGAGTGTCATTAACCGATGAGATTTGTTCAAGTCATGCCATTCCTCCAACTCTACCCAGTTTAATTGGTATGTCAGTCCATGGATCCATCCTGTGATAAAAGGCCAAATGTCTACTGATTCTCCCAGCCTGACTGTCGAGTTGAAAGGAACTCAGAGTTGCTTGTAGACAATGAAACCATTCAGTGACTCTTGCTATTGAAGTTGACAAAGAAGCAGACTTGAGTGTTGGAACAGTATTTCCACGTGCATTATTCTAGTTGTCAGATGCATTACCAAAAGAGAATTGGAGGAGCTGTGTGGCCACAAGCGTATGTCATGCCTTTCTTTTGTTTCCTTTTTTTCCCCTTTAAGGATAATTAAAAGTCACAAACAAATCCAAATTTGCTTGGGTAAGGCAGGATTTCACTCTATAAAATGGGGAAAAAAGGTTTGGAAAGGAAAAAGTATATATATATGTTATATATATATATATTATATATATATATAACAAAACTAGTGTCTTGAAATCAGGTTTTCTTTTATGTTTGTTTTTCTTTGTTTGGCTCCACTAATGCTCTCTCAGCTAACGTGCTGTGCCTGTTGCATGCATTCTGCAGTATCTGTTATTGAATCTGACATGGCCTGGTGAACTGTTTGACCCATAATATCTGCCATAAAATGTTTAAATGATAGGATTAGACTGTTAAAAAGAATCAAAATAAGTATATCAAGTGGGATGTTAAATAGCCCTTTAATCATGGTTGGAGGCACATTTGTCCAGAAGTGGACAAGAAGGTAAAGAGAGCAGGGATTTCTAGAAACATCACAAAAGGCATGAGAAATATCTCTGCATCCTGGGCTGCTTGACCAGATATCAAAAGAGTAGTTGGAATCTGTCATGAATTCAGGTGATTGAAGAAAAGGATGAAGATGTGTCAATGAAAGACACTAAGATGGCCTCACCACAGAGATAGCATCATAATGCCTTGTAATAGTCCCGGTTCAGTGTTCCCTCTCATTTCCAGAAACTCATCTTCCTCGTAAGTGAAGATTGTGAGCATAGTTGTGTGTACATCTTTCTTTTCAGAAATGGTTAACTATTATTTACCCAACTAAGCTCACATCTTGGTATCTTTCAGGATTTGTATTCTAAAAATTCTTTTTACATTTCTTACCTTCCAGCCAAACTGACTCATTGCTTGCTATTTGAACATGTGTTCTGTTTCTAGGTCTTTTCTCATGCTGTTGTATCAGTTATGTGCCCCTTTTCCCATCTTATTCCATCTGTCAGACTCTGGCTTCTGTTATGCCACTTTTCCGAAAACTTTTCTGGTGTGCTTAGCAAAAGAAATCTCTTCCTCCCTTGGATTCCTCATGTGTTTTTATTTTCACTCTGATAGAATTCATATTTACCGTATATTTTGTTTTTCTCCTCTATTATAGAAAATCTCCTTGAATGTCCCATCCTTAACATGAAACTATGTTTTACTAATCTAGTAAGAATCTCTATCTTGTCAATAGGAAACAATGTAGGAGTAAAGCATGAAGATTTTCCAGTTTATATTTTTATGCTGTATTTTGAAAAGCTATGTAATGACATTCTGAAATGAGTGTTTATAAAATACTGATGAAGTAAGTAGCTTAAATGAAGAGGGTGGGTAGTTAGGAAATTCTGTGTGTCTAACATAAAATGTTATTCAGTATGAATTTAATAAAAGTTTAATCATTCCCCATTATATTCACTAGAGAATTTATTTGAGAAATATAAATGATGACATTTGTGGGCAAGTTATTTAGATTCTATAATATGCAGGAAACAAGTTAAGGATTTAATAACCTATCTTTGGTTCTTATAACAACCATGCAAGTAGATATTATCTCAGCTCACATTTAATAAAATCAGTTTATGAAGAGTAAATGACTTGCTAAAGGGCATGTAGCTAATAAATATAGACAACAATTAAAAAACTTGGTCTTAAAAATGCCAATCTTCAAGTCTAACAGAAGAAATCTCAGTAAGAGATGAAAACAAGGCAGCTGCTGAGGAAGAGACATCTTTCTGCTTCATGTATTGACTTTCTGATTGAGTCATTCATTTGACAAATATTTCTGAGTCCCATATTAGCCACTGTTCTATAACAGAATGTGGCAGGGAACAAATATATTACTTGGTCACAAAAAAGCTGCTAAATCTCTAGCCATCACATCTACCTTCTAGGCAAAAGAAAGGGAAAATGGAAGAGATATTTCCCAGTCTCTGCCTTTCAAATGAAGGCATTTTTAAACCTTTTTCTAATAGTTTACTGGCTAGTGCTTAATCACATGGCCACTTCCACCTGAAAGCCAGGCTAAGGAATGGAGTTTTCAGTTGTACACATTAGAATTGTAGCAATACGTATTCAAGGTTATATTTGTGGGAAAATATGTACAATGGCTATTTAGTGAGAAACTACCTGTCTTTGACACCCCTCATCAGAACTATAAGACACAGGATAACTGGAGTGATTATTTAGTACTTACTATCTGGTTGTTAAATGATTTTGCCCTCTATTAAAGGATTCCCAGCCCATAGTGGGGATGCCTATCCTTTTTTCTCTATTGACTCTTCTCTAAACCCTCTTTCATTTACCTTCAAGCTCATCATAGTTTTCTAAACAGGAACATGGCCATTCTTTTTTGTTCACAACTCTCTTTTTGGTTCACAACATGTTTATTTCTGCATGTGCTCAGTCACTTCAGTTGTGTCCGACACTTTGTGACCCTATGGGCTATATCCCACCAGGCTCCTCTCTCCAGGCAAGAATCAAAGACAAACCAAAATGTCAGGGTAGGTACATAAGAGGAAGGCTCAATTGCTAAGTCAGGTCTGACTCTTTGTGATCCCTAAGGACTGTAGCCCACCAGTCTCTTCTGTCCATTGGATTACGCAGGCAAGAATACTGGAGTGAGTTACCATTTCATTCTCCAGGGGATCTTCCCAAAATGATGGATGGATCAAACCCATGTCTCCTGCACTGGCAGGTGAATTCTTTACCACTTAGCCGTTAGCTCACAACTCACATAAAAGGCGCCTTGTGTATATAGGAGAAAGGCAAGCAAAAGAAAAGAAACCAATACAAAATGTTAAATACAAATGAAAAAGTCTATTTAAGTTAAATTTAAATTAATAGCCAAAGGATAGGAAAAGTTTGTATTTAATTGATCAAATAATTAGGAATCAGAAAAATACTTTGTAATCAACATCAGTTCAGTTCAGTCGCTCAGTCATGCCCAACTCTTTGTGACCCCATGGACTGAAGCACACCAGGCTTCCCTGTCCATCACCAACTCCTGGAGCTTGCTCAAACTCATGTCCATCAAGTAGGTGATGCTATCCAACCATCTTATCCTTGTCGTCTCCTTCTCCTCCTGCCTTCTATCTTTCCCAGCATCAGGGTCTATTTCAATGAGTCAGTTCTTCCCATCCAGTGGCAAAAGTATTGGAGTTTCAGCTTCAGCGCTAGTCCTTCCAGTGAATATTCAGGACTGATTTCCTTTAGGATTATAATCAATATAATTAACTAAAGTATCCATTCTTTTAAAAGAATGAAATAAAAGATTGCTCCATTTCCTGAATTACTCATTATTTTAGGGTAAAAGTCTTACTTGGAAAAATGGTAAGAATAAAAAAGAAATCTTCAAAAGTGAATGTCGTAATAATATAAACAATAGGAAATATGAAGGTATTGAATGTGTTTTGGATGTTTGAGTTGCTGTACCTTAGCAGCTGTTTCATTTTGTTTTGAGGAAATAGCTAGAAGAACAAAAGTTTAAAAGAAAAGATTTAAGGGGAAAACTAGAACCAATAGACAAGATGTATTGATCATTAATAGCCAACTATAGTTTATATTGTGTATTTTTAAAGGGATTTAATTAAACTGGTGGAGCAATGTTCCTCAGGCCTTTCCTATTAACTAATAAAGCCCCATCACTTCTAATTGTCTTGAACAATTACTACAAAAATGAAACAACTGCTGCTACACAGAAATCCAGGATTCCCAGTATTTAAAATAGCAAAAATTGAACAATGCAAGCAAATTTGTATAAATCACTTGGAATTTCTAGCTAATCTAATTTAAGTTTGATCAAAGAATATGAGGTATTGATAAAAATAATTAATGAAGAATGATGGGAATTATGTTTATATGAATACTTTTATAATCAATTGCTTGATCAATTATTTAAGTATCTCCTTTCAAAACAAAAATTAGTTATCTATTGATCTGAACAGATATAAAAGCTCAAATATAAACAAGAAGTAATTGTGACAAACAATTTAAAAGCAAATAAACTTAACCAAATAAGGTTATGAAAAATATTTCATAAATATCTAGGGTCTTGATAGCTATAGGTGGCAAATCTGGTTCTTCTAGACAATATAAAGAAGGATATCTAGTAAGTTACATAATTGACTGCACAAATTTAGGAGCTAGTCAATATCTTAGGAAAGGTACAACAACAATAAATCCTAAAATCAGATATGGATTTCTTTTAAGGGGTTCTCATATGTAAGTATGTATCATATGTAACAGACTGAGTAATATACACATCAACAAATTTTCAGAATATTTTGGAATTAAGTCCAAACATATTCTAATGGAATCACATTAAAGTATATTCAAAAGTCTAGAATTAATCCAATGTCCGTGTATCAGTTTTCCATATACTTAGCTTAAATCTAGAGGCATGATAGACTGCTTGGGGAATGAGTAAATTGCACCTACTGATAGCAATCCACTCAGAGTCATTGATCCTCTCAGCCTCTTTGTAGATAGCTGTCAGTAGGTAAAGGGTATTGATAAGCTATAAACTGATCCTACTATTCACTAGTAACAAGCAAATTAATAAATTTTTATTTGAGTTGATTAATTTATCCATGCCTTAATGTTCTTAATGTTTTGTTTACTGACTTCTTAAGGATTCTTATCAAATAATGAAACAAATGACCTAAATGACTAGACTTTGGAGAAGAAAGCACACCTTTATTATTTATCAAAGATAAGGCTCATGAGATACATTATACACCTTTTGTATATAGAATAAAAATTCAGGTACAGTCTGCTAATTTTCTTAATCTTAATAATTATATCAGTTATAAAAAAGGAGGCCACATGAATGGAGTTTGAAACACTTGATTTAAGGCCCTTGTCCTTCTAGCTATTCTTAGCGTTAACTGGTTATTGAAAAGCTCAATGACCTTTTTGAAAGTGATTTGCAACTTTCTTCATGATTATATGTTTTTACAGTTTTTTTTTCTTTTCCACAACAAAATAAAGTCATAGAAGGGAATAAAGTGTGTATGAAATGTCAGTGTGTCTAGATTTATCTCAATTTATATGAAAGGTATAGGTTGCATTTTAGAATTATAATAAAGAATAATATAAATCTTGTTGGAAGTATGGAAAATGTAAATAAGTGAATTATTTTTTTTTTTATTGTAATGGTAGAAAAAAGAAAAAAGTCATAAATGTATTGTTATCAGTTAGACTTCAGAGTGATAATAGAAGCTACATATAAAAGTTGTCCTGAGGACTTCCCTGGCAATCCAGAGCTCCCAATGCAAGGGAAATGGATTTGACCCTTAGATGGGGAACTGATGTCTGGCATGCCACACAGCTTTGCCAAAAATAAATAAATAAATAAAATAGCCCCTCCTCACAAAAAAGTTTGTCCTGTATTTACTCTGGTAGACTCCTGTACTTCCTACCTCAGTCAGCAGTGACTGAGACAATAGTTCTTTGACATTACAAAGAGCAGTCCATTGGTTCCTGTATCTATCTTCATTCTAACAGCCATCTCTTCAGTAACTTTCTTCCCATTTCAGCTTAGCTATAGTATTCTAACACTTCTGATACTCTTCTGCTAATCTTAAACTGTCCTCTTTCACTATCCTACTGATACATGGACAATGTGAGTCAAAACAAATTACCAAGTCAAAAAAGATAGTCCAGATATCAAACAAGTAAAATCAAGAAACTTTATTGATCAAGTTATTTCAAACAGATCCTGTGAATAAGCTAAGCTCTTGTTATACATCTGTTGTTGTTCAGTTGCTAAGTTGTGTCTGACTCTTTGGGACCCGTGGACTGCAGCACACCAGGCTTCCCTCTCCTTCACTATCTCCTGAGGTTTGCTCATACTCAAGTCCATTGGGTCAGCGATGCTATCCAACCATCTCATCCATTGTCTTCCCACCTTCTCCTCCTGCCTTCATTCTTTCTCAGTATCAGGTTCTTTTCCAAGGAGATGGCTCTTTGCATCGGGTGGCCAAAGGATCAGAGCTTCAGCTTCAGCAACAGTCTTTCCAATGAATATTCAGAGTTGATTTCCTTTGGGATTGACCAGTGTGATTTCCTTGCTGTCCAAGGGACTCTCAAGAGTCTTCTCCAGCACCACAAGTCAAAAACTTCATATATCTGTTACCTATCACTTACATTGATCAATCAATCTGTGTTAGTGTTGCTGAGGATATGCTGGGAGCCTCTACCTAACATAAACTTTGAACAAAACTTCTTGAGCTTCTTTTAACCCAGAGACAACAGAGAAAAGAAAACAGCCAATATGTGTGAGAAAAAACCAAATACTAGATATCCTTTTTAATAATCTGCAGATGAATGGATAAGAAAGCTGTGGTATATATACACAATGGAGTATTACTCAGCCATTAAAAAGAATACATTTGAATCAGTTCTAATGAGGTGGATGAAACTGGAGCCGATTATACAGAGTGAAGTAAGCCAGAAAGAAAAACACCAATACAGCATATTAACACATATATATGGAATTTAGAAAGATGGTAACGATTACCCTGTATGTGAGACAGCAAAGAGACACAGATGTATAAAACAGTCTTTTGGACTCTGTGGGAGAGGGAGAGGGTGGGATGATTTGGGAGAATGGCATTGAAACATGTGTAATATCATATATGAAATGAATCACCAGTCCAGGTTCAATGCATGATACTGGATGCTTGGGGCTGGTGCACTGAGACGACCCAGAGGGATGGTACGGGGAGGGAGGTGGGAGGGCGGTTCAGGATGGGGAACACGTGTATACCTGTTGGTGGATTCATGGCAAAACCAATACAATATTGTAAAGTAATTAGCTTCTAATTAAAATAAATTTATATTTTTAAAAAATTGATTACTCTCAAAAATATATATACCTTTTGTTTTACAAACATCTGTACTACTTACAATGGTAAAAATGTATTCTTAATTGTTGAGGATGATTTTGACATTTGTATAATTGAAAATTTTTTGGTTAGAATTAGATTCTGATATTTAGACAGCATATTAAAAAGCAGAGACATTACTTTGTCAACAAAGGTCCGTCTAGTCAAGGCTATATTTTTTTCTAGTAGTCATGTATGGATGTGAGAGTTGGACTATAAAGAAAGCTGAGTGCCAAAGAATTGATGCTTTTGAACTGTGGTATTGGAGAAGACTCTTGAGAGCCCCTTAGACTGTAAGGAGATCAAACCAGTCCATCCTAAAGGATATCAGTCCTGGGTGTTTATTGGAAGGACTGGTGTTGAAGCTGAAACTCCAATACTTCGGTCAGCTGATGTGAAGAGTTGACTCATCTGAAAAGACCCTGAGGCTGGGAAAGATTGAGGGCAGAAGGAGAAGGGAACGACAGAGGATAAGATGGTTGGATGGCAACACCGACTCAATGGACATGAATTTGGGTAAACTGGGAGTTGGTGATGGACAGGGAGGCCTGGTGTGCTGTGGTTCATGGGGTCACAGAGTCGGACATGACTGAACGACTGAACTGAACTGATTTCTGGATTCAGATGTTCAAATGTCAAGAACCTGTCTGCCTCTAAATCTTGTTTTTCTTGGCTTTGGATTCATTTTCATGCAGTCTATTTTCATGAAATTGCCAAAATGGTCCTAAGAAACATCAAGATTCTCTTCAACCAACTTGGCACTTCTAGTGTATTTCTAGTGTCTTTGATAAGCAGCGCTTTTAAAATCATTTCTTCAAAACTCGCATAGTTCAATCTTACCACCCTAATTTAGATTACATTTTCACTACCATTCTGCCAAGAAGAATGATGTTGTAAACTGAACCAAACCAATTTGATCATCTGCAACTATTAGATTCCTTTTGGTAAACTTGGTTTCTTGATCTCCAAAATCACTGTGGATGGTGACTGCAGCCATGGAATTGAAAGATACTTGCTCCTTAGAAGAAAAATTATGACAAACCTAGACAGCATATTAAAAAGCAGAGACATTACTTTGCAGACAAATGTCCATCTAGTCAAAGCTATGGTTTTTCAAGTAGTCAAGTGTGGATATGAGAGTTGGACCATAAAGAAAGCTGAGCACTGAAGAATTGATGCTTTTAAACCTTTGTGTTAGAGAAGACTCTTGAGAGTCCCTTGGACCACAGGGAAATCAAACCAGTCAATCCTAAAGGAAATCAGTCCTTAATATTCATTGGAAGGACTGATGTTGAACTGAAGCTCCAATCCTTTGGCTACCTGATGGGAAGGGTCGATTCATTGAAAAAGACCCTGATGCTGGGAAATATGCAAGGCAAAAAGAGAAGAGGGCAGCAGTGGGTGAGATTGTTCGATAGCATCACTGACTTAATGGACATGAATCTGAAAAAAACTGCACGAGGTATTGAAGGACAGTAAGGTCTGGTGTGCTGCAGTCCATGGGGTTGCTAAGAGTCAGACAAGACTTAGCAACTGAGCAACAGTAAGTAGCCTTCAATAGTTAGAGGCAGCTGATGTTTGAGGGTTCACTTCATAACAAGTTCATACAAAAATGTCTAGAATATAATCATGACATAAGTTTAAGAAGACACCAAGTCCTCAGACAAAGTGCATTATGGCTTCATTAAACCCCAGTTTTATTTTTGATGATTCAGCTGTGATAATCATGTGTTAGAAAGATTCAGCTCTCATTACTGTTGGGAAGCAAAAGTTCTCTAAAGTACATATACATAGGACCATTTATGAATCAAGCTGAGAGTAAATTTCTAAAGACAAGATTGCTCTGCTTCCTTGAGTTTTATGACTTATTTATTCAAAGGCAGGGACATCTCTAAAGTACTTTTACTGAAATTCCTGCATCTTGAAAACTACCAACTTACTAATGAAAATCCATCTCTAATATCCATTAAGTATATTAATAGCCAATAATTTAACTTTAAAATCCAATTTTATAATTTGTTCATGCTAGTTAATAAATATTCTAGTGTTGATTACTAACTATTCCAAAGATAGTTGGAATGCTATCAGTTGACTCAAAGTTAGTCCTTGGAGTCTGCAGTCTAAATTAGTGCAGATTGATCACCATTTGGGATAGATTAACACACGTTTATATCTCCCTGTCTAAACTGTCTTGTGTTGCTCGTTTGCTCAGTCATGTCTGACTCTGCAACCCCATGAACTGCAGCACACCAGGCTTCCCTGTCCTTGACCATCTCCTAGAGCTTTCTCAAACTCATGTCCATTGAGTTGGTGATGCCATCCAAGCATTTCATCCTCTGTTATCTGCTTCTCCTCATGCCTTCAATTTTTCCAGCATCAGGGTCTTTTCTAATGAGTCGACTCTTTGCATTAGGTGGCCAGGGTATTGGAGCTTCAGTTTCAACATCAGTCCTTCCATTGAATACTCAGGGTTGATTTCCTTTAGAATGGCTTGACTTGATCTCTTTGCTATCCAAGGGACTCTCAAGAGTCTTCTCCAACACCACAGTTCAAAAACATCAATTCTTTGGCACTCAGCTTTCTTTATAGTCCAACTCTCACATCCATACATGACTACTGGAAAAACCATAGCCTTGACTAGACGGACCTTTGTTGACAAAGTAATGTCTCTGTTTTTAATATACTGTCTAGGTTTGTCATAGCTTTTCTTCCAAGGAGCAAGAATCTTATAATTTAATGGAGAACCCCCCAGAATAAAGTCTGTTTCCATTTTCCCCCATCTATTTTCCGTGAAGTGATAGGACTGGATGCCACGATTTTTGTTTTTTTGAATGTTGAGTTTTAAGCCAATTTTTTCACTTTCCTCTTTCACTTTCATCAAGAGGCTCTTTAGTTCTTCTTTGCTTTCTGCCGTAAGGGTGGTGTCATCTGCATATGAGGTTATTGATATTTCTCCTGGAAATCTTGATTCCAGCTCATGCATCATCCAGCTTGTATTTCTCATGATGTATTTGGCATATAAGTTAAATAAGAAGGGTGACAATATACAGCCATGATGTACTCCTTTTCCTATTTGGAACCAGTCTGTTGTTACATGTCCAGTTATAACTGTTGCTTCTTGACCTGCAAACAGGTTTCTCAGGAGGCAGCTGAGGTTGTCTGGTATTCCCATCTCTCGAAGAATTTTCAACAGTTTGTTGTGATCCACGTGGTCAAAGGCTTTAGCGTAGTCAATGAAGAAGTAGTAGATGCTTTTTCTGGAATTCTCTTGCTTTTTCTATGATCCAATGGAGTTGTCAATTTGATCTCTGGTTCCACTGCCTTTTCTAAATCCAGTTTGAACATCTGGAAGTTCTCAGTTCATGTACTGTTGAAGCCTGACTTGGAGAATTTGGAGGATTACTTTGCCAGTGTGTGAAATGGGTGCAATTGTGTGGTAGTCTGAATATTCTTTGATGTTGCCCTTCTTTGGGATTGGAATAAAAACTGACCTTTTCCAGTTCTGTGGGCACTACTGTTTTCCATATTTGCTGGCATATTGAGTGCAGCACTTTAACAGCAACATCTTTTAGGATTTGAAATTGTCAACTGGAATTCTATCACCTCCTCTAGCTTTGCTTGTAGTGTTGCTTCCTAATGCCCACTTGACTATGCACTCCAAGATGTCTGGCTCTAGGTGAATGATCACATCACAGTGGTTATCTGGGTCATGAAGATCTTTTTTGTATAGTTCTTCTGTGTATTGTTGCCACCTCTTTTTAATGTCTTTTGCTTCTGTTAGATCCATACCATTTCTGTCCTTTATTGTACTCATCTTTGCAAGAAATATTCCCTTGGTATCTCTAATTTTGTCAGAGATCTCTAATCTTTCCTATTATATTGTTTTAATATCAGTTACAGTCCAAATAACATGTGAGCATGCTCAGTCACTTCAGTTGTGTCCGATTCTTTGCCACCCTATTGACTGTAGCCCACCAGGCTCCTCTTGTCCATGGGATTCTCCAGGAAAGAATACTGGAATGGGTTGCCATGCCCTCCTCCAGGGGCTATTCCTGACCTAGTAATGGAAGCTGTGTCTCCTATGTCTCCTATATTGCAGGTGGATTCTTATCCCACTGAGCCCACCTGGGAAGCCCTTACCAAGAAACATGTCACCTCTGAATATTTCAGAATGCTTCTCTAAAATTAAGAATATCTTCTTTAAAAACAGAAACAATAATGTAACACTTAATGAAGGGTATTAAAATTAACTAACACCCGATGCATCATAAAATTTTCCTAATTACCTTTATATATTCTTTCCTGATTATGTCTTAACTAAGATCTACTGATCACAACTTTTATGTCCCTTTCGTTTTTTTTCTTCAGTAGCACCTTTCTGTAAAGAAAGTCCCTTGAGCTGTATAATACTGATTGTCTTAGAAAGTGTTCCGTCTCCATCTTCCATATTTAGCTGGTCATCCTTGTAGTGATTATTCTTCCTCTATAATTCCTGGAATTTCTTTAAATTAAAATTTAAATTAAGGGCCTCATTAAAGTAAATAAAATATTTTTAGCAAAAAGACACTATACTTTATGAGGATTTGGTTTTCAGTGTCATTATAGACTCAAGGCTTTTTATATGTTCATTTCATAAAAGTATAAATTTCTTTTGTGATACCTAAATTGTTACACTTTTGTCCCATTTAAACCTCTTCAATTTGGCTCCTTGACTCCTATGTCCTCACTGCATGACCCATTTCATCTTTGAACATTTCCTTCCAACAGTTCACTTCAGCCGCTCAGTGGTGTTTGACTCTGCAACCCCATGGACTGCAGCATGTCAGACTTCCCTGGCCATCACCAACTCCTGGAGCTTGCTCAAACTCATGTCCATTGAATCGGTGATGCCATCCAACCATCTCATCCACTGTCTCCCCCTGCTCCTCCTGCCTGTAGTCTTTCCCAGCATCAGGGTCTTTTCCAGTGAGTCAGTTCTTCCCATCAGGTGGCAAAAAGTATTGGAGTTTCAGCTTCAGCATCAGTCCTTCCAATGAATATTCAGGACTGATTTACTTTATTATTGTAATCAATGTAATTAACTAATTTATCCATTATTTTCAAAGAGGAAGATAAAAGATTGCCTAGTTCCTGAATTGCTCTTTATTTTAGGGTAAAAGGTTTTTTTTGGAAAAATGGTGAAAATTAAAAAAAAATTATCTTCAAAAGTGAATGTCATAATAGTAGTATAGGCATAATAGTAGTAAAACTCAAACATTTTTGTATGTTTGAGTTATTATACCTTAGCAGCATCATCTCTTAGGATTTGAAATAACCCAACTGGGCTTCCATCACCTCTACTAGCTTTGTTCATAGTGATGGTTCCTAAGGCCCCCTTGACACTGCATTCCAGGATGTCTGGCTCTAGATGAGTGATTGTACCATTGTGGTTATCTGAAGGTTATCTGTGGTTATCTGGTCATGAAGATCTCTTCTGTATAGTTCTTCTGTGTATTCTTGCCACCTCTTCTTAATATCTTCTGCTTCTAAATTCAACTTGGATCATCTCTGCTCTAGACATGTGGTCAGCCTTTACTTGGAGAAGCCCTGGTTCTTGGAAAATGATACTAGAGACTAAATTTCAGCACTAGAAGTTGCATGTCAGTTTGGTGGTTTGGGTGGCATGTATACATATTCTCAAAAAAATTAAAGAATAGAAATTTTATTTTTGAAACATCATTAAAAAATAGTTTTATAATAGCTGAAAGCAGAAATTTCAATTATCCTAAAAAGTAACTTAGCATGGTGTTCTATCTAAATCTTTTTGTAGATTTGCTGTTTCACAAGCACTCATTCAAAAAGTACATTTGAAAGCAGTATAAGCTGGTAAGTATTAGTACCTCAGTCATGTCCAGCTCTTTGTGACCCCACGGACTATAGCCCACCAGGCTCCTCTGGCCATGGAATTCTCCAGGCAAGAGTACTAGAATGGGTAGCCTTTCCCTTCTCCAGGGGATCTTCCTGACCCAGGGATCAGACCCAGGCCCCCTGCATTGCAGGCAGAATCTTTACTGTCTGAGCCACCAGGGAAGCCCTGCAAACAGTAAACATGTTATCTTTTACCTTGTTTCCAGAATACTTCCTGTGAAAAAATGCTTAAAGAATGTCTTTTTTAGATTTTTTTTCCTAAAGGTAAAAATCTGCTTCTTGTACTAACTACTAAAATACTAACATGGCTAGAATTACCATTCTGATTCCCTCCCTTGGTCAGAATAATCACCATTCCACATGTCACAGAGTGAAATTTGCACTCGTGGTGTGTTTTTCACAGCCCTTTCTACCAGTCTCATTTCTTGCCCTTCCCACTTTGTTCCCTTCACTGTAGTGACAGCAAATTGTTGCAACATATGGACATACTGCCATCTTTCACACATTTCTTTTTATTTAGGTTTTTTCCAAAACCTGGAAGCTGTTTCTCTTTCTCCCTCCACCCTTTCTTTCTTTCTTTTTTTTTTTTTTACTTTATCCCAATCTCTTAATGTATAGAATATAATATAGGTTCTAAAAGTGTGGTCCATGTATCAGCAGCATTAATATCACTTGGGAAATTCTCAGAAATACAGATTTTCAGGCCCTGTCCCTGGGCCTATTAAATACAAAATTCTGAGGAAGAGACCTAGACATCTGCATTTCCGACAGGTTCTCCAGGTGATTCTGATGAGAGCTCAAATTTGAGAATCTTCATATAAGGTTACTTAATCAACCCAGTCATAGTTCCATAACCAAGCCTCAAGGAGAGCTAGAGCAATGATTCCTTGTTTTCTAGAATTCAGCAGTTTATTTACTAATTGACAGGGTATCTAATATGAATGACTCTCAACATTGGAGATACAACCAGCCCATCCTAAAGGAAATTAGTCCTGAATATTCATTGAAAGGACTGATGTTGAAGCTGAAACTCCAATACTTTGCCACCTGGTGTGAAGAGCTGACTCATTTGAAAAGACCCTGATGCTGGGAAAGATTGAGGGCGGGAGGAGAAGGGGACGACAGAGGATGAGATGGTTGGATGGCATCACCGACTCAATGGACATGAGTTTGAGTAAACTCTGGCAGTTGGTAATGGACAGGGAGGCCTGGCATGCTGCAGTTCATGGGGTCACAAAGAGTCGGACACGACTGAGCAACTGAGCTGAACTGAACAATATTGGCTGTGCTTTGGAAAATCACCTAAGCAGCTTTTGTATAAACAATAAAACCTCAAAACCCTGGAGATCCTGGGTTAGAGTTCAGCCTGAACACTGGAATTTTGAAAAGCTCCCTGAGTGATTTGAATGTGCATCCCGTTTTGAGAATCACTACCCTTTCAATTTCCCCATCTGGTCATTACCTCCGAAGGAAGTGTTCATTGTCCCCTCTGTGGATATCTCGTCTATGACTGTCACTCATCTCTTCTCTGATAGTAGTTTTTCCTGCTGCTTCCATGTCTGTCATCCTCTATCAAGACTTCGTATTGAAAACTCTGAAAATGAAGGTTTTGTCCCAGTTCACCTCCTCAAAGTTTACCATTGTCCCACGGATCTGTCCTCTTAATGATTATCCTTTGGCTTGGGCACCAGACTCCAGGTCCAACCAGCTGTGGACAGGTAGCAGTGGTGTCAAACGCCCATCTCAGGTGTTAACTCCTCCTGACAAATCCAGTTTCATTTTTCTTTTGATGTTTTCAATAAAGTACATTGTACTGTAATATTTTATTGTCTTTTTTTCCTCCAAGAAGATTGTAACTCTCTTGATATCAGGGATGTGTTTTCTTACCATTTTACTGCTCCATACCACCACCTTCGAAATAAACCTCTTTTTTTTTTACACCAGCCAACATACATTTATATTGTTGTAATTGATGTACATATCATTTGAAATCTTTAACAATTCTTGACATTAATGATTTCTGTGTTATCCCCTAAATATGCTTTTGTATGCACAAACTTTCTCATTTTTATATATTTGTTTACTTTTTTGGTTATTTATTTTTATAATAAAATGATTGCTATCTTTTTGTTTGACTACTTCTGTTTTTCCTTCTGTGGCATTTAGTCAGAAGTGAATTAATGTTAGCTTTGGATATCAGTCCTGGTTCTATCACTTACAATAGGTATGACCTTAAGAAACCTCATCCCATCTATAAAATGAGGGTAGCATGAAGGAAAACACCCATTTCATTGAGTTTATATGAAATTTGTATGAGCTATCATATACAAATTTCACATTGTGCTCTGCAATAGGAAATGCTGAATAGTTATTACATATAACTATTGTTATTTTTGTTGCAAAGCACAAACATTTAAAAATACCAATTTACTTCAAAATCTCACCTAGTATTTATTATTTAACCATATCAGCACTGGGAATTATCATTTCAAAGTATAGCAGTGTACACAAGAAAAATTTCCTAGTTTAGCACTTGTAGAATGGTTGCCTATATTTTTTTACTGTTACTCCCTTTAACAAGTGAGAACTAGCTTATTTCTGTAGGTATATTTACTATTGTATATCTTCTATGATTTGCCATTTCTTTGAAAATTCTTTGTCTTATTTTATAATCTCATTAGTTCAATTTTATTATTTTCTCATTGTATATTTATTCTTTATATGTTTCAATTAGGCAAGTATTCTCTCTCATATATATTTCCTCTCCTTCTACAATTTTTTATTGAGCATAGACATTGATTCTCAATTTTCTATTGAGACTCAAACAGGACCAGAGCATCAACTTTGAAAGAATGGAGTTCATCTTAATATTTTTTTCTTTTCAGTTTTTTCTTTTTTTTTTTTCTTTTCAGTTTGACATTAGAGCAACCCAAAGAAGAAATCAGAATGTTTGTCAATGAAAATTATCAACATAGGTTGGACCATTTCTCAGCAAAGAGATTGTAGAGGATATTCAAGTATCAAATGGTTATTTACCTCTAGGATTTATCCTGACATAGCAGCTTTGTGATTTGTGTATATCTATAATTATATTATCAAATTGTATTGGTTAATTTTCCTTCTCAAACCACTATTTCTATGTCATCTATCTATGTGTTCTGATATTTTTTTTTAATGTGCATTTCCTCAACTTGACTTTCAGCTGCTTAAGAGAAAGGGCTGTATGATTAATTTGTCTATAATATATAGTATAATATCTAATATAGTAAACAATAGATAATTATTTGTTTAAAAAATGAAGAAAACATGCAAAGAAAAATAGAGAAATGAAAAAAAATAATGTGTGGATATTTGCTGGTGCAAAGCAATCTTTACGGCTGCTCTAAAATCTCACCAACTAATTTTTTCAATAATGGAAACATCAAGATTTTGTTCTTTTATAGAGAAAATTTTGATACATGTATATATATCAGTTCAGTTCAGTCACTCATTCATGTCCAACTCTTTGAGACCCCATGAATAGCAGCACGTCAGGCCTCCTTATCCATCACCAACTCCCGGAGTTCACTCAAACTCACGTCCATCGAGTCAGTGGTGCCATCCAGCCATCTCATCCTCTGTCATCCCCTTCTCCTCCTGCCTCCAATCCCTCCCAGCATCAGAGTCTTTTCCAGTGAGTCAGCTCTTCACATGAGGTGGCCAAAGTACTGGAGTTTCAGCTTTAGCATTATTCCTTCCAAAGAACACCCAGGGCTGATCTCCTTTAGAATGGACTGGTTGGATCTCCTTGCAGTCCAAGGGACTCTCAAGAGTCTTCTCCAACACCACAGTTCAAAGCATCAATTCTTCTGTGCTCAGCTTTCTTCACCATCCAACTCTCACGTCCATACTTGACCACTGGAAAAACCATAGACTTAACTAATGTATACATAAATATCCCATGTTATCAATAAACATATATAAACTCAGCCTCTAGGAGAAAAGCATGTAATGCCTGACAAACCACATGTGGTTCAGTTTAAGAAATTATTTGTAATACAATGAAGCATCTTTTTTCTCATTGACATCAGGAACAGGAAATAACATCTCTTAAGATAATGAACTAAGGGACTTTTTGCCAAGATATAGTCTATAATCATAAAATCCTACCAAGATAGAAAACCAAAATATACAGTCCAATTTAAAGTGTGCTAATGTAGAACTTATGGGTGATAGAGAAACAGGAAAATAATATGGTGGTTCCTCAAAACACTAAATCTAGAATTACCATACGATCCAGAAATTTAACTTCTGGATATATATCCCAAAGAATTGAAAGCAGGGATTTGCATCAATGGTCACAGCAATGCTACTCATAGTAACCAAAAGATAGAAACAATGAATGTCCTTTGGTGGGTGAGTGGTAAATTAAATCTAGTATATACATGCAATGCAATGGAATATTATTTGGTCTTGAAAAGGAATTAAATTCTGACACATGCTAGAACATGGATGAATACTGAAGACATAATCCTAAGTGAAATAAGTCAATTAGAAAGAACAAAACCACAAGGCAAAAACACAAACCAAAAATAACAACACACATTATATGATTCTACTTAGGTGAGGTACATAGAGTAGTGAAATTCATAGAGACAGAAATTGGAATGTTGGTTGCCCATGGTGAGTAGTGGGAAATAAGAGTTATTGTTTAATGGGTATGTTATTTCATTTGGAGAAAATGAAAATTTCTGGAGATGGTGGTGGTAGAGTTTGCATGGCAATGTGAATATATTCAATGTCAATGAATTGTGCACTTGAAAATGGTTAATATGGTAAATTTTGTTATTTATTTTTTATCAAAATTTTTAAAATGCAGTTTTATTAATACATATATTTCTAATATCCATCCATATAATTAAAATATGTGGAGTTAGTCCCCATAGCCAATTTTTAATAAACGGTCCACATGAGATTCTTATATAATCACATTTGGAATGTCTGTTCTGGAATATATGTGAGAATTCTTCAAACTGTGTTTTGTTTTGCATCTATTCTGTAATGTACTAATACATCCGGAATATGTTTTTAAAAATCCTAAGAGTAGAGTTAACTGGACTTCTCATGTCATGCTTTATTATACTCTTTATTATATCTTGATTCAGAATTACATTAACTGTGTTGAGAGAAAAATTTAATTACTTGATGGATCTCATTTTAATATCATATCTTGTATAGTAGTGGCTGCCTGCGGTTAGCTTTAAAGGACACTCTATTATATCATTTTTATGGTCTGAAAAAAGGAGACAAAGTGTCAAAGATTACTTTGTTTAAATATAGCTATCATAAATTTAGGGTAAAAATATAGTTTTTACATAATAAAAGCATCATGGTTTGACAGAAAGGGACTCAACTGGAGTTTAGAAGCCTTGAGTACCACCCCTAACTCTTCCACTACAAGGTCTATGACCTTTGGTAAACCATTCACCTGCAGGGTGCTCTTCATGGTCATTCATGAAGGATGGTTTGATGTTTCCTCTTCTGTGGATTCTTTATCTCAAATTTCATTCTCTTCCAGTTAATTTCATTGCAACCATTACTACCTCTCAATCTCGCTACAGGCTTCTCCAATTGTTTGTGTGGAACTTCTGTGAGCAAACTCTGCATTCTCAGACTTTTCTATAATGCTTTCCGTAAACTTAGTCGAAGCTTCTCTCTCTCTCTTTTTTTTTTTTTTTAGCAGTTAGGTTCGTCTTACCATAGACTCTGCAGTAAAGATTGTTTCTTCGGCTGTGCTTGTTCACTCCAATTTACAGGACAAGTGCTCAGTGCACTTCTTTGAATGTTCATGCAGTCACCACAGGCAGGTGGCTCATGGACCAGAGATGACCTGAAGATATGTCTCCTAGTCTTCAAATCAATGGAAAGTACATTTGTTTTTTATTTGAATTACTGTCCACTATAAAAATTGTAGGAATTTTTAGTTAAAAATAAAAATTTCCAGCTTTTCTTTGAAATTAGAACACTGGTAAAAAAGCATGTATATTCCTATGTGCCAACAGTTATTTGAGACTAGCAGTAGCTATCTCCTTAAATAAAGCATTGCATCATCCACTTCTCTGAAGTCTGTGCTGTTCCATATTCCTTTTCTGTGTCATATGGGGACAGTCAATTCCTATTTACCATCTTATATTCTGCTCCGTTTCTTTTGGGTGCACAGGCCTCGTAGGCATTTGAATTTCCAACTTTGACCCAAATCATGTTACATCTATATTTTTTTCTTAAGCTAGCCTTTCCTAAACTATATCATGCAGATAATTTATTCTTTCAGGCATTAATTACTGGCTCTTACTCTAGATCAGACAAAATAAATACACCTGGGAAAAATGAAGCTAAGCGTGCTGTTCTTTTTCTTATTCACTCAGTGGTGTCTGACTCTTTGCGACCACATGGACTGTAGCCCACCAGGCTTGTCTGTCCATGGGGATTCTCCAGGCAAGAATACTGGAGTGGGTTGCCATTTTCTCCTCCAGGGAATCTTCCCCCAGGGATTAAACCCAGGTCTCCTGCAGTGGAGGCAGATTCTTTACTGGATGAACCACTAGGGAAGCCCAAGCATAAAGGAATGGGTCTTAGAATGGGACTTTAAGATGCTACTCTGCAAGCAATATTTCCTAACTTGTTACACCATAAAAAACTCTGGCACTCTTCCTCAAGGGTTCTTATCAGGTGGAATGGGCTTTTCGGTCATCTCATTTTACTTCTTATTTTATAAATTAGGAGACTAAGGTCTGGGAAGAATAAGTTATGTCTTGCTGGTCTTATGTTTGTAGTGATGTTAACTTCATTTTTGTTGATCTTGTACCCTAACATGCTATTCAACCCCTGCAAGCTCAGTGTTCTACATCTCACATCTTGTTTCAACTTAGCCTCATTATGAAATGAAGCCTTAATTCACTTGCCACCCTGCTTGGAGAGGGAACAACCATTTTAGCAATACCTCATTTGAAGAATGATTTTTTTGGCTAGTATGGTCTGGAGAGGAAGAAGAACGCTAATACAATCACAATCCCATGGGTATTCTAGTGACTTTACAAAATACACACACCATATCCCTGAACCTTCTCATAGACATACTGTTTCCTGAAAGTTCTGATATTCTCTTGAAGGGTGCACAGCCATAAACATTTTCATTCAGTAGTGCTTTATGGCTGCTTGTTGTTGTTCAGTCACTCAGTCCTGTCTGACTCTTTGTGACCCCATGGGCTGCGGCACGTCAGGCTTCCCTGTCCTAGATTGTCTCCCAGAGTTTGCTCAAACTCATGTCCATTAAGTCGATAATACTGTCCAACCACTTCATCCTCTATTGCCCTCTTATCCTCTTGCCTTCAAACTTTCCCAGCATTAGGGTCTTTTCCAGTGAGTTGGCTCTTTGCATCAGGTGGCCAAAGGATTGAAGCTTCAGCTTTAGTATCAGTCCTTCCAATGAATATTCAGGATTGATTTCCTTCAGGATTGACTGGTTTGATCTGCTTGCTGTCCAAGGGACTCTCAAGAGTCTTCTCCAGCACTATAGCTTGAAAGCATCAATTCTTCAGTGATCAACTTTCTTTATGGTCCACCTCTATTAGTCATGAGTATTTTGTCTAAAGAAGCATTTACTAAGCATAGCCAGTTCTGCATGATTTTGGAATGAGAGATTTTGAATCAAATGTTTCTAATAAAAAACATAGTGCAATAGTTACGGAGTTTGGGATGCTATGTACACAATGCTATATTTAAAATGGAACCAACAAGGACCTACTGTAAAGTACATGGAATTCTTCTCAATGTTATGGGGCAGCCTGGATGGGAGGGGAGTTTGGAGGAGAATGGATATGTATTGCCGAGTCCCTTCACTGTTCAGCTGAAACTATCACAATGTTTTTTGTTAATTGGCTGTACCCCAATACAAAATAAAAAATTAAAAAAACCCCAAAACTTAGTGGGACTTTGGTGGTCCAGTGGTTAAGACTCCATACTTCCAGTGGTTAAGACTCCACACTTCCAGTCCTGGTTCAGTCCCTGGTTGGGGAACTAAGATCTCATATGCCGTGCTGCCTGCCCACCCCCACAAACCCCATAAACCAAGCCAAAACAAAACAAAAACAATGTAGCAGACATCAGATCAGTGGCCTTTGGGACTAGGAATTCAATACTAGAATCAGCATTCCAACCTAGCTTGATTTGTGTCTGGCATTGGAATTCTCACCAAGCTTCTACAACTGGAGTGTTTCTCTCTGGTTGTGGGTGTTATACTTTCATGTGCTGTGCTTAGTCACTCAGTCGTGTCCGACTCTGTGATCCTCTGGACTGCAGCCCTCCAGGCTCCTCTGACTATGGGAATCTCCAGGCAAGAATATTGGAGTGGGTGGCAGGTCCTCCTCCAGGGAATCTTTCCAACCCAGGGACTGAATCCAGGTCTCCTGCAGTGCAGACGGATTCTTTACCAGCTGAGCCACCAGGAAAGCCCAATACTTTCATAATGGTGTTTAAAGAATTATAACAGAAAATATGTGAAACACTCAATATAGAGTAGTTTCTCTGCAAATGCTATTCCTTTTACCTGCCAGTTAGAATGATTAATGAAATAAGCTGCTGTTAGTCTCCTTAAGGGAGGAAGAGGTTGAGGATGAGGGCAGTTCTCTCCTGAGAAAGTATTGCACTGCTCTGAAGTGAGGTGTTATTTGCCCTGTAAAAGATGACTTGTTGCTTTAGCAGTTCTGTAGGGGAAAGAAGGTCTTGCTTCCTTTCACCAATTCATATCAATCCCCTTGCTTGGGTGACAGAATGCTGTGATATGTAGATTTTGCAGAGTGGGTGTTTCTCTATTATTTATGCCTTCTGAAGAGAAACATTGATCAAATCCAACATATCTGTACTGGTGATTTATTATTCCATTTTATTCTCTTACAAGAGGATTAATGATTGAGGTAAAAGTCCATTCAACTATTGGAGAAATAAATATTGGAGAAATAAATGCGCTTGGTTATTTTACTACACCAAAAGAATTTTAAATCTTTAATGTTTCATTGGGTTTAAGATAGCTTTGAGCAAGAAGTTCAAAATTTCTCCAAGTTTTCACTGAGGGTTTGGTTTTTTTTTTTTCTGTTCTTTTGTTTGTTTTGTGATTAAGTAATAATCTTCTAAGTTCTAAAATTCACTGTGATATTTAAAGCTTATAATAAGTCATGTTAATGAAAGTAGTTCAGACATAAACACTCCGGAACTCTGATCTTCTAAATAGAAAGAATTATTCCCACATGAAGTAAAGTGGATTGGAGAAGCCTCACTTCACCTGTGCCTTGTGAGGTCACCTTGGGGAAACCAGAGTCTACAATGAAAGAGTGAAACATCCTTTAGGTTACACCTTTATTTCAGCAGTCTCTAAGGATGTAATTCATCTTGTTATTTTAGACATGATATCTAATGCATCTGTTCATAAAATATTAAATACTGACTAACATTGGCTTCCCTGGTGGCTCAGATGGGTAAAGAATCTACCTGCAATGCAGGAGACCCGGGTTCAACCCCTGGATTGAGAAAATTCCCCGGAGAAGGGAATGGCTACCTACTTCAGTATTCTTGCCTGGAGAATTCCATGGACTGAGGAGCCTTGTGGGCTCCGGTCCATCATCGCTAAGAGTGGAACACAGCAGAGCAACTAAACCCTTTTCCTTTTCTTTTTTCACTTTCAACATTGTGCTACTTATAGCTTTCCCTATTTCAACTCCTTGGTCTCAGAGTTGTTTGCATGATATACTTACCCAATCTATCACTTGTGTGCCGCGTTCTCTTTCTTTCTGGTCTATTCTAAACTCAATGGTTAATCTGTTGAACTATACTCTTCCAGCATCTTCAACTCATATATCCCCCTAGCTTTTCTTCTGAACTAGTCAGAAAAATCTCAGCGCTTGGTCAGTCCTGTAATTCTCTCTTTTTGTTGTTGTTATTTGCTTGTTTCTGCATTTGGATTTTTGTTGCAAAAAAAAAAAAAAAAAAAGAAAAGAAAATCACAGCATTTCGAATGCTGTTGCCACTAAACATTCATGTCCTTCGGCTTTATCTGGACCCGAGCACTGTCCAGTCTGTAATTTTAAATGGACTGGCCAGGCTTTTTGCTTCTTTTCTTAGTAATGATACTAATCTTCAGTCATGATTACCACAGTCATTATTACCACATGATACCACAATCTTCAGTCATGCTTTACAAGATAATCTTTCTTTTAATGTAGCTGGAATTCCTTAGGTGGGTCTAGCACCAATAATCAAGATATTTAATTTACTGTTGAGGGGCAGAACAAATTCACAGTTAATGTACATGTTTTATATAGCATACAAGACCAATTTAGAAAGAGATAAAAAGTATGAAAATTAGTAGAATAAAATGTTTTTTAAAAATGTTTTCAGATGTCTTCTACATTTCCATATTATTCCTCATATCTACAAATATGGCCACATTCATCATTTATCTCTTTTTTTAGTCTTAGATACTGCAGACTTGAGGTTCTTGAATTCTTAAATCCAGCAACTTCTAGGGCCAGAAACAAAATATTACTTCTGTCTCATGTATCTTTTCTGCCTAATCACTCTTGACTTATCTTGTCTAGAAACATAATCTCCAGGATCAAAAGATCCCTGCTTATGTCATCTGTTCCTTTTAAGTTGCCATCTTAGTTTCTCTTTTGCCTGTATCACCTAAACTTCTTGGAAAAATTGGTTTTAGCACTCATTTCTATCCTTTCCTTTACCCTCCCATCTCCTATAATTTGGTTTCTGTCCTTAAAACACTGCAAAAATTATTCTTGCCTGAATCACCAATCATTTATTAACTGCCAAGCCCAAAGGCCAGATATAATATTTGAGAAATAATGACAGTATCCATGATAATATTCATATTAATGAGAACTAATATTTATTGGCATGTTCTGATATGACTTGATTATGTATTATTCATTCATTATCTCCTTCAATCCCCACAGTGTCTCTGTGAAAGAGTTACTATTATTACCCTCATTTTGCTGATAAGGTTTCAATCAGAAATATGTAAATGGCTGTCACACTGTTAGTGGCAAAGTCAGAGCTGAACCTAGATCTCCTTAAACTCTGCATTGCCTTGTCTTTCAGGATACCACACACTCTTACTTTTCCATTGACTTTGGACTCTGTGGTATATTTTTTTTGGCAGATTCCTTTTTTTCATTCAACCTTTAAAATTAGCTCAGAATTTTTCTTTTTGTGCAGCAGAATTAACTGAAGATATTTTTAAGACTACAGATATTATGGCCCCACCCCAAAGATTGAATTAGAATAGCAGGGTTTGGGATATTATGCATATCTAGAAATGTGTGTCTTAAGACTCCCATGCCAATTTTCAAATATAGCACAGTATGAGAACCACTGCTGCACAATTTTCTAATTATCTCATATTGTTTCAAAATGTCTATCACTATAAACTGATATTCCAAAATATATCAGTTCAGTTCAGTTTAGTCGCTCAGTCGTGTCCGACTCTTTGCGACCCCATATTCCCTAGTGAAATATCTCTCCCCTTTCACTCTGTCTTTAATCCCTGGTCTTCAATATCTTTCTTCCTCCTGGACAACTAAATCTGTACATGAAGCAGTAAACTCATTATTTCCCCATTGAAGCCCTTGGAGAAGCCAAGCATATGGTCACTCTTTTTCTGCTTGGACGTTTTCCTTTAGCTACAAGATAGTATTTGAGGCTCTTAATATGGCATGCATAGCCCATGATAATCTGTCCTCTACCTATTCTGTAGCTTTTTTTCCCCAGTAGTTAATAGTGTAAAATTTATTCTTCATCTTTCTTGCGTACTTGCACCTCCGTCTATACCTGTTGATCCCTGCCTGTTTCGTTTTTATGCTGTGGCCTATCTAAAATGCTGGTTTCCCAGGTGGTGAAGGGATAAAGAAACCACCTGCCAATGCAGAAGATACAAATTTGATCCCTGGGTTGGGAAGATCTCCTGGAGGAGGAAATGGCAAGCCACTCCGTTATTCTCGCCTGGAAAATTCCATGGACAGAGGAGCCTGGTGGGCTACTGTCCATGGGGTCATAAAGAACTGGATATGACTGAGTAACTGAGCACGCACGCTGTCTAAAAGGCTGTTTCGTGAGCCTGCCCTACTCCTTTCAGAATTGTATAGGTACCACCTCTTCCTTGAATTCTTGATTCATTCTTTTGTTTAGCTCTACATTTTGGTTAGATGCGCCTCCTCTATATAATATCCTATGACTACTAACTGCAGTGCCTCTATCTGCTCCTATATTGAACTGAAATGGTACTTTCTAGCACATTGCTTCATGTTGGAACAAGCCTGAGTATCCCTAGCCATTGCTCTGTGTTTGCTGATTTCCCGTTTAGAGGTTAAATATTGATTCTAGTCAGACTTGATTGGACGAGACCCTGCTTTACTCCTGTTTTTTTTTTTTTAAACAGGTTGTGCAGCTGAGTTCCCAGTGGGTTTGAGCATGCTGGGATTGTGACAAGCTTTAGTTCTAACTGAAGTAGACAAATATAATTTAGAATGGGAGATGATAAAGCACAACCAGGGGAAGTGTATAGAAATGTTAAGGGACTAGAGAAACAACCCATTGATTTTGCTATTGAGAGGATCTTAGGGATGTGTTCCTAGATTAATTGAATATTGAGTTGGGCCTAGTTTCATAAATGCAGATACTTTAAGTTTCTGGAAATTTTGAGTGGTACCAGAGATACTGTATTTAAAAAATTGCTGTATTGTCAGTTTTTTAAACCATGATTATTTCTTTATCATATATCTATACTTTGAAAGAACGGTTAATGTAGTCTACACATGAATGTCAGCATTGAACAACTCCAGGGTTGCCATCAATATTTTCTTTTATCACATTTGATCTTTTTGACCATGCCTGTCTTCATAGAACTAGTAGCTTTCATACTGAATGCTATATGAATAACATCCCTTGAAGTTGGGCCATAGAGTATCCTGGTTGAAAGCAACCCATATATACATTTGTAGAGCATCAGTTATATAGCCAATCCTGGGCTAGGTTTCCTATGCCTTTGGAGATGGAAAAACAAGTATTAGATCTGTTTTTCTAAATAAAGGATTTTTAGATGAGGTTATAGAAACAAAATTTACATATGTGTGTCTGATAAAGGGCAATGAGCTATATTATATAAATAGGTGCTACATTGTTAAGCATGATGAAAATTGCTAGAAGGCAGAAGTCAGTGTAAACTGGAATAGTAGAATTTTCTGATAAGTCTTTTGAAAACAGAGTAGGGTGTAAATAATCAGAGAAAGGAGATGAGTAATGTTCAACAAACTTAGGCATAGCATATGAAATCGCACAAATGATACTGAAATCTGGAGGGGAGTTCAGAAAATCTTTCAAATTATGTTTGTGTGTGGTCAGCAGAGGATGTTGAAAAATGGTCTCTCATTAAGCAAGGCTAATGAGATCAGTGTTTTGTTCGCTTGTTTGTTTTTCTTTCACCTCTTAATATCTCACTGTCTCATAAACAGTATCCAGGTTTTGATAAAGTACCATCACCCATGGGCATCAAGGCAAACCAAGTAAACATTTGTAAGGAGCAGTTAATTCTTTTCTTCCTGGTCTTGGTTTTATTTACTCAATTAATTATTTAATCTTAACAAGGAACATAGCCTCCCTATGCTCTCTTTTGAAGTAATCAACAGTGAAGGAGGCAAGGCAGTAAATGGACTTTATGCAGAGGGATAAAAAAATTACAGATAACTTGTTTTAAGTACCACTACTGTAACAGCGGCAGCTTGGTAATAATAATAAAAAAGTAATTTATATAGAATGCATCTATGAAAGGTTATTATATAGAGAATGATGACTGGTTCTCTAACACAAGAAGGCACACAAAAAGAGGATCTGGATTTAAATAATAGTAGGTTATATTATTGAAAGAGAGTGATATTTTACCAGTAAGACTTTAACATAAGTAGGGATGATTATTCATCTGCCAAGAACATTTTAAGTCTGTATATAACTAGGGGAGTGAATTCAAACTTATCTTGTAAAAAGATTGTCAATTTTTTCTTTATTTTAATAATTGGAATCCTAGAGAATGTATTCCTAGAATAGCAGCCTGTGTTGCTTAGGTGGCACTTTACATCATTATTTTGTCTTCTTTTTGAGATGGATGCTTGATTCCCCATATTCCAGTGGAGAAGATGCACCCTGAGTAATTATAGAACCTGCTCAGTGTCACACAGCTACCTCCTCGCGGTAGAGCAGGAGCTCAAAACTAGGTATTTCAACGCCAAAGTCAAAGCGTAAAACGCAGCTTTGCCATGAAAAAACGTTCAAAAATATTCTACAATGGCCCTCAAGTTATAGATGAAGAAACTGTGGCCCAGATAACTAAAATAGCAAAATTTTAAGAGCAATAGAAATTGAATTCTCCTGTCTTTCATGCCTACCTGCTTGCGGCGTCACTTCAATCATGTCCAAATCTTTGCAACCCTGTGGACTGTAGCCCACTGGGCTCCTCTGTCCACAGGATTCTCCAGGTGAGAATACTTCATATAAGTGTGCAACTCTCTTGAGCTCTCTTCCATGTACTAAGAGCAGTGTGAATGAGTGCTTGTGCATCCATATTCTCCTTGCATGTTTAGTTTGCAGCAGAGGACTCAAAACTTGTTGTTCTTTAATGACAGGATAAAATATGAAATTCAAATAATTCGTAATGCAGCCCTCATCTCCTGTCTCCTAAAGATGTAATATTTCTTGTGCTGATACTCTCCCAGGTGTGTGCTGATAGTGTTAACAATGTCATAGGACACCTGAAAGAAATTAGATAAGAGAGCTAACTAACCTCTCCGCTAGAAAAGGGATAGAGTGCTTTATGGAAAACATAATATTGAAAAGACTGAATGAATGGGTGTGAGAAATAGTGGATAGTGGGGTGGGGCAGTAGAGATGGAGAAGAGATAAGTTTGTAAACGACTGCTATGATGAGCGCATTTCTCAGAAGAGAAATGTCTTTAGAGGATTTTTAGGAAATTTCACGCAGTTTGTGCAGTTTAGCTCCTCACCCTTCTTCCTAACCCTCTGCCAGCTTTGCAAGGAAATTCAGTAAAATCCTGCATTTCTCTGCAATGCTTTTAAAAGCAGAATTACATTTTTTGAGGTAATGAAAGAAATACTTCAATGATCACTTTATATGAACAGGAAGCTCAATTTCTTTGGTTTGTTCTTATAGCTATGACTTTAAACACGGAATTTCATGCCTAATATTACAATTTTGTTACAATGAAATATTAATCAGTTTTTTCATCTCTTATGCACTTATTAATTTATTTCTTTTTATTTTGGGCATTGAAGGGTTAGTTTTAGCTAGGAAAGATTATTATGGTTTCTCTTTTTTCAACATCTTTTCTATTCAATCAGTCTTCTTGTATGTCTGTTAACTTTCTGGCTTTACCACTCCATGCTTAAAAGCTACCTTCAAGATTAAACCTATACTCTTTCCTTGGCATATAAAACCCATCATTACCTAGATACAAACCTACTAATCCTGTCACCTAGTAGGCATGTGCCTAGTGTGCTAGGTTCCTCATACATTGTCCTAGTTTAAGGTCCCTAAACTTGCTGCTACTCTTTCTTGTCAGGGACCTTTGCACATACCATCTTTGCATCCTTCCTTTTGGCTTTTTTTTTTTTTTTTGGGTCTGATGAATATCGTCTTCAAAATAAAGCTTAAATGCCACTTGTATTATCTTCCCAAAGCACAGAAAGCTCTACTTTATTTGTGTAGCATAAGGTTTTGGTGCTTCCCTTTGTTATTGAACATACCACAATGTTGCGCAATATCTATCTGTTTTTGGGTTTGAGGATACAGATTGTATCTTATTTGTGTATATATGCTTAGAACAGCACATGGCATACAGAAGGTATTAAAACACTTTTTTTGCTGGAATAAGTTGAATTTGACTAGAGGATCAAATTTCTTAAACAAAGTACCTAATATTTCTACATGGATTTAAATCAAGGAATTTTGGGGAAGAGAAGCAACATATATCACAGTCCTTGGGACATATAACTCCATTTCATCATGTATGCAAATATGATTCATAGGCTTCCATGGAGGTAGAATTCTTTGAAGACTAGGCCCTTGTCATCTGTTGAGAAGGTGGCCTGCTTAAGTCGTATTTACAAAGAACTAAGGTTTCTGAGATATTGTGTTGTGACATATTTTGAGGAATGGACTGCTACCAAATGAAGGTAGAGGGAAGACAAAGGGAGCAGGATGTCCTCAGGTTATGGGATACTGGATACTACACAGGTGATGAAGAAATTAGATGGACAATAGCTTCTGTAGGACCACTACTCTTTCCTATATTACAACTCATTTAGATTCTAGAATTCTTGCTCTGTGGGCTACTGAAGATATGGCCTAGAGCAAGTCATGCTATGCATTTTAATAGCTCCTGTCTGAAATTTTTGAAGAGGCAAAGACTGATTAATATGAGGAATTAAGAAAAAGTAGGGCAGATTTTGTGGTGTATTAGGATGAGAAAATGGGGTGTGGTTATTATCATGTGTGTATAACACCTCCATCATGCCTGGTTTCTAGTAGTTAGGTCTTAGTATTAACTCTCTGCAGCACCCTCTTCCTTTCTGGGCTTCCCTTTTAGCTGGATCTGCAGAGATATTTTCCAAGACCCTCTCATAATTTAGTTGCAGAAAGTAGACTCCTTTTGTGGCATTTTTAACAGTTTACCTTCAAGATCAGAAAGGGACAATGGATCTCATCTTCACTACTTACTGAACTATTAATTTTGCAAGTCCAGCGTTGAAAATGGCCTAGTGGTTAAAGAATTTGCTGGTAATGCAGGAGACACAGGAGATGTGGGTTCAATCCCTGGGGCAGGAAGACCTCCTGGAGAAGTAAATGGCAACTCACTCCAGTTTTCTTGCCTGGAGAATTCCATGGACAAAAGATCCTGGCAGGCTACAGTCCAAAGAGTTGCCAAGAGTCAGACACAATCGAGCAACTAAGCACAGCACACAACACACAGTGCTGGAAAGTAATAAAAAGCCTTCTGCATTCTCTTCAGTTTTGTCTCTACCAGTTTTGGTTTCTATAGGTAACCAATACCTGCTGGTTACAAAAGATACTTCAGTCTGAACCTGACAAGTCATGAAAGAACAAATAGACACTGATGAGTCATTTGCTCAGAAAAATTTTTCCTTGCATTTGTCATTGCCTCAGCCAATATCTTATGCTCTGGAAGTTGCCACTACAGGTTCCATTGCTTACAGGAGCCTGTGTTGCAAATGTGCTATAAGCTGATAAACTCAAACTTTGACTCTCTCATGTTTGATATTTCATTAGGCAGTACAGTGACCATTTTCTTTCTTTCTTTTCTCTTTGGCATCTGATGGTAAAAGTAGGTATCTTTCTTTCAGTTTAAGTATAATTGAATTTGAGTTGTTCACAGAAGCTAGTAAACTTTGCCATATGTTGCCTAAAAACAAATTCTAACTTCAATTTGAGTAGCACCTTTCATGTCAGTGCTCTAAATTGCTTTGCAGTGATACATCATCAATATTTCACAACAAGGCACCACTGAACAGCATATTCAGTGATTTAGCCATCACTTTGAATAATGTAGAGAAGCAACAACCAGAGGAAAACAGGTCTCTTTTAAAAACTGTATAATGATAAAGATTATTTTCCAAGTGTTTACCTTAAACCATGCTTAAAAGAAAGTCTAGCCGAAAGGTACAAAAATGCTCCAGAGGCACCATTAATATTTGCATCAGTAAATCCACATCAAACAACAAAAACAGGCCACTGCTGTACACATAAGTATATATCTGATATCTCGTTTGACACTTACAACTTTGAATACAGTCTGTGAAACATTTTAAAAATTAAGAATGGAAGTGCAATTTGAGCAAGCCAGGAACAAGAGGTTAGTATTGAAATATCATATCTAGTACTCTCATGCCTCCAGAATCCATATTATTTCATCTCATTGTCATATCCATAGTTCAGTGCACATTCTTAATTGTCTTGAAAAATATATATACATCTGATTGGTTTTATTGAATCTAGTTTCGTCTTGACTTGACTAGCTTGACTATTCTACCCTACCACCTTATATATTCCTCATAATAAGTGCCAGGGTGCATTCTCTATAATGAAAATAGACAATGCCTCTTCTTAGCTAAAAATACTTTCCAATGACTCTCCATAGATTTCAGAATGTTTAAAATCCTTAGCACAGCACATAGGCCTTTCATTAATTAACTTCTACCTAAACTTCCACCCAAATCTCTTTTCATTCACAAAATGAATACCTATGTTGTGTCAGCACATTGAACTCTTTGTAGTTCCCTGAACATATGACTTACTGTGTCATCTCTGGACTTTTGAATGCATTCAGCATTCTACCAAGAATGTATAATCACCTGTTAACTCAAGTTTTTCCCTCACTAGGGCAAGATCTATTACATATAGTCATTAATGGCCAATACATGATACCTAATACTTCATTTCTGAACTGAACATAATTTAATATGAAGCACTAAAATCTCTATACCACTCACATCTTCTGTTCTATTGCACAGAGCTCGACACAGGCTACAATCTCAAAATCTTAAATTTTTACTATTTTACAAAAGTTATGAATCTCTTTTAGAATCTGTTGAAAGTGGAGACTCTCTCAACAAAATAAAATGAAGACAATTGCATACACAAATTTCCACATATCTCCAGAAAGTTTATAAATACCTTGAATTCAATTTAGAGATTTGCAGCTAAAAAAACCTGCTCTGAGGCATTCCCATGTTGATTAACAATCCATTGGGGAATTTGTTCATTTGTATTGGCTTACTCCATCTCACCCCAATTTAGAGAATCATGGAATCTCAGAGTCGGCAAAACCTCTAAATATTGCATATACCAATTTCGTATCTAATATATGGACCATGTCTACAATGTCTCTATCATACATTTTTATGTTAAATATTTTTATCCAAGGAAAGCAAAGCCACTATCACCTAAACTTGACCAGATATATTTTGAAAGATCCTATCTAATTAAGAATTATCTGAGATATCTCATTTCAGCTCAGAGATAAGAGGAGCTTGGAAGTCAAAACTCTCATTCTTAAAATAAGAAAAAGCTAAGCAAACTGAAAATAGTGATGTCTCTTGGATGAGACAGAGAACTGAGATTGAAGGACAAACTGTTTTCTTGAAGTCTTGAGAGACAGGAGCATCCAGATTTGCCGCCAACATTTGTTTACCTGGAGGAGAAGCACTGAAATCATAAACTGGTAGAACAATTAAGTGGTAATTTTAGTGAATTTCTGTAGATTGGATTACTGTTGTTTTGGACACAGTAGGGGAAGGATAGGGTGAAATGAATTGAGAAAGTAGCATTGACATATATAGACCGTGCTCAGTTGCTAAGTCATGTCTGACTCTTTGCAACCATATGGACTGTAGCCTGCCAGGCTTCTCAGTTCATGAAATTCTCCAATATTCTTTATCATCTCAGCCACCAAGGAAACCCCAATAACACTGGAATGAGTAGCCATTCTCTTTTCCAGGGGATCTTCTCTTCTCCATCTGATATTCCTAACCAAGGGATCAACCTGGGTCTACCTTACTGCAGGCAGATTCTTTCCTATCTGAGCCACTAAGGATCAGTAGACTTAACACAATAGAAGAAGAAGAAGAAACAAAACAAAACAGTGAGCTTGAAAATAGGTCAACAGAAGTAAGAAGATGGAAGATGGTGGAATAGAAGGATGTGCACTCATCTTCTCCAAAGCTGCTACTCATTGCTGAACAACCATTGATAGGAAAATGTTGGATCTCACCACAAAAAGATACCCCACATCCAAGGGCAAAGGAAAATCCCCAGCAAGATGGTAGGAGGGGTGAAATCACATTTAGAATCAAACCCCATACCTGCAGAGATGCTTGGAGGGCTCAAACAAAACCTTCTGCACACCAGGAGTCCCCACAGAGACTGATCCAGACATGCTTTTGAGTGTCTGAGTGTCTCCTGCTGAGATATGGGTCAACAATGGCCTGCCACGGGGGCAGGGGCTCTGGGTGCAGCAGACCTGGGTATGGCATAAGCCCTCTTGGAGGAGGTTGACATTAAACCCACCATAGAGCCCCCAGAAATTACACAGGACAGACAAAACATTATACACACTAGAACCCAGAAGAAAGAAGCAGGGACCCCACAAGAGACTGACCCAGACTTCCCCATGAGTGTGGGAGAGGGCAAGGGTGGGATGATTTGGGAGAATGGCATTGAAACATGTATAATATCCTATGTGAAATGAATCACCAGTCCAGGTTCGATGCATGATGCTTGGTGCTCAGGGCTGGTGCACTGGGATGACCCAGAGGGATGGTATGGGGAGGGAGGTGGGAGGGGGGTTCAGGATGGGGAACACGTGTACACCCGTGGTGGATTCATGTTGATGTATGGCAAAACCAATACAATATTGTAACGTAATTAGCCTCCAATTAAAATAAATAAATTTATATTAAAAACATAAAAAATCACATCACATCACATCACATCACAGTTCAATGTTACCCTCATCTCAGTCTTGCTTCCTTGTTTCAAGCATTCTTCTCCATTCCTCAGTAAACATCCCCACTCAAATTTCTATCATGGAGTTGGCTTCCAGGGACCCTGGATAAGCCACTACCTGTAAGAATTCATTCAAGTCACTTGCAGGGATGTGGACAACTCTGTTCCCTCTCTTTGTTTTCTTGTCATGTCACATTTATAATGCAAAATAGCATATATTGTCTGGAGAGTCACTTGATTGAAGAGTTTCTAGTCTGATGCAAATGGCTTGTGGATATTCACACAAAATGATATTCAGCTACAAATATTCAGCACAAAAGATAATTAAAAGAATTGTTTCCAACTTCTACACTGCATAAGGAGAGTTTTCTCAACATGGATGGTTGTACACAAAGGTATAGAATATAAGAGAAATGAAGCAATAATACATTAAAAGCAAAATATGTAAATCTATGTCTTGATCAACAGGCTTCTGTAAGTCTTAAAAATAGCAATGGCAGAAACAAATGCTGCAGGGAATTTGAATTATTGACTAGGATACCCAGAAAGAGATTTTCAATTATGAATTGTGATAATATTTTTAGCAATGTTTTTCTTTAGTTGACTGTCTTATCAATAATTACTACATGTTTGCCATAAGAGTGAGGAGAAATCAGCAACTTTTCAGAAGAGAAAAAAATGATTATATTGGACATAAGTAATAGTTATATAAATATGCTTCAGTCTGAAATAGTTGAAGAATACATAACATTGTCTTAAGGAATTAATGTACCTTCCAAAGTACCAAAACTATTACTAAAATGAAATTTTAATCTCATAGAATCTAGTTTAATATTAATAATTTTTTCCATATTAAAATATACTTAACTTTTTTATGTTGCTTTGTAAACTTCTGGGGAAAATATATCACCCTTCTTAATTATCTTAAAATGAAGTTGTAGCTTTATTTGGTATTTAAAAAGAGAGTGCTCTACAGAAAGCAAACAGAAATCAGGCTCTAATATAGTGGCATTGCATTTCATTGAGTATAAAACAATATCTATGAAGGAGCACATGGAAATTTCTAGTTTAACTTCAGAAGCATGGCTTATATGTATATGTATTCTTACATATATAGTTATTTGGGCATAGTTTCCTGTGTGGTTATATGAGCATGCATATATGTGTGTAGTTGTATAGGGTATGTGAGTGTGCTGTTGAGTGATAAACTACTCTAGGGCAGCAGAAGGAAGATTCCACATATTCTAGTCTGGGATTAAATATTGATTTCCCTAGAAAGTAGTAAATTAGAGAATGAAAAGATATTAAAATGTAACTACTGTCCTCAAGCTATAAAATACATTTATTGAAGGTATTTTTATGTATGTTTTTATATACAACACTTCCCTAAATAGGAAGAGAGATGACTCTTACCCATGAGGACTTTATATTATAACAAAGTCATAAGCATCCTGATTTATACTATATTGATTCACTTAATATTAGTAAAACAGATACTTGGGGACTTTCTAATCCAAGTTTCTCTCCACAGCCACCAGGAAAATATTTGAACAGGACACTTGCATTCTTAACTTTTATTTTCAGAGACTATCAATATTCACAGTAAAACAAAGACTAATCCCGTCTGCAAGTTGGTTCTGGTCCTCTGACTGATTGCGTGCAACTACTGATAGAATGGTTTGATTTGCTCTCTCTTTTTTCCCTCCTTGATTTTGAGTTCACTTCTTTATCCCTCACTCTCTGTCTCCACCTACCCCTCACAATCCTATTTCTCTTCTTGAAATGATTACTTCAATAGAAAATTTCCCCTAACACTTGTAGTCAGGGAGAAAGTTTATAAGCTATCTATTTAGTGAATGTTACAATAGTGTATTAATTACATAAATGACTATGAATCTGAGCCTGGAATGTACCCTGACAGGTTTCCTGGCCATATCTTTCCAATATGACAGTGCTGAGCTGACTCATACTGAGGTCATCTTCACTCCTGCCCCCACTCCCGTGGAGCTCTCCTTGCTGCGGTATAACAGTTGGGAACCAGCATTAAATTTAGATGACTGTGGCCATCTAAACCCTCCTTGCCTCGTGTTCTTTCCCCCAGCAACTATCTGAAACATGGTGCTCTTCAATCATCCTTCACTTTCTTTGTGCACATTTCTACACTGTCCTGTCCTTTAAATTCTGAAACTTTTCATTTGTGACACCAGCACCTACTTTCATGAAAAGCAGCCTTACTAAATCTTCAGCCTCTACATTGAGCTATCCAGCCACCTCCTGCCTTAAATAAAGACTTGTTGATATACTGATGGTATTATTATTATCATTGTTATTATTGTGCACAGAATACTTTATGCCACATCCAGCAACATGGCTGAAAGCCTGAAAGTAAGATTAGTTTTCTTCTACCTCTTCATTGCCCTTTCCAAATGTTACTCCCCTGTGACATTCTATAGGAGGCAGTGATCAAAACCATCCTCAAGAAAAAGAAATGCAAAAAGGCAAAATGGTTGTCTGAGGAGGCCTTACAAATAGCTGAGAAAATAAGAGGAGTGAAAGGCAAAGGAGAAAAGGAAAGATATATCCATCTGAATGCAGAGTTCCAAAGAATAGCAAGAAGAGATAAGAAAGCCTTCTTCAGTGATCAGTGCAAAGAAACAGAGGAAAGCAATAGAATGGGAAAGACTAGAGATCTCTTCAAGAAATTTAGAGATACCAGGGAGAATTTCATGGAAATATGGGCACAATAAAGGGCAGAAATGGTATGGGCCTAAAAGAAGCAGAAGATATTAAGAAGAGGTGGCAAGACTACACAGAAGAACTGTACAAAAAAGATCTTCACGACCAAAATAATCATGATGGTGTGATCACTCATCTAGAGACAGACATCCTGGAATGTGAAGTCAAGTGGGCCTTAGAAAGCATCACTATGAACAAAGCTAGTGGAGGTGATGGAATTCCAGTTGAGCTATTTCAAATCCTGAAAGATGATGCTGTGAAAGTGCTGCACTCAGTATGCCAGCAAATTTGGAAAACTCAGCAGTGGCCACAGGACTGGAGAAGATCAGTTTTCATTCCAATCCCAAAGAAAGGCAATGCCAAAGAATGTTTAAACTACTGCCCAATCTCCCTCTTCTCACATGCTAGCAAAGTAATGCTCAAAATTCTCCAAGCTAGTCTTCAATAGTATGTGGGGCTTCCCAAGTGGCTCAACAGTACAGAATCCATCTGCAATGCAGGAGACCCAAGTTCAGTCCTTGGGTCAAGAAGATCCTTGGAGGATGGCATGACAACCCATCTTGCCTGGAGAATCCCAAGGACAGAGGAGCCTGGCGGGCTACAGTCCATATTGTCCCAAAGAGTTGAACACGACTGAAACGACTTAGCATGCATGCATAGCCACACCTATTTTCTTGATGCTCTCAGTAGTTCAGCTTTCTTTTGGCTTCACTCTTGTTGCTCTCAGTGTATGTTTTATGGTCCCTGGTTAATACTATCAACTATGTTGCATTTCTGCCTCTGTTTCATCCTCCCAGCAAAACTCCAGCCCTGGGTTCATGCCACTGACTTCCTGGGGCTAAGGGAGTTTGAATGAAACAAATCAGCCTTCAAGACTGATGCAGCTCCAAAAATCATATTCTCCAACCTCAGATGGTACCTCAGCCTTTCACAATTATTTGACTTGTTCTTGGTTCCTTACGTCTGTTCTCCATAGCATTTGCACTATCCCTGCTCTTGCCCCCTGTCTGTCAGCTGATGACTTTACTTTCCTAGTTCCTACATCAAAATGAAACAGTTAAGTATCAGTTACTTCACTCTTCTGCCCCAAATTGACTAGTATCAGAATGTAGCTGCATTCCTTTCCTATAATCTCAAACAAAAAGGTGCTAAACAGCACCAGCTGCTACAACAGGTAACCCTAAAATACCTGAGTGCAGTAATCACAGCTCCATGTCTATGTTTATTTTACATATAATTGCAAAATCTTCTTTGTGGATTTGTCTTTTATGTGATCCCCTGGACTGTAGTCTACCAGGCTTCTCTGTCCATGGGATTTTCTAGGCAAGATTACTGGAGTGGGTTGCCATTGCCTTCTCCAGGGGATCTTCCAGACCCAGGGATCACACCCAGGTCTCCTGCATTGCAGGCAGATGCTTTACCCTCTGAGCCACCAGGGGAACCCCGTTCAGGATCATGCAGCCAAGGACTTCCCTTTCTGCTTGCTCCTCAGATGACAGGCACCTAGTATTTCTGCCACCAGGATGACTTTGGTTTTATCAAAACCATCTTTGACAGTCTCTTCTCCTGGTCTTCCCATTTAGCTTCTGAATGTTCTGTTTTACCCATGTCACATCTAGCTGTTAGATTAGTTTATTTTTTAACTGATTGATCTATTGTTTTCAACATTGCCATGGTTTATACTTTGTGACATGTGTTTGTGTGCTCAGTCATGTCCAACTCTTTGCAACCCCCTGGACTATAGCTCACAAGGCTTCTCTGCCCATGGAATTTTCCAGATAAGAATACTGGGGTGGGTTTCCTTTTCCTACTCCCCCACCCAGGGATCAAACTTATGTCTCCTGCATTGGCAGGTGGATTCTTTTCCACTGTGCTACCTGGGAAGTCCTGTGATTTGTAACAGTCTGAGCCAAGTAAAAGTATGCCCTTTGGCAGGAGTAGGCTGTTGCCAGTCTGTCGGGCCTGCTCCACAATTTCATTGGATGGATGCAGTGTGATACCGCACTGCTGCACTATAGAGCAAGACCTGGGGAGCCTGGGAGCTCAATCCTCACCAGCTTCCCCACCTGCAGCCTCCTCGTGTATGGTGGTGTGTCTTTGTGGAAGGATGGGGGACAACACAAATGCATGCTGCAGGCTGGATGCTGCTCCCACACTGTATAGATCTTGTACAGCCCAGCTTTGGAAGATGGAATTTGCCAACATTCACTGGCTGTCAGATCTACTCAGGATAGATTTCCACTCCAGAAAGCTGAGAAATTCGAATTTGCATTTTGGCTGCTGAGCCCACAGTAAGAGTTCTCCTTTAATACAGAGTTTCAAGGAAATAGGAGATTACATGTACTTTTCATCTATTGATGAAGCCATTTCCTCTCTGTATAGCAGGAATGGGGACTAGAGGAATAGTCACACTGCCTTGGCCCATTGCCTGCTTGGTATAGGCCTTCCACAGCATGGTGCTCTGGGAAGCAGGGTCTGCTGACGTTCACTGGCTGCTGAATCCACTAGGAATAGCTCTTCCACCCCGGGGATCTGAGGGAGGTGGGAACTACTGGAACAGTCTTTAGCAGCACAAAGGGGCAGGGGTATGGATGCAGCCTTTAGCTCTCCTGTCAGGACCCCTATACACACCCAGTTTTTTCACTAAGCTTCATAGATTATGTTGTATTAATGTTTCTCAAATTGTTGTAAGCCCTTTGATCAATCTCCTGTTGTTGCTAATTTAGAGCAGTTTAATAGCTATCTCTCTGAAGGAGAAATTTCCTCCAGCTTCTCCAAATTTCATCCACACTGCCATTCTAGAAGTCCTATCTCTGCATTCATTATATTTTATCAAAAAATCTGATTTTCTGTTATTAATATCAGTAAATGAATCTGCTGTACACTCAGATAGCTGAGTAAATGTTCCTAGATTTCTCTGTTTCTGTCATCTCTGTATCTAGTTAATCAGTAATTCCTGCTAATCTCATCTCATCTCCTAGATATGCTTCCAATCTCTCTATACTTCTGTAGTCCCACTATTTACCATTCTACTTAAGATTCATCTCCTCTCTCCTGCAGTATTGGAATGGTATCCTAAATGATCTCCGTGCTCTCATTCTTCACCATCTTAAATCTGTCTTTTTTTTACTTAATTCAGAATAACCTGCATAAAATATGAATCATTACAATCACCTACTAGACAACCTTTAATGACTTGTGCATAGAATGAATTACTAAATCCTATCATGATTTTATATCATAGCCTCACATGTGAAAATCTCTAGTCTTACCACCCAACATCTTGCCTTTTATCCCCTGTCCATGTGTTTCACTTAGGGTATTTATTTCATATTTTCATTCCTTTATACAGATTATTTCTTTCCTTGGAATACCTATTTTTCTTTCTTTTGATAATTTTTATTGCTTAAGGATGCAATTCAGACATTTTATTCCTCAGAGAGCATTTCAGGATCCTCAGGTTGAACTTGTGAAATGTGAAATAAAATGGAGTCACTTATGTCAAGGTGCTTTTAAAAGGAGGAGGCCATTGAGTAGGTGTGTCATGTATATCCTCACTGCATAGAGTCACGAACTGTTGAACTGGATCGGACTGCAAATATCCCAAGATGTCAAGAAGTCTACAAGAATGCCTTACAACTTGCTCTATTAAGGGACTTTTGCTTAGTGATAGACTTAGCAGTTGATCACGCTTAACTAAGACTAGCTTTCTGCTGCCAACACCAATCAAAATTCTTTGCAAACAACTTAAATAAGCATTCAGTCTTGAAAACCCCTGAATTTTGCTCCCTGATAGGACACTGTTTGGGTAGCTACCCAAATCTCTGTACCCTGAATTATAATTGTTTGATCCCCGTGAATGCTTTGATCAATCATTGTAGCACTGACAAGGTTGACAAGGTAAATGTCCTATTTTTTGCTCTCTTAACTCCTAGTGAAAACCCCTCCATATCATCAACTTGATTTTATTATCTGTTAAATTCCTCCTGCCATATTCTGAGTTTCATTAGGCAGAGGCTATGTTTTCTTCTTCCAACTCCTCAATGACTTCTTACTTTTTCAAGGATGGATAGTGAAATGCTTAAAATGATGTACAAGGCTCTGAGTAAACCATATAGTCTCTTTTCTTGAGGCCTTTGCAGACACTGCTCTGTTTGGAATGGCCTCTCACACTCTGCTCCTACTCTGGCCTCCCCTCAAACATTGACATGCACATTCCTTCGCCTTGTTAACTTGAATTCATCCTCTGCTTTCTCTTTAAATACCATTTTATTGGGGAAAGATTTCCAGATCCTAAAATTAGATTAACTCACACTTATATTCCCTAGATATTCCTTTTAGTGCTTCTTCTTATCAGTTTGGGCTTCCCAGGTGGCACCAGTGGTAAAGAACCCACCTGTCAGTGCAGGAGACATAAGAGATATGAGTTTGATCCCTGGGTGGGGAAGATCCCGTGGAGGAGGGTATGGCAACTCACTCCAGTATTCTTGCCTGGAGAATCCCATGGACAAAGGAACCTGGCAGGTTTCAGTCCACAGGATTGCAAAGAGTGGAACTTACTGAAGCAACTTAGCATGCATGCATATCAGCTTATAATTATAGATTTTTCTGATTATTTGATTAATGCCAGCCTTTTCCCAGGAGGATTTAACTCTGTTGACGAGGATTGTATTTACTTTGCTTTTCCTTCTATCCCAAATGCTTTGCCCAATGCCTGCCACTTAGAACACATTCAATAAATAAACAGGTTGCCTAAGCTCATGAATGACTAATTTACTTTTACAGAGACATTGATACTTGACTCCATGCTTCATGTATAATAGACTTTCAACTGTGGTTTTTGAACTGAAATTTATGTTGCAAAAGACTGACATTCATGAGATGTTTCACAGTGAAAAATGAAACTATTAGGAAAGAGTGAAAACAAATCATATTTATATTTCAATTTTTCACTGTATTATTTTTATTGGCAACAAGGTAATATTAAATATATTCAATATTTTGGGCCTGTCAATTAGATAGGCTAGGCTTAGATTTTCACAAGTGTATGAAAATATCAGTTTTCCTTTTTCTCATCAGAGATTCCTCTGTGAAGTCTTGGTCGAAACCCTTCCATTCCCTAACCTGTCACGTGTTGAGTAAATCAACTCTGCCCAGAAGGGATCTCAGCATGTGTGGAACCTGTCTCTATCATTTCACTTGATTGAATCAAATACTTTGTCTACATGCCTGTCTTCTGGGCTGGAATATGGGCTCTTTGGGGAAGCCATTTTGTCTTTTTAATCTTCTTGTCTGCGGCATCTACGATGGTATCTGGCACAAATAGGTTTTCAGTTAATATTTGTTCAACGAATAAATGAGTCAATTAATGAGTGTCTCAGAGTTACTAAATGCTTTTCATAATGAAAATTATAATAAATGGCTTAGCCTAGAATTACTTCATCTGACAAAGCCTTTATCCTCACAATAAGTAAGCCAAACAATTAATATATTTGCTGAGTTTTCTTTTCGCATAACACATTTCATGTGCCTACTTTTAATCTATTTGTCATTTACTCATGTATCTGCTTCAGTGTGCTATCTTCTCTTGTGGAAAACATTTACTGATCTTGAAAAAAAACCCACACATCTGAAGTTCATTTTTAAGGAACATTTCATACAACTAAGAGCTTATAATTCTAGTTACATTAACAAAATAAAAATAATTGTTCCCCTATTTTCAGATAGCATCTTCCTTTGAAGCCTCCAAAATGCTAATATAAAGGAAAAAATAAGTTCTCAGTTTTGTAATCTAACTCTTGAAGTCACATTATTCTAATCACCCCCTCAAAGTGTAATGATACAGTAAAATATAACATAAAATAACAACTGAAGCAATTATATAATATTTTCCATCAAAAATCTCATTAGTACTCTAAAGACATTTCACTTATCATATAGTGCATGTCAGCAACTTTGTGTATAGCTTGTTATCTATACTTCTTTCCCAAGTTGGACTGATTACTACCAGCTAATGAGACTGTATTTAAAAAAAATTGTTATCATAGTATACTTGGCTTAATTTACTATCTAATATGCTAATATACTATGCACTATGTGATGTTATGAGGCACAGGAAGAGTTGTTAACCTCATCAGGTTTTAGAGCATCCTCAAAACCCCTGAAATCAGCCACACAGTGTTTTTGACATTGACATCCTTTGGGGAAGAGTTGTCTTAGAATTTTTTAAAAAAGCAATTCTGTATCCCAGTTCTAATGACTAACTCATGTTATCTTTCTACTGGACAAGTATAAGGTTTCTCTGGGACTTCTTTGATTTAACCAGCGTGTTTTATATTCTATTAACATAATGACTTGCTTTACTCGGATAAATTCTTCATTGGTTAGGAAATTTGAGAATTCTGTCCTTTAAGAGAGAATTTCAAAATATATTGACTGTTTTTGTCTTCATTGATTACGTTTTAATTTATTTATTTTTATAAATCTCAACTCGTCAATTCAATAGAGTTTGATAAGTGAATGGGATTCTAATAGATAAGAAATTCTATCTGTGGGCATGGATGGTAGCACAGACGTTAGAGGATACTAAGAGAGCAAGAGAGCCCATTAGCCCCTATGACACCCTACAAGACCATTAGAGTGAAAAGTTTTTCTGGACTGAGGGGTTCATTTTCATTTCCTCCAGTACAGGCTTTTGAAGGGAAGCGTTTAAGACATACAAACAATGCTAGAGCACTGCATAAGAAGAAGAAGAAGAAGGAGAAGGAAAAAAAAAAACAAATACAAAAGTATAATACATTTCAATAGTTACTTACTTCTGTGTCACCACTTGCAGATGCTGACTTATAATTACAGAAGAAAAATGTAGGCAAACAGAACTAAAACATAGCTTACTCATGCTCCCAAGAAAATTAGGTTTAATTCAAGCAAAACAAGAAGCCAAAGGATTTAAAGAGACAAGAACATAAACAGGTTAGTTATGAAGCTATTTCCTGTGCTTTGTTGATTGACATTTTCACCTGGAGGGACCTGTCACATTATGTCCTAATGTGGACAAGCACAAGTAGGAATAGAGCAGCGGCAAGCCAGCCGATTTACACAGTACTTTCCAGCGTTGATTTTAACTCCGCATGCGAATGTTTGCTCCATCTAGGCCCAAAACTATCCTCCAAAGCAGCCTCATTTGAACCTTTATGGTGTACTTAATATGCTCTGTCAGAACAGAGGCTGAGCTCTACCCAGTGTTAAAATGTGTTTTCCAGCCTTATGTCAGAGTTCTTTAGCACTGCAACACTTGTAATTTCTGAACAATTCCTATAAAACTTAGGGGTTGTTGACCTGAACAAAACTCCCTATGACTGGCAGTCACTCTCTCTCGTTTCACTTTCCAGGTTGATAAAAATCAATACTTTCTCTCATAGAATTCTGGCTTTCCAAGCAGTGTTCAGGTTCATGTGAAATGTGTGGAGCATATAGAGGGACAAGGGTGGTTATTTTATCTTCCAGAGCTGTTTCCTGCATTCATCCAAGTAGGAGACAATGCTGGAAATGTTACACAAGGCAATCTTTTGAAATTAGCCAGTTCGGACTTTTGGATGGAGTCAGTGTAATTTTTGAAAATAGTTCACCATGTTGTTAACTTCTAGCTTCAATCAGACTCCTGTCAAATTAAAATCTTAAAAGCTAATGCCCGTTATTCTCATACTATTTGATTTCAATTGTCACTGATTTATTATTGAAAACTATAGCTACTGTATGCTAGAAATTAAAAAACAGCTAAGAAGAACAGAGTGCTGTATGTGACCTCCTATTAAGCTTTTATTCTTCATTCCCTTGACAAATGAAGAGAACTAGATTTACTAGGTATTCTTCTCATTTGTTTTGTCTTGTTTGTTGGTTTGTTTTTGGAAGAAGCTCTTCACGGTATGTAACTTTCTTAAAATTAATGTAACTAGACGTTCTGAAAATGATTCCATTTCCTTTTGTCTGGGCTGGTAAAAGAACACAATCTTCTATGTGGTAAATTCACTTCTATGCCATGCTCTAAGCCAAGAGTTGGCAAACTTTTTCTGTAAAGGGCCAAATAGTAAATAGGCTTTGTGGATTCCATATTTTATTTCACAGCTACTCAACTTCTGCCATAGTAATGTAAAAGTAACCATAAAAAACATGTAAATGAGTGTGTGTGGCTGTATTTTAATAAAACTTTATTTACAAAATCAGGTACTGGGTCAGACTTGGGCCTCAGGGAATAGCTTGATAAAATCTGATCAAACTAATGGTTCTCAAACTGGTTCACACTGGGAGCTTGGCTCAGACCAGTATTGGGGACCTACCACATAGCTAGTGAATAGAATGGATGCATTCTGATTCTTTGTAAATAGTATATATAAAAGGAGAATGTATATATTTAGTAAGCATTGCAGGTGATTTTGAGATATCTCAAAGTATATGTCATTGCTCTAGGGTATGTAATTCTTTTAATTTTATTTTTTATCTATTTATGTTTTGACTGTACCATGCAGTTTGTGGGATCTTAGTTCCCTGACCAGGGATTGAACCCATACCCTCAGCAATGAAAGCATCGAGTTTTAACCACTGGTTTCCCAGGGAATTCCCTAGGGCATATAATTCTTGTGAATTTTATTCCACATTTCCTGGATGAGGGACTCAATTGTCTTCATTCTCCTTGACTCTTAGAAAATATTCTTATGAATTTAGATCAGCCTATTACTTCCATGTGGCTTCCCTGGTGTTTCAGACTGTAAAAGCGTCTGCTTGCAATGTGGGAGACCAGGGTTCATTCCCTGGGTCTGGAAGAACCCCTGGAGAAGGAAATGGCAATCCACCCCAGTACTCTTGCCTGGAAACTTCTTGGGTACAGGAACCTCTTAGGCTACCGTCCACAGAGTTGCAGAGTCAGACATGACTGAGCGACTTTACTCAGTCATTGCTTTGCTACTTTTCCAGATATCGGATGTTTTGAAATCAAAGGGGTGGAAATCTTTCTGCAGCAATAATGTGTCTGTGTGGCTAAGACACTGAATTTTCTTAGTGAAAGCATTCATGTAAATGATAGTTGAAAAACAACCTTGCCAAGTCTATAATCCTGCTGCTCAGACATCTTATAGCAGCTGGCATTTGAAGTCAATGTTTCCAAAATGAAAAACAGAAAAATGTTTAAAGTGTATTAAACATTTATTATTTGCCTGGGGCCACTCAAATCTTTATATCTGTTAATCTGCTTAATTCTTATATCAATCTTTTGACATTACTACCTCCTCCATCCTATTTTGTTATTGTTGTTGTTGTTTTAACATGTAAGGAAAGAGGTTCACAGAGGTTTTAAGGAACTTATTGAAGTCCATACTATAAATGACAGTGTGAAGGTTTTAGCCCAGACATTTTCACTGCATAGATAAGACTATTAACCTTTATTCTATGCATATTTTTCTTATTATTCAAGGAGAATGCATAAGAGAAAAAGCAATGGTAATGTAATGCAGTTCAGAGAAAAATAAGAAAATAGTACCAAATCTATATAGAATTAGATAGTGATTTGAAATAAATATTTTAAAAAGATATCTGGTGATAGTAATAAAGGGAGGCCACAGGGGAATTTGGGTTTTTGGCAATACTCATATTGTAATGTCCCAAAGTAGAAATCTTTAGAAAATACATATTTACAAAGAATCCAGGTAGAAAAGAATCAGTTGCAAGATGTGATATGATGAAAAAAAAAATCTACTGTTAAACAGATCGAGTGTTTACACTTCATGTGATTTTTAAAAATCAAAGATGTTAGCTCTATGGCTGTAGTTTAATTGGATTTTTAAAATATTGTGAATAAAGACTTTTAAATAAACTGATGTGTAGTTCTTGAGAATCTAGGGCACTATGTATAAAGTTGGAGGTAATTATGCTGTCCCAGTGTACACAAGAAAGGTGATAAACTGTAGAGAGAGGCTTTTGAAATGGTGGCACTTGGAAGGGTAGGTGGAAGGTAAACTGACATTTTCACAACAGAAGAGAAAACAGTGAACCCAAAGGAAACCTAATTCTAGGCGGTAATTGGTATAAGAACTGAGCTCCAGTTTGCTAGGGTACCAAATCAATACACAAAAATCTTTTGGGCTTCTGTGCACTAATAGTAAACTATCAGAAAGAGAAGTAAAGAAAATAATCCCATTTCACAATTGCATCAAAAAGAATAAAATACCTAGGAACAAGTTTAACCAAGAAGTTGAAAGACCTATATATTGAAAACTATAAGACATTAATGAAAGAAATAACAGAGGTCACAAATAAACGGAAATGTCTTCCTTGCTCATGAACTAGAAAAATCAACATTGTTAAACTGTCCAAATTACCCAAAGCAATATTTAGATTGAGTGCAATCTCTATGAAAATCCAAATGATTTTTTCACAGAAATAGAGCAAACAATCTTAAATTGTATGAAACTGAAAAACATTGAAAAAACAAAGCAATCTTAAAAAAGAACAGCAGAGCTGGAAGTGTCATGCTCCCTGCTTTCAAACTAGATTATAAAGCCATGGTAATGAAAATGGTATGATGTTGGCATTAAAACAGAGATCAATGAAACAGGATGGAATAGCCTAAATATAAATGCAGGCATATATGGCCAATGAATTTAATACAAAAGAGCCAAGAATATGCAATGGGGAAAGGAAGGTCTCTTTACTAAGTGGTATTGGGAAAACTAGACAGCCATATGCAAAAGAATGAAACTACACCACTATCTTACACCCTACATAAAAATTGACTCAAAATGGATTAAATATTTAAAGATAAGGCCTGAAATTGTAAAACAGCTAGAAGAAAACATATGTAGTAAGCTCCTAGCCATAAATAAGTGGAACATCATACTAAAAAGCTTTACACAACAAAGGGAACCATTAACAAAATGAAAAGGCAACCTATTGAATAAGAGTAAACACTTGTATATCATATGTATGATGTGAGTACTGTGGTAAGTCACTTCAATTGTGTCCGACTCTTTGCGACCCTGTGGACTATAGCCCTCCAGGCTCCTCTGTCCATAAGATTCTCCAGGCAAGAATACTGGAATGGGTTATCATTTCCTTCTCCAGGGGATCTTCTCAACTCAGGGACAGAACCTGTGTCTCTTTCATTTCCTACATTGGCTGGCAGGTTCCTTACCACTAGTGGCATCTGGGAAGCCCATCATATTTATGATAAGAGGCTAATATCCAAAATATATAAAAAACTCACACAATAGCAAAAAAAAAAATACAATTAAAAAATAGGTTGAAGGTCTGAATAGAAATTTTTCCAAAGAATAGATATAAATGTCTGACAGGTCCATTAAAATATCCTCAACATCATTAATCATCAGGAAAATACAAATCAAAACAATGAGATAGTACCATACCCCTGTTAGAATGGCTATTATCAAAAAGGCAAGACATAACAATTGCTAGTGAGGATGTGAAAATAAGAAAACCTTTTGCATGGTTGGTGAGATTATAAATTGATGTATTCACTCTGGTAAACAGTATGAGATTTAAAAAAATTAATAGAATTGCCATATGATCCAGAAATTCCACTTCTAAGTATTTATCTGAAAAAGATGAAAACACTAATTCAAAAAGTTAGTGTTTATTGCAGTATTGTTTACAAAAGCCAAGACATGGAAGTAACCTGTGTCAATCAATGGGTGACTGGATAAAGAAATAGTGATACACACACACACACACTAGAGTGTTGATTCAGCCATAAAAAGTGAAATCTTCCCATTTCTGACAACATGGCTGGACCTGGAGTGCATTATGTTAGGTGAAACAAGTCAGACCTGAAAAGATGAATACCTCTTATACATGGAATCTTTAAAATAGAAAGCCACAAGCTCATAGATACAGAGAACATTGGTAGTTGCCTGAAGTGAGGATTGGTGGTTGGAAAAAAAATAATGTAAAACAGCAACAGAAAACAAAAACAAAACTTTCCTACTAGATTTAGAAAAACTGAATAAATGAATACTCCACACTTGTCTTAATATTGATATCATGCCTGGTACCAGAGTGTATATTCACTAAATATTGACCAATAGTCTGACTCAGGACTGTGCGACAAGGAATTCATGGGCTTTTCATACCTATAAATTTCCCATTTATAAAAAACATCACTGAAATAAACTTACAGCCCATGTAGAGGGATTAAATGTCCAGTACACCCAAGAATTTCAGGGCAAGCCCTACTACCTAAGTTGTATTCCTCATGCAACTGAAAAATCCTAGATTGTTCTATGGAAGTTTGCTTATGGTAAGTTAGAGAAGAATTTTTCACTGGTATTTTATCTCATTTATATTTACAAGGAAATCTTTTACTACTGGGGACCAAAATGAGGTGTTTATTTCATCTGTGCAGTTGTGTTATGACTGACATCATTTTTACATACACATTCGATTTCTAGTTGATCAACTAACCTCAGTCAAAATCATAAGGAAGGCATTACTTATGTAGGGACAATGAAGAATAAAGAAGCACTCCTTTGCTAAAGCATGATGTGTGGGAAATCTTTATTTTAATGCAGATGTTGTAATTATCAGCTTTAAGACATATTTATTTTCTCAAGCATGAAAAATAGTTAACTTACCTTTTAAATCTTTTTTTTTTCCTCTAAGAGGTTGAAGGTTATAAAAGCTCGCAAACTAATATACATTGAAAAACACAAGTGATCTTTTGGAAGAGTGAATAATCTGTTTCTTAATGCTGTTTCTTTATTCAGAACTAAGTTTCATTAATTAGAAATGACAAAAGTACGTTTCCTTATCATAGAGAATGTCTCACCCAGGATATTTTATTTCCTTTCTTTCTGTGGTACAATTTCCAAGAATCCCTAGAGAGGACACTGGGAAAAACTAAGACAGCCTATGTACATGGGTATTTCCTATGAGTTCCTCTTTTTATATGTATGCGTGCTTGTGTGTGTGTTTGTATGTGTTCTATTGTATACTCAGTGAAATGATCTCCAGAATAGAGTGCAAATATATCCCAGAGATCGTCCATGGTAGTATACAGTTCACCTGTGTGCTTGCATGCTCAGTCACTTCATTTGTGTCTGATTCTTGACAATCCCATGTACCAGTCGGCCAGGCTCCTCTGTCCAGAGGATTTGCCTGTTAAGAATACTGGAGCTGGTTGCCATGCCCACCTCCAGGGGATCTTCCCCACCCAGGGATACAATGCTCATCTCCTGTGTCTCCTGCACTGCTGGTGGATTCTTTATGGCTGAGCCACCAGGGAAGTGCTTTTTAAAGTTATGTAGCATTCTGTACTGTGAATATACAATTATTCAACATTTGAAGTTGACAAGCAGTGCCATGATAACTAGTCTTGCACATATATATGTTTTTATTTTTGCCAGTGTGTTTTTTAGATAGATCTTTGAAAGTAGAATGTAGGCTCCACAGATAAAATGTGTGTGTTCATTTCAATAGGTATTACCAAACCAGCTAAATCTGAGGGTGTTTGCCCTCCCACAGCCTCACCAAAAAAAATACGCTGTCAAAATTTTAGGTGTTTCCAATCTGATAGTAGATAAATATTTCAATGAGTTTTAGTTGCAGTTTTTTATTATGAGAAGGCTGAATAGTTTTCTTATCATGAAAGCCTTTTAATCAATTTCTTAAGGTTAAGGTCCATTTGCACTTCTGTTTTCTATGAACTATTTATTTCTGTACTGTTGTTAGCATTTATTGTCTTTAAAATTTTGTGTAATTAAGTTAAATTAAAATGTTTTGTTGATTTGGGGCTTTGTGTCATACTTAGTAAGATTTTCTCTGAGCCCCAATTGTAAAGATGAACATATTTTCTTCTACTACCTATATAATTTCACTTCTTTACATTCAATTCTCTAAAGCATTTAGAGTTTGTAAATTTTAATTAATACACTCATTGTTTTTTTCCTATAAAGACATTCATTTTCATCAACACTTCCTATTAGAGTAATTTTCTCTTGAGATTTGAGATGCTGCCATTATTGTGTTTGGAATTTCATTTGCAGTTAGACTATTTCTGGAATATCTATTCTGATCTATACAACTGTCTCTATTGATACCAAATTTTTTTTTTTAATTACAGAGGTTTTATAGCATGTGTCAATGTTTAGTGGGCTATACCACTATCAAACCAGGGATTTATTTCCCAGTGTTTTTTTTTTAAACTTCTTGTTTGCTTTCCAAATTAGTTGCATTTATTTTTAATATTCATTTTTAACTGATTGACAATTGGTTTACAATATTGGTTTGATTTCTGTCATACATCAGCTTGGTTAATGGTACTTGTACATATGTCTCCTCCCTCTTGAATCTCTCTCCCACCTCCCACCCCTCTAGGTAATTACAGAGCTCCAGTTTGAGTTCCCTGAGTCATATAGCAATTTCCCACTGCCTATTTACATACGTTAATATATACACCTCCATGCTACTCTCTTCCTCTCCCTCTTCTCCCCCAGCCTTACCCATTAGTCTATTCTCTATGTCTGCGTCTCCATTACTGCTCTGTGAACAGATTCATCAATACCATCCTTCTAGATTCCATATAAATGTCTTAATATGGTAGTTTTAGCCCTAGTTTTTAAAGAAATCTCCATACTGTCTTTCATAGTGGCTGTATCAATTTACATTCCCACCATCAGTGCAGGAGAGTTCCCCTTTCTCCACACCCTCTCCAGCACTTGTTTTTGTGGAGTTTTTGTTTATGGCCACTCTGTCTGGGGTGAAGAGATACCTCATTGTAGGTTTGATATGCATTTCTCTAACAATGAGTGATATTGAGCATCACTTCATATGTTTATTAGCCATCTGTATATCTTCTTTGGAGAAATGTCTGTTTAGGTCTTTTGGCCACTTTTTGACTAGGTTATTTGCTCTTCTGGTATTGAGTTGTATGAGCTGCTTGTAGGTTTTGGAAATTAATTCTTTGTCAGTTGTTTCCTTTGCTATCATTTTCTCCTATTCTGAGGGTTGTCTTTTCACCTGGTTTAGGTTCTTTAGTTGAGTAAAAGCTTTTAAATTTAGTTGAAAAGTGAAAGTGAAAGTTGCTCAGTCATGTCCAACTTTTTGCAACCTCATTTAACTTACATGCAGAGTACATCATGAGATACGCTGGGCTGGAGGAAGCACAAGTTGGAATCAAGATTGCTGGGAGAAATATCAATAACCTCAGATATGCAAATGACACCACCATTAAGGCAGAAAGCAAAGAACTAAAGAGCCTTTTGATGAAAGTGAAAGACAAGAGTGAAAAAGTTGGCTTAAAACTCAACATTCAGAAAACCAAGATCAAGGCATCTGGTTTTATCACTTCATGGCAAATAGATGGGGAAACAGTAGAAACAGTGACAGACTTTATTTTGGGGGGCTCCAAAATCACTGCAGATGGTGACTGCAGCCATGAAATTAAAAGACGCTTACTCCATGGAAGAAAAGTTATGACCCACCTAGACAGCATATTAAAAAAGCCAAGACATTACTTTTCCAACAAAGGTCCGTCTAGTCAAGGCTATGGTTTTTCCAGTAGTCATATATGGATGTGAGAGTTGGACTATAAAGAAGACTTTTGAGAGTCCCTTGGACTGCAAAGAGATCCAACCAGTCCATCCTAAAGGAAATCAGTCCTGAATATTCTTTGGGAGGACTGATGTTGAAGCTGAAACTCCAGTACTTTGGCCACCTGGTACAAAGAGCTGACTCATTTGAAAAGACCCTGATGCTGGGAAACATTGAGGGCAAGAGGAGAAGGGGATGACAGAGGATGAGATGGTTGGATGGCATCACTGACTCAATGGACATGAACTGGGAGTTGATGATGGACAGGGAGGCCTGGCATGCTACAGTCCATGGGATCTCAAAGAGTTGGACACTGCTGAGTGACTGAACTGAACTGAACTGATGGACTATACAGTCCATGGAATTCTTCAGGCCAGAATACTGGAGTAGGTAGCTGTTCCCTTCTCCAGGGAGTCTTCCCAACCCAGGGATTGAATCCAGGTCTCCCGCACTGCAGGCGGATTCTTAACCAACTGAGCCACCCTGGAACCCAAGAATATTCCTGTGGGTAGCCTATCCTTTCTCCAGCAGATCTTCCTGACCCAGGAATTGAACTGAGATCTCCTGAATTGTAGGTGAATTCTTTACCAGCTGTGCTACAGGGAAGCCCTTTAAGTTTAATTAAGTCCCATTTATTTATTTTTGTTTTTATTTCCATTATTCTAGGAGGTAAGTCATAAAGGCTCTTGCTATGATTATGTTATACAGTGTTCTGCCTCTGTTTTCTTCTAAGAGTTTTATAGTTTCTGGTCTTACATTTTGGCCTTTAATCCATTTTATCTTTGTGTATGGTGTTAGGAAGTATTCTAATCTCATTATTTTGCATGTAGTTGTCCTGTTCTTCCAGCACCATTTATTGAAGAGACTATATTTTTCCCATCGTATATTCTTTCCTCTGTCAAAGATAAGGTGCCCATATGTGTGTGGTTTTATCTCTGGGCTTTCTATTCTGTTCCATTAGTCTGTATTTCTGTTTTTGTGTGAGTACCATACTGCCTTGATGACTGTAGATTTGTAGTATAGTCTGAAATCAGGTAAGTTGGTTCCTCCGTCTCCATTCTTTTTTCCTCAAGATTGCTTTGGCTGTTCGGGGCCTTTTGTATTTCCATATGAATCGTAAAAGTTTTTGTTCTACTTCTGTGAAAAATGCCATTGGTAATTTGATAGGGATTGCACTGAATCTATAGATTGTTTTTGGTTGTATGGCCATTTTCACAATATTGACTCTTCCAACCCAGAAGCATGGAATATCCCTTCATCTGTTTATATTGTCTTTGATTTCTTTCATTACTGTCTTATAGTTTTCTGTATATAGCTCTTTTGTTTCCTTAGTTAGGTTTATTCCAAATTAATTTTACAATCATTTTCATTTCAAAACTATAAAACATCAACAACAAAATTGAAAAATTAGAATTTCCTTAAGTTTACTGATTAACATAGATAGAACCAATATCTTTATGATGTTCGGTCTTCCTATTATTTATTTTTTCAAGTCAATGTATATGTCTTTCAGAAATGTTTTACGGCTTTATAAGTTTGGACATTGCTTTAAGTTTATGTTTAAATGTTTTATTTTTAGGTTTCCTATTTTAAATGGGAAATATATAAATAAAATCTATTGTCACCCTGTTATGTAAGATTCTGGTTCTTAGACTGATGTACATATTAATACATTTTTTCATAGAGTTCAAAGGTAGTGACCATCGATTCCTATTTTTAAGAATTTTTAATATGAATAGCTACTGTACCTGTAAAATGTCTTTTTAAAAATGTAAATGCATTATTGTTTTCTAGAAATATTTCATTTGCTTAGCTTCCAAATTTTATTTTGTTTCTTCCTCGCCACCCTGTTATTTCCTTCCTTCCCAGACTTAAAGTCTGTGATCTCTAGAGTTGGGATGATTCAGAATGCACTGCTCTATCATCTTACTTATCTGCTTTCACTCCTTAAGGGATCTTGTCCAAGCTCCTAACTTGTATAACGTCTGATAATTGATACTGATACTAATAACTGATACTGTACACTGACAACTATCAAATTAATACCTGGAAGACTTAGATTAGTATAACCATCTACTTGTACATCTTCTTCCCTTATATATCTAATAGCTATCTTAAAGTAAATTCTTGACTTTCTTCACCTCAGAATTGCTTCTTCTTTCAGTTATATTTCAGTAAACACTTAGAGGGGGCATGCTATCTTCCAGACACTATTCTAAGTGATTTTTCAACTATTAACTCATTTACTACCCATAATAACCCCATGAGGTAGTTACTGTTACCACGCTCATTTTATCAATAGGAAGACTGAGGCATAAGAGAACTCAGATGGCTTGTCCAGAATTCCAGTTAGTAAGGGAAAACTCTAAGGTTAGTGGGCAGTTTGACTGCAAAGTGCTTTTTACCATCATACATGAATTCTTCTGCTCATCCAGGCCAGTGAACTTGGAGTTTCTGGTGACTCTTCTGTTCCTTTTGAACCCCACAAATAATATACTAGGAAATCTGATAATTCTTTCATCCATCCAAGAGCAGAATATTCTTTAACTCATTATTCTAAACACCTTGATTTAAACCACATAGTTTCTTGCCTATAATATTAAAAAAATCTCCAAACTAGTCCCCTGCTTCACATGTTTTCGCTTTCATTGTGTATTCTCCACATGGCTTCTATTGTCCCATTTAAAACATATATTAGATCTCTTTTTTTTCCCTTTGCTCAAAACCCTCCATTGTCTTCCCAAATTGATTAGCAAAAATGACTTAAATCTCCCACTTGACCCAGGCTTGTTAATCTCATCACTCTTTCTGTGACACCCATATGGTGCCTTGATTGCACCAAGCTCTCTCTCAACTCAGAGTTTTACTGGTCTACCTTCTGTCTGATACACCCTCTCCCTAGATATCTACATTTTGCTTTCATATTTTTTTCAAGTCTAAACTCATATATCACTTTATGAAAAAGATCTTTTCTTAAATATCTTTTATTAAAATAAAAATTTCATCAATCTCATCTGCTTTTTAAAAATAGCATTTATCATCATCTGAAGTATTACACATACACACACACATATAAATTAAAAATATGTTTTATTTTAAACATACCTCAATTAAGAATTTTAATTTTTCTACTGTTAGGTCTTCAGTATCTAAAAAGGTACTTAGAACCAAATAAGTGCTCAGTAATTATTAGATGAATGTTTAAGTAAGTAATATGCATGATTCCCTTAGCTTAATTGAGTAATAGCTCTTCTTATGGAACATTCCACAATGCTAATGTTCCCTGGAGCATCGTTCAGGAAACTGAGTTAAATATTAGGCAATGGCGTTTTTATTTGAACTTGAGATGTAAGCGCACCAGTTTATATTTTGCTTTGATTGTTGACTAGATAAATGATGATATCGAATTAAGCCAATTTTCTCCTGCCTTTGTTTACTTATTTTAGACTGCATCTGGAATGTATTCCTTTCCTTTATCCAAACTCAACGTCTGTGTTTTACAAAATAGATACCCTCAAATATACGTCTCTTACTCTTTCCCACTATCTTTAACAAGTCACCAGGATTGGCTCATAGATTCAACTTGTAGTCTAACGCATAGATTCATTTGAGGCCAAGAAGAATTACAGTGTTAAGGTGATTTAGGTGGCTTAGTCAGGGCTCAGGTGTAGTGTCTTTGATAGCTCAAGATTGCCTAAGGCCAGAAAGGGTAAGTGACAGAATGAGTGACACATATTTTTCATGTTTGAATTACAAGGTAAGTTCCCAAGAGAAATTAACATATTCACTTTTTAAAAAGCCTTCTCACTATATAACCATAGAACATTGTTATTATATTGCCTATAATGTATACTCCATACATAGCTGTTGTTTTCATGATTATTCTGTGAATCCTAAAGAAACAGTAATTTGTATCCTGAGCATGAGTCCCATCCCTCTGTTTCCTAGGCAATGTTTTCCTTTATAAGAGTAAAAGATTATTAATCCCTAATATATTGCTAGATAAATGTCACCTGTTTATATATCATCAAATAGAGTCCTGCAAATTATCATATGAAAGAAAAGCACCTCGTTTACCTTTCGTGTGCAGAATAGAAATAATTTATATATTTCTTGGGATTGTGGATGTTAGAATACTCCTAAAAATAATTTATAAAACACTGCTAACATCCAGTAGCTCAGTGTGAATTCTTATGGAGCTCAATGGAGGTCCACTTATCATTTTTCTAACTGATAAAATCATGCTGCTGACAGGAATAAGAGAAGATACAAGTAAAGAATTTATAGTGCCTAATTTTTAAAAGAAAGTTTCCCAATGGGCTGCCTCAATCTCAAAACAAAAACATAGTCTACCAAAGAATAGAGGTGTATATTGATATTTCACCATATTTCCAAAAGCGTTTACTTGGTCTCTAGAGTAGTGGTTTGAAGCAAGTGAAAAGTACTCAATATCAAAGTATTTACCAATGTCAACATGAAATCAGACTTCATGTGTATTGATTGTTTTTTCTCTGAATTTCTAGCTTGATTTTTTTAAATTTTTAACAAAATTCATTGAACCTAGCATAGACATATTTATAGACCTTATTTCTATATTCTCTATGCATTTAATTGTTCTTATCTCAAAAACAAAATAAATCGTGCACAATAATCAATGAATGCCTGAACAATGGGTGGTAATTATGTTTGCTTGTTTGTTTTTTACCATTTCATCTTTTTATTAAGTCTATCAATCCATCAAATCTGTCAGCTAAGCCATATAGGAATCTGATCTGAAAGTTTTCATCTCTAGATATGAAACTTCATGTATGTGGCAGTATTTGGCCAGCAGCAGAGTGTAGTGCAGGCCTGAATCAAGAGAGTTTTCGGAAGCTTAAGAAATTTAATGTTAATCATATCTGATAAAGCCAACTTCAAGTTTCAGCTTTGTTATTTATTACATGACTTAACTGCTTTAGTCTCAGTTTCTTCATCCATAAAATGGAGAGAAAAGTAGCTAGCTTATAGAATTGTTATTCTCTAAAGAATGCTTGGTGTATTAAAAGGAAATCTATAGACAGATATCCAATTACATCCAAATTTGAATAAATAATTTATCTTGTTTTAATTTAATGCTACTATTTTTGTATCAACTTATCACTACAGCATCTATTTTCTCTTCTAATACTGTGATATACACAAATAAGTATAGAGAGTTCTACACATAAAATATTCCAGGAATGGTCGATTATCACAGTATGTTTGTTGCTTTTTAATTAATTCTCCACATATGCCACCAAAATGTTCTTTCGCATAAGCAAATCAAACTATGTTACCTACTTTCTCAAAATTATTCAGTGGTTTCCATTCTTTCATGCTAAAGAATAAATTGTATACTCACTGAAAATCTAACCACAGTCAAATTTCTCCTCCTCTCTCATTTCAGCATAATATTCCAGTAACATTGCTTTCTGATAAACTCGTCTACCTCATATGCAACTCTCCATGACGTCCCTTCTGACAGACTAAGCAAAGGTAATTTCTTCTTTTATACTCCCCCTCCATTTCAAGCAATTAATATTTGTACCGAAGCACGTGTATGAATGCATGGATTGTAACTCCAAAACTCAGAGACAGGATTGTCACAGATGCAACTTATGAGGGTTGCATACTCTGCAGAAATAGGACCAGTTGGGTGAACTTGGGGCTTCCTAGGATCCAAGTTAGGATATCTGGTTTGGGGACTATGAACTTCTTTTTTTCACATGAATGAATACCTGATGGGCTTGTATATTGCACAGAGGATGGGTCTATCTCCCAAGAGTTTCATAGAATGGAGAGCAATTCCTGATATAAACAACCAGTTGTTAGAGAATGAGGGTCGTTCTCCTGAGTGTATGATAATCATGGTTTATGCTGGAATAAAAGGAAAAGTTATCTAAGACACAAAGCATAGGCTGAGACACACAACCCAGCTCCATTTTTAGAAAAACTCTCATTCTCATATTCCTGTCACCAGTCTTTTAAACTTGCAACTTGGGTTCATAAACCTAAAACAGAGACTTGGTAGGACTTTGTAAAAGCATCACAGTACAGCTCAAAGCCAAGTTTTACCAGCAGGAAGCAGCATGACACCAAGTGCAGGCTAGCCAGCAGGCAGCTACGCCAAGGGCATGCTTACCAGGATCTAGTTTGCAAATCAAAGGAGAGAAGATAGCCCTAGGGGCAATGGTGATAATTCCTCAACCATTCTGCTCTCACAGCACTGTGGAGAATGGGATCAAATATTCTTCCCACAACTTTCTGGAGATACCAAGGCAGATCATGTCACACATGCACCAGAAGGAAATGAAGAGGCTTATTTTACACAAAATAGGGAAGGGCAAGTGCACACATTTGTCTGGAGTGCCTTGAGCTGCATGAGAGGTAATGGCTTTGGTTTGCATTGTGGTTAAGAGATGGGGCTGGTGGTACATTCTCACAAGTGGATGAGGATTTGCATGATTTGATCTTACCTATGGGTACCATAGGAAGAAACACCAGACTTTCCTATACAGGGCAAGAAGGGATAAAGGAAGTATGAGTTCTGAAAGCTGTCAGAAGCCAAGCATCAAAAATGGAGTCAGACTCTTTAGTACATAAATTGATCATTTAATTAAACCTTTGGTTTGCAATATTTTCTGATTATCCACCAAGAATTTTCTCCTTTTCTTTCTGCATCTCCAAACTCAAAAAGCATCTGATAAAAGACAAAGATATGCTTCTCTCTCAATTTCTCTCCATATTATATATAAGAATTAAATCAATTTCCTAAATCTTAGTTACCTGTTCAGTGTTTTTTTTTTTCACCATTCAATGATAAGCTCCCAGAAATAGCATTTGGTTTCTATACCACAGGTATGTGGTGGGCATCCAAAAAGATCTGTTAAATGAGTTATGAATATAGCACCTTTTAGTTACTCATTACATGGAAAAGTTGCTAATGAATTTTACTAAAAGAGAGAAGAATACACTCTTAAAAATCAATAAAGCACAAATGCACTAACAAAACAAATCACACACAGCTTAGTTCTTTATATCCTATGTTGTATTTGACAAGGCATTTAATATCTTCAAACCTCATTTTCCTAGTCTGCAAAATGGGAAGACACTTTTTCTGAAAACCTGCGAACATTTTTCCCCCCAAGATTTTATCCCTGGAGAGGATCCAAATGATACGTTATTGCTTAAATATTAATAGAACTTTGTCATTCCTTCCCCAAATAGTCATCTTCTATTGCTAAGTAATGATAACAACCTGAAGGTATTAAGCTCAAAGGGTGGGTGTACTATACATATTAAAAGGAAAATAGAATGTCACCTCACCTAAAATTGAGCTCGTTCACCTAAATGAGAGACCCTCTGTGCCCTCTTAAATGGTGCTTCAGAATCATCACTTATGCATGTCAACAAACATCACAGAGTAATTAGGGAGAGTAGAAATCATTATAATGTCAGCCCTTCCTATTATTGAATTGTAACCACTCGATATGTAACTGCCTAAAGCAATCGCTGAATGCAATAGATCCAACTGCATCTCCTTCGGAGCCCACAGAACCGTCTTGGTATAGCCTGCGGGTTTCACACAAGGCCCTTTCCTCAATTAGGATTTAATCACCTTGGAGAGCAGCTGAGAATTTCAATCATTATTTTTTTTCCAAGGTCCCATCAATCTTGTCTATTGAAGTAATTTGATTTTTTTTTCTTCCTCTAAAAGAATGCTAAATCTTCTTAGTGGAGAAAAAGGATAGAGGAAAATAAAGTGGAAGAAACTCATTTTTATGGGATATTTAAATGAAACTCGTAAAGAATTGTTATTTTGAACCACTCCATTATACCTGTATCTTAATACCTTGGGAACGGGAAGGAATCCCTACGAGGGCCATGCTTCTCAATGCTTAGCTCAGCAATTCGGGCAAAATTTGCCCTTAAAGTTTGGAGATAACACATGTTATGTTAGAGACACATGGCTCTGGTTTGAAATGCCAGCTCCACCACTTGTGAACCACATAACTGATATTTATTTATCATCCTTGAAACTCAGTTTTATTATTACTTAAAAGGGAAAGTAGTAGCAGCTACTTCAAATAAGACTTAACTACAGGCAATGATCTTAAATACTTAGAAGAACTGCTGGCATATAACAATATTTTAAAACAGTAGCTATCATTTTTATTTCTTATTCTCTATTACACGTAGGTACCTGTCTTCAGTCCCTCATTAGATCAAATAATATAAGATGGATTTTCTGAAGAGTATCATCACAGGGAGTTACTCATTCATTTTTTGAAATCATAGAGTTTAGTGATATCTACAAAGGAAGTCCATAGTGGGGTGAAACATTGTTTTTCTTTGCTTTTAATCTTTAAATATTTGGGGAATTTAGCTGATTAAATGCCTTTATTGTACTTAATAATTTTAGTTGATTGTTAAATACATTTCTTGGCATATAATGACTAGTCATTCACTATTAATGAATCAAAACATCCTCTCTATTTAAAAAAATAATTGGTTGAGATTTCTGTAGGCAAATAATATGAGTTAATGTTTTAAAATAAACCATCAACACTGTATCTTTTAATCTCAAATTCAGGCTACAAGTACTCTTAGACAATTATTTTTGGCTCTCTCATTATACTCTGATTAGACATCTATTTGTGTTGCCTCAAAATTATGTGTCTTACATCTTCCTTACTTCTTCATTATCTTGCCTAGGGTAGGAACCACATACTTCACTTTTGTATCAGATAAGACCTCAAACAGAAGTTGCAGCAGATGGTAATCTGAACTTTAGCCTTTGTGTAGGACCGCAGAGCCCATCCTTAGTGATATAATAGCTCACATGTATTGAGGAGTATTAATAATACTCCTTTTACTCTTCAATCAAATAGTCATATCACCCATTTTTCTCAACACCTTTTTTTCTCATCTCCTCAAGCTATAATAGTAATAGTAGTAATTATTATAGTCTTTTTGTTGTTGTTGTTGTTGTTTTAGTTGATAAGTCATGTCCAACTCTTTTGTGACCGCATGGATTGTAACCCTCCAGGCCCCTCTGTCCATGGGGTTCTCCAGGCAAGAATGCCAGGGTAAGTAGGTTGGTATTTCCTTTTCCTGGAGATCTTCCCTACCCAGGGATTGAACCCGTGTTTCCTACATTGGCAGGTGGATTCTTTACCACTGAGCCAACAGGGAATAGTACACGCTAGTCAGTCTTTAAGAACTTTGCAGGTATCAAATAATTTAATCTTCCCAACACTCCTATGAGAAGTGTTATCACTATCAATGTTTGACATATGAGAAAAGTGTGGCTGAGAAAATTTAATAATTTACAAAAGATCACATAGCTAATAGGTAGCAAGCCAGAATGTAAACCCATGATGTGTGCTCGTCCCTACTGGGCTTCCAAATTGTTTTCCCCAGAGTTAAAATTTCCCACTCCAGCTCATTACTTCTTTGGGGTTCACTTGTGTGGCATGGGTGCTGTCCATAAGAACACCAAGTGACACATGATATCCTGAATTTTGTGAAGGATAGAGTAAACAAGGTATGAGGACTTCTACTTTTGGCCAAAAAAAAAAATTAGTTACCATCAGAATTGCACTTCTTTGATACAACCAAAAAACTGACCTAAATATGTGAAACAACTGTTTTTCAACATTAGACCACAGGCAATGATCTACAAGAAAGTGATAAAAAAAAAATGAGGTTAATCTATGATTGATTTATCTTAATACCCCAAAGTAGTTTCCTGACTGCTACAGAGAGAGGTGGGGAAGGTGCAAGATCCTTAACAGAGCTTCACAGTCCCCCTGAATTGAGAACATAGAAATCAGAGTGACAAAACGGCAGGCTGACTTGAACACATAGGGTATCCAACAGGAGAGAAAGTAGAAAGAGAACTGGTGATTTGCAGAGAGGATATGTGATCCTCTAGCCTAGGACTGTGTACTTGTTTGGACATTCATGAGATAAAACTGGGCTTCCTTGATAGCTCAGTTGGTAAAGAATCTGCCTGTAAAAAGGAGACCCCGGTAAGTTTCCTGAGTTGGGAAGATCCTCTGGAGAAGGGATAGGCTACCCACTCCAGTATTCTTGGGCTTCCCTTGTGGTTCAGCTGGTAAAGAATCTGCCTGCAATGCAGGAGACCTGGGTTCACTCCCTGGGTTGGGAAGATCCCCTGGAGAAGGGAAAGGCTACCCACTCCAGTATTCTGGCCTGGAGAATTCCATGGACTACAGTGTAGTTTTTATAAAGATAAAACTACACAAAGCTGGTGGGGGAAAAAACAGTAGAAAGCAGTAGTTGAACAGTTTCTAGCCCTTACTCTGATATAAAAATAGTTTATGTTCTCTCTAGAATAGGGAGAAGTGACTCAGGAAGGCACCACATGTCTTGGTAGGTAGGAGGTCTTACTTTTAGAGAAAAGGATATTTTGTGCTCACTATATCACATATACTTAAATAGAAACATTCCAGTTGAGTGATCCAAAGTCCTTTCAGTGTCTCCCTGTTGGGAAAAGAAGGGAATTCACTCACCTGGTTTTGGCAGTTTGCTAATACATTTAATGCTAGAGCTAAGAATTTAATCTCATAGAATCCTCACATAAAGAGAAAAGACCTAACAGATTTCCTTTCAGTATTTTAGAGCCCACTGGGCAAGGAGAATATCTATTGGTGTTAGATAATTGACTATTGCATTCTGTACTTTAGAACATTTAAATCAGAGATTTAGAAGATACTTCAATGTTGAACAAATAATAGATAGAATGGGAAAATGGAAATAAAATTGTTGGTGCCTTTTGCTATTAAAAAATAGAACTTTTGAGTGGCTCTTAATAAGTACACTCTGTTTACAGCACGTGTGCACATTGTTTCAGCTACAAGAGTCTGATATTCTAGGCCTTCTTGGTGATGAAGCAGACAGTTCTAATAAAAAAACTAGATATAATATATAAGCATTTGTTACTTTTTTACATATCTTTGGATCCAGCATTGTTTGATTTTTCTGACAGAGTGAGAAGGAACATGGAGATAACTATTAAGGACAATTAATCTTTTGATTTAGACTTAAAAATTTTTAGGATATAACCAGCTGATTCAGTGCAAATGTGGAAAGTATTAAACTCATGATCACTATCTCAGAGGGGATGAGGATCAATACCAGGCTGTGATTTATCAAAAGATCAGTTGACATCCTATTTTGATAGTTATCACTAGCTAGGTCAGGTTAATCATGAATCTTTTACCAACTACATTAGTTTTCAATTACTGATTAATAAATCATCACAAACTTAGTGACTTGAAACAGCCCGCATTTATTATTTCACAGCTTCTTTAGGTGGGGAGTTGGGAGTCTAGTGACAGAGTAGCTGAGACCTTTAGAAAACTACAGTCAATATGTGATCAAGGCTGCATTCCTATCTGAATTGAGTGAGGAAGAATCTACTACTAAGTTCACAAAGACTATTGAGAGAATTAACTTTATATAACTATAAATATATATAGCTATATACCACTTGACCTGGCTTTTTGCTAGCTGTCTGTTGGAGGCTGTGCTCAGCTCCTAGAAGTTGCTCACAATTCAGAGACCATTCACAGTTCCTTGCCATTTGGCTTTTCCAACATGACTCCTTACTACATCAAGCCTGCTAATAGTCTTTTGAAAGAGTTTGTGAGCAAGACAGAGCCTTTAAGCAACTCCAGTGGGCTAAATCTAATTTCTCTGCCATACTAGGCATTCATATATATATTAATTTTCAGATATTAAAAATATGAAAAGTAAAATAGAAAAAATATGCTTGGAGTGAGAACTTGCAAAAGAGAAGGCATCAAAAACACCCAAGTTAATAATTCTCTTTGATGATTCTGGCTTTGTTTTTTTTTTTTTTTTTTTTTCTTGAGGAGGGGCAGTCACACAGCCTGTGGGATCTTAGTTCTGAGTTTTAGGGTTTGAAACTGTGCCCCCTGCAGCAGCAGAATGAAGTCCTAACCACTGGACTGCCAGGGAATTCCCCAATCCTCTTTGATTCTATAATTCATTTACTTTTCACTAGACCATCCCCATGGAAAATAAATGCAAAAAAGCAAAATGGCTGTCTGAGGAGGGCTTACAAATAGCTGTGAAATGAAGACAAAAGAAGAGAAGCAAAAAGCAAAGGAGAAAGGAAAGATATAAGCATCTGAATGCAGAGTTCCAAAGAATAGCAAGAAGAGATAAGAAAGCCTTCCTCAGCAACCCAATGCAAAGAAATAGAGGAAAACAACTGAATGGGAAAGACTAGAGATCTCTTGAAGAAAATTAGAGACACCAAGGGAACATTTCATACAAAGATGGGCTCGATAAAGGTCAGAAATGGTATGGACCTAACAGAAGCAGAAGATATTAAGAAGAGATGGCAAGAATACACAGAAGAATTATACAAAAATGATCATCATGACCAAGATAATCACGAAGGTGTGATCACGCACCAAGAGCCAGACATCCTGGAATGTGAAGTCAAGTGGGCCTTAGAAAGCATCACTACGGACAAAGCTAGTGGAGGTGATGGGATTCCAGTTGAGCTATTTCAAATCATGAAAGATGATGCTGTGAAAGCACTGCACTCAATATGCCAGTAAATATGGAAAACCCAGCATTGGCCAAAGGACCGGAAAAGGTCAGTTTTCATTCCAATCTCAAAGAAAGGCAATGCAAAAGAATGCTCAAACTACCGCACAATTGCACTCATCTCACATGCTAGTAAAGTAATGCTCAAAATTCTGCAAGCCAGGCTTCAGCAATACATGAACCGTGAACTCCCAGATGTTCAAGCTGGTTTTAGAAAAGGCAGAGGAACCAGAGATCAAATTGCCAACATTTGCCGGATCATTGAAAAAGCAAGAGAGTTCCAGAAAAACATCTATTTCTGCTTTATTGACTATGCCAAAACCTTTGACTGTGTGGATCACAATCAACTGTGGAAAATTCTGAAAGAGACGGGAATACCAGACCACCTGACCTGCCTCTTGAGAAATCTATATGCAGGTCAGGAAGCAACAGTTAGAACCGGACATGGAACAACAAACTGGTTCCAAATAGGAAAAGGAGTACATCAAGGCTGTATATTGTCACCCTGCTTATTTAACTTATATGCAGAGCACATCATGAGAAACACTGGGCTGGAAGAAACACAAGCTGGAATCAAGATTGCCAGGAGAAATATCAATCACCTCAGATATGCAGATGATACTACCCTTATGGCAGAAAGTGAAGAGGAACTAAAAAGCCTCTTGATGAAAGTGAAAGAGGAGAGTGAAAAAGTTGGCTTAAAGCTCAACATTCAGAAAATGAAGATCATGGCATCTGGTCCCATCACTTCATGGGAAATAGATGGAGAAACAGTGGAAACAGTGTCAGACTTAATTTTTTTGGGCTCCAAAAATCACTGCAGATGGTGACTGCAGCCATGAAATTAAAAGACGCTTAATCCTTGGAAGAAATGTTACGACCAACCTAGATAGTATATTGAAAAGCAGAGACATTACTTTTCCAACAAAGGTCCTTCTAGTCAAGGCTATGGTTTTTCCTGTGGTCATGTATGCATATGAGCGTTGGACTGTGAAGAAAGCTGAGCGCTGAAGAATTGAAGCTTTTGAACTGTGGTGTTGGAGAAGACTCTTGAGACTCCCTTGGACTGCAAGGAGATCCGACCAGTCCATTCTGAAGGATATCAGCCCTGGGATTTCTTTGGAGGGAGTGATGCTGAAGCTGAAACTCCAGTACTTTGGCCACCTCATGCGAAGAGTTGACTCGTTGCAAAAGACTCTGATGCTGGGAGGGATTAGGGGCAGAAGGAGAAGGGGACGACTGAGGATGAGATGGCTGGATGGCATCACTGACTCGATGGACGTGAGTCTGAGTGAACTCCGGGAGTTGTTGATGGACAGGGAGGCCTGGTGTGCTGCAATTAATGGGGTTGCTATGTGTCAGACTCGGCTGAGCGACTGAACTGAACTGAAGGGTATTTTGCAATGAGTGGGTCATTTATTGCCTTGCTTTGTAAGTAGGGGAAATATTGACAGGTAGAATACCAAAGAATTTTATTGTATCTTGCAGACTAGAAACATTTTGGTAAAATATTAAAAGAATGTGTATAGTGAACGCATGACTTATTCTTCAAGCAGTAAAATGAGAGTCAAAATGTCAACTTTTGTGAATGACTTTTGAATCTGGTGAAGTGAAGTGTTCTCTTCACTTCAGTTGCACTTGGCTGCTCTGTGTTAGGAAAAGATGGAGGGATCCCGCAGTATAACTAAAAAGACTGCCAAAAAGAGTGTCTTTAGAAGAAGTGAAAACTATTATTTAGGTTGATACAATAGTATTAAGATCAGAACAATTAGGGACAAAGCAAAGAAAGAGTTAACTGCAAAAGGTACTACATGAGGGGTATAGAAAGGAAGATGTTTTCCTGGCAACATATATCTAAATTCAAAGGCTCCATAATTGATAGACACTTGAAAAAGTGATGATTGGACATTTTCTAATAATGACATAATTCTAATCCATCATGGCTGGCCATCCGTCAGAGCTTTGTTTGTGATGCTTTGATTGATAGAATGGGAAGAAAGAAATCATTCCCTATGTTAGCCAGAGAGCAAAGAGACAGATTCACTTTAAAAATTGCACTCTGCTTTCAAGATAAAAATAAATATCTCTTAATCAAATGGACACTATCAAATAAATGGCTAATTTATAATAGATCCTTGTCTTGTGATAGCAATTAATACTGCCATTGAATCAGGTATGCATAACACCACCATTAAATGACAAGAGTTAGCCTTTTATGTTGAATCACTCTTCACTGATGGGCCTAGGCACTGAGGAGAGTTTCAAGAGTGCTCCAGGGGTGCCTGGGTGGGTCGTTGGAGGTCCAAGGACATATCCATAACACTGGGAGCCAGAGGAGCTCCTTCAAAAAGTCTTTTGAACTAAGTTATTGCAAGGAGCTATGGTGGGGAGATAAGAGGGTTAGAAGAAGCAAAGTCAAGGGAAAGGTTGTCTGGGCTAATTCTGGGTATCAGGATATGCAGTAGGTGAGGAACAATAGTCACATGCAGCAAAATTTCATGCAAAGTTAGCAGGATGAAAAGGATAATGTACACTTATTCATGGACTCTTTATTGTGACTTGGCAGAAAGCAGCACACAAACATATTCCAGAGAAAGGCTAACTCCATGGAGCAGCTATTAATATATCCACAAAAAGAAAATATGAAGCTATTACTCATATGTGTAGTCATTTTTCTGAATAATTTTAGAGTAAATGGGCACTGTAACCAAAATTGATATGTAAGAACTGTGATTCATAGAATCATACATTTTTTGACTTCATTTTATTAGAATTGTATATCTTACTGGATACGAAATGAGAAAATCATTTAAAAATAACAATATTTTAAAAGGTTATTAAAGTAGAACACTTGATTGAGTTTACCAAATCAAATAAAGATGATATTCCAAAATGAAGAGCCAGAACAAAATGCAAAAATTTTATGGAAATATTTCAAAATCAATTACATGATCCTTTACCAAAACTGGTATTATAAAGTGTCAGATTATTGGAGATTGAGAAAGAACTACTTTTGAAAGTCTCCACCATTGGCCCCTCCTTTAATCCACGTATACAGAGGTAGAACATGACACGTGCCCTGTGCATTGGAGGAGCAGGACCAGAGAATACCAGGATTAGTGTCTGCATCCACCTGAGATACCTAAATGGATGAGGCTGGTGAGGATGGTCTAAAGACAAGCGACTGTGTCACTTAAACATGGTGTGGACAATGGTGAGATCAAACTTGAGTAAAATTATTTCAGGTCCTGACCAAGTGGGTTGCCTAGAGGAGCAAATAAACTCCACATAGAAATGTTGGACATGAATTGCTAGACTCTGATGGGCTGAGGAAGAAGGAAGAGATATATGGTCTAAATCAAGAATACTGCAGGTGAGAAGTCATTGTCTAAACCAAGAATAGTTCAGGTGAGAGGTCGGTAGCAACTGGGGCAACACCAAGCAATGTGTCACATAAGAAAAAGCCAAGACCAGAGAATATAAAACTAGCTAGGAGAGTAACGAGTACAAATGTTCCCTTCCCAAATTAACACCTCGCTCTCCTTATGCTTCAATTTCAGAGGATTTAGAGATGTGGTTAGCAATAGAGTGGAGGAACAGAAGGAGAAAAAAAAAAAGCAGAATATACTTTCTTATTTGGCTTATTGTTTTTCTATTTATGTAGGTCCTAGCAGGGAGCAAAGTAGTTATAATTTTGAAGGAAATTTAGGTTATTAGTCTGTATATGATAAGTGAATCAAATCTATACATTGTTGCTTTGTATTGCCTAAATTTTCAGCACTAAGCAATTTTACCAAGGACAGGAAAAAAGAGATTTTCCAAACAAAGGTAAAAGACCAGGGGAAAAAAAAATGTTCCTTTGGGATTGGATTCTATTAGTCCTGCTTGTTCAGTGTTTTGATTCTATTTTATGTTGGATCCATTCAGGATTTTTAGAAAAACAATCTGTGTACATTACCTCATTGGCAGGCTTGATGTGCATCAAAAATCCTTAGACATAAAAATGACTCCTACCAGATACTCCTACCCATTATAGGGGACTGGAATACAAAAGTAGGAAGTCAAGAAACACCTGGAGTAACAGGCAAATTTGGCCTTGGAGTACAGAATGAAGCAGGGCAAAGGCTAATAGAGCTTTGCCAAGAGAACATACTTGTCAGAGCAAACATCCTCTTCCAACAACACAAGAGATGACTCTGCACATGGAAATCACCAGATGGACAACACTGAAATCAGACTGATTATATTCTTTGCAGCCAAAGATGGAGAAGCTCTATGCAGTCAGCAAAAGCAAGAATGGAAGCTGACTGTGGCTCAGCTCATAAACTCCTTATTGCCAAATTCAGACTTAAATTGAAGAAAGTAGGGAAAACCACTAGACCATTCATGTATGACCTAAATCAAATCACTCAGATTATACAGTGGAAGTGAGAAATAGATTTAAGGGGCTAGATCTGACAAACAGAGTACCTGATGAACTATGGACGGAGAATACTGACATTGTATAGGAGACAGGGAACAAGACTATCCCCAAGAAAAAGAAATGCAAAAAACCAAAATGGCTTTCTGAAAAGGGCTTGCAAATAGCTGTGAAAAGAAGAAAAGCAAAAAGCAAAGGAGAAAAGGAAAGATATACCCATTGGAATGCAGAGTTCCAAAGATAGCAAGGAGAGATAAGAAAGCCTTCCTCAGTGATCAGTGCAAAGAAATATAGGATAACAACAGAATGGGAAAGACTAGAGATCTCTTGAAGAAAATTAGAGATATCAAGGGAACATTTCATGCAAAGATGGGCTCAATAAAGGACAGAAATGGTAGGGACCTAACAGAAGCAGAGATATTAAGAAGAGACGGCAAGAATACACAGAAGAACTGTACAAAAAAGATCTTCATGACCCAGATGATCATGAAGGTGTGATTGCTAACCTAGAGCCAGACATTCCAGAATGTGAAGTCAAGTGGGCCCTGGAAAGCATCACTATGGACAAAGCTAGTGGAGGTGATAGAATTCCAGTTGAGCTATTTCAAATCCTGGAAGATGATGCTGTGAAAGCACTGCATTCAATATGCCAGCAAATTTAGAAAACTCAGCAGTGGCCACAGGACTGGAAAAGGTCAGTTTTCATTCTAATCTCAAAGAAAGGCAATGCCAAAGAATGCTCAAACTACCGCACAATTGCACTCATCTCACATGCTAGTAAAGTAATGCTCAAAATTCTCCAAGCCAGGCTTCAGCAACACATGAACCATGAACTCCCAGATGTTCAAGCTGGTTTTAGAAAAGGCAGAGGAACCAGAGATCAAATTTCCAACATCTGCTGGATATTGAAAAAGCGAGAGATTTCCAGAAAAACGTCTATTTCTCCTTTATTGACTACGCCAAAGCCTTTGACTGTGTGGATCACAATAAACTGTGGAAAGTTCTGAAAGAGATGGGAATACCAGACCACCTGACCTGCCTCTTGAGAAATCTGTATGCAGGTCAGAAAGCAACAGTTAGAACTGGACATGGAACAACAGACTAGTTCCAAATATGGAAAGAAGTGTTTCAAGGCTGTATATTGTCACCTGCTTACTTAACTTATATGCAGAGAACATTATGAGAAATGCTGGGCTGGATGAAGCACAAGCTGGAATCAAGATTGCCAGGAGAAATATCAATCACCTCAGATATGCAGATGATACCACCCTTATGGCAGAAAGTGAAGAGGAACTAAAAAGCCTCTTGATGAAAGTGAAAGAGGAGAGTGAAAAAGTTGGCTTAAAGCTCAACATTCAGAAAACGAAGATCATGGCATCCGGTCCCATCACTTCATGTCAAATAGATGGGGAAACAATGGAAACAGTGGCTGACTTCATTTTCTGAACTCCAAGATCACTGCAGCTGTTGACTGCAGCCATGAAATTAAAAGATGCTTCCTCCTCAGAAGGAAAGTTATGACCAACCTAGAGAGCATATTAAAAAGCAGAGACATTTTTCCAACAAAGGTCCATCTAGTCAAGGCTGCGGTTTTCCAGCGGTCATGTATGGATGTGAGAGCTGGACTATAAAGAAAGCTGAGTGCTGAAAAGTTGATACTTTTGAACTGTGGCGTTGGAGAAGACTCTTGAGAGTCCCTTGGATTGAAAGGAGATCCAATCAGTCAGTCCTATAGGAGATCAGTCCTAAATGTTCATTGGATTAACTGATGCTGAAGCTGAAACTCCAATACTTTGGCCACCTGATGCGAAGTGCTGACTCATTTGAAAAGACCCTGATGCTGGGAAAGATTGAAGGCATGAGGAGAAGGTGACGACAGAGGATGAGATGGTTGGATGTCATCACTGACTCAATGGACATGAGTTTGAGTAAACTCCAGGAGTTGGTCATGGACACGGATCCCTGGCGTGCTGTGGTCCATGGGGTCGCAAAGAGTTGGACACAACTGAGCTACTGAGCTGAACTGAACTGAACCAGGTGGCACAGTTGGTAAAGAGCCTGTCTGCCAATACAGGAGACATGATAAGTGGATTTGATCTCTGGGTTGGAAATTTCTTCTCATTTTGGAACACCCCCAAAATAATGTCTCTCCCTGTTTCCATTGTTTCCCCATCAGTTTGCCATACAAAGACCTTGTATGAGACCACAAAGATCCCATGTGGCGCAAGTAAGACCCAACACAGTGAAAAATTAAAAAAAAAAGAAAAGAAAAGAAAATGAGACTCTGCCCTTCCTGTGCCTTATCCAAACCCTTCCATGGACAGCAAGCTTTATATTGACCAGCCCCTAACTACTTCTCTAACTTCATCTTCTGTTATTCTCCCTTTTGTCTCTTTGGCTAAGAATGCTAAGTCACTTCAGTTGTGTCCGAGTCTGCGACCCCATAGACGGCAGCCCACCGGGGTTCTCCATCTACAGGCTTCTCCAGGCAAGAATACTGGAGTGGGTTGCCATTTCTCCTTTCTAATCCTTACACTGAACACCTTTTCCCTAGTTACTAACCTGACTACAGTCTTAATTGCCTTTAGGTCTCTGCTAAAACATCATTTTGGCAGAGATACAGCCTGGACCACTTTATATAAACTCCTTATTCTCTTATTCTGATACCTTATTTGTTTGTTTTGTTATCTGTCTGCCCTCACCTTAATATAGACTCCAGGAGGACAAGCATATAATTCTGTTCACAGCTGTTTTCCCAATTCTTGGAAGATTATGGCTCCATTAGTGAAAATCTGTTGAATAAAAGATTTTTCTCAATGCATAAGTAACATGCATTGATTTTAGTATGAGTACCTAGATAATCACCAGTAGATAAAAACAGTAATATCTAATTTTACATAACCTGAGATAGAGTTTAAGGGATTTGGAAGAGGTTACATGTTAAAAACATAGAACCAAGTCCAGAGACGCTTCTTCATAATAAATTCTTTTTCTATTTTTCTTGCATCTTGTAAGAGAGAATCAGCTGAACATACTTCCAAAACATAAAACAGCAAAGCCTCTGACACCTGACAAAAGGGTAGAGTAACAAGCTGCCTTATTTATAAGAAGTTATGTTCAGAGAAAAAGAAATTCCATATGGTAGAGACTAACAGTGTGATGTAACAAAGCTTGGAGAGTATGCCACAGCTCACTCAGAACTCAGCTTTCAAACCCCTTCTAAAATGCCATGAAACACTATGCATTGTTAAAAAGCTGCCAGCTCCTTCCCCAAAGATGCCACCTCTGTGATGGGTGAAGCAATTTTCTCTGCTGATCAGTAAAGATTCTTCAGTCCTTGAGTTCTCTGGGAGTATGAGTGCCAGATACGGAGTGTGGAATGTTAAAAACAATAACTAGCTATTCATGCTATTCAAATGTAATTTGTTTACAGGAAAAATCTGACTTCTCTTAAGTGGTGTATTCAGATTTCAAATTACATACTTATAATAAGAAATATGTTATCTTATGATGTCTGCAATTATAGATTACCTCTCAATTCCTTTTTCTGTCTTTCATTCAGTGTGTTCAGTATGATCTGTGATAGCCTATAGTACTTGAATACAAAGAAGCTGTTTAGGTATATTTCACTTCCAGATCCCCTTCTGGCTGTGCTGTCTGCCACTCACCCATCACCTTTCTTTCCTAGAATCTAATTTACAAAGGAATACGGGAGAGTACACAGGATCAGATTTCTTCCGCATATTTTTCTGCCCTTAATTCACTATTTTTTCTCCTGTATCTTGTTTGTTTTGAATCCTCCTAAGACGGAAATAAAAGCCCCTTCTCTATTAAATAACTTCCTTTGATTAAAGAAAATTCAACCTGATGGAAAAGGACAATATAGAGATAAAGAAGAGAGGTGGAGAGGCAGGAGCAATGCATAGTGAGAGGGGAAATAAGATGAAAGTGACAAGAAATGGGAGAGTAAAATATGGAGATGAGGAAGAAATGAGGTTTGCAGTTGACCTTGCCAGGGAGTACCGGCCCAGGAGGACTTCTGTCCGATTAGCCTCTGTCATTTTCTCCAAGTATCCAGGGACTCCTGTGTCCTCATGAGGCCCAGTATCCAGGGGTTTTACCAACACAGATTTTTAAGAAGGTCAAACATCATTAGAAGCATAAAAAGGGAGGGAAATGGGATAGAATATTTCCTTATTTGCAGGGGACGTTGTGTCAGGGAACACCTAAGTTTTTCTTTTTGTACTTCAACACATGAAATTTTGATTATCACATTTCTCCTGAATTATTTTTATCTTAAAATTATTTTATTCTCTTTTATTCTGTTTTCTTTTTTTAACTCAAGCTGTTGGGGCGTGTGGATCATTAATGCCTTTGTCTGTTTTAGACTGACTCCTGTGAGGCACCCACCTACCTAAACTTCTGGCCTCCTCTGCTTGACTTGACCTTGGATTTAGGTTCAGCACAATCATATTCCAGTGCAAACTATTTCAATGCAGTCGGTGAGCTGATGTTTGATCCAGTCCTGCTCAGAGATAAAGCTGAGTATGCCCACTTTGTATTTTGTTAGGGCCTAATTATAGAGAAGAGATAAAATGCTGAACAAGATAGACATGACTTCTGTCATCACATACTTTTACATCTCATGCAGGAGACAGACATGTAAGAAGTTGTTAAAGTGAGATGCATTGGTAAAAGAGAAATGCAAAATATAGATATATGAAGAAGACTGGAAATCTCTGAAGAAGTGACATTTAAGGTGAGACCTAAAAGTTAATGAGTTAGCAAGTAAAGGACAGAGTGGGAGGAAAATTCTAGGCAAAAGCAGGCAAAACTCTTTGATAGGAAAGCTCATAAGATCTTAAGGAACTGAGGAAACGTTGCTGGGGCAACAGATATGAGAGGGAACGTGGCATCTAATTTAGGTGGGAGATGTGGTAAGTGTCAGAATACTCAGGTCTTGGAGGGTATGAAAAAGATTTTGGATATTATCCTAACGGCAGTGAAAATTCAGTGAAGTTATTAAGCAGATAAGTGACAGTCACTTATTTAAATATTTTTAAAATTTCCCTGTTTTTTTAGTAGACAGTGTTAGAGAAGCTCAAGAATAAATATAAGAAACTGTTAAAGGGTGCTTTGCAGGAAAGTTGATGATTCAGGTTGGCAGGTTCAAGTTGGGTTGGAGAGAAGTTGATAACTTCAAGAGATGATATAGAGTGACTTCGATACTAACAAATTGAAATGCATTTGGAGGAAAGAGTGAATTAGTGGCAAAAATAAATTTTCTGTATTCAAAATTAAGATTCATTTTCTGATAATTGTTATAATATTAATGTTTATGGGAAAAGACAATTTTTGAAATAGGTGTGTCTCAAAAGATGAGGGAAGTATACTAAGTAACTATTTACACAGGGGTTTTAGGTGATTACACTATATAAAGATAGCTTTCAGGCAGACTTTTCAATCTGTCCAAATCTAATAGCTGTAAACATAGTTTTTACCAAGTATTTACTACTAGTCCAAAAAGTGTTAACTGTTTGCTTCAGTTATATCATTTTGATTGCTCTTCTGATTTCCTCCAATCAAAGTATCAACATTTTTTTCAGCACCAGTCCTACCTTTAGTATCTAAATAAACTTAAAATTACTAAATACTTGCTTTTTATCTAAACTGAAGAGTAAGATGTACGCTATTTGGATATCTAGTACTTATTTTTCTAAATGCATATAGGAAATCATCATGGACCTTGCTCTAATGTATACATATAATAATTCAATTGGCCAGGTACATAGTTTTGTATAAAAAGTTAACATTTTCATCTATCAAAATGGTAGTGTTCCAAATTCATTTAAGTAGAAGCTGTTTGGTGGGAATTAAAGTCCATTATTAAATAATTTAGAGAAAACATTGGCATTACTGAAATGAAATTGTGCCAATTAAAAGCTGCCACTTTGTGAATTATTTAATCTCATTAATGTCTGGCAGTTAAATCAAATTACATATTTCAAAAATATCTAGGGGTTTTTGGTAAATTTTTAAGCAACAAAGAAATGATTTGCAATTTATTCATGACTAATAAAATGTTTTCTTTATAATTTACTTTCCAACAACCAAAAATAATTGCATTGTTCAGATTAAGCACTATAGAACTGACTCTTTAAAATCCCATTATCTTAAATGCCTCACCACTAAATATCCCCACCATTAGCTCATTTACAGTAGGGAGGGGGGACTTTTGTCCTAGATTTTTTACCTGATGTACTCAAGTGTCCTTAAAATTTAAAGAAAATTTACTTGAACTCCAAATGAAAATGAAAGTGTTGGTCACTCAGTCATGTCCAACTCTTTGCAGCCTCATGGATTGTAGCCCACCAGGCTCCTCTGTCCATGGCATTCTCCAAGCAAGAATACTGAAGTGGGTTCAGTTCAGTTCTGTTCAGTTGTTCAGTCATGTCCAACTCTTTGCGACCCCATGAATTGCACCATGCCAGGCCTCCCTGTCCATCACCAACTCCTGGAGTTCACTCAGACTCATGTCCATTGAGCCCGTGATGCCATCCAGCCATCTCATCCTCTGTCGTCCCCTTCTCCTCCTGCCCCTAATCCCTCCCAGCATCAGAGTCTTTTCCAATGAGTCAACTCTTTGCATGAGGTGGCCAAAGTATAGGAATTTCAGCTTTAGCATCAGTCCTTCCAAAGAATACCCAGGATTGATCTCCTTTAGAATAGATTGGCTGGATCTCCTTGCAGTCCAAGGGACTTTCAAGAGTCTTCTCCAAGACCACCGTTCAAAAGCATCAATTCTTTGGCACTCAGCTTTCTTCACAGTCGAACTCTCACATCCATACATGACTACTGGAAAAACCATAGCTTTGACAAGACGGACCTTTTTTGGCAAAGTAATGTCTCTGCATCTGGTCCCATCATTTCATGGGAAATAGATGGGGAAACAGTGGAAACAGCGTTAGACTTTATTTTTGGGGGGCTCCAAAATCACTGCAGATGGTGACTGCAGCCATGAAATTAAAAGACGCTTACTCCTTGGAAGAAAAGTTATGACTAACCTTGTTAGTATATTCAAAAGGAGAGACATTACTTTGCCAACTAAGGTCTGTCTAGTCAAGGCTATGGTTTTTCCTGTAGTCATGTATGGATGTGAGAGTTGGACTGTGAAGAAGGCTGAGGGCCGAAGAATTAATGCTTTTGAACTGCGGTGTTGGAGAAGACTCTTGAGAGTCCCTTGGACTGCGAGGAGATCCAACCAGTCCATTCTGACTGAACGGCTGAACTGAACTGAATGTCTGCTTTTGAATATGCTATCTAGGTTGGTCATCACTTTCCTTCCAAGGACTAAGTGTCTTTAAATTTCATGGCTGCAGTCACCATCTGCAGTGATTTTGGAGCCCCAAAAAATAAAGTCTGACGCTGTTTCCACTATTTCCCCATCTATTTGCCATGAAGTGATGGGACCAGATGCCATGATCTTCATTTTCTGAATGTTGAGCTTTAAGCCAACTTTTTCACTCTCCTCTTTCACTTTCAGCAAGAGGCTTTTTAGTTCCTCTTCACTTTCTGCCATAAGGGTGGTGTCATCTGCATATCTGAGGTGATTGATATTTCTCCCGGCAATCTTGATTCCAGCTTGTGTTTCTTCCAGCCCAGTGTTTCACATGATGTACTCTGCATATAAGTTAAACAAGCAGGGTGACAATATACAGCCTTGATGTACTCCTTTTCCTATTTGGAACCAGTCTGTTGTTCCATGTCCAGTTCTAACTGTTGCTTCCTGACCTGCATACAGATTTCTCAAGAGGCAGGTCAGGTGATCTGGTATTCTCATCTCTTTCAGAATTTTCCACAGTTTATTGTGATCCACACAGTCAAAGGCTTTAGCATAGTCAATAAAGCAGAAATAGATGTTTTTGTGGCACTCTCTTGCTTTTTTGATGATCCAGTGGATGTTGGCAATTTGATCTCTGGTTCCTCTGCCTTATCTAAAACCAGCTTGAGCATCTGGAAGTTCACGTTTCATGTATTGCTGAAGTTACCATTCCCTTTTCTAAGGGATCTTCCCAACCCAGGGATTGAACCTAGGTGTCCTTCATTGCAGACAAATTCTGCGGCCACCTAACTGAGGCAACTGTCTGAGCCACCAGCAATGAACTCCAAATATACAATGTCAATACAGACTATCTATCAAATAATAGAGAATTTACTGGGGGCAAATCAGGGAGAGAAATGCATTCATTTGTTCACACACCATCTTCCATTCACTTTCCAGGCTCTCACACACTCAATTCCTCACTCAGTAATTACTTTGACAAATATTGAGTAGGCTGGCCATGTGGGTTTCAAAGCAGTGATAAATAAAGCACAGAAATTAGCCCACACAGAGCACATAGTATTGTCGGAGTGGCACATAAGTGATGACTATGTAACACCTGCAGGGTAAAAGCTGTCTATAGAGGGACTGTGGGAGAGAGAAAAGCCATGTCTTCCTCAGCTGGAAGAAGTCAGAAGACCTTTCAGAGGAAGGATATTGGTATCTGAGAGATGAATGTGACAGAGCTAGTTGGATCAGGGAGCAGTTACATTTCTGACAACAAAACAAAAACAAAAACATACTTTTAAAACTTTTGTAAAGGTACCAAACAGGAAGTGAATATAAAATATCAGGAGGATGGTCAGCAGTTCTTCATGGTCCACACACAGGATGCTGTCAGAATGGAGAAAAAGAACTGCAAAGTCGGGTTTCCTGTGCCAGGCACAGAGATCGGACTTTACACCAAGTTGGATGAGGAGCTCTGCTGGTTCTCTGTGGTGGGTCAGCAAGGCTGATGGAGAATAAGTGAAAGCAGTATAAATGGAAAACACTTGACTCCACCAGGAAAAATAACCTTATGGTTCGATGAAAAGTACCTTGCAATCACTGCTTAACAGAGAGGGCATATGTGAGGAGGCAAATGTTAAAATGAAGGTAGATGAAAGGGTTTATGGCACAGAATGTATGTTCATGGCAGAAATCTCTGATTGATTTTTGGTTAAAAAATAAGGCTACATCAAGCACCTTTTAATTTTTATCTTGTGGGTAGTAGGCATTGTGTAAGGAATGTTTCTTTTCTGGATTGACCGAGAGTATAGAGCCACATCTGAAGCCCTAGCATAGAAGAGGAATTTTGTTGGACCTATTCAGTCACATTGCTGGCTTTACCATGTCTCCGCTCTTTATTTATTTATTTGTATTTATTACTTCACAATACCATCATGTTTTTCTTTTGGATGTCATTGTGTGTGTAATAAAACAATAACAGCTAGCACTTGGTGGTGGTTTACTCACTACGTCATGTTTGACTCTTATGAACTTCAAGTTAACTTTAACTCCCTTTGAACTGTAGTCCGCCAGACTCTGTCCATGCGATTTTTCAGGCAAGAATACTGGAGTGGGTTGCCATACCTTCCTCCAGGGGAATCTCTAGGACCCACGGACTGAACCAGCCTCTCTTGTATCTCCTGCATTGGTAACTGAGTTCTTTACCACTAGTGTCATCTGGGGAGCCCTTGGAAGACTGTACTCTTTGATTAATTTGCCTGATAATTGTTGCATTTATTTTACTTTTTGTTGATTTATATTATTTACATTTCATATACTACTGCACTGATGAGAAATTATAGAAAATGGTATGTAATCATGATAGTATCACTTTAGTGTTTCATTTTTAATTGTAATAATGGTTCTTATAACATAGGTTGCATGTTAACATGATGCAGGGTGAAAGTTTTCTGTCTATGTGCATAACAATAGAGTTAGTGGGCCTTCCCTGGAGCTCAGTAAGTAGAGAATCTGCCTGCAATGCATAAGTCTGCTTGCAATGCAGGACATTTGGGTTCTATTCCTGGGTTGGGAAGATCCCCTGAAGAAAGAAATGGCAACCCACTCCAGTATTGCTGCCTGATCCCATGGACAGTGGAGCCTGGCGGTTTCCATGGACTATTACAGTCCATGGGGTCACAATAGTCGAACATGACTGAAGTGATTTAGCATAATACCTCCAGGGTTTTTAAGCAGTCCTGCAGCGTTGAATCAATTTCAGTGTTCCTATGATCATCTCAGTGGGATGCAGAATATGATTTAAAGGCACAACAACACATTTTAATGTTTTTGTTGCATATGTTTTTAAGGGTCTTGATGATATTGGGCACATTCTATCACTTATATGTTATATATACCTATCATAAACTATACAGTCATCGTTCATTATAGATTATCTCAGGTTTACTAAATACCTGGCTGAGTATAAAAGAAAACTCTTATATGAAACCTGCTATTCCTTTCTATCTATTCCTTCCAAAAGGAGTTGATTAGAGAATTCTTACCTAAGGGCATGCTTACTTGTAATATGTTTTGATTTCGGCTAAACCCATGTAGCTTCTCAAACTGATGATATCAGCAGGTTAACACTTTTACTTTAAAAATATGTAAGCGCACAATTATTAGAACATATACGCACATGATTCTATGTGCCCTAATCATGGGGCTGTCTGCTGTTGCCTTGGACCCCTGAAAGAAGAAACTGAAATTACTGTGAGAAAACAGGCTCTAACAGTCTTAGGTTTTACGTTGTATTGGTTCCAAATAGGAAAAGGAGTACCTCAAGGCTGTATATTGTCAGCCTGCTTATTTAACTTATATACAGAGTACATCATGAGAAACACTGGGCTGGAAGAAGCACAAGCTGGAATCAAGATTGCCAGGAGACATATCAATAACCTCAGATATGCAGATGACATCACCCTTATGGCAGAAAGTGAAGAGGAACTAAAAAGCCTCTTGATGAATGTGAAAGAGGAGAGTGAAAAAGTTGGCTTAAAGCTCAACATTCAGAAAACAAAGATCATCGCATTTGGTCCCATCACTTCATGGGAAATAGATGGGAAACAGTGGAAACAGTGTCAGACTTTATTTTTTGGGGCTCCAAAATCACTGCAGATAGTGATTGCAGCCATGAAATTAAAAGATGCTTCCTCCTCGGAAGGAAAGTTATGACCAACCTAGATAGCATTATTCAAAAGCAGAGACATTACTTTGCCAACAAAGGTCCATCTTGTCAAAGCTATGGTTTTTCCAGTAATCATGTATGGATGTGAGAGTTGGACTGTGAAGAAAGCTGAGTGCCGAAGAATTGATGTTTTTAAACTGTGGTGTCTGAGAAGACTCTTGAGAGTCCCTTGGACTGCAAGGAGATCCAACCAGTCCATCCTAAAAGAGACCAGTCCCGGGTGTTCATTGGAGGGACTGATGCTGAGGCTGAAACTCCTATACTTTGACCACCTCATGTGAAGAGTTGACTCACTGGAAAAGACCCTGATGCTGGGAGGGATTGAGGGCGGGAGGAGAAGGGGATGACAGAGGATGAGATGGCTGGTTGGCATCAAGAACTCGATGCATAGGAGTTGGTGATGGACAGGAAAGCCTGGCGTGCTGTGATTCATGGGGTCACAAATAGTCAGACATGACTGAGCGAATGAACTGAACTCAACTGAACTGAAACAGGCTTTAGGTTGTACTGTGTGATTGTTATTCTGTGTGACTATAAAAAATGTATCAAGAAATCATTATATCAAACCATACTCAAGAATTTTTTAAACCTAATCATGAAATATTTCTAAGCTCTATGTTGCATAGCTGGCAGTTTTAATGGAAATTTGCTCTGTGCGCACCTCTATATCTACTTCTATGGCCTTATTATGACTTGATTTGTCCTCCACTAGCTAAAGGTATTCACCTTTGCTATTTTTGTTTCAATTTGCAGTACTGGCTTCTTTATTTCTCAGTAGAAAACAGAATATCTCCTATTTATTGAACAAACATTCTGATTATGCCAGTAAACTAATTGAACAATTTCTATGATATCATTTAATCTTCATAACAACCCTGGAGTTTGCTATCATTATTTCAACTAGATGACTTGGAAAATATACAATGAGAGAGTGAAGTGCCTGGTTGTTTAAGTAAACTCCTGAACCAAGATTTGCACCAGGTCTAGACTGATTTTGAAGTACTTACACTTAACCTCTTCTGGACTATGCAACTTTCCAAGAGCCTACCCCAGTCAGGAATAAGTTGCTAGGAATGAGTCAGTACTCTGCTCACTTTCACCTTGGCATGCAGTCATCCTAGAGGAACAAGAAAGTGGGCCCATTAGCAATCTGTATAATATATCTTAGGTAATTAATTGCAATCAAAGGGAAAGATTGTCAAAATCCATAAGTTTGGCTCCAGGGCAATTGGCAAACATGGAAAATGGCTCATTATTAAGATGTTCCTAAAATTTAGCCCCTATGAATATAAGGGGTTATTGTTTTTTTGTCACTAAGTTGTGTCTGACTCTTTTGCAACACCAGACCTCCCTGTCCCTCACCATCTCCCCAAATTTGCCCAAGTTCATGTCCATTGCCTCAGTGATGTCATCCAGCCATCTCACTATATGATGCTCTCTTCTCCCTCTATCCTCAGTCCTTCCCAGCATCAGGGACTTTTCTAATGAGTCAGCCGTTTGCATCAGATGACCAAAATATCGGAGCTTCAGCTTCAGCATCAGTCCTTCCAATGAGTATTCCATATAAAAGCAGCGAAAGTACTACTTTTTTACTTTTAAGAGTTAACAGTATAATTACAAATATTGCCTTTTTTTTGCTGAAGGATTCTCAAGGGATTTGGAAGCTTTTTAAAATTATGAGTCAAAAGAATGAGTCAAGGAGACAGCTCAGAATCATTTCAAATAAAATGAGGGTAGTGTCCTACAGTATCCACCAGACTTCCTCCTATCTTACAATCTATTCTGTAGGAATACAGAGAAGGAATCTATTGATGTGGAGAAGATGATACTTTTTTTAAGTACTGCAGGATTTAAAAGTTTATCAAGCAAAAGGAAGAGATTTTAGGTAGTAGTTAGGGCTTTCCAGGTGGCTCAGTGGTAAAGAATCCACCTGCCAAGCAGGAGATGCAGGTTGATCTCTGGGTTGAGAAGGTCCCCTGGTGAAGGAAATGGCAACCCACTCCAGTATTCTTGTCTGGGAAATCCCATGAACAGAGGAGCCTGGCAGACTATAGTCCTCTTGGTTGCAAAAGAGTCAGACACAATTTAGTGACTAAATAGCAGCAACAGGTTGGCAGGTAGATTCCTACAATAAATAGCTGGAGGAAAACAATAAGTAGTCTCTATTTAGGTGATATAAGGAAATTAACCTGCTATGGATACAGACTTCTGTTTTATCATTGCTGTTTTTATGAATAGAATTTACTTTTTAAGATAGTTTTGGGTTACAGAATCAAGGGAATTCCAGAAAAACAGCTACTTCTGCTTCATTGACTGTGCTAAAGGCTTTGACTGTGTTGACCATAACAAATTCCCAAAAATTCTCAAAGAGATGGGAATAGCAGACCACCTTACCTGTCTCCTGGGAAACCTCTATGCAGGTCAAGAAACAACAGTTAGAACCAGACATAGAACAATGGACTGGTTCAAAATCAGGAAAGGAGTGTGTCAAGGCTGTCTATGGTCACCTTGCTTATTTAACTTACATGCAGAGTACATCATACAAAATACTGGACTGGATGAATCACAAACTGGAATCAAGATTGTGAAGAGAAATATTAACAGTCTCACATATGCAGATGATACCACTCTGATGGGAGAGAGCAAAGAGGAACTAAAGAGCCTCTTGAGGAGGGTAAAAGAGGTGAGAGAAAAAGCTGTCTTGAAACTCAGCATTCAAAATATAAAGATTATGGCATCCAGTCCAATCACTTCATGACAAACAGATTGGGAAAATGTGGAAACAGTGACAGATTTTATGTTCTTGGGCTCCAAAATCACTGCAGACAGCGACTGTAGTCATGAAATTAAAAGACACTTGCTTCTTGGAAGAAAAGTGAAAGTGAAGTTGCTTAGTCATGTCTGACTCTTTGCGACCTCATGGAATACAGGCTCCTCCATCCATGGAATTTTCCAGGCAAGAGTACTGGAGTGAGTTATCATATCCTTCTCCAGGGGATCTTTCCAACCCAGGGATCGAACCCAGGTCTCCCACATTGCAGGCAGACACTTTACCATCTGAGCCACCAGAGAAGCCCTTCTGGGAAGAAAAGCTATGACAAACTTAGACAGTGATTAAAAAGCGGAGACATCACTTTGCTGACAAAGGTCCATGTAGTCAAATCTATGATTTTCCCAGTAGTTATTTATGGATGTGAGAGTTGGACCATAAAGAATGCTGAACGACAAAGAATTGATGTTTTCAAACCGTGGTGCCAGCAACCAAAGACTCTTGAGAATCCCTTGGACAGCAAGGAGATCAAACCAGTCAATCCTAAAGGAATTCGACCCTGAATATTCATTGGAAGGACTAATACTGAAGCTGAATCTTCAATCCTTTGGCCACATGATGTGAAGAACCAACTCTTGGAGAAGACTCTGATGCTGGGAAAAACTGAGGGCAGGAGGACAAGAGGGAAACAAAGGATGAGACAGTTGAATGGCATCACCAACTCTATGAATATGAGTTGGAACCAACTCTAGGAGATTGTGAAGGGCAAACTTGGCATGATGCGTTTCATGGGGTTGCAAAGAGTTGGACATGACTTAGCAACTGAACAACAAAATTGAGCAGATGTTACAGAGTTTCCATATACCTCTCCCACACATATACAATTCCTATCATTAATATCTTGCATTAGTGTAGTACTTTTGTTATGATTGATGAACCAATATTAACATATTATTATTAATAAAGGCCATAGCTTATATTACAATTAACTCTTTGTGTCTCACTATTCTATGGGTTTGACAAATGCACCCTGTCCTGTGTTCACCATTATAGGATCATTTAGAATAGTTTCACTAGCTTAAAAATCCTCTGTGCCTCACCCATTCCTTCCTTGCTTCCTCTGCTCCCCAAGCCATGACAACCATTGATCTTTTTCTTGTCTCTTTAGTTTTTCCACTTCCTGAATATCATATAGTTGAAATCACAGAGTAGCCTTTATAGACTGACTACGTCCACTTAGAAATACACATTTAAGTTTCTTACATGTCTGTCATGAGTTGATAGTTCATTTCTTTTTATTAATAAAAAAATTCCATTATGTTATATACCACAATTTGTTTATTCATTCACCTATCAAAAGATAACTCAGGTGTTTCCAAGCAGTTATTATTAATTTTTAACTTTTTATTCTCTATTGGATTATAGTTGTGCTTAGTTGCTCAGTCATGTCTGAGTGTTTTGCAACCCCATGGACTGCAGCCTGCCAGGCTCCTCTGTCCATGGGATTCTCCAGGCAGGAATACTGGAGTGGGTAGCCTTTCCCTTCTTAGGGTATCTTCCCGACCCAGGGGTCAAACCCGGGTCTCCTGCATTGCAGGCAGATTCTTTAGCATCTGAGTCACCAGGGAAGCCCAAATATAGATTACAGTTGATTAATAACGTTGTGTTATTTTCAGGTGTACAGCAGGGTGAGTCAGTTATACATATATATGTATCTTTTTTGTAAAATACCTTTCCCATTTAGACTTTTATATAATACTGAGCAGAATTCCCTGTGCTATACGGTAGGTCCTTGGTTATCCATTTTAAATATAGCAGTGTGTATGTACATGTCATTCACAAACTCCCTAACTATTCCTTACCCTCATTCTTACTCCCTGGTAACCATAAGTTTGTTCTCTAAGTCTGTGAGTCTGTTTCTGTTTTGAAAATGTGTTCATTTGTATCTTTTTTGCCTGTTTGTTTGTTTCTGTGTATAAATGATATCATGTGATATTTATCTTTCTTTTTTCTGATATACTTCACTCAGGTTGCCAGTCTCTAGGTCCATCCATGTTGTGGCAAATGGCATTCCTTTTTTTTTTTTTTGATGACTGTGATATTCTATTGCATACATGTACCACATCTCCTTGGGGGCATAGAGAAAAGCTTCTTGAACTGACATGTGTGACATAAGCCTTGAGAAGTAATATAGGGACATGTGTGCAACCTAAGTTTCTTCATATTGTGTCCGACTACTTGTGACGCTATGGATTGTAGCCCGCTAGGCTCCTTTGTCTATGGGATTCTCCAGGCAAGAGTGCTGAAGTGGATTACCGCGCCCTACCCAAGGGAAATCTTCCCGACCTAGGGAATCAAACCTGCATCTCTTATGTCTCCTGCATTGGTAGGTAGGTTCTTTACCACCAGTGCCAACAATGCTTTCATGACAGACATGGAGAAGGAAGCTACTGACAAAGTAAAACCAAAGATATGAAAGAGAAAGGTTACTTATAGGTAAAAGTCTTGCCCCCATTTAGAAAAAAAAATTGTTTCAGACATTATTTCATGACCTTTTTCTTTTCAAGCCTGGTATGTATGGCTTATATAAGTGTCTGAATGTAATTGAGACTATCAGCTTTCTTTCTTTCTTTTTTTTTCTATTGAAGTTCTCCAACTTACTTTTTAAAAGCCCCAAAACTTTTATGTTATTTTAGAAAGTACACAGTGTGTCAAAGGTCCCCAGAGTTGACTTGGAGAGAACTCTGAACATGACTTTGACTGAAAAAGAAAAATTTCAAATATTTTATAAATGCTTGCTGTATTACCTGTATTGCAACACAGCTGGAGAAAATTACTGCAGAAACAGGGTAAGAACTGGTGGTACAGAGTGTGATCTGAGACTGATTGTCCAATAGTTCATGCAAGCAGTATCTTCTAAACCAGGATAAACTTGCTTGGGTAGGAAGAATATTATTGAAAGCCAGCAGAATCATTATATTCATTTCTATGAAAAATGAAATACTTAGGAAGGCCCATAAGAAACGACTAAAAATTGAAACATATAAAGTCTGCCTCATGAAGCTATTTGATCACTGGATAGGAAAAAATATATGAAACAGTAGATGGGCTTTACTGATGCCATATCATATATAATACTCTATCCACAGAATTAATTGGAGCATGCTCGTTACTTTATTTCCAAAGACAGAAACGGAAAGTTTATGTTTTTGCCTAAACAATGATGTGTTAATAATCAAGTAAATATTTCTGTGTTTATGTAATACATGAGGAATATTAATGCTTCTTGGATTGCTCTAAGTAAGGAAATAAGAGAAAATTCTCTCTGAACGAAGATGGGATTGCAAATTCAGTTTCTTGGCTTAAGCATGTCCCTCCTAGATCTACCTGATGCCGTGCACAGTTGTTCACAGCATCCATGTGCAGTTCATCTCTCTTTTCAGTGGACATGGCTATTTTTGCAGGGCCTTAAGAGTTTTGTCAGTTGCCAGATCATTAATGGGCTATGAATTATGCAATAAACTTCTCTTGCACCAATAAAGAAGAAGCCAGCAGTGAAATCTGGCCTGAGAATAGATGAAATGCAACAATAAAAGCCATAAACACATTTTTTCATTTGGAAGTCCTATTAAGAATAAGAAATAATTCATGTTCAGATGGTTTCATAGGGCAGAGAAGCTATAATGAAAGAGTATGCAGAATTTTTAAAAATTGAAGAAGAGAAAAGAGATCATGGGACTTGAAACAGAGGCTGTGACTGAGAAGAAGATAGCTCATGGCCTTTGTTTCCTTCTTCCTATTAGAGTCTAGTAACAATTGCATTTATAATCACATGATTATGGGCCCATATATGATTTACCAGGTGGTTATTTTTATGAAAAGAAAAAAAAACTTATTTGCTGTTTTTTAAAATACTTTCATGTGATGTTATTTTAAATTCATGTTAAAGATCTAAAAATCTTTTTGTGTTTGAAGCTGCTTCTATTGATGATAGAGCTCTTTCTGGGTCTGAGAGTAAAAGAATGAGAGAAGAATAACACTTCTTAAGCAAAATACCAATTAGGGATGCTTAAGCCTGGAGTTGCAGTTTATTTTGAGTGAGTCTGCCATTATGCGAAATGTAGTCATTTTGCATTTGGATTTCTACAAAGTGGAGAAGCACTTGGAATAAGTATGCATGGTGCTTAAAAACATGAGACGTACATGGTTCATATACTCTGATTTTTATCACTTACTAATTGCACTTGAGACTTCCCTGTAGCTCAAATGGTAAAGAATCTGCATGAGGGGAGGAGACCTGCCTGCTTGCGAGGCAGGAGACCAGGGTTCAATTCCTGGGTTGGGAAGTTCTCTGGAGAAGGGAATGGCAATCCACTCCAGTATTCTTGCCTGGAGAATTCCATGGACAGAGAAGCCTGGTGGGCTATAGTTTGTGGGGCCGCAAAGAGTTGGACACAACCGAGTGACTAACACACAGTTGCACTTGGGACAAATTAATTATTCTCTTTGTTATGGATTGAATTATATTCCCCTTCCCCCACCCACATCTTAGGTTGAGGCTCTACTACCCATTATCTCACAATGTGACCTTACTTGGAAATCGGGTTATTGAAAATTTAAATTAAGATACTGTGGTTAGTATGGGCCCTAATCCTATATGTCCATATGAAAAGGGGAAAATTGAACATAGAGATACTATTGGGGAAATGAACTTAAACTCTTCTCCCAACCCAGAGAACCTCTCCACACAGGTTGTAGAAAAAGAAAATTGCTTCATTATTGAATAAGCATTAAACCAGAATATGGCGTGCATCCTGAGAACCGCTGCTGCTGCTGCTGCTGCTAAGTCGCTTCAGTCGTGTCTGCAGACTGCAAAGACAGAAAGTCATTTCAGGCCCAGGGAGCAGCAGGACCCCGAAAACAATGAACAACATAGAATAGTGCTTGTGGCTGCAAATATTTCTGGAGCCTAAAACTGTGGGAAAAGCAAGGGGAGATGTGGCTAAGAGGGAAGACATGGCCAGATTATATCAGAACAAAGGGAGAGTGTTGAGTTAGAGATAAAAGCTTTGAAAAAGAACCGAGAATGAAATGCAGTAGGTCACAGAATTTTGAATGCAAATGATATCTAGTGTTGTAACGAGAGCTAACTATACATCAGGCCTTATTCTAAGTACTTTTATGTATATTAACCACTCTAACAGGGCTTCCCTTGTGGCTCAGATGGTAAAGCGTCTGCCTACAATGCCGGACACCCGGGTTCGATCCCTGGGTCAGGAAGATCTTCTGGAGAAGGAAATGGCAACCTACTCCAGTACTCTTGCCTGGAAAATCCCATGGACAGAGGAGCCCGTTAGGCTACATGGGGTCGCAAAGAGTCGGACACGACTGAGCGACTTCACTTCACTTCACTTCAACCACTCTAATACATATAGTAATACTGTCAGGTAAATATACTTATCATCAGTTTACAGGAAAAGAAATGCAGGCACTGAGAGATTAGGTGATATTTCTGTGATCATTATCTAGTAACAGAGGTAGAATTTGAAACTATGTTGGTTTGGTCCAAAAAAGAAAAATGTGTCCATATATATTATGCTCTTGCAAAGGGTTTCAGATGCCATATGCAAGTGCCATGGAGGAAGGTAGACCAGAGCAGATATGAATCCTATCTGATTTTATGGTCCAGCTCAAATGCCACATTTTCTGCAAAATTTTCCCTGATGCCCTCTACCAGAAGTCATTTCCCTATTGTAAATTCATTTAGTACATTTTTTTTTCTGTAAACAGTATAGGTTGATATCACTTCTAAAATTTGAACCAGAGTGATTTATATGACTTCCTTAACTTCTTTACATGAGTTAACACTTTAACTCTAAGAACTGTATGTGAATAATGTTTTGAAAATAATACATACAAAATAGGTATATGGTGAATGAATAATTAGATGGGAAGAGAATGAAATAAGACAACAGCAGGCTATTTTTGGTAGCTGGTAAGTTACCGAATGCACAACAACTGAGTGCCCCAAGGCAATTTTCGAATAAGTGGGAAAAGCTGAAAAATAAAGTGGTTTTCACAAATAATTCTCCAAAGACTTAGGAACTGGTAGCACCGGATTTGGGATTAAGGAGGGATGGCTACAATGAGAAGAAAGGTGGGTAGGTCTTTAGGTCTGATATAGTGATGGGCTGGATAGGACTGGGATTAGTAAAACTGCAGGGAAGGAATGAATACAAGATATATTATTTTAAAAAGCAGCGAAGGACTCAGGGAATAATTTCATAATGAAAGGGAAAAAGGGAAGTGGCATTAGATACAAGGTATTACATTTTGCCAAGAGAATAATCAGAGAAATTTACTGTTTGAATATTTAAGATCTTAAGTGAGGATCTGATGCTTAGCTGATATTTTTATTTCCTCTACTTTGATACATATTCTGTAATTCTTACTAAAGAGCTGTGAAACAAACATTCAAAGAGGCTTCTAGCTAAGCCAAAGGTGAGAGCATGATGAGAAAACACTTACTGTCATGAAAATCCAGTTCGCGTGTTGACATCCAGATCATGTGTTGACATCTCCTTAGCACATGTTCTGTGACCACCCACATCATCCCAAGTCAGCAACCCACACAGAAACTACTTAGGGTCCTTGCTGTCATGGCTTCTTGGCATCCAACCCTGTGTTCCTTTGCTCATCTTCCCTAGTACATTAGTTCCTATTATTTGGCTATTCTATATATTTGTCTTGAATTGTTACAAAGAACAAATTCTGTATGTGAGGCAACAGTGATGAAATTAGCCTCATGTCAAGAAACAGTTCAAGAGTTTTCTGGAATACACTGATCCTCCCCCCCCCCCTTTTTCTTATAATTCAATCTTAATGATATAAACTAGAAGTCTTTGAGGAAATCTCTTGAGAGATTACTTCATGATTAAATGGAAGAACCTGTCAAATCTGCATACTCAGTAGACATATAAAACACATTTCTTAACTGGGAGTTTATTTTTTAATCTCTTGCTTAGCTACAATTAAAAAAAAAAAATCTTTCCCCTGTTGTTCACACAGTTTTATGTTCTATTCTTGACATTTATTTTTTTCTCAATTGTTATTTGTTTTACTTAATGAGAAAGAAGACATAAGACATAATGAGAATGAAACTGACAAAATGATACCATATATAAAATCATAATTTTAATTTTAAAACTTTTCCATAACATAGCAAATTTATACGACGAAGGTTGTAGAATTCATATTTTTTGAGAACTTGTAGGATCTAGCTACTTTATGGCTCTTATCTGATTAAGTCAGCATCTCTATAAGATAGTTATCTATAAATAAAATCTTTAAGTTTAATATATAGGTCTGTATATCTAAATATATGTTATTATTGTATGAATTTCAATACAGGTAATTCTTTCCTGAGGAGATTTATCACAATAAAATATGAAAATTTATATTTTAATCTCACAGATGAGTACATCTATGTTACACTATATATAAGCGACTGAGGTATATGATCTCAAACAAAGGTCCGCCTAGTCAAAGCTTTGGTTTTTCCAGTTCCATGTTATGGATGTGACAGCTGGACTATAAAGAAGTCTGAGCACCAAAGAATTGATGCTTTTGAATTGTGGTGTTGGAGAAGACTCTTGAGAGTTCCTTGGACTGCAAGTCCATCCTAAAGGAAATCAATCCTGAATATTCACTGGAAGGACTGATGCTGAAGCTGAAACTCCAATACTCTGGCCACCTGATGCGAAGAACTGACTCATTTGAAAAGACCCTGATGCTGGGAATGATTGAAGGCAGGAGAAGGGGACGACAGAGGATGAGATGGTTGGATGGCATCACTGACTCAATAGACATGAGTTTGAGTAAGCTCCTGGAGTTGGTGATGGACAGGGACACCTGGCATGCTGCAGTCCATTGGGTCATAGAGTCGTACACGACTGAGCGACTGAGCTGAACTGATGATCTCAAACAGGTCTTGCTCTGCTTTGTTGATTTAGTCACTGAGTCATGCCCAACTCTTGTGACCTCGTAGACTGTAGCCCAACAAGTTTCTCCATCTAAGGGATTCTCCAGGCAAGACTACTGGAGTTGGTTACCATTTCCATCTCCAGGGGATCTTCCTGACCCAGGGATCAAACCCAGGTCGCCAGCATTGCAGGCAGATTCTTTACCAACTGAGCCACCAGGGATCGTTATGCTTTAGGAAAGCTGCTTTGTGTGTGTGTGTGTGTGTGTGAAATATCATAGCAAGAATTTTATTGTATGTCGAGGTATGTATTAAATTTTGCACATATTTCCTCATTTTGAATTTACATTTTTTTCTTTCTGAACTTATATAAAATTAAATATTTAATGTTCTCAATGTTTTATAACTTATTTGTGTAACCACAATTTAGGAAAACAAATTCATGTTGAGGAAAAATATTCTGATATCTGCTACAGATTTTACATTATTTTAATAGAGAAGGAAAATATTGTGTGTAGTAAAATAATGTAGTAAATTAAAACCATATATATATATATATATATACACACACACATATCCAGTGGCTCAGCATTAAAGAATATGCCTGCCTGCAATGCAGGAGACACGAGAGATGCGGGTTTAGTCCCTGGGTTGGGAAGATGTTCTGGAGGAGGGCCTGGCAACCGACTTCAGTATTCTTCCCTGGAGAATCCTATGACAGAGGAGCCTGGTGGGCTATAGTCCTTAGGGTGGCAGAGAGTCAGACACAACTGAAGTGACAGAGCACACACATAAATATATATATATATATATGCGTGTATATGTGTGTATATATGTGTGTATGTGTGTATGCACATACATATGTGTGTATGTGTGTATACACATACATGTGTGTGTGTGTATGTGTGTATATATAGCTGTTGTTGTTTAGTTGCTAAGTTGTATCTGACTCTTTTTCAACACCATGGACTGTAGCCTACCAGGCTCCTCTATCCATTGGATTTCCCAAACAAGAAGACTGGAATGGGTTGCCACTTCCTTTTCTGGGGTATCTTCCCGACCTGGGGATCAAACCCTTGTTTCCTACATTTCCCATGTCTCTTGCATTGCAGGCCAATTCTTTACCACTGAGCCACCAGGGAAGCCTATACATACATACATACATGCATACTTGTGTGTGTGTGTGTGTGTGTGTTTGTGTTAGTCACTCAGTCCAGATATTTGAGACTCCATGGACTGTAGTTGCCAGGCTCCTCTGTCCATAAAATTTTACAGGCAGGAATACTAGAGTGGGTTACCATTCCCTTCTCCAGGGGATCTTCTGGACCCAGGGATCGAACATGGTTCTCCAGCACTGAAGGTAGATTCTTTATCATGAGCTACCTGGAAAGCCCATATGTATGTATATACATACATACATAGACACCCAGATAGACAGATAGATAGACATGGGCTTCTGCAGTTGCTCAGCAATAATGAGTCTGCCTGCAATGCAGGAGTCACAGGAGATGTGGGTTCAATCCCTGGGTCAGGAAGATCCCTTGAAGGAGGGCAAGGCGACTCACTCTAGTGTTCTTGCCTGGAGCATCCCATGGACAGAGGAACCTGGTGGGCTATGGTCCATAAGGTTGCAAAAAGCTGGACATGACTGAAGCGCCTTACCATGCACATACACGTATATAGACATACAAGCACCAGATAACAGCAAACAAGATGGGGGTCTGGATTACTTTGTAAACAAATTACTCATTCTTATGAAATGTGCATTTACTGTGGTTTTCATTATATATTGTTTATACTGCATTATTTCTTTAATAACAATGATTTATTATTATTTCAAGAATTATGTCCTTGAGCCATTATATATTTTAAAATTTTCTGAATATAATAATAACAAGAAATTTGAATTAGAAATATTTTGAGAGTACAGGATCCACCAACTGATGGATTATTATTTGTAGGTAAAAGTTAATATATAAACAGGACTGGAAAATGTCAGTTTTCTTTCCAATCCCAAAGAAAGGCAATGCCAAAGAATGCTCAAACTACTGCACAATTGCACTCATCTCACACAATAGTAACGTTCAAAATTCTCCTAGCCAGGCTTCAGTAATACATGAAATGTGAGCTTTCAGATGTTCAAACTGTTTTTAGAAAAGGCAGAGGAACCAGAGATCAAATTGCCAACATCCGCTGGATCATCGAAAAAGCAATAGAGCTCCAGAAAAACATCCAGTTCTGTGTTATTGACTATGCCAAAACCTCTGACTGTGTGGATCACAATAAACTGTGGAAAATTCTGAAAGAGATGGGAATACCAGACCACCTGACCTGCCTCTTGAGAAATCTGTATGCAGGTCAGGCATACAACTGGACATGGAACAACAGACTGGTTCCAAATAGGAAAAGGAGTACATCAAGGCTGTATATTGTCACCCTGCTTGTTTAACTTATATGCAGAGTACATCATGAGAAATGCCAGGTTGGATGAAGCACAAGCTGGAATCAAGATTGCTGAGAGAAATATCAATAACCTCAGATATGCAGATGACACCACCTTTATAGCAGAAAGATAGGAACTAACGGGCCTCTTGATGAAAGTGAAATAGGAGAATGAAAAAGTTGGCTTAAAGCTCAACACTCAGGAAACTAAGATCATGGCATCTGGTCCTATCACTTCTTCGGAAATAGATGGGGAAACAGTGGAAACAGTGGCTGGTTTTATTTTTTGGGGCTCCAAAATCACTGCAGATGGTGACTGAAGCCATGAAATTAAAAGATGCTTACTCCTTGGATGGAAAGTTATGACCAACCTAGACAGCATATTCAAAAGCAGAGACATTCATCTAGTCATGGCTATGGTTTTTCCAGTGGTCATATATGGATGTGAGAGTTCGACTAGAAAGGAAACTGAGTGCCGAAGAATTGATGCTTTTGAACTGTGGTGTTGGAGAAGACTCTTTGAGAGTCCCTTGTACTGCAAGGAGATCCAACCAGTCCATCCTAAAGGAGATCATTCCTGGGTATTCTTTGGAAGGACTGATATTGAAGCTGAAACTCTAATACTTTGGCCACCTGATGTGAAGAGCTGACTCATTTGAAAAGGCCCTGATGCTGGGAAAGACTGAAGGCAGGAGGAGAGGGAGATGACAGAGGATGAGATGGTTGTATGGCATCACCAACTCCAGGGACATGTGTTTAGGTTTACTCCAGGAGTTGGTGATGGACAGGGAGACATGGCGTGCTGCTGTTCATTGGGTTGCAGAGTTGGACACAATGAGAGACTGAACTGAACTGAACCTAAAAAGAGAAATTTCAAAAAAAATTTTATTCCAATAAAAAGTGTTTCATCTTTTAAATTTACATATTTAGGCAGTGAATGTGAAAGATACATTTGAATGAGTGCAATTAAAAATAATATATCTTAGTTGTTGACGGACCCATTCTTTCAGAAAAAGGCCAAGAATTAAAACTAACAATGAATAGTTTGGTCTTCTATTCATGGAAAAACAGGCTTCTTTAAAAAGAAATAATTTTTTTTTGCTGCTCTGGGTCTTAATTGAGTCATCTGAACTCGTAGTTACAGCTTAGGAACTCATAATTGTGACACATGAAATCTAGTTCTCAGACCAGTGATCAGACCTGGGCCCTGAGCATTAGGAGTGGGGCATCTCAGCCACTGGACCACCAGGGAAGCCCTTTAATATGCTTCTATTACACTGTCAGGGAATCCTCCATTAGAAAGTCATTTCCAAAGCAAAATGGGATAGGGAGTCAATGATGAGGGTAGTATATTTTTGTTATGTTCTGTGTTATGTTTAAAACCATCAGAGGGCTTTAAGAATAATGTATTGTTCCACGTATGTTTCTTGGCTTTAACTAATACTTTGTACCAGTGGGAGCCATTCAGGTTTTTGTGATATCATTTGCTGTCATTTTTATCATTTATAATTTATAACAGACCCTAGGCCCTCTGTGGAGAAGGCAATGGCACCCCACTCCAGTACTCTTGCCTGGAAAATCCCATGGATGGAGGAGCCTGGTGGGCTGCAATCCATGGGATCGCTAACAGTCGGACACAACTTCACTTTCACTTTTCACTTTCATGCATTGGAGAAGGAAGTGGCAACCCACTCCAGTGTTCTTCCCTGGAGAATCCCAGGGATGGGGGAGCCTGGTGGGCTGCCGTCTATGGGGTCGCACAGAGTCGGATACGACTGAAGCGACTTAGCAGCAGCAGCAGCAGGCCCCCTGAGCTAGGCTTATGCTTTTGGGTTTTCATTCTGGCATACCACATAGTATTTGCCAGTACAGCCTTCCCATAGTTCCTTCTGCTCTGGGCCACCAATACATTCTTTGAATTTTATCTTGAATTACTTTTAGACAGAGTCAACATTTTAATTTACAATTCAAAGCATCTTTAAGAGAAAGAAGGCAAACAAGCAAATATAATGAGAAATAGGATCAGAAAAATATTTGATGTATGCATATTCTATCAGAGTAAAATAAAGCAGTGCAAGTATAGGTAAACCTGCACTGGCTGAAATCCTGCATTTCTGAAACGCTTATATCGATCAGCTGCTAGTGTTAATAATGACTTATGGAGAATTAGACAATACTACTAGAGAATATAATTTCTCATTCATTGTATAACATTTTTGGAGCATGCATCCATATTAGGCTAGATTACAAATGACTTTTTGGATGGATGGGACTGGGAGAGTGGGAAGAATTACCTTGTGAATCCTTTTTTGATTAGCTTGGGAAACTCATCAAAATAATGGATTTTATCATTTTTTAACTCATTCCAAAAACAAAAAAATCTTCCAACCCCTGCCTTATACAAATTTTGACATTTACTTTTCAACTTGAGATTAATAGGTAAATTCCATCAACTTCTTCTTTGTGTGTTTACTCATTTGTAATGAAATCGAAAATTTTACATGGACTTAGTGTGCTTTCAATCATCCTAATGCTCCTGATATGAGAAATCTCAGGCAGGAGTCAGCTACCTGCCAACAGGTTCCATTTCAGGTTCATTGTATCTCGGGTTTTATGCAAAGTCCACAGTTGTTATTTTTCTAAAATACCATGGTGATTCTGTTTCTGAGAGTTCAACACTACAATGGCATCCACATGTTTCCTCAAATATTGTATTAGAAGTAATTATCAAGAGCAAATATTAAATATCCTAAATTTGAATTTCATATCTTATCATTTACAAAGCTTCTTTTTCAGCTCATCAACATTTCTTACAGTCTTTTCTTAGATGACTTTCCATTTAATTATATTTAAGAAGTTTAAGAAATTATCACCCCTCACTAAGAAACTGTCATTCAAATTTAATCATTCTGTAATACTACTACTAATCAATATTACTTATTTTCTCTGTATAAGATACAGTGCACTGAACCAAATATTCTGCATGCATTGCTTCTAATTCTTATGTGTGTGCTGTGTGTTAAATATGACTCTGTTTCCTCCTTTGTTTCACATACTGCATAACTGAGGGTGAGTGAGGCTTAGGAACTTTATCACTTTACTAATTTTCTTCAAGTACAGTTTCTGTGTAAGACCTTAAGGTTTCATTGAGCGCTTAAGATATAATACTGCAGACAGACATGAAAGCGTGCCATCATTCAAAGATCTGGGTCTCTTTGTTCCACTGTTCTGAAAGAGAGCCTAAGATGATTTAATTTTCAACTTTGTTACTTCCAAATGTCTAGACTGTCTACTTTGGAAACTATCAGCATTCTTTCATCTGTAGGTAACAGAAACCCAGTTCAGTCTAGTCTGAAGCAGAAAGAAAATAAAACAAACAAAATTGAGTAACTTCTGAAGGATACTGAAAATATTCATGTATAGGAAGAGCTTCAGAAACCTGAGGAATTGTGGGGCCAGGAGGCTATAGATAGGCAAGAAGTAAGGTTTAAATCAACACACAGAAATCAGTATTTAAGGGTCTTAGCGGTGAAACCATGGTGCTTTCTGAACTCAGATATGACTCTGGATTCACAGCCTTTTTCCTTGCAAAATTAAATGCACTCAAAGAGAATGATTACACATAATTTATGTGTATAACATGGAAAATTACTGTATCTCAAAAAATAAATGAAGTGATCACTCAGGCAAAATATCACGTCACCTACAAAGGGGGAAAGTACATATTAACCTTAGACTTCTGTACAGCAACACTGACAAGCTAGACTGTGGCAGTTACTATAGCTACAAAAACCTTCAGAAGAAGGAAGTGTGGTAACATTTAATAAAAGATAAAAATAAAAATCTCATTAAACGCAGTCATTCTATTATAAACCAATTTATCAGGACTAAGATGAAATATGTCATATAAATAACTGTGAATGAACTAAATTTTATGATTAAAAGGAAGTTATTTTAGGCCCATATCTCAATGAAAATCTCAACTTGATGTCATTTGTAAGAGAAATTTTATGAAATGAACTCAGAGCTACCTCAAGTATTCTTGCCTGGAGAATCCCATCAACAGAGGTGCTTGGTGGATCGCAAGAGTCAGACACCACTTAGAGACTAAACTGCCACCCCCAAGAGACAAAATAATGAAAGTAAAGAATAGTGACCATTTTGATATCAGAGAAGTTAATTTCTCACATAAATTCAATATGCATAACTAAGAAAGATTAAAGTTGAAAAATGGATAGTCCAAACAATATTATATACATGTGCACAGTGTTTATAATATCAAAATTTGTAGAAAAATTTATTAACTCATTAAAAAATTCTAGATAAAATAGTGCCTGAGAGCCTATAAATTCTCATTCAAACCATTTTTACTTTACTTTTGCCTTAAGTTGATGACCAGGTACGTTGGATCAGCTTTACTCTTTGGGGAGAATTCTCTCCAACATTTTCAAGAATATCCCTAATTGTGTCTGTAATCCACTCACATACAGTTTGGGCTTGTGAACATATATTGAGCTGACTCAAGTGTAAAACAAGCTCAGTTTTTTCCTTCCTCACTCAGCTGCTTCATTATAACATTCTCTTATAACTAAATACAAGTCCAAAGAGGGATACTTGTCAGACAGCTTACTTATCCCTTCTTGTCTTGCTCAGGCTCATTGCCAGATGCATTATTTCTATTTTATGAGGAACTGCTACTGAGCAAACCCAACACTGTGGATTCTAAGTCCAATGGAATGCAGCTTATAATGGCAGCTGTAGGCATATGGTCATATTTTGTCTTATGGTCATGAATTCCATTTCTACCAAGACTCATTAACATGTCAAGAACAGTTTCTCAAAGGCTGCATAAATCCCTATTGGAGATGTTATGGCCTTGTTCCAGAATCTCATGGCCCTGCATTGTGATATTCCCACTGGGGCTTGCCACAGCTCCATATTGTGTCTTTTCCCACCACTTGACACTGCCAACATCATAGTGTCTGTTGGATAGTATGACTCAAACAATAATGCCTCTTGTACCACATCCTAAATTTGTTGCAGAATCCTTTCTTTCTGGGACTCACTCAAAGCTGCGGCCTTCCTTGTAACCACATATATGGGTGGGTTTATCTATGGATATGAATTGTGTTACTTCCATAAGCTAAAGAATGCTATATTTCCTTCATTGTGGTAAGAAATTGATGATGCGGCAGTATGTCTTTTATTTTGACATAGCACCTGATAAGTGGACCTCTAAAAGCTTTACAAAAGTCACAGGTCTTAAGTATTATATGATTTATCTCCCTTTGAAGTGTGTGTATCTCACCAAAGTCTTTAGCATACTAGCAACATCTTGTTCATTTTATCAATAAGTATAACATCATTGATGAAACGATTCAGTGTATCATTTTCTTAAATATTCAGATGGGTTAGATCTCTTCAGACTATAGTCTAACACAGGACAGGAGACTTAAGAAGCCCTGAGGCAAAGCCTAAGGAATCCTATGAATGAAATCTATCTTCTAATTGCAATGAAAATGAATGCATTCACTACATCAATATCCTATTAATCTTTTATAGCAATGATAATACAATTAGCATAGCAGCCATGATCAGGGTTGAGGTAGTCTGCAGTCATTTTCCAGGGTCCATTCAGTTTCTTCAGGGGTCAGATTGGAGAATTGAATGGATACAAGGGAAGAACAGGGCTTCCCAAGTGGTAAAGAATCTGCCTGCAGTACAGGAGATATAAGAAGATACGAGTTCAATCCCAGGTTCAGGAAAATCCTATGGTGGAGGGCATGGCAACCCACTTCAGTATTCTTGCCTAGAGAATCCCACAACAGAGGAGCATGGTGGGCTACAGTCCATAAGGTTGCAAAAAGTCAGACACAACTGAAGCACCTTGGCAAACATGCACAGTAGGGACTGTTCCTCTTGTTTTTCGGTCCTTAATCACATCACCAGTCTGCCGTTTCTTCAGCCTGTGATATTATGTTTGAATTGTTTATTTTGGGCAAAGTGGGAGATTCAGTTTCAAAGATTTTCTCTTGAACTTTCCTGCTATGATAGCTCTTACTCTATAGGTGAAGAACTCATTATGGGTGTTACTTCAACTGCCAAATGTATTGATTCCAATTATACATGAGATCTAAGGAAATGATCACTGTTATGGGTCTGAAGACATAATGGGCCACTGGGAGCTAGATTCTGTCCAGAATGTCATTTATTATTACCTGACCCCATGTGTTCCCATTATAAAAGAAGGGCTATGATATTATGTATGCCAGTTCAGCCCATTTTAGAGTCTGTTATTAAGTGTGAGCTAGTCCCAAATATCTATCTAACAGCCTATTTTCTCTGACCACTCTGGGTACACTGTGATACTCGGAACTCTCTGAAAAGTGGACACCAAAATGGGACTAGATACGCAAGAGATTTGCTAGGAGGAACACCTGTGAAACAGAATGGGAAATGAATCAAGGAAACTGATAGATCCATGAGTCTGTCTTCCATGCCTCAGCCTTACAGAGGAGAGAAGGAAGGGAAAATATGGGGGAAGATGAGTCTTAGATTTCAGTACAGTTCTAAAGAAGGTTTAGGTGAGAACTAATTTTTCTTTAGTTTTTTTCAGATTAAAAAATTTTAGTAAAATGAGGATATATGGATTGTTTATTAACGTGAGTGTGTGTGTGTATATATATATATATATGTTTATTTAGCATTATGTCTTGTAATGAAATACCAGAATTTTACAGTCAAGACTGAGTATGGATATTTAGTTTTAGTTAATTAATTTAAAATTGTTTTAGTTACTAGTGGTACAATTAGTTGTGAAAAAATAAGATATTAATAGAAAAATATTTATCATTGCAGATGACATAATTGTACAACTCAAGTAAGTAAAATGGAATGTTATTATGACTAATAAGAACATTCAGTAATGTAGCCACAGCCAATATTTAATATGAAAGTATTTATCTTTCTATATAACAACAAATCCAACGAGGAAATACAATGAAGGAAAATCATTTACAATTGGCAAAAATATATATAGTACTTACAAATAAGCTTAACAAAATGTATGCAAGACCTACATGAAAACATGTTATAAAGCTACTTAAAGTTATAAAATAGGGTTTTAAAAAATAACATAATCTATTATTAGATTGAGCAGTTAACTATAGATGTGCCACTTTTCTCAAAATAATTTATTAATTTAATAAGATATAGTCCAAATGTTGATTTTAAAAAATCAGATTATCTTTTAAATTCTTATAGACAAAAAATCTTGCCTAAATAACAGAAAAATAAATCTGAAACTCGTGAATAATATAGGCAGCCCTCAATAGACCTTATACCTTGTCCATGATCTGATTAGCATAACTCCCAGTGACAAGACTGACTCATGTTCCATTTTCACAGTTACAAGGTCAGCCAAACAGCATGAACACAAGATGTTGAGAGTGATGGATAAAGAGTTGTTTCCAGACAAAGTATAGTGTGTGCTTTTGTCCAGCACTGAATTCCTGAATGGATTCAGCACTTCTTTGTTGAACTCTTACTCTATGCCAAGCTCAATTTTTGATGCTGGGTATAAAACAATGAATGAAACAGACAGTTACTGCCCTCATGCCTTGTTTGTGCTAGTGGGGATCATACAGTACACTGTGTAAGTGTAAGGCAAAATAGTGCCCCAGCCAGTGACAGGGGTCCCCAGCATGTGTCCAGGCAGGACTCTCGTGCTAATGCCTCTTGCACGTAAGTCTGTACCTGAAGAGATAGTTGAACTTTCCAAAGTTCTAACTTGGCCATCCTTGACTCACATTAAGATCTACAACCGTATATCTGTTCTAGGGACACAAAAGTTTCATCCTTTGTCCAACACTGGAGAATATGTCTGCCCCGACCTCTTTACCAATCTTTAGTCAAATCTGTTTAACTTACCCAGACGGAGCCTTTGTCTTGACCCCTACTTTAAATTGAACTTAACTACCAGTATTTTTCAATTAAATGATTTGTGCAGAAAGCTATAGTTAATAAATGTTAAAATAAATTTTAAAGTTAAAATACTTGAAATATTATAACTGCTTCCAAAATAAAAAGCCATATTAATGGGATACAATAGAAGTCATAAATTATCTGGATACATTACATGCTTGTGCTCAGTTGCTAAGTTGCGACCAACTGTGCAACCCCACGGACTGTAGCCCACCAGGCTCCTCTTTTCATCGGGTTTTCCAGGCAAGAAAACCAGAGGGGGTTGCCATTTCCTTCTCCAGAGGATCAAACTCATGTCACTTGCATTAGCAGGTGGGTCCTTTACCACTGAGCCAACAGGGAAGGCTGATCATCCAGAGAAATGTGAAGATTAATATGTGATATGAGTGATGTTGATTAAAGTGGAATTGATTCAATTAGTGTTGCTGAAAACATTGAAATGGTCACAGGAAAACAACAAAATGATGTTTATCTTCCCACTCTTAATCATTATCCTACATAAATTTTCAATAAACTAGGTTATCTTTTTATCATTATGGTAAGGACGTGTAATGTGAGATCTACCCTCTTAAATTTTAATTGCATGATACACTACTGTTGCTTATAGGAATGATATTATAGAGCAGATCTCTAGAGCTTATTCATCTTACTTAACTGAAACTTTATGACTATTGATTGATAGCACCCCACTTTCCCCTCCCTCCAAACCCTGGCAGCCATCATTCTACTCTTTGATTTTATGAACCTGAATACTTCACAGAAGTGATATCATTCAATACTTATGACCAGTTTATTTCACTTTGTATATATTCCTCAAATCTATCCATTTTGTTGAGTATTGTAGAATTTCCTCTTTTTTAAGGCTGAATATTATTCCATTATATGTATATACCACATTTTCTTTACCCATATATCTGTAGATGGGCATTTTTGTTGTTTCCACATCTTAGTTATTGTGAATAGTGCTGTATTGAACAAGAGAGTGCTAATATTCCTTTATGATCCTAATTTCAATTCTTCTGGATGTATAATCTGAAGTGGGATTGCTAGGTGGTTCTAGTTTTAACTTTTTGAGGAACCCCCATATTATTTTCAATAGCAACTGCACTATTTTGTATTTTATTTTATTTTATTTACTTTACAATATTGTATTGGTTTTGCCACACATCAACATGAATCTGCCATGGGTGTACATGTGTTCCCCATCCTGTACCCCCTCCCACCTCCCTTCCTGTACCATCCCTCTGGGTCATCCCAGTGTGCCAGCTTCAAGCATCCTGTATCCTGCATTGAACCTAGACTGGCGATTCATTTCTTATATGATATTATACATGTTTCAATGCCATTCTCCCAAATCATCCCACCCTCTCCCTCTCCCACAGAGTCCAAAAGGCTTTTCTATACATCTGTGTCTCTTTTGCTGTCTCACATACAGGGTTATCATTATCATCTTTCTAAATTCCATATATATGTGTTAGTATACTGCATTGGTGTTTTTCTTTCTGGCTTACTTCACTCTGTATAATAGGCTCCAGTTTTATCCACCTCATTAGAACTGATTCAAATGTATTCTTTTTAATGGCTGAGTAATACTCCATTGTAACAACAGTGTGAAATGGTCCTGCTTTTTTCACATTCTTCCCAACACTTTGTTGTTGTTGTAGTCATTTTGATAATAACTATCCTGACAAAATCACTGCAAATGGTGACTGCAGCCATGAAATTAAAAGGCTCTTGCTCCTTGGAAGAAAAGCTGTGATCAACCTAGACAGCATATTAAAAAGCAGAGACATTACTTTGTTAACAAAGGCCCATCTAGTCAAAGCTACGGTTTTTCCAGTAGTCATGTATGGATGTGAGAGTTGGGCTATAAAGAAAGCTGATCACTGAAGAATTGATGCTTTTGAACTGTGGTGTTGGAGAAGACTCTTGAGAGTCCCTTAGACTGCTAGGAGATCCAACCAGTCAGTCCTAAAGGAAATCAATCCTGAATATTCATTGGAAGGACTGATGCTGAGGCTGAAACTCCAGTACTTTGGCCACCTGATAGGAAGAACTGACTCATTTTGTAAAGACCCTGATGCTGGGAAAGATTGTAGGAGAAAGGAGAAGGGGACGGCAGAGGATGAGATGGTTGGATGGCATCACTAACTTGATGGACATGAGTTTGAGTAAGCTCTGGGAGTTGGTGATGGACAGGGAAGCCTGGTGTGCTGCATTCCATGGGGTTGCAAAGAGTTGGACACGACTGAGCGGTTGAACTGAACTGAAATGAAGTGACACTGACAAATATGAGGTGATAACTCATGTGGTTTTGATTTGAATTTCCCTGATAATCAGTGAAGAAGAATATCATAATATAAAGTAAGAGCCATTAATGTACAAGAAACAAACATTGGGGAATTTAATTGCACTTATTTCTAAGCATTGAAAAATATCCAGAAGCAACAGTAGGGATAATTGTTGATCTAAACTGCATTGCAAAATTTCTTCATAGGAAAAAGATCCTTGAATAAAGTCAAAATATAAGCAAAACTTGATAACAAAAATATTTGCAATATATATAAGAAAAAAGAAACAAAATAGGACTTGGTGATTGCTACCCTTGCTTTCTGTTGTTACTCTTTGCTTTTAATTGTTACCCTTTGGAGAACTTAAGTGTATTTTACTATTATTTGTACTTAGATACTCTTAAAATTGGCTTGAAGTAATTAAAAGAATATTTCTTTTAAGTAATTTAAAACCAGTAGTATATTCAAATTTGACTAAGGTGAAGGTGGAATAAGTTCACTCTGGCTTTAGCCTTTACAATTTTGTAAAAGTTTAATTTAAAATGCTAAAATAAACAAAAATGCACTATTTCATATTTGTCTTAAAGGTTTAAGTGATATATTTATATGTGAATCTACACAATCTTTAATCATTTTCAGGAAAATGTATCTTCACTGAGAAATGATATGCGAAGTTATGATATATTTAAAAGTCAATTTTGTTGACAAAAAGGGAAATGTGTACACTATGTAGGAAATTGAGAAGTGATATGAAATCTATTTAACGGTCTTGGCCATTATCCCATCAAGATTCAATAAAAAAACATTAAGACAATACCTGAATATTCTGTGAATTCTGATTTTGTATCAAAATATCCAAGGCCACAGAGAAGAAAAACAGAAATTGCCACAATAAACAAATGTTTCATAATCATAAAAAAAAACATATACTACTTTTTCCAGTCTGAGGACACAATTGTTAGTAGTTATGACGTTCCAGAACTAACATGCGGGTTAGAACTAACGATGGATTTTGATTACTTAAAAAGACAGCTGCTTCCTTCTTAGATGAACATACTGTTACTGCTTTGTATTAATAGTAAATAATCTTTTGATGTATCTGAGTGCTTGCCTATCACTTTTTTTAAAAATTGTGCTTCATTGTTAATAATCATGGAAATTTCTAATCAATCTCCCAGTAGTTAACGGTGTTGCTGTGGATGTCTATTTTCATTTTTTTATTTTAATTTTTAAAACAAGGATTATGCTGTTTTTCCCTTACTATTCAGAAAAAAAAAAATCATACTCACTCTATTTTAGTTGTCTTGTTTGCACAGAAGGCATGTTGACATAATTCCTATCATGACATGTTTATGGTGAAAGACTGTGTATACTGTATATAATTGATTTAATTAGTAATTTCCTTTCCTACATCAACTCAGGCACTTGATTGATTTTTAAAAAATATTGATCGTATCATATTTCTCTTGTGCTTAAAACTTCCTCCTGTTATTCACAAAATTTCAATTCTTAACCTGACTTAACAAACTTTGCTATATACATTCTGCTTATTTTTCCAGTCTTAGTGATTAACACTTTCTTACTCTCTCACTACCTAGCTTTCTAAATTCAAATTATACTGATCTTCTTCATCTTCTTCTGTTTTTGGTTTTGTGTTTTAATGTCTTGAGCTAGCCACAGACCCTCACCTCAGGATATATGTGTGTTCTATGAAGAATTCTCACTAAAATGAGCCCTACTCTTAAAATTTATTAAGTAACTATATTTTCATATGTCTGGTCACCCAGACTCAAAGCTGAAATCTTTTAATTCTCTGCCTCTTTACAATTTCTCAATCCCATTGCATCCCATCTGCTCTCACTTTACCTTCTTCCTTTGTTTCTGTACTTCACACCCAGTCGAGAGCCATATCTTCAATCATTGTGTCTAGAATCCTTCTGCCTAGAATCCTGCCTTCTAGACACTTCCATTCCTCTCAATTTCATGTAGCCAGTCAGGTTTGTTTCCTTTCACTTTACTACTTTAGTTGTCTTAAATATTTGTTTAAAAGTCTTTGAGTTTCCATAGAACCCACTGAGTAAAAACCAAATCATTAAAAAAAAAAAGTAAAATTCTATACTGTATCTCCCATTATCCTCACTATTTCCTTTGACAAATTGTTTGTTATACAACTGATCATTCCCTAATTGCCTTTTCTTCCACATTTGCTCATGTCAGGCATGCTTCATTCACTCCACACATTCCCAGTAACAGTAGTTTTCAATTTTTAAAGGAATTCAGATAAACAGACTCAGACAACATGCTGCTACACTGAAAACTCTGAGCAATGTCTAATCACAGTTTGCAATGGGTATTTATTTTCAGTTCAATTCAGTCACTCAGTTGTGTCTGACTCTTTGCGACCCCATGAATCACAGCACGCCAGGCCTCCCTGTCCATCACCAACTCCCAGAGTTCATTTAAACTCAAGTCCATTGAGTTGGTGATGCCATCCAGCCATCTCATTCTCTGTCATCTCCTTCTCCTCCTGCCCCCAATGCCTCCCAGCATCAGGCTTTTTCAATGAGTCAACTCTTTGCATGAGGTGGCCAAGTACTGGAGTTTCAGCTTTAGCATCATTCCTTCCGAAGAACACCCAGGACTGATCTCCTTTAGAATGGACTGGTTGGATCTCCTTGCACTCCAAGGGACTCTCAAGAGTCTTCTCCAACACCACAGTTCAAAAGCATCAATTCTTCGGCCCTCAGCTTTCTTCAGAGTCCAAATCTCATATCCATACATGACCACTGGAAAAACCATAACCTTGACTAGATGGACATTTGTTGGCAAAGCAATGTCTCTGCTTTTGAATAATGCTATCTAGGTTGGTCATAACTTTTCTTCCAAGGAGTAAGTGTCTTTTAATTTCATGGCTGCAATAAGGCACATCTAATACCTTGACAACAATTTTTATTTCGTATAACCTTTATTAGTATGGTTTCCTGCTAAAATAACTTATCTTCTGCAAGCAACTGTTAATCTGCTAGTCAGAATTTACATTTACTTTCTTCTGCTGTGGTAGTTTGCCTCACTGGTGCCAGTTTTCCTCCACCTGTATCCTTGATTTTTGCCATGTAACTTGCTCGTTCTGACTTGGAGTCAAGTCTATTTTCATCTGTCTTGACTTTCAGATTGCTGTATGGCTTGTTTTGGCCAGTGGGATGAGGTAATGTGACAGGGTATCATTTCTGAGCCTAGGCCTGAGAAGCGTTGTGTGTGTGTGCACAGGTGCTCTCTTGCAAATATGCATTGCTATGAAAATAGCTATGCCATGGCTGCAAGGCAGTCCATGCGTCTGTTGTGAGAAGCAGAACCACTCAGTTGCTGAAGCCTGAGGCAGAACTGCCCAGCTAGAATTCAGCTATATTGCCATTGAGTTAGGGGGTGGTAATATATAGCAGTCAATTTCATTTGTACTAGTGTAGTTTTATACTTCTGTGACTGCAGTTACCATCTTACTCTGACTATATTTGACAGAGATAATTCATTCTCAGATGTTAATTATTTACTAGATTATAACCTATCTTTAATGAATGAAGCTAATTATTTCATGTGTATTTTATTGTATATATATTACATATTTATATAATAGTTTCCTAAGTGATTTAAATTTATTTAAATTTAAACTAAAGATAAACTTTCAGGTTCCATTTGGGTAGGATTCATCTCTTAATCATCACTGAATCCCTGTAAGTTCTATGGACAAAACAAGCATTCCTTAGTGCTTGTGGAATGAACAATTTTAAGCTTATACTATTCCAAATGGTACAAATGTGTATTTAAGTTGAAAACTGTTTCTGATAATCAGATGGTATCATAGTTTTATAATTTTATTACAGATTCAAAATTGTAGTTAAAATAGTTGTCTTTACGTAACTAAAATATGTATGATGATTTTTGCAGATTCTCTTTTGTACATAAAGAGTGGGAGAGTACACCTATGCTCATAGCAGCTTTTTGGACAATACCTAAAAGGTTGGTGCAATCCAAATGTTCATCAGCAGATGAATGATTGAGCAAAGTGTGGTGTATACATGCAATAGAATAATATCTGACTTTACAAAGGAAGGCAGTTTTGACATATGATACAATGTGGATGAATCTTGAGGATGTTGTGTTAAATGAAATAAGTCAGTCACTAAAGACAAATACTGTATGATTCTACTTATACAAGGTGCCTAGAATAGTCAGATTCACACAGAAAATAGAATGGTAATTGCCTGAGACTGGAGGAAGGGAAAAATAAGGAGTTGTTGAACAGATAGCTTTGGTTTTGTAAGATAAAGAGTTCTGGAGATGGATGGTCATGATGGTTGTACAGCAGTGTGAACATACTTAATGCCCCTGAAATGCCTATTTAAGATGACTAGTATGGTAAATTTTTATTTTATGTGCATCTTATCATGCTAAAAAAGTGGGAATAAAAGGGTTGAAGAAAAAACTTTATTAGGTATTCTTAATATGTAAATCAATGGATATGAAAAGGCCTGATTAGATATTTAAATTTTGATATGCTTGATGCCATTGGCAATATGTATTTCTCAGAGAGTCTTTGTGATGGATGAGTAAAACGAAGCTTTACATAGTAATTTTGCTGTATAATTCAGCTTCATATTTGTGGTTTAGATTGTGGTCTATGTTTGGCACATAGCTCAAACAAGTTGATCACTGTAGAAACAGTTTCGCTGATGGTTAAGAATCCTGGCAGGGATTCCAGTTCCAGCTCCAATACTTATCAGCTAAGTCAGCTTGGGCAAATTGTTTATTCTCAAATTGTTTCTTCCTGTGTGTATGAATTAATACACATGAAGCATTCGGAAAACTGCCTGGCGTATCGGAGATATTACAATTTCAGCTATTATTATTATTTAGTGAGATATTTTGGGATTAGAATTAAATTTTGTTATCTTTTAGCAAAGTCTGGCAATATGATTTTTTAATAAAATATTACCTTATTCTTTCAAGACATCGTTGATTCTGAGGGAACAACCACTGTTTCAGAGAAGCTTGCCAGAATCTCCCTCCCTTTGACTTATTTCAATGCTGTTTTTAGGCAGCTGTATTGCTAAAGGCTTATCTAGAAAAGCCTATGCAAAGGCAAGGCACTGGAATTTACAGCTCAGGGCCTTTTAGTTTCCATCTGAATTGTGCACAAATATGGAGTAAAGGGAGAAAGAATCTATTATCATGATGTAGGTATTTTGGCCTCTTTCTCTCCTTTTAAGTGCACTTCCCAATAGCCATCTTTCCTCCTTCATCATTTAAATAATTGGCAAGCAGTGCAGCCCTTAACAGAAGGTGGGAGCTTATTTATGTCTCCTCTTTGTCTGTAAAGACAAAAGAGAAGAACAGATGAGATCAGATCAAGGAGTACTTTGTTTTATAATCTCTCAAGAGAAGTCTAGGAGTTCCCTCCCTCCATGCTCATATTTCTTGTTGTGAAGCACTAATGAAGACACTAATTAGTTGTTCAGTGGCATGGACTTCCTTTGGTTATTTTCAAGACCTACTTCTTTCCATCATGAATATGTTTCTCTTGTATGTTTCCTGCTCCTTTTCCTAAACTCTGTCCATTAAATGGAAGACCAAAGCAATAGCAATCCTTCTTATTTTTTTCCCCAATCCAGTGTATGTCTAAAAGCTCATATTAAGTACACATCAAAGAAAATTTATTGCATTCAGGCAAACACTAAATTGGCAACACATCAGGTAAAAACAAAAGGCCACTAACTGTGACAAAGCTCAAATATGAGAAGTCCAAGTCTTCTGACACATCTTACCTAAAATACCTATGTTCTTATTAGCATGTTTCAATGCTGAATGCAGAAAATGATATGCAGAATGTGCAAAAAGTTTTCCTTAATGATTAGAACAAAATCAATGATTCCCAAAAGCTCAGCTTCTTTCTCATCCTTAAGTTAGAACTGCGATGAATGCCTCACTGATTTCCTTAGATTCACTGATTTCATTTATTCAAAAATACTTAGAAAGTGCTTCTTCTATTTAATATATTGTTATATGAACATCACAGTAGTTAAAAGTTTACCAAATTCACTGAACTAAAGGACAAATTTATTGGACAACACAGTTGATATCAAAAATTACTTTGGAAGATTGGTTAAATGGATCCAATCTAGCAGTAGAAATCTTGATATGAGAAAATGTAAAGACCCACACAAGTACAAAATTTGAAACATCCTAGGATCTTAGTTTATTCCATATTCATTTTGAGTTGACAGTATGATGAACTGATTTGCAAACAAACAGCTAAAAATACAAAAGCAAAAATTAGTAGGACTTTAGGATGAAATCATAGAATTATAGAAGAATATGCTTCTATAAAGAGGCCTTTGCAGACTAATGAATCCTTGGAATAACAAATAGTGAAGGGCTTAATTAACATTTTGAAATAAGAACCTGTTCAGCTTGAAAAACTGAAGGCTTAGTTCCAACAGTTGTTCTTCAATGTTGGAAATATTCTACATGGTTACAGAGATTATCTATCAATGAGTTTATTTTATTCATGTGTTGGTTTATGATTTTATTTATTCAGGAACATTTATTGCACAGGGCCTCCTCAGTGATTCAGTGGTAAAGAATCCGCCTGTAAAGCAGGAGCCGCAGGAGCCACAGGAGACATAGGTTCAATCCCTGGGTCAGGAAGATCCCCTGGAGGAAGGATGGCAACCGCTTCCAGTATTCTTGCCTGGAGAATCCCCAAGGACAGAGGAGCCTGACAGGCTAGAGTCCATAGGGTCACAAAGAGTCAGATACTACTGAAGTGACTTAGCACATTCTTTGGCACATAGAGTAAACAGTCCACATACATACTGTGTAATCATATGAAGTGATGAACAAAAGAGAAACAGTCCTTGGTTTATCTGGGATTGCAGAATGAAAGGATAAGCACCATCAGCCTAAAAAACTCAAAGCATGCAGATTTCAGATCACTATAAAGAAAACTTTCTGTCAAACAGAACTGCCCTCAAATGGAATTAATTTCTCAGGACTCGTGTTTCTGTTTCTGTTTTTGTTACTAGAGGGATCATGTGTACCAGATGGCCACTTGCTTGGACATTTAAGCACTGAGTGAAGTTCTATTCCAAGACTCTCTCTCTGTAACATTAATATATCTTGACTTTAGTTTCTTTATTTGAGGACAGTTTAGTCACTTACAATGCAAAAGAAATGTTATGATGATAAAATAATCAAACTTTTTTTCTTTTTTATGAGTAAGATAAGGATGGGCTCTCCAGGTGACACAGTGGTAAAGAACCCTCCTGCTGACACAGGGGATGCGGTAGATGCCAATTCCATCTCTGGCTCAGGAAGATTCGCTTGGGGAGGAAATGGCAACCCACTCCAGTATTCTTGCTTGGAGAATCCCATGGACACAGGAGCCTGGCAGGCTATGGCCCATAGGGTCACAAACAGTCAAACACAACTGAGCATGCATGCATACAAGATTAGGATAAACACAATTGACATGAAATCCTGTTTTCAAAGCTTCCTACTTATTCATGACACTTATCATTTCAGAGTTTTCAAAGTAATTATACCCACAAAGCTTCCAAATTATAAAGATTGATATTATATTCATTGATATGAAATGAGGAAAATTAAGATGGAACAGGAAATTTCTATTCTATAACAAGTGGCATTTAGGGAGGTAGGGGGTTATTGAAATGAAGATTACAAGACCCAACTCAGTTTTGGTTAAGATATAAACAGTTTGTATATAACTAAAACTCAGCAGTGGCCACAAGACTGGAAAGGGTGAGTTTTTGTTCCAATTTCAAAGAAAGGCAATGCAAAAGAATGCTCAAACTACCGCAAAATTGCACTCATTTCACATGCTAGTAAAGTAATGCTCAAAATTCTCCAAGCCAGGCTTCAGCAACACGTGAACCGTGAACTCCCTGATGTTCAAGCTGGTTTTAGAAAAGGCAGAGGAACCAGAGATCAAATTGCCAACATCCGCTGGATCATCGAAAAAGCAAGAGAGTTCCAGAAAAACATCTATTTCTGCTTTATTGACTATGCCAAAGCCTTTGACTGTGTGGATCACAATCAACTGTGGAAAATTCTAAAAAGATGGGAATACCAGACCACCTCACCTGCCTCTTGAGAAGTCTGTATGCAGGTCAGGAAGCAACAGTTAGAACTGGACATGGAACAACAGACTGGTTCCAAATAGGAAAAGGAGTACGTCAAGGCTGTATATTGTCACCCTGCTGATTTAACTTCTATGCAGGGTACATCATGAGAAACGCTGGACTGGAAGAACCACAAGCTGGAATCAAGATTGCCGGGAGAAATATCAATAACCTCAGATATGCAGATGACACCACCCTTATGGCAGAAAGTGAAGAGGAACTAAAAATCCTCTTGATGAAAGTGAAAGAGGAGAGTGGAAAAAGTTGGCTTAAAGCTCAACATTCAGAAAACGAAGATCATGGCATCTGGTTCCATCACTTCATGGGAAATAGATGGGGATACAGTAGAAACAGTGTCAGACTTTATTTTTTTGGGCTCCAAAATCACTGCAGATGGTGACTGCAGCCATGACATTAAAAGACGCTTACTCCTTGGAAGAAAAGTTATGACCAACCTAGATAGCATATTCAAAAGCAGAGACATTACTTTGCTGACTAAGGTCTGTCTAGTCAAGGCTATGGTTTTTCCTGTGGTCATGCATGGGTGTGAGAGTTGGACTGTGAAGAAGGCTGAGCACTGAAGAATTGATGCATTTGAACTGTGGTGTTTGAGAAGACTCTTGAGAGTCCCTTGGACTGCAAGGAGATCCAACCACTCCATTCTGAAGGAGATCAACCCTGGGATTACTTTGGAAGGAATGATGCTAAAGATGAAACTCCAGTACTTTGGCCACCTCATGAGAAGAGTTGACTCATTGGAAGAGACTCTGATTCTGGGAGGGATTGGGGGCAGGAGGAGAAGGGGATGACCGAGGATGAGATGGCTGGATGGCATCACCCACTCGATTAACGTTAGTCTGGGTGAACTCTGGGAGATGGTGATGAACAGGGAGGCCTGGTGTGCTGCAATTCATGGGGTCGCAAAGAGTCGGACACGACTGAGCAACTGAACTGAACTGAACTGATGGAGAAGTCTAATGGTAGATAGTGATTACAGGAATACATGTCTTCACTCTTTCAGCCTTTCATCAAATATCTGCTTTTGTCTCACTCTGCCTCTTAGTTCTTTCTGTTTTCAGGCAGCCTCTCTATATAGCAAGAAAGACACCCTCTAGTAAATCCAGGCTAATAATGTCCAAGGGACTTACAATATTTAATTGAAGGAATCCTTCTTCCATATAATATTCTTATCAATTCTCCCGACATGTTTCTTATTGGCCCTCCTTGGGTCATTTATATGCTTATATGCCAAACCTTAAGATGGAGATTGTAGTCAGTGTGGGAATATGTTAAATAGTCTCATACTGTGGGAGAAGAACAATTCCCTCAATAGAATGATTGGTCAGTAGACAAAAACATGCCAGAGGACCATTAGAAATACTGTCCCACTGGCTTTATTATTTGGAGTCTATGTGATCGAACTGAATAAAGATAATATCAACAGCAAGCTTTCTTCAGCAGTGGAGAAGTTTTACATGATAATTAGTGCAAGTCTTATACTCCTCCAATATCTAAAAACAAGTAAGGATACAAAGGCATCTCAGAATTACAAGCCAAATAGGTGTGTTATCAAATCACAAAAATGTGATCTACAACTTTTTCTCACTATCTTTCTCTATCCTAGCAGATTTCTACCTACATGAATGAGACCTTAAGCATATCACTTGCAGCCCTGTGCTTAACCTGCTCAGATATTGAATGACAATGCTTCATATTTATTAAGCTTTTTTTCATGTAAAGATAGACTATAATCTTCATACCATCCTCCTGAAGAAGACAGGCATTATCCTCATTCTGTAGATGGAGAATTGGAAGGCTTTCAAATGGCTCCAAAATCACTAGCTAGTTGAAAGCTAAGTACAGTAATTCAAACTAGCACTTCAATATTCTATCTGCCAAACCCAGAAGGCAAAATGTTATGAAGTTTCCTCTTTGATTCATTGCAATTCAATTCAGCTCAATTTGATTTGCTAAGCAGTATTAAGAACCTACAATGTGCTCAGTGTCATCTTAAGTACTCTGAGCAGTGCAGAGGATGCATAAGGCAAAATCCTTTAACCTTAGGTGTTTCATATTTTAATCCCAAATACAACACACAAGCTCAATGAATAGCTGCATAACAATTTAAGTTAATACGTATTCACATTCTTTACTGCCAAAAAGTGATGAAGATATTAGGTGCAATTTTACTTAAGATATGATATACAAAGTTTACAATGATTCATTCATATACTGAGAGTCGTCCATAATACAATTTTAAAATTTGTTTTTGTAATTCATCTACTCTCAATCAATGTTTATATACCTACAGTAAACCAGCCAAGAGCTTAAGAGCTGCATGCATAATAGTGACTAAAATGTATTGCTTTGACCCTCACAAAATTACATTTTACAGAAGGAGAGAGAGTCATGAACATGTATACTGATGAACAATACAACTTTTTGCATGTGGTCTGAAGAGGAAGTCCAGCCTCCAAAGATAGTATAACAGGGAATCTGGCTGGGTTTGGAGAAGGGGATTAAGAAGATTAACGCTGAAGCATTTAAACTGAAAGTTGAAGAATGAGTTAATTTTGTCAGATAAGGATTGAGGTGAAGAACATCCCTGGAAGAAGGAAGAATCATCTCAGAGTCTAGCTTAGAACAAGCAAATAAAACAAAGACACATATTTAGATACACAATGATGTGGTTTCTTTTAACTTGTTCTTTAGATTTCTGAGGCAAACAAATTTGGCATTGAGTTGGTTCAAATTAGTGGGTGTTCAGGGACTACCCTTCTAATATCAATACAAAGGGAAGCTCAGAGGGAAAAGATAGATAATTTTAGCAAGAATTCTCGAGTAAGTTTGGGTGAGAGCTCTGGAAATAAGCATGAAGGGAATTAAGATTGTCCAGAAAGTTGTGCTCTAGCAAAGGGCTTTGAAGTTACTTGTGAATATTTTAGGCTTAAGTCATTGAATAATAGAAATTCATTATAGGATGTTTAAGTACCTTTCTGTTTAATGGTGTGTTATCTCCTTAACAACCTCAGTGAATTTAAAAACAAATCTCATGATTTTGTGCTTTCCCGTCAGGACTTTAGAATATTTCTCTGAACAAAACAGGTGTTCAGATAAATCTTATGGATTGATTAAAGCAATAATTTCAATAGATAACTTTAGAAAAATCAGTCAAAATAATTATGATGTTTGAAGTATGTATATGCTTTCAAGAAATCTTATATTGATTCCCACTTGGTTGTGGGAATTCTCTAAGGGTCCAGTGGTTAGGACTCCATGCTTTCACTACCAAGGGCCCAAGTTCAATTACTGATTGGGGAAGTAAGATCCTACAAGCTGTGTGGCAAGGACGAAAAAAAGAAACATTGCAGTGGTTTTCCGTTATTTGTTCCTTTTGCCTTCATAGCATCTTGTGAATTAGATCATACATCCCTCTGCAGCAAAGTTCCAGTGTCTGTGATTGCTCCTGTATTGCGAACCTAGGCAGTGATCATGCTTAATTAATTTGTATACACAGTAAACAAATATATGTCATAAAATAAGTGTTTTATATTTACTGAGTGGCAGAATAAACACAAAAATGAGCAAATGAATGAGCCAATCATCTTGGATTATCAGTTGGCTAAAATTGATTTGGAAGAAAGGAAGCAGCCCAGTACACAACGCACAGTAGTCACCCAAGAGTTGTGTCCTGAATAAAGCTTCACTGAAAAGTATTGATGTGAATTGACCAGACAGTAGTTACATGAAAGTGGTGTTGATTTGAAATGTACAGAAAATTCATACTTTCAATGTTTTTTAATCTTTGAATAAGATATTTTGTATAATACTTTGAATAACAAAGTCCATGGTGGCTCAGTGGGAAAGAATCTGCCTACAATGAAGGAGACACAGGAGACATGGGTTCGATCCCTGGGTTGAGAAGATCCCCTGAGGAAGGCATGACAACCTACTCCAGTATTCTTGCCTGGAGAATCCCATGGACAGAGGAGCCTGGCAGGCTATAGGTCACAGGGTCGCAAAGGGTCAGACATAACTGAAGCGACTGAGCACGAACGCATGCATGTTTCTACAAGAATCACTTGAGACATTTCTTAAAAGTTCATGTTTACTGAGGCCAACCTGTAAAGGTTCAATTCAATAGATTCAATAAGAAATACCAGTACTTCTATTGCAGGTGGCCCACAACCACATTTAGAGAAATTCTGCATTAGACATAAATAGCAGCATCATTCACTCTATTTGAGAAATTCAAAGGAAAATAATTTTCTTCCCTTTGAGTTGGTAAAAGAGCATTTCAAACCACTCAAATCTTCTGCTCTTTAATAACAAAAATTGGTTAAAAAAGAAACAACATATGATGCTAATTTCTCCCTTTGATTCTTGACCTAAAGGAAAGCAGTGCAAATTGTAAGCTGACTCTCAGTATTATTCATCATTTAAACACCTTTTACCAAGCATTTAGAGTATATTTCAGCAGTTGAAAAACTAATGCTCTACACAGAAACCCTGCTGGAGCTTTCCTCCTATTTATGGCTTCATGCCCAATTACATTCTTAACACCAGGCAGGAAGGTGACCAAAAAAACTAGGTCATGGAACCACTATAAACAACAAGGCCAAATGTATACTTATAATGACCACTTTGTAATAGAGATTCTGCTATTTTCCTTTGCAATGGAATAGAGAATAGAGCCATATGAGAAAGGACTGCTGGTATATTTGGAATTCATTCCCACATTTCCTAGGAAGAACTGTTTCTCCTGCTCCAGGTTTATTTGAGTGGGATTTCTGTGTTCTCATATGGTCCTGGGATCCTGAAAATAATAAATTTCAATAAAAATGGACATTCAAACCAGCTAGGATCTTCAGAGGCATGTGTTGAAGTCTTGAACTAAGAATAGAGAAATGCATTCCCACCCCATGTCTAGTAGTGGGACGGCTGTGCTGCAACAGTTTTCTGAAGTCTAGTCCCTCGTTCTTGGTGTCTTGGAGACTGTTTACCTTTAATGTGCCTATACACACTTTATAAGAACTCTCCCAATCGGTGTAAATCAATTGGATTTGGGTTTTTAAAGAAACAGATCTTCATTTTTAGAGCAGGTTTAGTTTGACAGCAAAGTTGAACAGACAGTAGAGAAATTTCCCATAAACCCTCTGCTTTAAACTTGCAGAGCCTACACCATTATTAACATCCCCCACCACAGTGGTGCATCTGTTATAATTGATAAACCTGGATTGACACATCATTATCTCCCCAAATCCAAAGGTTGCATTAGGGTTCACTCTTGGTTTTGTACATTCTGTGAACTTGAACAAAGGTATAATGCCTTGTATCCACTGTTGTAGTATCATATGGAGTGGTTTCATTGCCCTTAAAATCTGTCTTTACAACCAAGGATTTCTAACAAAGTTGGATGTGGGATTATTTACTAGTGACTCCATTAAATTGTCTGGAGTTGTAAATGGCAACCCGCTCCAGTGTTCTTGCCTCAAAAGTTTCATGGACTGAGGAGTCTGGTGGGCTACAGTCCATGGGGTCACATGGGACGTGACTAAGCACTCATGCACACCATTAATTTATGGAGAGTTAACGTTGGAGGAATAACTTCTGATGTTAACTAATGTAAAGCCTGACATAGCCATGCATTACATTAAAAGAAAAGCTCCTTAAACGGAAAGAAAAAAGGGAGAGAGAAAAAAACTTTTCTTTTGCTTTCTGCCCACACTTCCATCTCAAAGGTAAATATTTAAAAAACACAGCATGTATAGAGGCTTTGGATATGGTGAACAGTATATTACTTTAAAATCTCATTTTCTTAAATATGTTTCTATTATACTTCACTGATCAAAAATTATGGTTTTAATTCTATGACTCTTGACCAAGGGATATTTAAAGTGTCTCCTTATGTTGCAGAGATATTTTGCTCAAATCTTGTTTGAATTATGGATATGTTATTAAGTTATTCATGTTTTCCTGTCTTAGTAACAAATGGCCCCAAATGTTTTTTTAACAGTCATAAATAATCTGTTTGCTTAAATGCCCAAACTCTTGCAAAATTCAGTCCCTCAAATTTCATTGTCTTAAATTTAAGACTCACCCATGCAATTATCTGAAGTTCATACATCATCCTTGATGATGTTCTGGCTCCCGTGCCACTTGGTGAGTGATGATTACCAACTTCTCATTGTCTTTCTGCTTTTACTTCTGTTTATATTTTTTCCTTTATTTTGAGTTTGCTATTTTTTTCATACATTCCTGTAAATTAACTTTTTCTTAACTTTGAAGCTTGATCCTATGTTCTCTTTTGACTTTTTGCTTCTGCAATCTAACACTTTCTAAACACTATTTTCAAAGTTTAGAAAGAAAGAACGTGTTAGAAAACATATATAAACCAAGAGAAGAAGCATGCTAGATTATCTCTGATATTTTAGAAAAAAAGAACTCAATTTTTCTGAAGACTTCAGGAAACAAACATAAAATACAGAATAACTGGAGAAAATGGGAAGGATAATTCTAGCATCAAAGTTTCTTAAGGAACAGAGGACTTAGACTTGCTTCTCTCCTTTCAGAATTCAGCAGCTGATGGAGATGCTATGTTAGAAAAAAATGAGCAGTGATTTCAAGTGGTGTGGAAGCCTCACAGGTAAGACTTGAAGATCCATCAGGAATGTTTACTGTCCTGATTTGGAACACATTACTGTTTTGCACAAAGTGAACACATGTTCTTCAAACCTAATAAAATGAAAAAGTGAGATATATACTACTATAATATTAGAAGAGGATGGAGAGATTTTCTCAAGTAAAACACTCTCTATGAACATGTTTTATCTTTAGAATGAAAAAACAGTGAAATAAATGTTTTTATTATTACTTTTTAGATTCTATGTCTGTCAGTTTCTTACTTATATTAGTCTCTAGATATTCTTCTGTTTAAATCCAGAACACTAAAATTTTACAAGTTTTCTAAGCTTCTGAGAAAAATAATATTTCATTGCTTGTTGACTTTGAACTACTGTTTATTAAGTATTGTCTAAGTGATGACTTATTACATAATATTTTTATAACTTTATGATAAGAATCTATCATTATCTTTATTTTTGTTATGAAGATTTCAACACTTTCTGAATTTGTTTAAGTATATCTCAGCTTCTGAAAACAGAGAAAGCCCATTTGAATACCAATCTTTCAACTAGCCTGTGTGCTCTTTGAAGGCAGATTCTAAATTTAACATCCCCAGGGCCTCTCATTTGTTAAATGAATGAAAAAATAATGATGCATATTTAAAGTGGAGAGTTATGTTCTCTTGATTCATAGTCTTTCTGTTTTCCTTGCTGCTGCTGCTAGATCAATTACTAGCAAGGTTTTTTTCCCAAAAGTTTATCAACCAAATGACATTTGGACTGGCATTTCTTTATAAGTATACTTATTTTGAATGAATTATGTATGTAAAACATTTAGGACAGCCTTGTCTCAGTGTAAAGATTTTTGTTTTCTTTTGCTATTATTATTATTGCAAAATATCTCTGATTTAAATTTATATAAATGCTGCTAATATCCATTAAGAAATAAAAAGCAAAATAAGAAAATCTTTAGGAAAGAATAAAACCATTCAATTGACTCTTAGAGCTATTTTTCTCTTGTGAGAGCACCCTTTCTAATTCATATCATAGATTATGAATTTATTCATGGCTATTTGATTAAAGAATCATCCCTTTCTGCTTCTGAACATGACAAATGGCTCCTGTTCTTTTGAAAGGTGACAATGCAACATTAGTTTGATTTTTCTGTAGGGCCATAATGATCTTTGCTAATGGCCTGAAGCAATAGATCCAAATGAAAAATTAAAATGTTTACTATCCTTACTCTGTATTATGTAAGAGTTCCTTGGAGAACTTCATTTTCATTATCAAGAATGATTTATCCTGTGTGATTTATTTTGCTGTGAAATTCAGAGGACAGACACATTTTTGACTTTATATACAGTTTCATCTCTTATGAGGCAACAAGAAGTGCAATAACCTTTCAGGAAACATTGAAAGCAGACGCTTATCACATGAAACAGTTTGAACTATTCAACATCCACAGCTAATGCTGTCATGCTTTGCTAAAATAGTGCAGCATTTAAATACTGAAGAAGCAATATACTGATAATGAAATCATTTCCAGGCAAAGAACTTAAAACAGGTATTTAGTCTGGATAGTTTTCATTGTAAATGTCTGTGAGTCCTAAGGACATTTTAGGCTAATGCAATGCAAAGAACTGCATCTGGAGGGAAACGAATACGTCTCTTTTAATCAAAATGTATTACTAGACCAACAAAGGTTTGTTTTTCCATTTAAAGGAAAACAACACTTTAGTGGTCTATTAATGCATGTATGTAATTAACTCAATTTCAAATGTTATTTGCTTAACCCAAAGTTATGAAATGACTTGTATATGCCAGGCATTTCCTTATTACTAGAAGATTCTGGGTTGGTAAATGGGCAGATTCAATGTGTTAGCATATGAGAGCCCACAAATGAATATTTGCAATAAAAATTAAAGTGTCAGTTCTGATCACAGTTGAACATTTTACTGACTGCAACAAAAATTAGTTTTTGATTTACAATACTTTCTTGTTTCTTGCTTTGTTTTATGCGGTTTTCAGTTGTTGTGTATAAGCATCTAATATGTATGTGATGTGTTATTATTATACATTCACGAGAAAGAAAGGATAAGAAGAGACAGCTCAGATTTAAAATGAATCAATTCTTGTTAATCAGGGTGATGGGAGGCCACCAACCATACTGTAGCCAAATCATGAAAAACATTGGTTTAAGAGGGTTTTTTTACATTTTCTAGTAAATTTTTAATTTCTTTTTCCTTGCTGTTGCGCTCTCTCTTTCTTTGATAAATAATTTTTTAAATGATTATTATAGTGTAGTTTACCAATTGTTTCTTTGTGATAAATCTTTAGGGCAGTGGTTGAATGGGGTCACACATACTCTACCCTAGTCCTGCTATAGCGGAGAGTTGGGGAGACAAACACTTAACATTTCTAAACCTTGGTTTCCTTAACTGTGCACACAGATAGTCATAGTACCTATCTGCTATTATGGGAATTAAATGAGATCATGCACATAAGCTCTTAATATAGCAGAAACAGTCAGTACATATTTTTATCTAAAATATTTGATTGTAAATTTGTACAGTTGCAAAGTGAATTTTAAGAAAAGGTATTTTTCGCTGGTATCAAACTGGCAGTATAAAATCTATTAGTGATCAAACAGATTTGAAGTTTGCCCTTAAGAGAGTTATATTTTATTCTGTGAATGAGATACCAGTGGGTGATTGTAGGTAAAGCCAGGAAGGAAATCTACTTTTACTCAGAGCTTAAGCTCCTCAGGAAGTATTTACTCAGCCATCCAGTATAATTTCTCCCCAGAGATGAAACATGGACTCACAAATTACCTGTTCTTCCCCAGAGCTGTTCTCTTTTTATGTAGGTGACATTTTTCACCTCTCATTTGCAAGTCCACCTGAAATGAGTTGTTTACGGCCAGTGAGGGGGGAGGTGCAAGAAATGCAACAGAACTTGGATTTTGTTTCATTTCTTCTGACCATTATGGGATCACACATGGAGGAAATTTGAAATTAATGTCTGAGAGCTGCATTTATGAATCATCTACTGTCCAGTAAGTGTGTATTATAGAGAAATGATAAAAGTAAAAGATTTGTTTCTATGTATAAAAGTATGACATAGTTTTCTATTTTTATGTCAAATTGACCTTAAAATTCTCCTCACGGAATATCAGAAAAACTTTAACAAAATTTCATCTGAAACCCAACAATTTGGTATATATTAGGGATGTCTTCCAAGTTACTTCTGATAAATTCTCACTCTGAATGAATGGAGAGGCATTGTTTTTCTTATATGTTTCTTATATATATACTTTTTATATGTTTCTGAATCCCACCTATGGCTGCCTTAAGAGCTGTTTTGGGTTGTTTTCTTCAGACATGCCTTTGAGTCCTTTAATACTTGAACTCTGAATCTACAGAAATGATCCAATTAAATATGTACTTGTATTTAAAAGTTCTGCATGTAGGAATTATGCATTTCTGTAAATAGCTTTCAATTTTAGGCCCATCAAGTGAGATGGATTTGGGCACATGGGTCAGTGGGCTGCTAACAGAGACTGTGACCTCATGGTTCACGAACTGTGAAAAGTCATACATTTTGTTATATTCCCTGGTGGCTCAGTTGGTAAAGAATCCACCAGCAACGCAGGAGACCCAGGTTCAACCCCTGCGTGGGGAAGATCCCTTGGAGAAGGAAATAGCTACCCACTCTTGTATCCTTGTCCAGAAAATCTCATAGACAAAAGAGCCCGGTGGCCTGTAGTCCATGGGGTTGCAAAGAGTTGGACATGATCTAGCAACTAGACAACCACCACCATAGACATTAAAGATCCAAGAACTTTCACTCAGGTTTGTACTAGACTGCCAACACCACATACTTGAGACTGTGAGGAATATCTGACAGCCGTAGAGTTCTTTCACTGTGACCTTGTGGATATGAAATTAGTTCACCTTTATCTATAGGGCCTTCCCTAGTGGCTCAGAGGTTAAAGCATCTGCCTCCAATGTGGGAGACCTGGATTTGATCCCTGGGTTGGGAAGATCCCCTGGAGAAGGAAATGGCAACCCACTCCAGTATTCTTGCCTGGAGAATCCCATAGACGGAGGAGCCTGGTAGGCTACAGTCCACGGGGTTGCAAAGAGTCGGACACCACTGAGCAACTTCACCTTTACCTTATCTATAGGAGGTGATTCAATCAACTTGTGAAAGTAAACAGTAGTATTTTATTTGTGGTCAGATACTAGGATTTCTAGACTGCATTTATATTTTTAGGAAAAATGACTGAATAGAAGAGTGCTCATTTGATAGATTAACATTTAAACTGGTACATGCATTAAGAGTATACAATGGTATCTAAGCTATGATGTACCAGTGACACTTGTCTGCCTCTGTGTGATTTTCACAATGCTGTAATGTGCTGATTCTAGAATGACAGGATGGAGCTACCCATTGTCAGTAAATTTGAAGTCCTCGCTTACATCCATTTGCCAATACCAAAGCTATACTTGTTGCAGTTAAACTTTGTTGGTTGGGCATGTGGGACATGTCAGTTAGAGATAAATCCTCTATGGTGAATTGAATAGACAGCTGTCAGTTTCTTAGGCTTTAAAACCAGTTAAGGAAAGGCATCTAGAACAATTTAACTCTCATAAACTTTTTACCAGTCCTTACTTTTATGCCTATTTATCTATCCATCCATCTATCTGTCATCTGTCTTTTCCTCTTTGAGAAATTTGTATGCGTGTATGGGGTATGGATATATATCTCAAAGATACTTGGAGATGCAAAATTAATCATTCATTCGTTAGGTGGGTTATAAAATTGAACTGAAGCTGCAATACACTATTGTAGAAAAACTATAAAAATCTGCTCTCCCTTTTCTAAGTCCCTCTCATTCATTAAACATAAAAGAAAAATCAAAATTTCCTATCTTGTATAAGCCTTAGCCCAATCCAATAATTTAAATAGTATCTTCAGGTAAAGGGTTTCCCTGGTGGCTCAGTGGTGAGGAATCTGCCTATGATGCAGGAGACAGAGGAAATTCAAGTTCAGTCCTAAGTCAGGAAGATCCTCTGGAGGAGAGCATGGCAACCCACTCCAGTATTCTTGCCTGGAGAATTCCATGGACAGAGAAGCCTGATGGGCTATAGTCCATGGGGTCACAAGGAGTGGGACACAACTGAAACGAATGAGCACACATATACATGTTCAGATAATATCATCCTCTTAAAATGTTTCATAGGTATTCTGCAACAACATTTTCCTTTTAGAAGTCCTGTATGGGGTTGGGTGATTGTAGCATGGAAGAGATGAGTCACTGGGTGGAGTGGCCCCTCACTCCTCTGATCTCCAGGAGAGGTTTCCTGCTTGCTTTATGGCTGGGCAGTAGTCTGGGCACTGTAGCTGAAGCCTCCTCCTCTTCTGGTCTTTTGGCTTGATGATAGTCCTGAGGCATCATCTGGTTCAGCGAATTTCATTTAATCTCCAGTTGGGATTGGAGACTCCTTGAATGTTTTTTACAATGAATTTTGTTCAGCCCTGATGTGAGTGATCTGCAATGTAGCTCTCGATACACACCCCTCTCCTACTATTGTAAGTCCTGTGCCCTGTTTCTCCACTGTTCCTGGAAACTATCTAGTCAGATAGCCCAGATGGTGACCCAGGAAGATAAAAATTCAAGTGTCAGTCTGCATGGGACTACCAGACTGCAGTAACTAAGTTGGTAGGTCTGTACTCCCCTGGGTGAAGAAATACAATGAAATACAATGTCTTTGAAGATATATAGGTTTGAAAGTAGATGGGATAAAATGAGGATAGCAAAAGGTTTCATCAGTTTTGTTCTTCATGTTACCCATACGTACCCAATACAACTCACTATGATTTAGTCAAAGTCTTGAAATAGTAACATTGGGATAAAAATTAAGAGCCATTTAATTCCTCTCTCTCTCTTTTCTTTTTTTTCTTTTCTGTTCCTCTCTCTTTTTATAATCTAAAATCTATAGCTTAAAATGCACAAGTCAAAGGGGATTTTTATATTTGGAGATTTCTTTAGAGAGAATTCCATAAACATAGATCTCCCAGGCATGATTGCTTAAATACTAATGAAGAAACAAAATTATTTAGAAAATTTTCTTCTAAAGGCACTTATCTGTCATGCATAGTACTCTAATTGGCATTGGTGAAACAATACTATTGTAAATAAGAGGCCCTGACCTTGCTAATTACTCTAGTCATAATTTTTCAGATTGACTCTTTGGAAGACTTAGAATATTTAATAAGGACTTGGAGTTAGTCTCTTCACATCTTAATTTTAATTACCAGGAGTACCTTAGAGTAAATGAATGAAACATCACAATAATGATGGGAAGATTAATTTTCTCATCTTGTTTTTGTTGTTCAGTTGATAGGTCATCTCCGATTCTTTGCAGCCCCATGGACTGTAACACACCAGATTCCTCCCAGAGGTTGCTCAGATTCATGTCCTTTGAGTCAGTGATGCTATCTAATCATCTTATCCTCTGCTGCCCCCTTCTCCTGTTGCCATCAATATTTACCATCATCAGAGTATTTTCCAGTGAGTCAGTTCTTCCCATTAACTAGTCAAAATATTGGAGCTTCATTTTCAGCATCAGTCCTTCCAGTGAATATCCAGGGTTGATTTCTTTTAGGACTGACTGGTTGGATCTCCTTGCAGTCCAAGAGATTCTCAAGAGATTCTGTTGGCCGAAGTACTTAGGCAGAGACATTTTTATTACTATAAAATTTTCTTTTATTTTATAAATATGATTTATAAAATATTTGTTATAAATTTTATTATAAAAAATATATTTATACAAGTATAAATTTATTATATAAATTTTATTTTATTATATAAATAAAATTTTATAAAATGATATAAATTATTATCCTATTATTGTTTTTACTAGAAAGGGCATGCTAGTAGAGTTCACCTCTCAGTCTGCATGTGCTCAGCCGCCTAGTCACATTCAACTCTTTTCAACCCCATGGACTGTAGCCCGCCTGCCAGGCTTCTCTGTTCAGAGAATTGCCCTGGCAAGAATACCGGAATGGGTTGTCATTCCCTTCTCCAGGGGATCTTCCCGACCCACTGGTCAAACTCTGCTTCTTGCATTGGTAGGTGGATTTTTTATCACTGCGTCAGAAACTCTCAGTAGCCTAAGGCAAGTGTCAGACTGCTCTTTGGGAGAAGTTAATTCTTTACTACACAGCAGGATCCTTTTATAAATAAATCCACAGACTTGCATGCAGGTCTGCATTTGAAATCAAGCCTATACTTGTAAACACACCTGAGCTTGTACACAAGTCTGTACTTGTCTTTAGGAGTCTAAAGTTAAATTTCTAGTTAACCTTTAACTTCTTCTCCTACATTTATTTCTCTTTGGAAAGAGTATTCCTCAACATCATTTGTTTAAAAAGACTCATTTTGTTCATCTAACAACATATTTGTAAAATCATCTTCAATTTTAATTTCTGTCAGTGCATTTAACTAAACACAGACATCTTTAAAGTAGTTTAAATTTAGTATGTTTTATGAATGAAGTTTCTTGCAAAATTATGAACTTCTTGAAGGCAGGTATTATATGCCACTTTTAATTTTTGATTTCTAAGATTCTCAAGAGTATGTGTTTCATATTCTTGTTACTAGTAAACACTTATTTGAGTGTAAGTGAATGCAATCAAGTATCAGGAGGATTATATTATAGCCTATAAAAAGCATCAAGATATAACAACGATGCTCAAAGAACCTTCATTGTTCAAATTAACCAAATTATTTTAGTGATCTATAAGTCCCAACGAAATGGGAATCAAATTGGTGATAAACAGTGCCGACCCTTATCACCATAAAGGCATCACTACCATCCTAAATATGACAACACTTTGTATTATTTAATGGTGTGATACAGCTACTTCCAATAAAGCTGGGAAACACTTCCAGGATGTTGTCATTATTCTATCTGATTTATTATTTAAGTATTTGGAATTTTAGCTTTGGTTGAAGCTGTCCCCAGCAAATTAAGATGTCTTGCCAGGAATCAAATTCATGTGAGGATATTTCAAAGAAAGTCTTAGCATATCTAAGGAGGAGGCATTTGAGAGCTCAGTGGAGAAGTTTGTCCCTAGATTTTAATCCTCTGGAGAGAATTACTCTAAGTGGAAACTGGAAGGTCTTGTCCCCAGGGACCCTTGAGTTACTTCTGTCATTGGAACTCTGCACTGAGTAGTGATATGTGAGTCAAGGTAGGGCAGAAACTTTTATCTGTTTTATGAGGATTCAGTATGGATTCTAACCAGCAGGGAATGAATGTGGAGCTGCTCTAGGATATTGAGGGTTCCAGGTAGCAGCAGCAGGAGACTGTGTGCTGTGGTTAGTTGCTCAGTCATGTCTGACTCCTTATGACCCCATGGACTGTAGCCCATCAGGCTCCTCTGTTCACGCGGGTTCTCCAGGCAAGAATACTGGTGTGGCTTGCTGTGCTCTCCTCCAGAGGATTTTCTCAACCTAGGGATTGAACTCAGGTCTCCTACATTGCAGGAGGATTCTTTACTGTCTGAGCTACCAGGGAAGCCATTCTTTAAGGGAACAGACCAGAATCATCCAGGGGATGGCTCAGGGCAAAGGTGAACTCTATCAAGATATTCCTACTTAAATATTCTGTTGATGAGATTTTGGGTTATTTTTTTCTAGCTTATATTGCTTGAAAAATGTCACAGGTACAGTCTACTATTTCAAAAATTCTATCAGATTTATGGTCATTTTTTATGCAAAGGCAGGTCACCAAAAAAATCATTAGTAATACTAAATATTAGTAGCTCATTGCTACCCTTTTTAGGCTATTCTGGTTGGTCTAAGAATTGGATTGATGTGAGACAAATTAACAGGAAAAAGTCACATTTAATTATGTCTGTATAGGGAACCAAGAACAAATTAGGCAGCTGGGGCTTATATGCTGTTTGAGAAAAGGACAAAGGGGTAGGGGTTTGGGGCTTCATAAGGGTGGAAGGTTATTTGTATGGAGATGGAAAAGCAAGTGTTTGATACAAACTTTGAAATGCTATGCAGATATAACGAGAAGCAAAGCCAACTTCAGCCTCCAGGCTCTTCTGAATCCCCCTACAATACCTGGTCCATATTTTTTGTATTAATAGATACCTCTGGTGATAGTGCTTTTCCTGGAGCAAGCCCGTTATCTAACTACTTTTAGACAGTCAAGGGAAAAGTAAAAAGAAAGACTTTCTGAATCTTCTGTTTCTTAAAAGTAATTAGCGAGATACATTTTGGGGTGACAAAATTTGCTCCCCAATAAAGACTTGTAATGGGCTAATAATGAGTTTGGTATAGGGAAGGAGGCAATTTCTACGGTACTCAGAGTTCTTCAGAGAAATGGAACCAATGGGATGTATAGAGAGCTATAAGAGTAAATGTATTAAGGAAATTGGCTCACATGATTATGGAGGCTGAAAAGTCCCACCATCTACCATCTGCAAACAATAGAATCAGGAAAGCTGATGGCATAATTCACTCTGAATTCAAGGCCTGAGAACTAGGTGGGGTGCTGGTGTATGCTCCACAGTCCAAAGGCCCTAGAAACAGGAGGTCTGAGTTTAGATTCAAGGGCAGAAAAAGGGGATACCCCAACTAAAGAAGAGAGAGAAAGAATTTGCTTTCTTCTGCCTTTTTGTTCTATGCAGGCCCGCAAGGGATTAGATGATAAGGATCTTATTTATTTAGTCAATTAATTCAAATGCTAACTTCTTCCAAAACGACACATTCAGAAATAATGTCTTACCAGCCATCTGGACATTCCCTTAGCCTAATCAAGTTGACACATAAAGTTAATTCTCACAGCTTCTTATCCCTTAGTTCCTAAATTCCAACTTTACTCCATTCTCTTTACGCTATTTCTGATCTTTCAGCTCAAGAATTTTGAATTGGTGAATGCTGTACCAATTCTTTAAGTTAAATTCAGAAAATGCTTTGGCACTATATTTTGCCTGTTTGTTCACATAGTGCCTTTTTATAGTTGAGATGCATTATTATTTAAACATTTGTGAATTAATCCATGGATATAGCTAGCATCTATAAAACTATTTCTGTGGAGACATACATTCTGAATTCCAGTGAAATATCATATACAGCAAGAATACACGGAAGAACTGTACAAAAAAGATCTTCACGACCCAGATAGTCATGATGATGTGATCACTAATCTAGAACCAGACATCTTGGAATGTGAAGTCAAGTGGGCCTTAGAAAGCATCACTATGAACAAAGCTAGTGGAGGTGATGGAATTCCAATTGAGCTGTTTCAAATCCTGAAAGATAATGCTGTGAAAGTGCTGCACTCAATATGCCAGCAAATTTGGAAAACTCAGCAGTGGCCACAGGACTGGAAAAGGTCAGTTTTCATTCCAATTCCAAAGAAAGGCAATGCCAAAGAATGCTCAGACTACCGCACAGTCACAATCATCTCACATGCTAGTAAAGTAATGCTCAAAATTCTCCAAGCCAGGCTTCAGCAATACATGAACCATGAATTCCCTGACGTTCAAGCTGGTTTTAGAAAAGGCAGAGGAACCAGAGATCAAATTGCCAACATCCGCTGGATCATGGAAAAAGCAAGAGAGTTCCAGAAAAACATCTATTTCTGCTTTATTGACTATGCCAAAGCCTTTGACTGTGTGGATCACAATAAACTGTGGAAAATTCTGAAAGAGATGGGAATACCAGACCACCTGACCTGCTTCTTGAGAAACCTATATGCAGGTCAGGAAGAAACAGTTAGAACTGGACATGGAACAACAGACTGGTTCTAAGTAGGAAAAGAAGTACATCAAGGCTGTATACTGTCACCCTGCTTATTTAACTTCTATGCAGAGTACATCATGAGAAACGCTGGACTGAAAGAACCACAAGCTGGAATCAAGATTGCCGGGAGAAATATTAATAACCTCAGATATGCAGATGACACCACCCTTATGGCAGAAAGTGAAGAGGAGCTAAAAAGCCTCTTGATGAAAGTGAAAGAGGAGAGTGAAAAAGTTGGCCTAAAGCTCAACATTCAGAAAACGAAGATCATGGCATCCGGTCCCATCACATCATGGGAAATAGATAGGGAAACAGTGGAAACAGTGTCAGACTTTATTTTTTTGGGCTCCAGAATCACTGCAGATGGGGATTGCAGCCATGAAATTAAAAGACGCTTACTTCTTGGAAGAAAAGTTATGACCAATCTAGATAGCATATTCAAAAGCAGAGACATTGCTTTGCCGACTAAGGTCCTTCTAGTCAAGGCTATGGTTTTTCCAGTGGTCATGTATGGATGTGAGAGTTGGACTGTGAAGAAGGCTGAGCGCTGAAGAATTGATGCTTTTGAAGTGTGGTGTTGGAGAAGACTCCTGAGAGTCCCTTGGACTGCAAGGAGATCCAACCAGTCCATTCTGACCGAGATCAACCCTGGGATTTCTTTGGAAGGAATGATGCTAAAGCTGAAACTCCAATACTTTGGCCACCTCATGTGAAGAGTTGACTCATTGGAAAGGCTCTGATGCTGGGAGGGATTGGGGGCAGGAGGAGAAGGGGATGACCGAAGATGAGATGGCTGGATGGCATCGCCGACTCGATGGACGTGAGTCTGAGTGAACTCCGGGAGATGGTGATGAACAGGGAGACCTGGTGTGCTGCGATTCATGGGGTCGCAAAGAGTCGGACACGACTGAGTGACTGAACTGAACTGAACAGATCATATACAGCTAAGGAGGCAGAGTAATGATCTCCCAATGATGTCCACAGCATAATTCCCCAAATCTGTAAATATATTATTCCATGTAACTAAAAGGACTTTGTAGGTGTGATTAAGACTTCCCAGGTGGTGCTATCAGTTGAGAACCCAACTGCCAATGCAGAAGACAGAAGAGAAATGGGTTTGAAACCTGATTTGGGAGGATCCCATGGAGGAGGAAATGGCAACCCACTCCAGCATTCTTGCCTGGAGAATCGCCATGGACAGAGGAGCCTGGTTGGCTACAGTCCATGGAGTCACAGGGTCAGACATAACTGAGGCTCCTTAGCATGCAAATCTAATAAAAAGTCTCTGGAAGTGAAAAGCCTTTCCCAGCCTAGTCAGAGGCTGTGGTCAGAGGAAGATGTGATAATGGAAGAATGTCAAACAGACTGAACGTGGGACTTTCTTGAGAGGCCAGTCATTAAGACTGCACACTTAAAATTCAGAGGGCGTGAGTACAATCCCTGGTGGGAAAACTACTATCCCACATGTGAAGTAGTGTGGCCAAAAAAAAAAAAAAAAAGATGAAATGTTCTTGGTTTGAGAGTAGATTAGGGACCCACACCACAAGCCAAAGACTGTGGGTGGTATCTAAAAACTACAGGAGACCAGGAAACAGATTCTCCCCTAGAGCCTCCAGGAAAGAACACAGCCCTTTCCAACACCTTGATTTTATCCCATTTCTGACTTTTGGCCTCCAGAACTATAAGGCAATGCTTTTATATTGTTTTAAGCCACCAAATTTATTGTAATTTGCCTGTTTAAATAAACAAACATTTTATAGAACATATTCAATTAGTAAGTTGGAGACTGCTTGCATTCATTACTTTTTTGAGGTTTGAAAATACAGTATTTTTAACGAAGTTTCTGTCTCCAACCTATGCAGAGATTGTTATTGTTCAGTCGTAAATTTGTGTCCTGCTCTTTGCAACACCAGGCTTCCCTGTCCTTCACTATCTCCCAGAGTTTACTCAAACTCATGTCTGTCGAGTCAGTGATATTATCTAACCATCTCATCCTCTGTTGCCCCTTTCTCCTGTCCTCAATCATTCCCAGAATCAGGGCCTTTTCCAATAAGTCGACTCCACATCAGCTGGTCTAAGTATTGGAGCTTCAGTGTCAGAGCTTCCAATGAATGTTTAGGATTGGTTTTCTTAAGGAGAGAAAGATTGAGGGCAAGAGGAGAATAGAGCGATAGAGGATAAGATGGTTAGATGGCATCATTGACTCAATGGACATGAGTTTGAGCAAACTCCAGGAGATAGCAGAGGGCTGAGAAGCCTGGTGTGCTGCAGTCCACAGGGTCACAGAGAGTTGGATATGACTTAGCAACTGAAGAACAACAACAGTCAAAGGCTTTAGCATAGTCAGTGAAGCAGAAGTAGTGTTTTTCTGGAATTCCTTTGCTTTTTCTATGATCTAACAGATGTTGGCAATTTGATCTCTGGGTCCTCTGCCTTTTCTAAACCCAGCTTGTACATCTGGAAGTTCTTGATTCATGTACTGCTGAAGTGTAGGTTGAAGAACTTTGAGCATTACCTTGCTAGCATTGCACCTAGTGAAATGAGTGCAATTGTACATGTGCACAGACACACCTGCAAACATATGTGCAAGCATGGGCATTCTCTTATTTTGTGAATCTGTTTAGGCACAGTACTTAGAGTTTAATGTATGTTCTCTTATTTAGTGGTCAACTCCATTTCAGGTAGGGATGAGTACAGCCCATCAAAAAGATGATGTTTTCCTTAAGGTTCTGTAGCTACTGATTGAAGGAGTTGAAACTAATCAGGCCTATCCGACTCCAAAGTATGCTTGCTATACTGTACAACCACAGAATGAATTCAAAACTAAAACTGCCATGTGGAGTTATTTGTGCTTTATTTGAATCTATCATGTAAAACTAAAATAGTGTAAATCACTAAAAGGCATGCTTAAATGGTAGTTAAATGATGATAATAATAAAAACTCTAATTTTACAGTGATTTCCTTATACCCAAGGATTCTATTGTAACCTTCAAATGACTTTCTCTTCGGAATATCCAGATGTACTATTTTCCTGAATGGGCCTACCAAAGCACTACAGTATTATTATTATTATCAAAAATCATTTTGATTTATGCAGTCTTATATATAAGAAATATGATAAGATTATCTACAAGCTTATGAAAAGCAGTATCTCTGATGTAAATGAATACAATCTCATTATACTTGTCATATGTTTCTCTCCCAGGACAGTCAGCTCTATGTCTGACCTCAGCTTGTCCTCACAATTCACACTGACAGGCCTACTGGGCTTGGCATTGCCCTAAGAGGAAGTCCTAAAAGATGGGAAATTTCACTGATGATTATTGTACATTGTGTAACTGAGGAAGAAGAAGCATTAAAGTTAAAATAATAATAAAGTGAAAACAGAATAATTATGGCAGCAATTAGGTGGTGTATATATTTTCTTGATTCTCATCCCAGTCAGCAGAACAATCATGAGAAGTATAGTAAGAGCAAAGGACAGAGATGTATAATGCTGAAGACTGAAATACAAGGCCCTTGTTAGTACTCATAAAAGCACTCTGCTTCTGAACTCACATGAGAAAGAAACATTGAGTCATTATCATCCTATAAATTAGTCATTTTGAGAACTACCTATCTCTTTGATTGCCCTCCTTATAATAGAATCTTTTGGAACTACCTAATAAATCTTTATTTTAAGGCAAAACAATGTCCAACTTGAGACTTCTGGTGTCAGGAAGAGAACATCCCATCAATCAACAGGTGCCAGCATTGTTACAACTGAATCTGAAAAGAATATAGTTTAACCCAGGGGAATATATATGATGTCTTTATTTTTTTAAGGCTTATTAAGGTAGACCAGTTGGTGCCTGTGCTGAATTAAGTGTGAAATAGTTGTTGAATGACACAGAGCTGAAATAGTGTTTATTGTACCATAAGCTTATCTTTCCATGCACATTGAGGAGGCTGATGAATGAATAAAGCATAAAAAAGAGTCCCTTTGTTACACATGTAAAAGGTTTCTTCCTTTGGGGGTTAATTATATTTTGCTTAATAAATTTCTTCAAAATATTACACTTGGAGCTTCTACTCTAATGAATTTTATCAGGGTAGATGTCAAAAAATAAACATGAGAAAGAGTGTCTAGAGGAAAGCAAAAACATCATGATTAAGACAATATACTCAAATACAGACGCATCTCCAAGGTCTGGGATTTATTGTCCTTTTAATTTTGAGAAACAGTCTTCATTGCTAACAGTGATATTTGAAGAGTTTTTCAAAGTATTGTAAGAAAATAGAAATGGAAATCAGAAATTAGAACATTTGAAGAAAATTAAATAGCTCTCTCAGGAAATGAATCCTTGGCCCGAGCATTTCCACTGTAGTTGTATATACAATTTGAACATTTTCTAGAAAGAATTCTTTATGACTGGTGACTATTGGTGTTCTTCCCATCTTTGTGGGTATATTTGTATTGACTTAAGTCAAGCTGCAGGGGGTCAGTGTCCTTATCTATGTACACTTCACATGTGCTAGAGGTTATGGAATGCAATAACTACCTGTTATAACAATATTTAAAAGGATAAGAGTGATAAAAGTCAAGGACAAAGTGTCTTCTTAACTCTGAAGGCCACAAAGTCTAAGCCTGAATATGGGCTTAAAAAGTTTCTTATTATAAAGCCATTTTTATTATGAAATACTTTAAACAGTTGAGATGGCATTTAAATGAAATGGAATCAAATTGTTACTGCTTTTAAATTTCTATGTATAGAGTTTTCAGTGTGACCTACTCCAGGGCAGTATTTTCATTTACACTTCCCATTCATTTCTAATGTCTACTGACATTGTTCGCTGTGTTGTATCTGCCAGAATGGATTGAGGCCATCTAGAGCGATGGATATTAGAACCAGTGGAAAGTGATTATAGGTGGCATCTGGCAGGAGTCATTTTCTCTTAAGGCTTTGACATGTCATTCCTGGTAAATCGGTTCTATTAGCTATCTAAAGGCACCAGATGTACCATAGGAGATTATACCAATAAATCTTTTGTGGATTATATATATATATTACTATTGCTGATTCATTGCGGTTCATATAAGCTCAACTATGTTTGTCTGGAAATGGATTCCAATTTAAGCTTCGTAGGTGCTTCTTTACAGAATAAATGTTTCTGAAAGTTGTTCTTGCATGATATAACCCAATATTAAAGATAAATTCTTTTAGCACATATTAGTATATTGATAAAACTATCTTATCTGCTAGACTTCAAATTTTCAGTAGATTAAATCTTGTCAAATTCAATAAATACTACAGAAACACTTTTAGTGAAATATTTTCACTTATTCCATCTATGTGAAATGAGTATTGCCAGGTAGTTCAAAACATGTAAAAATCAAATGAATATATCAAGGAGGGAGTATTTTGAGCCTCATGATTGTTTGATGATAGATGTGAATTGAAGTCAGGATGTTAGATAGTGCTGTACAAGCTCTTTTGAGTTGCCTTTCTTTATTCTATGAGCACTAGCCACAATTAACCTAATTTATAAGCAAGGTTCTTATTACTTAGAGTCATGTCTATTTCTTACCTCTGAACTTAAATTCTACACTTCCTTTTGAGTTTGGTTCATGTCTAATTCTTAAAACTTCTTATTAAATTTCCTATAATCATCAATGCCTTTTCTATCTTAATATCTATTGTAGTACCTAGAGCCAGAAAGAGTTATCACAGTCAGATTCTTTCTTCTACATAGTGGTTGAATTTCTGCTCATGCCCCAAGTCCCAGATCAAGTTTTATTTATCTAAGAAAATTGATCAGTGACCCCTCTGTGCCAATCTTGTGCCTGGTATATACCATTACCTTTGTATTTGTTGCACTCCGATACTGTTTCTATTTATCTTTACTTGTTCTTTCCTACTCTCCTTTTCAGAACTCCTTTGGCTTTTGCTTCTCAATATAAAGTAAACAGAACAGAAAAGTAAAAGGGAGTGTGGTAGATACATGAACTTCTCTTCATCTTGAATTTTTATTTTTTAACACTAACGTCTATAAATATGTTGCATTCTAAACATTTGTTTGAGCACTGTTCTTAAGCAATTTACTCATTCAGTTTTCATTGTTTTTATAGGCATTTTTGAAGAGCTACCAATGTGTTAATTTCTCTGCTTACTGTTATAGAGATCACATAATATTAAAGTATTTACCCTAAGGGAATTTGTTATTCTTTGGAGAGGTAAATATATATATTCCACAAAAACTCCAGAATTACTCTAAACAGAATCTAAATGCCAAATTGAGTCATGCAGCAAATCAGTAACATGGAATTTGGGGGAATGAAGAAGTATGAGCAATGGCACATACAACAAACTGGGAAGGGGGGATGATGTGCAGACTGTTCACTTATATGTAGGCATCTTTAGTGCAAAACAGTGGAAGACCTTCAGAAAACTAAAGGTGGCTTTCATATCCTTCGCATACCAGGAACAATTGCGTCACACAACATTCTTTGTAACCTAATCTTTGCCTGAAAAATCCTCTGACCTTTTAATTTTCACACTGAAGTTGAAAACACATTCCATGAAAAATTGGGAGCAGAAAACTTGACCTAATAAAACAGCCCTATAAGATAGTATGGCCACTGTGACTACTCATCTCTAGCAAAGTTGCTGTGAGATTTAATACTCAAGACCTAATGAATCTGCTTACTGAACATCATTGTCTTATCTGCTGTGAAGTCATCATTTTCAAACCTGGTCTTGCTCTTTCAAGAAAGAGTCAAGAGAAAAACACTACCATGATTACCTTGTCAAATGAGAGAGAGTGTGTCTCTCATAATTTTTGCTTGTTAGATGCTGATGTATGGATAAAGAGGTTGATGATTTTTTGATGTCAGAGAAACTTTCAAATTACTCAATCTGACACTATTAGTTTCTTTTCTATAATTGTGTCAATAGCATTTTGTAATTTAATATTAAATCATTTTTTATAAATAACAGATCGAACATCAGTCTGCCATACTCTGATGTCTATGGGAGGCTTGCCAAGGATATGGCTGATGAAACACAATCTTAGACAAGCTCCATCTGTCCCATTTAGAGGATATACGGTGTCAGATCTCAGTGGTGGAAGTAATAACTGCAAGCTGCTCTCCGGGCAGACAGTGAGAGAGGGCTACTGATCACACTGAATAAAATGAACAAACCCTTATAGTGGGTTGTAGTCAGTATACATTTAAACTAGATAACCACTTTCAAATAGTCTTCTGCATTTAAGGCCAATGTTATGTGGTAAAATGAAGCAAATGTAGGTTCAGTCATTTAAACCGTATGCAATTTTGACTTAGCCATTAAGAAAGTATTTTGGAGGTCATATTACTTTCCCCCACTTAGAAAAAACATTGAAAGCACAATGAGCTAAATATAATGTTGCCCCCAAATATCAGGACACAAAGACTCTTTAAGCTGGGTCAGGAGCTTATGATTCAGTCAGGTTTAGTTGAAAAATTGCCCAAAACAAGGTCAGAATGGAAAAAAAAAATGTGTTTTATCTTGGGTCAGATAGAACTTTCTCATTTCATTCTGTGTTTTAATGGGAATTTCAATTACTACTTAAAAGTCATTAATGAGGATGGACCTCACAGAACCAGAAAACTTGTGAAAAACAAAACAAAACAAAACAAAAACCAAAGCATAAAATCCGTTGAATAATTGGGGTGTTCTTCCCCAAAAGGTTTCCATTTGAGGTTATCAGTAATTATGTAGAAATGTCTCAAGGATAGACTTTTTAAAATATTGCTCTACTTTATATTTCTAATAAACATTAAATTAGTTTGTGTGTTAGTATCTAGTCAATCAATAGAAATAAAATTTGAAGCCCTTTTGAGAATATTTAAAATCAACAAAGGTGATTAAGTTTAAACTGAGATGAATTCCTTTTGGTAGTCGTAAAATAAAGCTTGATTATTCATATGTATATAATTGACTCCTGAGGTCAAAGTTTATTTTAGCCTGCTTTTTGTACTTCATTGCCAACTTGGTGAGTAAGAATGTAAGGGGATTTGTTTTACTCAATGGTGAGGGTTTATTTCCATAATTATCAGGCAACATTTACTGAAGACCAGCTAAGTATTTGTTTTGTCTTGATTTCCAATGAGAATTTTATTGTGTAGAAAAGAAGCAATCTTTTTTCATTTTTTGAAGCAGAAAACCATCTAGTAAATTGAACTGTGATGACAAAAGATGCTAACATAGCTCTAGAAATGGAAAGCATTATCATAAGGAAGGAAACACATTTCTAAGTGGGCAGATAACTTAATCTTTTCAAGCTTCATGTTTCCTCAACCATCAAATAAGAAGGCTCACTTAGATGACTTTTGAAATTCCTGCCAGCTCTGGCGTTTCATTTTCTTTGATCAATGAATTTTCTTTCTAAACCAAAATAGCACAAACTCAGTGCCATCCATGTGGATAGCTTCTGATAGCTTAGAAATTTAGAGTCAGAGTCTAATCGTTTATAAATTTTGAGGTGTCCTCTAGGTCATATTTTTCAACTTCAGTGCTATTGACATTTAGGACTAGATAATTGTTGTGGGGACTATCTTGTGTGTTACAGTATTTTAAGCAGCATTTCTGTCCTCTACCAACTAGGCACCATTAGCAATTATCCCTGTCTTCCCCAACCCTGCTGCTGCTACTGCTGCTAAGTCGCTTCAGTGGTGTCTGACTCTGTGCAACCCCATAGACGGCCTTCCACCAGGCTCTGCCGTCCCTGGGATTCTCCAGGCAAGAACACTGGAGTGGGTTGCCATTTCCTTCTCCAATGCATGAAAGTGAAAAGTGAAAGTGAAGTCGCTCAGTCTCCGACTCTTTGCAATCCCATGGACTGCAGCCTACCAGGCTCCTCTGTCCATGGGATTCTCCACCCTACACACTCACTTTAGAGATAATAAGGGAAATACAAGTTTTAAAGTGGAGTGATGCTATTATACACACAACAGGTTTGGTTAAAATGAAAAAGTTAGATATTATAAAGCATTGGCAAGAATATCGAGTGTTAAACAATAGAAGGTCAGGTTCAAAGTTCAGGAGGGGCGGTGGTGAGGAGATACTCCTCGCCCAAGGTAAGGAGCAGCGGCTGCACTTTGCTGGAGCAGCCGTGAAGAGATACCCCCATGTCCAAGGTAAGAGAAACCCAAGTAAGACGGTAGGTGTTGCAAGAGGGCATCAGAGGGCAGACACACCAAAACCATAATCACAGAAAACTAGTCAATTTAATCACACCAGGACCACAGCATTGTCTAACTCAATGAAACTAAGCCATGCCATGTGAGGCCACCCAAGATGGGCAGGTCATGGAGGAGAGGTCTGACAGAATGTGGTCCACTGGAGAAGGGAATGGCAAACCACTTCAGTATTCTTGCCTTGAGAGCCCCATGAACAGTATGAAAAGGCAAAATGATAGGATACTGAAAGAGGAACTCTACAGGTCAGTAGGTGCCCAATATACTACTGGAGATTACTGGAGAAATAACTCCAGAAAGAATGAAGGAATGGAGCCAAAGCAAAAATAATACCCAGCTGTGGATGGGACTGGTGATAGAAGCAAGGTCCGATGCTGTAAAGAGCAATATTGCATGGGAACTTGGAATGTAGGTCCATGAATCAAGGCAAATTGGAAGTGGTCATACAGGAGATGGCAAGAGTAAACATCGACATTCTAGGAATCAGCGAACTAAAATGGACTGGAATGGGTGAATTAAACTTGGATGACCATTATATTTACTACTGCGGGCAGGAATCCCTTAGAAGAAATGGAGTAGCCATCATGGTCAACAAAAGAGTCTGAAATGCAGTACTTGGATGCAGTCTAAAAAATGACAGAATGATCTCTGTTTGTTTGTTTCTTTTTTTTAATTTATTTAAAAAAATTTTTATTTTTACTTTATTTTACTTTACAATACTGTGTTGGTTTCATCATACATTGACCTGAATCCACCACGGGTGTACATGCGATCCCAACATGAACCCCCCTCCCACCTCCCTCCCCACAACATCCCTCTGGGTCATCCCCGTGCACCAGCCCCAAGCATGCTGTATCCTGCATCAGACATAGATTGGTGATTCGATTCTTACATGTTTCAATGCCATTCTCCCAAATCATCCCACCCTCTCCCTCTCCCTCTGAGTCCCAAAGTCTGCTATACACATCTGTGTCTTTTTTGCTGTCTTGCATACAGGGTCATCATTGCCATCTTTCTAAATTCCATATATATGTGTTAGTATCCTGTATTGATATTTTTCTTTCTGGCTTACTTCACTCTGTATAATTGGCTCCAGTTTCATCCATCTCAACAGAGCTGATTCAAATGTATTCTTTTTAACGGCTGAGTAATACTCCATTGTGTATATGTACCACAGCTTTCTTATCCATTCATCTGCTGATGGACATCTAGGTTGTTTCCATGTCCTGGCTATTATAAACAGTGCTGCGATGAACATTGGGGTACATGTGTCTCTTTCCATTCTGGTTTCCTCGGTGTGTATGCACCGCAATGGGATTACTGGGTCGTAAGGCAGTTCTATTTCCAGTTTTTTAAGGAATCTCCACACTGTTCTCCATAGTGGCTGTACTAGTTTGCATTCCCACCAACAGTGTAAGAGGGTTCCCTTTTCTCCACACCCTCTCCAGTATTTATTGCTTTTAGACTTTTGGATTGCAGCCATTCTGACTGGCATGAAATGATACCTCATTTGTCGTTTTGATTTGCATTTCTCTGATAATGAGTGATGTTGAACATCTTTTCATGTGTTTGTTAGCCATCTGTATGTCTTCTTTGGAGAAATATCTATTTAGTTCTTGGCCCATTTTTTGACTGGGTTGTTTATTTTTCTGGAATTGAGCTGCAGGAGTTGCTTGCATATTTTTGAGATTAGTTGTTTGTCAGTTGCTTCATTTGCTATTATTTTCTCCCATTCTGAAGGCTGTCTTTTCCCCTTGCTTATAATTTCCTTTGTGTGCAGAAGTTTTAATTTTTATTAGGTCCCATTTGTTTATTTTTGCTTTTATTTCCTGTATTCTGGGAGGTGGGTCACAGAGGATCCTGCTGTGATGTATGTCAGAGAGTGTTTTGCCTATGTTCTCCTCTAGGAGTTTTATAGTTTCTGGTCTTACGTTTATATCTTTAATCCATTTTTAGTTTATTTTTGTGTATGGTGTTAGAAAGTGTTCTAGTTTTATTCTTTTACAAGTAGTTGACCAGTTTTCCCAGAACCACTTGTTAAAGAGATTGTCTTTAATCCATTGTATTTCTTGCCTCCTTTGTCGAAGATAAGGTGTCCATAGGTGACTCTGTGTGAGAGGGAGATGGTGGGATGATTTGGGAGAATGGCATTGAAACATGTATAATATCATAAAAGAAACGAATTGCCACTCTAGGTTCGATGCAGGATGCAGGATGCTTGGGGCTGGTGCACTGGGATGACCCAGAGAGATGGTATGGGGAGGGAGGTGGGAGGGGGGTTCAGGAACACTTGTACACCTGTGGTGGATTCATGTTGATGTATGGCAAAACCAATACAATATTGTAACGTAATTAGCCTCCAATTAAAATAAATAAATTTAAATTAAAAAATAAAACCCACAGCTTTGAACAAAATAGTCCAAATATAAAATAATACATAATTTATTATTTCATTCATATAAAGTTCAAAACAGGAAGAACAAAGCACATAGCCTAGGAATACACCATTAAAAATAAAAGTGTTAGGTTAACTCTGAGGAAGGAAGGTGTGTTGTCACCAGGAAGAGGCATTCAAGGACCTGGCCATATTTTTCTTCTCTTGCCCAATTTTTGGCTATATAAGTGTTCATATTACAATAATTAGTTATGCATTTACTATAAATATATACATAAATGCTACAGTTATAGCATTTTTATAAATGCATGTTATGTTTTATAAAAATTTAAAAACAAGCAGAAGTTATTTGCACTAAATACAATGGAACTGAAATTTTGGTAAATAGTAGTTTTTAAATTTCAAGTCTTCAAGCAGAAGGGAACACTTACAATAAGGAATTTTGTTAGTAGGTTGAATTTTAAATTTGATACAGTGGATTTTACAGAGATTTTGAGGCAAGTTGCTTTCTCAGTTAAACCAAAAAGAAAATTGAGTTAGTGCATCATAACAAATTAAAATTTTAGACTTTTCAAAAGGAGCCCAGGGTCTTTATGTTTCTACTGTCCTTAAATGCTTCTAGTTCTTTCCTCACATTTTCTTTAGAGTTGTCCCTTTTGACAAATACCAAAAATGAAGTAATGAGGCCAGTTAAAGTATTTTATGCTTTTATGGGCCATTCACTTTCCTTGTTATTTTATCACTACTACAATCTCATTCTCTAGCCAACCCCAACTTGCTCCTTTAAAGAAAGTATCTTTGCTTATTAAGAATTTCCTCATTCTAATTTGTATGACTTTTAGCCATCAGAGGTGATGTTGCTCATCTCCAACAATCAAATCCCAAACCTCTATGTTTACTTGTTTTCTGTGTTCAGTTCAGTTCAGTTCAGTTGCTCAGTCGTGTCCAGCTCTTTGTGACCCCATGAACCGCAGCATGCCATGCCTCCCTATCCATCACCAACTGCTGGAGTCTACCCAAAACCATGTCCATTGAGTCAGTGATGCCTTCCAACCATCTCATCCTCTGTCGTCCCCTTCTCTTGCCCTCAATCTTTCCCAGCATCAGGGTCTTTTCAAATGAGTCACCTCTTCACAATCCTCTCAAATGAAAGAAATAACCCTGTTCAATTAACTTGAAACCCAAATTTTTGTTTCCCAAGCTTTAACTGCCTTCTTTTAAAAGTCTGTGCTCCTTTATGATTTTCAGTATTTTTCTTCAGAATCAATACTCTCTACAAATAGACTTTAATTTCTATCAGCATCTAATGCATACCAGTATTTCTCATCTTGAAAAAATCATTGTTACTCTATATCCTCCTTCAGTCACAAACCTATTTCCCTGCATCTCTTCTCAGCAAAATTGTTCAAGCAAGTTATTTACGTGGCTATGTATTTTATTTCTTCAGTTTTCTCTTGTGCTTAATCTGCCACTTCTTGGCTCCCATCTCTGTGTCTCTGAGTGTGCTCCTTTCGGGGACCCCTGAACCTCTCTATCTTCCAAATGTAATAAACACCTCAGCATCCTTCTCTAACTGGGGTTGATCTTAGAGCATTCAAGCCACTCCTCCTTGACACACTCTCTTCGCTTGGCTTCTTTTGTACATATTTATGCTTCTTTTCTTCGATGATCTAGTCCTGTGTCAAAGCTTGAAAATCTTATTACCATCTATATGCTGATGTGTCTTCAATCAGGAATTTTCTCCTGAGCATCACATTTTTACTCCCAAATGCCTACTTAATGTCTCTACTTGGATGTCAGGTGGAACCATCTCAACTTTAATACGACCAAAATGGAGCTTGAAACTTCTTTCTCTCCATCCCTCCGCCTCCTCTGTGCTGTGCTGTGCTTAGTTGCTCAGGTGTGTCTGAATCTTTGCAACCCCATGGACTGCAGCCCACCAAGCCTTCTCTGTCTGTGGGGATTCTCCAAGCAAGAACACTGGAGTGGGTTGCCATGCCCTGCTCCAGGGGATCTTCCCAACTCAGGGATCGAACCTAAATCTGCATTGCAGGTGGATTTTATTTACCAACTGAGGTTTTCCCATTTTTGAAGTGGCTTCACTATCATCAGTTCTTAAGCTAAAGTCCTCTATTTAGCCCATCTTCCTACCCACTTTTGAAACATCAACAAACTTTTCAATTTAGCTTCCAAAACATCCTGCATCTGTCCAGTTCTCTCTGTGGTTTCCTTTAGACTTCCAAGCTGCCATCATCTTTTCCTTCGAGTGCCAGCCTCCTACTTATCTCCCTCATATTATTCTTAATATTTCCCAATCCATTTTAGATGTAATACAGTCAATTTTTTAAAATTTTAATTTTTAAATTAAATCATGTCACTCCTCACTTAAACCCTTAGTGGCTGCCAATTGATCTTTTAATAAAATTAAAATCCCTTACCAGACTACATGAACCAGCATAACCCAGATCTTGTATTCCTTTCAAGCCTCATTGCCACTTGCTCACTATGTTTCAAGGGCCATGATGCTCTTCCATCATTTCCTTACACACTCCACATCTTTCCCTACTCAGAGACTTTGCACCTGCCCTTCTCCCTGCTCTTCCTGGCTGGCTTATCTTTAATCTCCAAACTTCAGCTCTTTAAAGTAGCCTTCCAGAACTGCTATCTAATTACTTCTATACAAACACACAGATCACTTTCTTCATAAAAATAATCACAAAATGAAATTATCCTGCTTGATCATTTATTAGTTTAATATAAATTTCCCACACTAGGAATGTGAACTCCAAGAAACAAAAGCCTTGTCTGCCACTGCCAGTACAGAGCAGAGGGCCATACACGTGGATGACTTCCTATCAATACCTGCTTCATCTTTGACAGCCTGGCTGAATGAAGTAATTAATGAAGTACTTAAGTAATCGTGAAAGGAACAAGTCTAATTTCTAGAAATATGAGACCCATCAGCTTTTAAAAATTGCTATTGAATACAATTAATATGTGGTATTTCCCAGGAAGATAGTCATCTAGGAACTTGCTGATCTGAGTTTTATGATTTTGCTCAAACTTAACATCCCTTTGTATATAAGTAGTTTTGAGTGATAGGTAAGGGAAGATCAATTTTTTTTACCCTCAATATGTTATTAAAAGCAAGTAAATGAGATGGTGTAGTGTAGGAAATTTTTCCTGAAAGAACACTAGATTGTTTTACATTTATTGAATTTTTTGATCAACAATTATTTAAATTAAATGTTGGCAGTATCTCGTTGGTATAGTTACTTTTAGTTTCTTTTTCATCTAAGATGGGATCAGATTTCTCAAGTAACTAAGACTGTTAGGTAACTGATTTTCTGTGAACAAACAAAAATTTCTTTTTTTCTAAAAAATTTATTTTAATCTCAGATCTTTCCCCAGATATTCAGAAAGGAAAAGGGGAAAAAATTGCTGGTTTCAAGTAACTCTATGAGTTCATAGTATAAAGTCTCCATATTACTTAGGACATCAAAATGGTTTTAGATATGCTGAGATGAAATTTCAGAGCTTTCTGCCTTTGTTTAACAAATAAATGCAAAAAATGCAGCATGGCTTTTAGGACAGAGAATTCACTACCAAGGACATCATCAATTACCAAGTATATAATTTTGATTTTCTATTTTTTTGTTTTTTTGAAAATTTTTCTACCTTCCATCCTTCCAACTATAACAGATCTTTATATTTCCCCAAAAGGTCATCAGTCTCATGAACTCATTTATAGACTCATGAATTTTGAAAATAAATTGAAGGGCAATACTATAATCATCCTTGTTTTACAAATGTGGAAACAAAAGTACCAAGAAGTTATTTCACTTTCTTGTAGTCACAGAGATAGTAACTGACAGAGCCAAGGTTGAAAGTTCAGCAGTCTTCACACTTCCGAATGTGTCTCTTAACGTATGTGCTGCAACACTATTAATATTTATTTGTTCCCTGTTTGCTTTTATGAGTGAGTTGGGTATCATAATCAGAGCAGGTTTAAACATGTATTTTATATCATGGATTTTACATTTTGATGTTTTTTTAAAAATAATTCTATTTATTTATTTATTTTTGGCTGTGCTGGGTCTTCGTTGCTGTGCAGGCTTTTCTCTAGCTGTGGTGAGCTGGGGCTATTCTCTGTTGCAGTGTACAGGCTCCTCATTGCGGTCACTTCTCTTGCTGCATGGGCTCTAGGGCCTATGGACTTCGGTAGTTGTGGCATGTGAGCTCAATAGTTGTGATTCCCAGGCCCTAGAGCACAGGCTCAATGGTTGTGACCCATAGACTTAGCTGCTCTACAGCATGTGGGATCTTCCTGGATCAGGGATTGAACTTGTGTCTCCAGCCTTCTCAGGAATATTCTTTATCACTGAGCCACCAGGGAAGCCCACAAATTTGATGCTTTAAAGCTTTGCTTATGGTATGGGATTTGGTTTCTGATTGTCTTCTTCAACATAAAGTGAGAACAGTACCACCTATGTAGAGTAGGATTTTGTAGGTGTTAAAAATCTAAGACCTCTTCCATCATGTTTCATCAGGATATGAATTGTCCTAGGTCTGATCCCCTAGGAGGAAAGCCTAAGGTTGGGACTTAGGTGCAAGTGATTGAGATGTTTCTTTAGGAGAAGCAACTGAGGTAAATAGATTAAGATGAAGGGAAGAGGACAAGCAAGGATGTGAGTTGAACCTTAGCTTGAGTACATGGGAACTCTGGAGCACCAGTTGTACCTGAGAATTGCTCCTGGAGGCCAAAAGAGCAGCCATTTTTATCTCCATGTCCATTATGACCAGTCACTGGAGCTACAAGTGGAGGATGAGGATGGGGAGCGGTGTGCTTTCTCTATGGGATAAGGTGGCTCATGTTCAGCCAGTGGGAATTCTCTGGAAAAGGGAAAGTTGTGCACATAACCACCCCACACACAGCACATGAGGGCTCCAGCCCCAGGAAGAGGATCTGGGTGGGATCCCAACAGGATCTACTCTATCTTAATGATGTCTAGAATTTGGTATCTCAATCCACATTTGTATTAGGACTTTTAAGTCATAAATAATATATTTGAGAGGTTAATTTAACCACTGCTTGTATGCATTTGTTCCTTAGCATGGTAAGTATCACTAAAGTTTTCATAAGCTAATTCAAAAGTAGATGAGATTTTCTAAAAGATTCCAAGACTTGGAGCTTTGAATTCTAACCTTATTTTTTTCAGTCAGTGAATTATTAAATAATTAGCAAAATTCTTCTCCTATATAACAATGACATAAGTTGCTGGTAATATTATCAGCATAACATGCTTTAGAATTAACATGAATTATACTGTAATTACTAATATAAAACATGAACTCCTATAACAGCTTGCTAGCTGTAGAATTGTGGGATGTTGTCCTATTAACAAGACCAATAGCTTAAATTGAATTCATTTTCCCTATTGTATTTCACTTTTTTTGCAGTCAGAAAATTACAAGAAAGTCAGAGCAAGTGTAATTTTGGGAGTGAGTCACACTTTAATAAAATTGTATATTTCTTAGGCATTTCTCCAGTCGATTACTTACATTTAAATATCTGTGAAATTGTTCCACAACGGAATAATCAATCTCTAAGGTCCTGCCTTTACTCATTCTGAGTTCCTGACATTTTACTCACTTCTCATGATCTTTGCATGTTCACTTTTCCATCATTCCTCAGTTCAGCTTCACCAAAAAGTTCTTTGAAGAGACAGTAAGCATATTATCCCTCCTCACTGGCATATACACTGTATCTCCCCTTTCTCTTGGAAACAAGACTGATTTAGTGTTGGCAATACAGCTTTTCAGAAACACACACACACATATATATACACACACCACACACACACACACACACACACACACACACTGAAGCCCACCAGGCTCCTCTGTCCATGTAATTCTGCAGGCAAGAATACCGGAGAAGGTAGCCATTTCTTTCTCCAGGGAGTCTTCCTAACCCAGGAATCAAAACTGGGTATTCCACAGTGCAAGTAGATTGTTTATTGTCTGAACCACCAGGAAAGCCCTATATATAAAGGAGTTTAAAGCACAGGAAGAGAAAAAACTAGATGCTCAAATGGTCAGGGATGGAAATCAGTTTCTAAAACAAAGAGTTCTGGGAAGGCCAGGGTAAGTAGAGGGTTGGTGGTAGCCTCTTTCTTTATCTCTCTCTAGTCATGTGGCTGTCAGTGTGTTCACTTCATAGAAGATTACCCATCTTTGATGTGAATACCTCAGCTAGCAAAGTTCAAGTCAGGCGATTGCATTACAAAACAGAAAATACAACTGTCAGGTCTTACAGTACCAACATTTATATTTAAGACCTAAAACTATAAAACTTTTAGAAGATAATATAGGAATATGTCTTAATGATCTTAGATTTGGTAAGAGATTCTTAGAAAGGACACAAAAATCATAAGCAACAAAAGAAAAATCAATAGATAAATTGAACTTTATAAAAATTAAACATCTTGTGCATACTAATACCATCAAGAAAAGGAAACCCACAGAATAGGAAAAAAAATTGCATTTATATATAAGAGTCTCATAACTAGAATATGTATATAATTTGTAAAACTCAACAATAGAAAGATAAATAATCTAATAAAAATAGACAAATTATTTGAATAGATGTTTCTCAAAAAAAGGTATAAAAATATTCAAAAAGCACATGAAAAGGTGCTCAACATCATTAGTCATTAGGAAATGCTAGTCAGAACCACAAACAGGTAGTATTCATCCTCACTAAGATGGCTAAAAAAGAAAAAAAAAAAGATAATAACAAGTTTTCATGACGGTTTGGAGAAATTGCATTGTTGACGAGAATGAAGAATGATTTATCCACTTTGGAAAACAGTTTGGCAGTTCCTCAAAATGTTAAACATGTACCAGGATTTCCACTTCTGGATATGTACTCAAGAGAAAGGAAAATGCATTTTTACGTAAAAACTTGAACTCAAATTTCATAGCACTATTCATAATAATAAAAAGTGCAAACCACAAATATCTATTAAGTAATTAACGAATAAGCAAAATGTGGTATATCTATAGAATGGAAAGTTATTCAGCAATAAAAAGGAATGAAGTACTGGAACATGCTACAACATAAATAAACCTTAGAAACATTATGTTAAGTGAAAGAAGCCAGTTAAAGAAAAATATGTCTTTTATCATTTCATTTATATGAATTGTACAGAATAGCAATATTTACCAACACTGAACATAAATGAATGACTGCTGGGCCCTGGGGGAAAGAGAGAATGGGTAGTAACTGCTAGTGTGTGTGTGTGTGTGTGTGTGTGTGTGTGTGTGTGGGTGTGTTCAGTCACTCAGTCATGTCCAACTCTTTGTGGCCCCATGGAATGCGGCCCACCTTCTGTCCATTGAACTCTCCAGGCAAGAATAGTAGAGTGGGTTGCTATTTCCTACTTCAGGGGATCTTCTGGACCCAAGGATTGAACACGTATCTCTTGCTTCTCCTACACTGGCAGGCAAGTTCTTTACTACTGTGCCACCTGGGAACCTCTAACTACTAATGGATAAGGAGTTTTGGGGGGAATAATGAAGACTCTTTGAATATACTCAAAAAAGAGTGAACTGTATTGTATGTGAATTATATCTCAATGATTTAAAAAATTACTATTACTTGAAAAAATCAAGTCAACACCTATAAGCTGAGGATAGTGAAGACAGTTATCTTGGAAAGCAGTAGGGGTGTCATGATAATGGTGTTCCTTGCCTCTCAGGGATACATTCCCATCACTCCCACATCACACCACAGCCTTTCTCCTCTCTGGTAAAACAACAAACAGTAAAAGATATTTATATGAAATTATTGTAGGTTTTGTTGCAGCAAGAATCAGCTGGCAAACCTCAATGGCTTAAACCAAGGTTAAATCAAACCATCCACATGTTTTTGTAGATAATGTTTTATCAAGACATAGCCATTTATTTACATATCATTTATTCACACTGGAATAATGGGAAGAATGAGTCGTTGAGACAGTGTTTGATTCACAAATCTGAAAATAGTTACAATTTTACTCTTTACAGAAAAGTTTTGTTGACCTCTGCTATAAAACAACAGAAGCTTATTTCTCACTTAAACAGAGTCCCTAAATGTCTGAAGGCCTCTCTGGGGCAGCTGTGCTCCATAGGATATCTCGGTGTCATGCCTCCAAATCAATATGCACTTCTGCATTTGTCAAGATGGAAGAAGAACAGGGAAGGATGCACATCTGCCATTAAGTGTTTCTGCCCAAGCGTGACACACTGGGCATCTCATTGGCCAAAGCAAGTCATGCGCCAGTGCCTAACGCCAAGGGCAAGGGGTAAGTCATCCTTAGTGATTAGCCCTGTAGCCACTCATATTCTGTCCATTCCTTCACCTGAAGCAATTCATCTGTGCATTTTCCCATTTGTGATTTCAACATGATTCAATCTTAAATAGGTCCCTTAGTTTTTTATTATCTTAATGACTGTTAGGCTTTTATGATAATTTTTCTGAGATTTTGACTTTTGTATTTTCTACTTTAAGAACTAGTATAGAATTCTAATATCAAAGCTGAGGATATACAAATTCTACATAAGATAAAATGTCTTCTGCATGTGCATGTGTAAGCATGTATATTAAGAAAACACATATTCAGGAAACTTACATTATACAATAGCCAGCATTTCAAGGAAGAGCTATTTGCTTTGCAAAATAATCCACTGTTGACTTGTCTTTTTAATTGTGGGATTTCTTTCTGCATTTTAAATTATTGCATTATGAATACTTTGACTTAGAGGTGATTTTCAGGAGCTAAGTTATTATAGAAACCAAATTGCATTTTTCCTAAGTAACATGCAAACTCAGCTTTGACTTGCGCATTTTTGAAGTGTGAACACATCCTTTTGAAATGTATTCAAGGAAAAATGTACAATAGCAAAGAAATGAGAAGGATTGTTTCACTGTTCTTCTAAAAGTTAGCACTCTGTAACTTCAAAATCAGACTCTGGGACCAAATAACTTATAGAACCTACATTTATTTATCATAGAGTAAATGTTAACAGAGACATGTCATGGATTTATCAAATTATTTGAGCTCCTCTTCATTGTATTTCTTTTGTTAACAACTGCCTCAACCCAATCTAAAATTCATTTTAAGTAATCTTTAGAATAATATTACTCTTTGAGCTTGTAAGCTCTATTAAAAGGTTTAGAAATTTTGAAAAATATGACTGGTTTTATGTTTACATTTTCCCCAGGCTTTATGAAACTGCAGAGAGTGCTTTCTTTCACTAATATTTAATCTGGAAGCCATTCAAACATAAGCAAACCAAAATTAATACACTGGAAAAATTTCAAATTTGTCAAAATTTGCCTGTGAAACATCCCCGGTGATACTCCTTTCCAATTCCTGGAAAGACCTATTCTAAATGTTATGTGTGTTTTGTCTGGTCTCTAACAGCAAATTATGGTCAGAATGAGATTGTCTTTGCCAATAATTTACTTAACAAAGATTCACTGTAAGAATATAATAATTTCACAAGCCAATAGTGTACAGGGTAGTGTCTCTTTAATACACCAATAAAGAAATAATATACTCTAAACCAATAATAGGTTAACTATATGATTGTTTCAGATAAGAGGGAGATGAATAAGAAACAAATTTAGTTGAGGTGGCCATTTCTAAGTTGGCCCTTAGAAGAGTCAGATTAGCCAGCCACCAAGCTGATGTCCAACTACTGGTGCAAAAGTGGAAGTCCCTAGCAAGAGCACCTCGCTGGGAACAAAGACACTGGAATTGGTGGGCAAGGTTACTTCATGGGACCTCTGCATGCTTTTGCCCAACTCTAACAAAGAGTCATCTTTGCCCAGGCAGGATCCCCAAGGTCTTCAGAGAGCTATTTAGATCAGGAAAGAGTAGCTTTGCCCAGATGGAACACTTTTCAGATGCCTCTTAAGCCTCTTGATATTTAATCCTTAAATGTCCCCTCAGTTCAGTTCAGTTCAGTCTCTCAGTCGTGTCCGACTCTTTGCAACCCCATGAATCACAGCACATCAGGCCTCCCTGTCCATCACCAACTCCCGGAGTTCACCCAAACTCATGTCCGTCAAGTCGGGGATGCCATCCAGCCATCTCATCCTCTGTCGTCCCTTTACCTCCTGCCCCTAATCCCTCCCAACATCAGAGTCTTTTCCAATCAGTCAACTCTTCGCATGAGGTGGCCAAAGTACTGGAGTTTCAGCTTTAGCATCATTCCTTCCAAAGAACACCCAGGACTGATCTCCTTTAGAATGGACTGGTTGGATCTCCTTTCAGTCCAAGGGACTCTCAAGAGTTGTCTCCAACACCACAGTTCGAAAGCATCAATTCTTCTATGCTCAGCTTTCTTCACAGTCCAACTCTCACATCCATACATGACGACTGGAAAAACCATAGCCTTGACTAGACGGACCTTAGTCGGCAAAGTAATGTCTCTGCTTTTGAATATGCTATCTAGGTTGGTCATAACTTTTCTTCCAAGGAGCAAGTGTCTTTTGATTTCATGGCTGCAATCATTATCTGCAGTGATTTTGCAGCCCCTGAAAATAAAATCTGACACTGTTTCCACTGTTTCCCTATCTATTTCCCATGAAGTGATGGGACCAGATGCCATGATCTTTATTTTCTGAATGTTGAGCTTTAAGGCAGCTTTTTCACCCTCCTATTTCACTTTCATCAAGAGGCTTTTTAGTTCCTCTTCACTTTCTGCCATAAGGGTGGTGTCATCTGCATATCTGAGGTGATTGATATTTCTCCTGGCAATCTTGATTCCAGCTTGTGTTTCTTCCAGCCCAGTGTTTCTCATGATGTACTCTGCATATAAGTTAAATGTCCCCTTGCCACAGTCAATTCCTCTACATGTTTTTATCAATCAGTCCCCTACAATGCTCATCAACAGCTAAGGTACTGGGTGAGTCAGTTGCTCAGTCATGTTCAACTTTTTTGAGACACCATGGACTGTAGCCTGCCAGGCTCCTCTGTCCATGGAATTATCCGGGCAAGAATATTGGAGTGGGTAGCCATTCCCTTCTCCAGGGGATCTTCCCAATCCATGAATTGAATCCAGGTCTCCTGCCTTGCAGGTGGATTCTTTACCACCTGAGCCACGAGGAAAGCCCATTAAGCTACTGAGTGCTTATGGACAAATACAGATGTTGATAATGACCTCCTCTACAGCTTCTTCCCTGTAAACAGCTTCATTCTTAGAACAAAGCAACACATTTCTATGATCAGAAATTAATTGGATTTGAAATCATATCACACAACCACACAGCAATATATGCAGTTAAAATGATTAATAATGAAATGTTGTTTCAATAAGATATAAGGTAAAACAAGGCTTTTCTATAACTATTCACTGAACAGAATGAACAAGTAGCATCTTCAGAAATCATGAAATGCATGACTTTTAAGATAATACCTCCATTTTTACCTATTTGTTATCCTTTCTGTTGTTTCTTTTGTTACTTCTTCCACTCTATAATGATCCTGGTTTTTCTACTTTTTTCTTACTTGTAGCATGGATCTACTGACATAGTTTCACATATATGTTATTATTGTTCAGTTCAGTTCAGTTTAGTCGCTCAGTCATGTCCGACTCTTTGCAATCCCATGAATCACAGCACGCCAGGCCTCCCTGTCCATCACCATTGCCTGGAGTTCACTCAAACTCACGTCCATCGAGTCGGTGATGCCATCCAGCCATCTCATCCTCTGTCGTCCCCTTTTCCTCCGGCCCCCAATCCCTCCCAGCATCAGAGTCTTTTCCAGTGAGTCAACTCTTCGCATGAGGTGGCCAAAGTACTGGAGTTTCAGCTTTAGCATCATTCCTTCCTAAGAACACCCAGGGCTGATCTCCTTTAAAGTGGACTGGTTGGATCTCTTGTAGTCCAAGGGACTCTCAAGAGTCTTCTCCAACACCACAGTTCAAAAGCATTAATTCTTTGACACTCAGCTTTCTTCACAGTCCAACTCTCTTGTTCATACATGACTACTGGAAAAACCATAGCCTTGACTAGACAGACCTTTGTTGGGAAAGTAATGTCTCCACTTTTGAATAGGCTACTAGGTTGGTCATAGCTTTTCTTCCAAGGAGTAAGTGTCTTTTAATTTCATGGTTGCAATCACCATCTGCAGTGATTTTGGAGCCCCCCAAAAATAAAGCCTGACACTGTTTCCACTGTTTCCTCATTTATTTGCGATGAAGTGATGGGGCAAGATGGCATGATCTTTGTTTTCTGAATGTTGAGCTTTAAGCTAGTTTTTTCGTTCTTCTCTTTCGCTTTCATCAAGAGGCTTTTTAGTTCCTCTTCACTTTCTGCCATAAGGGTGGTATCATTTGCATATCTGAGGTTATTGATATTTCTCCTGGCAATCTTGATTCCAGCTTGTGCTTCATCCAGCCCAGCATTTCTCATGATGTACTCTGCCTATAAGTTAAATAAGCAGAGTGACAATACACAGCCTTGATGTACTCCTTTTCCTATTTTAGGTGAATATAAAAATTCTACTTAACCTAATTTTTTTTTTTTTGCATGAAAAATTATTGGAAGATCAACACTTCTCTCTACCTCTGGGGGTTTCCTGTTTACTTCTTCATTCATTCAGTTACCTTTCTGATTATTTGCTGTATCTTAGAGGCACTGGGAACCTTCCTCCCAGACTCAAAATCTTCTTGAACCTCATTCAGTTAACACTATTAAAGGAATTGGAAGGACTGATGCTAAAGCTGAAGCTCCAATACTTTGGCCACCTCATGCGAAGAGTTGACTCATTGGAAAAGACTCTGATGCTGGGAGGGATTGAGGGCAGGAGGAGAAGGGGACGACAGAGGATGAGATGGCTGGATGGCATCACCCACTCGATGCACATGAGTTTGATTGAACTCCAGGAGTTGGTAATGGACAAGGCGGCCTGGCGTGCTGCAATTCATGGGGTCACAAAGAGTCGGACACGACTGAGCTGTTGAACTGAACTGATTATAGGAGTGCCCCGCCCTCTAGAATTTCCGTCTCAAATAAGTGGAGTAGTGACCATTTAGTTAGGAGACATGCCACTGTCACTGCAGTGTAAGTATTTGGAAGGTGATAATTTCACTTTTGTTGGGAGTATATGTTCCTGGAATTTTGTGCTCTCCATTCTTATCTCTCCCTCTCTGTCTATCTCTCTCACAGACACCCATATGCACAAAAAATTATTTGGCTTAATAATGTTGGCATATTGTGTTGTAATATGTAATAGTTCAGTTCAGTTCAGTCACTCAGTCATGTCTGACACTTCGTGACCCCAAGGACCACAGCACGCCAGGCCTCCCTGTCCATCACCAACTCCCGGAGTCCACACAAATCCATGTCCATCGAGTCGGTGATGCCATCCATCCAACCATCTCATCCTCTGTTGTCCTCTTCTCCTCCTGCCCTCAATCTTTGCCAGCATCAGGGTCTTTTCCAGTGAGTCATCTCTTCACATCAGGTGGCCAATGTATTGGAGTTTCAGCTTCAACATCAGTCCTTCCAATGAACATTCAGGACTGCTCTCCTTAGGATGGACTGGTTGTATCTCCCTGCAATCCAAGGGACTCTCAAGAGTCTTCTCCAACACCACAGTTCAAAAGCATCAATTCTTTGGTACTTAGCTTTCTTCATAGTCCAACTCTCACATCCGTACATGACTATTGGAAAAACCATAGCCTTGACTAGACGGACCCTTTGTTGGCAAAGTAATGTCTCTGCTTTTTAATATGCTGTCTATGTTGGTCATAACTTTTCTGCCAAGGAGCAAGTGTCTTTTAATTTCAGGGCTGCAGCCACCATCTGTAGTGATTTTGGAGCCAAAAAAAATAAAGTCAGCCACTGTTTCCACTGTTTTCCCATCTATTTCCCATGAAGAGATGGGATCAGATGCCATGATCTTAGTTTTCTGAATGTTGAACTAAGCCAACTTTTTCACTCTCCTCTTTCACTTTCATCAAGAGGCTCCTAGTTCTTCATTTTCTGCTATAAGGGTGGTGTTACCTGCATATCTGAGGTTATTGATATTCTCCCAGCAATCTTGATTCCACCTTGTGCTTCATTCAGCCCAGCGTTTCTCATGATATACTCTGCATATAAGTTAAATAAGCAGGATGACAATACACAGCCTTGAAGTACTCCTTTTCTTTTTTGGAACCAGTCTGTTGTTCCATGTTCAGTTCTAACTGTTGTTTCCTGACCCCATACAGATTTCTCAGGAAGTATAGTCAATAAAGCAAAAATAGATGTTTTTTTGGAACTCTTTTGCCTTTTGATGATCAAAGGATACTGGCAATTTGATCTCTGATTCCTCTGACTTTTCTAAAACCAGCTTGAACATCTGGAAGTTCATGGTTCACATATTGCTGAGAGAATTTTGAACATTACTTTACTAGCGTGTGAAATGAGTGCCATTGTGTGGTAGTTTGAACATTCTTTGGCATTGTCTTTCTTTGGATTGGAATGAAAACTGACATTTTCCCGTCCTGTGGCCACTGCTGAGTTTTCCAAATTTGCTGTCATACTGAATGCAGCACTTTCGCGGCATCATCTTTCAGGATTTGAAATAGCTCAACTGGAATTTCATCACCTCCACTAGCTTTGTTTGTAGTGATGCTTCCTAAAGCCCACTTGACTTCACATTCCAGGATTAAAATATGGTCCACTGGAGAAGGGAATGGCGAACCACTTCAGTATTCTTGCCTTGAGAATCCCATGAACAATATGAAAAGGAAAAAAAGATAGTACACTGAAAGACACACTTCTCAGGTTGGTAGGTGCCCAATATGCTACTGGAGATCAGTGGAGAAATAACTCCAGAAAGAATGAAGAGATGGCGCCAAAGCGAAAACAACATCCAGTTGTGGATGTGACTAGGGATAGAAGCAGGGTCCAATGCTGTAAAGAGCAATATTTCATAAGAACCTGGAACGTTAGGTCCATGAATAAAGGCAAATTAGGAGTGGTCCAACAGGAGATGGCAAGAGTGAACATCAACATTTTAGGAATCAGCAAACTAAAATGGACTGGGGTGGGTGAATTTAAATCAGATGACCATTATATTTACTACTGAGGGCAAGAATCCCTTAGAAGAAATGGAGTAGCCGTCATAGTCAACAAAAGAGTCCAAAATGCAGTACTGGATGCAATCTCAAAAAATTACAGAATGATCTCTGTTCGTTTCCAAGGCAAACCATACAATGCAATATGTAAGAATGCAAATTTTACAGTCTGTTACGTTGGGTCCATAGCCCAGAAGAACCACTTGTTAGCTGCGTGACATTGTATCAAGATGTCATCATTAACATCTGTACTTGTCCATAAGCACCCAGTAGCTTAGCTGTTGATGAGCAATGCTGGAGACTGACTGATAAGAACATGTAGAGGAATGACTATGTTCAAAACTGATACTTAAGCCAGTGACTCCATCAATAGATTAGTAGCATAACAATACCCACTTTATAGAGTTGTTATGAAAATTTAAAGAGATCATATGTCAAAGATGTTTAACAGTATGATTGAGGTATCATGGGCACTAGGAATCATACATATTAAATTAGAAATGCTTTGTGGACTACTTTAAAATCAGACAATGTTTAAAATGATTTTTATGCAAAAATGTATCATGAATTTCAATTGGTTGATAAGCATATTCTCAGAAAAAATATTTTTATAATTGGAAATTGTTTAGATGTGTAGAACTCAGAAATTTCACAATCCGAAAGTCTACCATCTTTCTCTTTAATACCAAAGTAGTATTTGTCAAAGCCTTATGCTGAAAGCTTTAATAAGTGTATATATTCCAATTCCTTTTTTTCTCTAATAAACTTTTGGAAATTTACAAGGAAAAATAGTAGTTACTTCTCATCTGTACTGATTCTTCTTCTTTTGAGCATTTTAATATTCTATAGGTTATTTCCTGCCACCATGTCATGAAGCTTTCCAAGCTGCTGCTGTCCCATCAACTGCCATTCCCTCTCCACGTGTGAATATCAGCCGCTGTTTTCACTTTCCAATGCAGAATGAAGAGTAGGACTCAATGAATTTTATTAAATCTTGTGTTTAAATGAGGTAAAAAGGAAACTTTAAACTCTGTTACGACTCATGAAGTCTTTCCATCTTCTCAGAGATACCCTCTACTGGCCAACTTTTTTTTTTTTTTTTTTTTGTAGACTCCAGATTCTGTTTGTGGTGGAGATAAAAAGTACCTTTGACAATATTCCCCTGCTTAGAGTCCAAATTAAATGTGGGCTGGTCCTAGAGAGAAGAGGAGCCTTTTTCTATTTTGGATTAAAGCTAGGCTTACTCAAGAAGACTTATATTCTGCTTTTAGACATTTTGTGGGTGTTCAAGGAGGGAAATGGTTTATTGCTATGAATGGGGACTTTCACTAGCATGACCTTTGATGTTGACCTTTTTCTAAAATCTTAGTCAACTTCCTCCAGGAGGGGAAAGTATGACTGGTCTCTGAATCAGTAGTAGAAATGGGCCTTTTTCATGTCTTCCTCTGGTGAGACAGGATGCATGAATGAAGCGTACATTCTTGTCCACACCTTATTTACTTACTTATTGGTTGTTGTTCAGTCGCTCAGTCATGTCCAACTCTGAGACCCCATGGACTGCAGCACACCAAGCTTCCCTATTCTTCACCATCTCCTGAAGCTTGCTCAGGCTCATGTCCATTGAGTCAGTGATGCCATACAACCATCTTGTCCTCTGTTGTCCCCTCTCCTCCCACCTTCAATCTTTCCCAGCATCAGGGTCTTTTCTAATTAGTTGGATCTTTGCATAAACTCATTCATATTTGTGGCTTTATCAACTAAGGCAGCTAGGTACACACCTTATCTTTTTTTCAGACTATTCACTTCTATACCAATTCTCAAACTTAATTCTAAAAGGAAGCATCTATCAATTAAACCTATCTCCCTCCAATACTTCCTTGTTGAAAGATTTTTATATACAATGTTACATACACTATGTGCTATTTTTTTTAGTTGTAGTATATTACTTTGTAGTTGCTTCCAAGTTTATCAGAAATGTGTTTTAAATAACTAAACAAATAGTAACATTGTGACAGATGGGAAATGTTTTTCATTTATCTTTTCCACATATTCACAAAATGTGCTTCCTTTTTCTATATAGTGAATGCTCAATAAATACAATTATCTGGCATACATAAATGTCTGATAACATCTTATATCTTTTAGCTTTGATTAGCCGTAAAAAAGAATTCATTTGAATCAGTTCTGATGAGATGGACGAAACTGGAGCCGATTATACAGAGTGAAGTAAGCCAGAAAGAAAAACACCAATACAGTATACTAACACATATATATGGAATTTAGGAAGATGGCAATGATGACCCTGTATGCAAGACAGGGAAAGAGACACAGATGTGTATAATGGACTTTTGGACTCAGAGGGAGGGAGAGGGTGGGATGATTTGGGAGAATGACATTCTAACATGTATACTATCATGTAAGAATTGAATCGCCAGTCTATGTCTGATGCAGGATACAGCATGCTTGGAGCTGGTGCACGGGGATGACCCAGAGGGATGTTGTGGGGAGGGAGGTGGGAGGGGGGTTCATGTTTGGGAATGCATGTAAGAATTAAAGATTTTAAAATTTAAAAAATAAAAAAAATAAATAAAAATTAAAAAAAAAATAAAGACAATGAATATTTGAGGAGTATTTTGCAAAAATTAGATTAACTTTATATATGTATATATATATACATATATATATGTATGTATGTATGTATATAAATGTCACTGGATAAAGGTTTAGATATGTTGTCATGAATTCTACTGAGACCTGAAGGACAAAACTACTTCTAACAATGTTTATCATAAGCAAGATTTGTTTTGCAAAAACAGATTTTCAGACTCAAAAGCCACACTCTGTTTATCACCACAATCCATTACACAGGTCTATATGGAGGATTACATTGAGGAAAATGTTAGTGTCTTAAAAGTTTGCATTTTTATTGTTTTAAAAAATTGAGGCCCAGTTTTATTCTGATCATTCTAACTGTGCTATAAATTGGGGGTGGGGGTGAGCACAGAATGGTTTTATTAGCATTTTCCCCTCTCCAAGAGCTTTTTCTTCTATTGATTTGAGTACCAACCAATGCTAGCAAGCGAGAAAATCAAAGTAAGAGTAAATTTGACAGTATCTCTGTCTGTGATACTGTGGGGCTTTCCCGATGGCTCAGTGGGTAAAGAATCTGCCTGCAATGTAGGGGACATGACAGAGGAGACACAGGTTCATTCCTTGGGTTGGAAAGATCCCCTGGAAGAGAAAATGGCAACCTATTTCAGTATTCTTGCAAGATAATCCCATGGACAAAAGAGGCCGAAAGGCTATTTATAGTCCATAGAGTTGCAAACAGCTGGACAAGATTGAGCGATTGAGCACATTATATTTACCGTAAGATAGTATAGCTGAAATGCTTCTATTTGAATGAAGTTGCTCATCATCTGTTAGACAGGTTGTTTCAAGTGTATTCTTCTAAGAGTTGTGTTCTAAACTCTATGGTCTGCTCTGTCTTACTATCAAATTGTAACACTCCTAGTTGATTTTATGATAACTATATTGACTTTGTGTAATTTTATCAGAACGTTGCTCCTTGGTTTATAATTGCTTATTATTATTTACTTGCTATATTATTTCTCCCTTCTATCAATTAATAGGGAAAATGCTAGCTTATGCAGACCCCCAAACAATAAATCTATACACACACACACATTCCCCTCTCTCTTTGTAATGGATTCTATTTTTTTAAAAAAATCATTAGACACTGAATTCACCTCTTTACCCTCTTTAATAATTGTATAACTTCCTTTGGTAAATGATGATAAATATCAGACAGATTCTCTTGGCCAGTTCAAGGTTGTTCTAGAATTTTAGCTGCAGTCAAGTGTTTTTAGATTGTTTTTGCATTGAGAACCCAAGTTGCTTCATAGTCTCAGATATAGTTTCATCCTTTCTCTGGATTGGGTTCTGCTGTAGGCAGTCTTCTGTCCTGCTTTTACCTACCCCAAAAGGACTCAGTCAGCTCACACTGAAGAGGGTGAACTCACCTTCCATGGATTTCAGATGATCAGTTCCTCAGAAATCTGTCCTCAAACATCATTTTTCTAAGAAGCCTTTTCCAGGTGTGTGTCTGCCTACATGTTTCTGCTATGGTTTTAAGCATTTTAAGATAAGTGAATTCATTTAACTGTCATGCTAACCCTCTGAAATAGCAGAGTTGATAGTTCTGCTCACCTTTACCTATCTGTGCATTCAGCAGCTATGAGTGCTCAGAGATGTTTACATCTCTGGAGAACTGCCCTCCCCTCTCACCAGAACTGCCTTGCTGGAGAGATTAGGTGCAGTCCTCAAACAAGGGTATGAAAGCCTTTCTTGCCTGACGCTGGAACAACTCCACGCTTCCTCCATAGGTACTAGTTGAAGTAAGCTCCAACTGTGGTGGCTGCTCTCCATGATGGCTCCCCAGTGAATCCATATCTCTTGGTATTTATCTGTGTATGTGGCCCTTTTCTATACTGAATCTGGGAAAGCCCAATAAGATGTATAACCAATAGAATAGAATATTCCCAACACAATAGGGCAAAAGTGACACTACAGTTCTCTGAGGTTAGACTATAGGAACCTTTAAAGGTTCTCCATTTATCTTTTGTAATGTTTATTCTGGGGAATTAAGCTACTACATTACAATTAAAAGTCTGATTATCCTGTGAGAGCTGTGATGTGAGGAGCACAAGCTGGGTGGTGAGAAACTGAATGGAGACAGAGCAGATGCTGAGTTGCTACAGGTATTCCAGCCCTCCCAGCCCAGGTGTCAGACATGTGGGTGAATATACTGCCTTGAACATTTCAATCTCAGTGGATGCAAATGGGGAAGAAATGAAGACCCAAAGCTTATGTTTCCAGTTGTGTTCTTGTCACCTTCAGTCATTTGAGCCACCTCACCTCCCTGTACTCTGTCCAAATTTCTGATCTGCCAGAATCATGAAATAATAAAATTGGAGAGAAGGATACAGTGGTGAGCATCATTTGCAGCAGCGATAACAAACACAAATGAGACCACACACTTGCTTAGCTTCTTCTCTAGCCCTATACCACTTCCCTTCCTTTCTTTAGTGCAGTCATTCAGTAAGTCATTTGCACGAGAATCATCATCTCAGCCTTTCTTCTATATGACTGTACCTAAAATTGGTAGGTTCTATTGGTAATCGTACTTTATAGATGCTCAGATGGAGGCACAGATGAATAAAATATGTAACCAAAATCCGTAAGTAATATTTAAGAGAGTTGGTATACTAGAACCAGGCCCCAGAGCCCTTGTTCGTAACCAGAATGCTATCAGAATACTAGATAGCTCCAGACCAGAATAACTGCTGCTTACCATGGGCAGAATATCACATTTGGCTACTGTATTAAACCTCCAAATTCAAACAAGATTTAGAATATAAAGAGCAATCATTTATCCATTTTCTGACTCTTTTTTTCTTTCTGAGGGTCTGTGTCTTCTACTGAGAGAAAGAATCCACACTGTCTTGTTTAGCACGTAAGCCTTCTGTGAAATGGCAGCATGACAACACATGGGGTGCCTGGCTGTCAGCCAAGTACAGTGGTGTTCTGTTTGCACCATGCCAATCCTTTTGTCACTTCTTAAAAATTCAGTGTTATCTCCTTTCCCAAACATTGCTACCATCTGCCTACACATGACTTTGACAATGACTATGTGGTAATTGCAGTTGTGTGCCTAATACCAACTATTACAGTGTGCAATGGCCAGAGCAAGCATCTATCTTTAAACTCTACCCTTCTAGTTTTCCCCAGATCCCCAAAGCCCCTTGCTTATTCTTTTGAAATGTTGTGATGGTATTGGAAACTACTGATGCTTTCTGCTTCATAAAGGAAAAAAAAGTATAGTAACATAAAAATCTTTCTATACATCCATCAATCAAATTAAAATAGCTTTAGGGGCTAATTTTTTAAGATGACAATTAGAGTTATAGTGTGAACTGGCAAAACTGTTCATTTAATTCTGTTAAATGGAGCCAAGATAACTTGATAGTTTTACAGTAGTATTTTCCCAAATGTATACTTATAAATAAGTCAGTGCTTGCATTATGGATCTTTAGATTCTTTTCAAAGTTTTCAGGAAATACTACATAGTTTAAAATGGCATAGTCTTAGCTAGTGTTTGACAGGTTTGGCAGGATCCCATCAATAAGAAATTCCTGAAGCAGCAAATTTTTTTCCCAACATTCAACTTCAGTAAAAATATGTTCATCTCCATCTTCTCAACACGTTAGCTGTAAAAGTATCAGTTAATGTTTATTACCTTCTTAGAGCTATAATAAAAAAAATCCATATATGTAACTTTGAGACAAAGATCTTCCTTGTGAAATGCCTGGCATTAAGCTAAGCAGAACCAGGGGCTGGAGAGTCTTATATAAGTGTAAGAAGGAAGACAAGAAGATATAATTCACTTTGGAAGGAAAGCAAATGATAATACCAGAGTAAAAATCCCTTGGCATCTATTCTAGGAAATTATACAACTAACTGTGGGGTTCCATTTAGTCAGAATCCTAAGTGCCAGAGACATTAAAAAAAAAATCAAAACACAAAGGAAGTCACTGATCAATATAAAAAGTCCTAACTGGTGATTTTTTACCTTTCTTCAGTGAACAAACAGACAAAAATAAAACAAACAAGGAACTTACCTGAGTTTCTCCCTGCAAATCCTACCTGAATTTACTAGAATTTTATCTTGGACAAGTTGCACTCAGCTTCAGTGACCATGCTGCTTCTGTACCTGGCTAACTAGCTCTCATTCTCCGCATGCCCTCTTAGGCATTGCTGCATCTGAGCCCCTCCAGTCTTTAGTAAGTAACCCTCTTTGGCTTTTCCACAGTTCCGTGTTTTTCTATCCTAACACCCATTCTTCTGTATGATAATTACTTCCATGTTAGTCTCATTCACAGTCGTATCCCTGATGTTTAAAATTGCACATAAAGAACACAGTTGATGTGTGATAAACATTCATTTACCCCAATATTTATTAAGCAATGACTACATTCCAGGAGCTGTGCTAAGTACTTAAAATACAGCAAACAAGAAGCCAAACATTCTTCCTGACCTGATGGAGCCTCCATTGAATGTGGGACAGTAGACACTATTTCTTTTGGGTCCATTGAATATCCTTACTATTAAGAATAGTGTGATAATTGTTTGGACCCCACCAAAAGTGTACTCTTTCTGTCATATCTTTACCATCCATTAGCCCCATTTTGGGAGAAGGAAATAGCTACACACTCTAATATTCCTGCCTGGAGAATCCTGTGGACAGAAGAGCCTGGTGGGCTGCTGTCCATGAGGTCGCACAGAGTCGGACACAACTGAAGCAACTTAGCATGCATGCGTTCATTGGAGAAGGAAATGGCAACCACTCTAGTAATCTTCCTGGAGAATCCCAGAGACAGAGAAGCCTGGTGGGCTGCTGTCTGTGGGGTCACACAGAGTCAGACATGACTGAAGTAACTTACCAGCAGGAGCAGCAGCAGCCCCCTTTTGCCTTCCCTTCCTTCTACTCCAGCTTGGATTTCATGGTCCATTATTGTTGGCATTCCTTTGTTTGCACCTCCACTCTTCTTCCTCTGGAACACTTGCTTGGCAGAGCCTCAACCATAGGTCAACACAACTCTCTACCTACTACATTTGTATAGTGATTCTGTGTAGGTAGCATGGTTACAGGGGAAAAAAAAAAGAAAGAAAATCCTGCTGCCTGAATTTATTCTATTTATGAGTAGAAATTGCAAGCTAAACAGGTCTCCTGCTCTATTTACCTTATCCTTTCACCCTCTCATCCTTTTTCCACTCTGGTCCCCATGTTCTGGTTTTCTCTTTGTATTTGCTCAATTACCTCAGCATATAAACATGCTATAATATCTTCCATCTCAAAATCATCTACATAGATCTCCAGCTATTTCTTCAATAATTAGCTAGTTTTATGGGGAAATTCTGCAAGAATTTATGTTCTCTGTCTCTAATTCCTGTTTTTCTGTTCCTCTTTTCTCCAACCATCATCAGCCTTTAAGCTGGTTTTGTCTGGATCACCAACTACCACTATGTTGAGAAGCCAAGCTGTTTCTCCTAAGTCTTCAGATTCCTCAACTGCTCAGAGGCACTTGACATTTTGCCATTGCTTCTGGAACATTAGACTCCCCAGGTTTTCTTATTTTTTACCTGTCCAGTACTCTTGACTGGCCCTCTATTTTGACTCACCCTGTAAACATGTTAATGTCCTTTGAAGCTCTTATCCTTCATGTTCAAACACATCTCCTGAGTGACTTCATCTAGTCCCAGAGCTTTCATGGAAGCTGATGATTCTCAGAGTCACATACTTATCCTCAAACTTCCCCTGGTCACTAGACTCATAGAATGCATCTAACCACCTGTTGATATTTCCACCTGATTTTAATAGGTGTCTTACATATATAGGACTTTAAATCCATTACATGGAATACTCACTCTTTATGCCTTCTAAAACTGTTCTTTATATCATTTATATCTAAGCTTAATCATTGTTTCTTCAAAATATTCCATCCTATCTAACAAACCAGTCAAACACTTTCTCAACTATATATTCTCTCACTCTGCTATATTTTCCTTTAGAGTAGTTACTTGTTTATTTTAATCTCTCTTACTAGAAAGTAAGACCCATGAGGACATGCATAACTGTATCCTTAGAACCTGAAGCAAAACATACAACACAGAAGGCATTCAAAAATTTTGATACATTTTAAAATAAAATAAGGAAATTAATAAAATAATTACAGATAGTTATACTCTGAAAGAAAAAAAATAGCACGTGGTGTTGTATTTAAAAACACTGTGGAAAGGTGACTAGAATTGGCAGAGTCTATCTTTCTGAGATAATTACTAAGATTTAAATGATGAAAAGGGAGCTGCTTTGGGTAAAGCCCAGGAAACCACATTCAAGGAAGAGGGAAAGAAAGTGTAACAAAACTACAAAAAGAGCTTGCTGAATTCCAGGAACTGTTGGAAGACCTTTGTGACTGGGACACAATGAGGGAAGGAGGGAATGGCCTGAGATCAGGATGGAGAGATGAGTAAGAGGTAGTTAGGAGGTTCTCTGCGGCAATCATAAGAAGTTTTAGTATTATTCTTAGCAAACTAAAAAAACTACTGCAAAGTTTTAAGCAGTGAATTGGCATGATAATATTTCTTAATAAGGGCTTGCTGTTTAGTGGATAAAGAATGGAAGGAGAGCAACACAAAAGTAAAACACCAGGGAGAGTAGATACGGTGATTAACACGAGTTCAGGAAAGAGATAATGATGGCTGGTCTCAGGTTGTGGCAATGATGTGGAGAAAACTATATAGGTTGGCAATTTATTTTGAATGTAGAACTGATAGGTGTTTTTATTAAATTGAATCTGGGTCGAATCATTTTGGTTAGATTAAATCTGAGATATCTATAAGATATGCCAGTGGAGGTGTTTGGGCTCTGATATGTTTATGTAATTGAACTTCTGAGGTGGTTTTATTATATCCCCCACTTTACAGGGGAATTTACTGAGATAGAGAGAAGTTAATAAATTTCTTTGCATTCTTTAGCAGCAAATGGAAAAGTGAGAAGCACATTAAATCTGTCTCACACTGAAACAGTGTATATAATACACTAAGTGTGGAAGATCTGGGAAGAAATCTGGTGAAGAAATACAGATTTCAGAGTTGTTAGCAGATGGTATTATATTTAAGAGGTGCTACTACTTAAGAAGAGGAGAAGATTGAGACTTGACAAGATATGAACCTGCAGAAACTGACTGAAGATAAAAAGGACAACATGATGGTCAGGTCAAGTGGGTAAGAGGAAAATCACCAGAAAATTTCATGGCAGCAGGCACAGTAATACTGGGAGGAAGGAATGGTGAACAGAGTTGAATTGTTGAGGATCAAGTAACATGAGTATAAGTTGTTCAGTTGCTCAGTCGTGTCCAACTCTTTACAACCATATGGACTATAGCATGCCAGGTTTCCCTGTCCTTCATCATCTCTTGGAGCTTACTCAGACTCGTGTCCATTGAGTTGATGATGCCATCCAACTATCTCATCCTCTGTCTTCCCCTTCTCATCATGCCTTCAATCTTTCCCAGCATAAGTGCCTTTTCTAATGAGTCGGTTCTTTGCATCAAGTGGCCAAAGTATTGGAGCTTCAGCTTCAGCATCAGTCCTTCCAATAAACAGGTAAGTGCACGATTAAAGATCTTCAAAAGAATATTTCCTATAGACTCATCAACCTCTTTTATTCTCAATTTTTAAATAAAAACTATAATCAAACATATCTAAAAAAGTATAAAGCACAGGAAAAATAGAGAAAATGAGGATTCCTAAGTCATGTGAATTTGGACAAGTCTTTTGACTTTCTCTAAAGCTTTAAATACTTGTCACAAGCAATAAAAGTTGTCTATTCTATATCCTTTATAAGTTTCTTTGAAACCAAATGTGGTGATAGAGTGTTAGAATGTTTTTAAAGACTCTCAGAACATTAATGCATATTGGTTCTTAATACACATGTGAACATTAACATTTTCCCTTATTCTATCTTCCCATTGAATAGCACAACTCAAAGACTATAATTTCCATTATTTGCCTCTCTTGCGGATCATGTAGTAAAAAATCTACCTGCAACGCAGGAGACCTGGGTTCAACCCCTGGGTCGGGAAGATTCCCTAGAGAAGGGAATGGCTAACTATGCCAGTATTCTTGCTTGGAGAATTCCATGGACAGGAAAGTCTGGCAGGCTACAGTCCCTAGGGTCGCAAAGAGTTGGACATGACTGAGCAACTAACACTTTATTTAGTTCACTTGCGCCTAGTACTATAGAATACATTTCACAGTGTGTGTGTGTGTGTGTGTGTGCTCAGTCCTGTCTGACTCTTTGAGACCCCATGGACTATAGCCCGCCAGTCTCCTCTGTCACTGGAATTTTCCAGGCAGGAATGCTGGAGTGGGTTGCTATTTCCTCTTCCAGGGGATCTTCCTGACCCTGGAGTCCTACCCATGTCTCTTGAATCTCCTGTAAGTACATAGGGTGATTCTTTACCACTGCACCTGTGAGAGATGTCAAATCAGATTCTGTTTTCCAGATGCTGTGATAGGATATTGTGATTCATCATAAGAGGTGCATATTTGGTCTTCCAGCCATTCCTGACACATGACTGCATGTGTGCTAAGTCACTTCAGTAGCGTTCGACACTGCCTAACCCTATGGACCATAGCCTTCCAGGCTACTCTGTCTATGGCATTCTCCAGGCAAGAATACTGGAGTGGGTTGCCATTTCTTCCTCCAAGGGATCTTCATGATCCAGGGATGGAACCTGAGTCTCTTGCATCTCCTGATTTGGCAGGCAGGTTTTTACCACTAGCACCAATTTCCTAAGTAATGAGTGGAGTTTTGTTATGTTAGTGAAGTGATTTGGTGAAAGCCCTTAGATTAAAGATATAGGCTTTTTGTCAGGGGAACCAACCCTGTGATTACGGGGTGTGAACTTTGAGTCTATTCCTAACCTACCACCTTTTCCACATCTACCTCAGCTTCGTAGAAGAAGGGAGGAGCTGCAGGCTGGATCAATTGTCCTTTCATCAGGATGTTCATTTGTGTCTTTTATTATGTTCTTTTATAATAAATATAATACAGTTATGCAGTAGATAAAATGTTTCTCTGAGTTCTGTGAACTGCTTTAGTAAAAGAACCTGCAAAGGACTTGGAGGGACATTTGCTTGGTAATCAGTTGGTCAGAAGTACAAGTAACAACCTGGGTTTGTGACTGGCATCTGAATGGTGGAGGGATGACACTTCTGAGGATTATTTTCTGACATAAGAATACTTCCAGTCCTCCACACTGGAATTTAGTGATCAGGTACCCGAAAGAGCTGCCTTCATAAACATTTTAATTATAATAATTATTAATAGTATTGGTATTTATAGGTACTCATTTCAATCATCCCCACACATCACTTTTTTTCTAGGAATGGGAATATAAATTTTATATTTTTAGGTACATATTTACTCCTGTTGTAACTCATATAAATTTATAATACAGTAAAGCTGTGAGTGATAATCCTAAATTTGGAGGCTTTCTTGGTACTATTCCCAACTGTAAAAATTTTTTTTAATGGAAAGCAAGAAAGAATACTTGAGAATGACTTCATGTTTCCTTATAGAAAGTTGTGTGTATAAACATGCTTCTAGCACCTGTATACCTCACAGCCATATTACAGGGTACCTATCATTACTAAGACATGAAGGATAAAGAGATAAAATAACAATATAAGCAATAATAACGTTAAAAATTTTAGAATTTACTTGGATAGACTAAGCACAAAGACAGCCTGAAAATATCAGCAACAGCATATCTGAGAGATAGTGTTCAAACAGAAGTTTGTAACAGCCCATCACACAAAACATATGGCTAAAAATTAGTAAATGGTAACTGAAGGCAAAAAAAAAAAAGTTATCAATACCCTTATTATATGTTAGCTAATTAATTAGAAATCTAAGTCTTACAGTCAGTAGATTTTATTACAGAGCCAGAACCACCTTTCATTGTAGCCATTGCCCTTTGGTGTCCTAGAATAATTACAAAATCATATGCTCATCTGGAATTTTTATAAGCCAATTTGGACTTCTCTGGACAAGTTCCAAAATGGTCACTCTGGACAAGATTATAATGGAGACCAGTATAAAGGTTTAATCTTACTGCAGTGTGGCAGCAACCTTTGCCCTTTACAGTTTCCTCACACATTCAGGAACCTCATATTCTGTGATGGAGAATGGGGAAAATAGGACCAGGAGAAACTGGAGAAAACAGTCTGTTTTTTTGACTATTAACTTGTAATTATTAGTACTAAGAATTCTCATTTACCTATAGACTTGGGTACTTGAATCATAATCCCTAGAAATTTCAGATTTTTTGTAGGTTCCTATTGGGACTGAGGCAGGAGTCAGATGTGCCACAAGGTGAGCAGCTGGAGTTTGTTCCCTGCAGACAGATAGCCAAGATGAAGAGGAAGAGGAGCCAAATCCTGCCCAGATAAGAGAGCACATGTGTTTCATTCTTGAGGTCAAGGAGACCTTCCCAACTGTACCTGTGCAGAAAAGCTCTTTCGAAATCTAAAAGGGAGTGATGTCAACCTAACCAGAGACATCTTCACAGAAACCATCTTGGCTAAGAGATGTGCAAACACACATGGGAGAACCCCGAGATAAACCAAATATGGACTCAGAACCAGGCAAAGCAAGACGATTGGCCAGTGAAACCAGGATGAAATTGATTTAGACTATTACAAGGGTGTGACTCTCTCTGAGCCTGTGCCTGTGTCTATCCACACGTACTCTTTTTCCTTCTAAAAAACTGTCTCAATACTTCCTGTCTCTCTGCAGAAATCAACTTCTACACAGCTGATGGGCCAGGGCTTTGTTACTGGCCACTGGTCCCTGGTGGTTTAGTAGCTAAGATTCAACACTCTTTCTGCCGCAACCTGACATCTCTCTGGATGAGAACCAAAATCCTGCGTCAAGTCTCTGCAAGCCTAGGCCTCTGAGATCAGGGTTTCCTTTGGCTTTTATCTTCATCTTCATATCAACTTGTCAGAGAAAATAACAATTACAGAGATATCTAGTTACAGGAGATGACAAGAGTGAATATCAACATTTTAGGAATCAGTGAACTAAAATGGATGGGAATGGGTGAATCTAACTCAGATGACCATAATATGTACTACTGTGGGTAAGAATCCCTTAGAAGAAATGGAGTAGCCATCATAGTCAACAAGAGAGTCCGAAATGCAGTACTTGGATGCAATCTCAAAAAAGACAGAATGATCTCTCTTCGTCTCCAGGGCAAACCATTCAATATCAGAGTAATCCAAGTCTATGCCCCAACCAGTAATGCTGAAGAAGCTGAAATTGAATGGTTCTATGAAGACCTACAAAACTTAATAGAACTAACCCCCCAAAGATTTTCATTTTAGGGGACTGGAATGCAAAAGTAAGAAGTCAGAAATACCTGGAGTAACAGACATATTTGGCCATGGAGTACAGAATAAAGCAGGGCAAAGGCTAATAGAGTTTTGCAAAGAGAACACACTGGTCATAGCAACCCCACTCTTTCAACAACACAAGAGAAGACTCTACGCATGAACATCACCAGATGGTCAATATCAAAATCAGATTGATCATATTCTTTGCAGCCAAATGGAGAAGATCTCTACAGTCAGTAAAAAAAGACTGGGAGTTGACTGTGGCTCAGCTCATGAACTCCTTATTGCCAAATTCAGATTTAAATTGAAGAAAGTAGGGAAAACCGCTAGACCATTCTGGAATGACCTAAATCACATCCCTTAAGATTATACAGTGGAAGTGACAGATAGATTAAAGGGATTCAATTTGACAGACAGAGTGCCTGAAAAACAATGGACAGAGGTTCATGACTTTGTATAGGAAGGAGTGATCAAGATCATCTCCAAGAAAAGAAATGCAAAAAGGTCAAATGGCTGTCTGAACAGGCCTTACAAATAGCTGTGAAAAGAAGAGAAGTGAAAAGCAAAGGAAAAAGGAAAGATATGCCCATTTGAATACAGAGTTCCAAAGAATAGCAAGGAGAAATAAGAAAACCTTCCTCAGCGATCAATGTAAAGAAATAGAGTAAAACAATAGAATGGGAAAGACTTTTCTCTTCAAAAAAATTAAAAATAGGAAGGGAACATTTCACGCAAAGATGGGCACAATAAAGAACTGAAATGGTATGAACTTAACAGAAGCAGAAGGTACTAAAAAGAGGGGGAAAGAACATACAGAAGAACTGTGCAAAAAAGATCTTCATGACTCAGATAACCACAATGGTGTGATCACTCACCTAGAGCCAGACATCCTGGAATGTGAAGTCAAGTGGGCCTTAGGAAGCACCACTACGAACAAAGCTAATGGAGGTGATGGAATTCCAGTTGAGCTATTTCAAATCCTCAAAGATGATGCTGTGAAAGTGCTGCACTCAATATGCCAGCAAATTTGGAAAACTCAGCAGTAGCCACAAGACTGAGAAAGGTCAGGTTTCATTTCAATCCCAAAGAAAGGCAAAGCCAAAAAAATGCTCAAACTACTACATAATTGTGCTCATTTCACACACTAGCAAAGTAATGTTCAAAATTCTTCAAGTCAGGCTTCAATAGTACATCAAACATGAACTTCCAGATGTTCAAGTTGGATTTAGATAAGGCAGAGGAACCAGACATCAAATTGCCAACATCTGTTCATAATTGCCAACATCTGTTTCATAATTGAAAAAGTGAGAGAGTTCCAGAAAAACATCAACTTCTGCTTTATTGACTATGCCAAAGCCTTTGACTGTGTGGATCACAGCAAAGTGTGGAAAATTTTTCAAGAAATGGGAATACTGTACCACCTGACCTGCCTCCTGAGAAATCTGTATGCAGGTCAAGAAGCAACACTTAGGACTGGCCATGGAAGTATGGGCTAGTTCCAAATTGGAAAAGGAGTACATCAAAGCTCTATATTGTCACCCTGCTTATTTAACTTATATGCAGAGTACATCATGAGAAATGCTGGGCTGGATGAAGTACAAGCTGGAATCAAGATTTCCAGGAGAAATATCAATAACCTCAGATATGCAGAAGACACCACATTTAAGGCCAAAATGAAGAAGAACTGAAGAGCCTCTTGATGAAAATGAAAGAGGAGAGTGAAAAAGTTGGCTTAAAACACAACATTCAGAAAATGAAGATCACAGCATCTGGTCCCATCACTTCATGGCAAGTAGATGGGGAAATAATGGAAATAGTGGCTAATTTTATTTTCTGTGGCTCCAAAATTACTGCAGATGGTGACTGTAGCCATGAAAATAAAAGACACTTTGTCCTTTGAAAAAAAGTTATGACCAACTTAGACAGCATATTAAAAAGCAGAGACATTACTTTGCCAACAAAGTTCTGTCTAGTCAAAGCTATGGTTTTTGTCATGTATGGATGTGAGAGTTGGACTATGAAGAAAGCTAAGCACCGAAGAATTGATGCTTTTGAACTGTGGTGTTGAAGAAGACTCTTGAGAATACGTTGGACTGCAAGGAGATCCAAATAAACCATCCTAAAGGAAATAATCCTGAATATTCACTGGAAGGACTGATGCTCCGCTGAAACTCCAATACTTTGGCCACCCAATGCGAAGAACTGACTCATCGCAAAAGACCCTGATGCTGGGAAAGATTGAAGGCAAGAGGAGAAAGGGACAACAGAGGATGAGATGGTTGGATGGTATCACTGACTCAATGGACATGAGTTTGAGTGAACTCCTGGTGTTAGTGATGGACAGGGAAGCCTGGTGTGCTGCTGTCCATAGGGTCACAAAGAGTGGTGCATGGCTGAGTGACTGAACTGAATCAACTAGTAACAAAATGACTAAATACTCTGAGATAAAATGGGTTTGGGGAATTCTGTTTGGTAGATGAAAAGTGCAGGCATCAGAATCACATTGGAAAAACAACTCAAATAGCAGATCCAGGATTCTGGTGCCCTTCAAACTAAGCAGGTTTCTTAATAGGCAGCCATACCACCTTCAATTCAAAATGACTCAAACTTTAACCAATTTATAATTTAATTTTGAAATTTAAGGAATCCTCATGGTATTTTGCTAAAAATTATACCCCATCTCTTTTGCACCCTTATGAATGCTAAGAAAGGGTTGCTTCTCATGAGAATGTCAAAGAAAAATTGCACCAGATGAGGTTAAACAAGCAAGGAAAATTTATTTAAGTCAGTTACTGTAGGAGTGAGAGGTTGAACTTGCCTCCACTAAAACAAAATTCAGACTAGTTTTCAAACACTGACATGAGTGGAAAAGTACTAGAGAACATTAGTGGAGAGGTGTAGTCAATGTGATTGGATCCTTGCTGCTGTCTATGGGGTCGCACAGAGTCGGACACGACTGAAGCGACTTAGCAGCAGCAGCAGCTCAGTTGCTAAGTCATGTCTGACTCTTATGATCCCAGGGACTGTAGCCCACCAGACTCTTCTGTATATGATATGTTCAAGCAATAATATGGCAGGGGGTTGCCATTCCTTTCTCCAGGGTATCTTCCTGCCCTATGGAGGAGACATGTATCTCCAGCTTGGCAGGAGGATTCTTTACCACTGAGCCACCTGGGAAGCCCAAAGTTGAGCTACCTTCCCATGGAGACTGGGAGATGGAGCCTGTGTTTACCAAGAACTGCATTTTTGAGAGAATATTTAAATCTCAAAGGGGCTGATGCACGGGGATGACCCAGTGGGATGTTGTGGGGAGGGAGGTGGGAGGGGGGGTTCATGTTTGGGATCGCATGTACACCCGTGGTGGATTCATGTCAATGTATGGCAAAACCAATACAGTATTGTAAAGTAAAATAAACTAAAAATAAAAATTAAAAAAAAAAAGAAAAAAAAATCTCAAAGGGGCAGAAAAAGAATTTTACAGTTGCAAGTTTTCTAAACTAAGAAAAGGGAGATCAGGGGTTTACAGTCAGGAAGGAATCTGTCAAGCAGAGGTTGATTAAGCAGAGGGAACATTCACTCTCTGTTGGTCAAGAGTTACAGGATTTATGCCGTGTACAGATACTGCTGAAACAGTCTTTTATGGTGTATGTACTTACAGCCTGGATTTCTCAGGTGACCCTACTGGTAAAGAATCCACTTGCCAGTGCAAGAGATGCAGGTTTGATCCCTAGGCCAGGAAGACCCCCTAGAGAAGGGAATGGCAACTCACTCCAATATTTTTGCTTGGAGAATTCCACGGACAGAGGAGTCCATGAGGCTGCAAGTAGTCAGACACAACTAAGTGTCTTTGTTTCTGTCATCTTCATAGAAATTTGCTCCAGGGGAAATCTTGACTCACATGTTGAGATAAGTCATAAAGTATCAATACTTTTTTGAAATCTGAGAACTTCATAATTCAATATAAAATAAAACAATAATACACATAATATAACACTTTAATAAATGCTTATTTATGATCAATTTTTAAAAAAATTCTTTTTCAAGTATTAACTTATTATCTATAAGGTCCAGAGACTTCCCTGAGTTCTAGTACATCTGTATACATATGACTATTTTAGTATGTTTACAATATTTTTGTTTCTATTTCCTACTGTGTAGTACTTATGATTTAATGTTACTTTCTATAATACATTCCCTGGGATTCCCTGGTGGCTCAGACAGTAAAGTGACTGCCCGCTATGTGAGAGACCCAGGTTCAATCCCTGGTTGGGGAGATCCCCTGGAGAAGGAAATGGCAACCCACTCCAGTACTCTTGCCTAGAAAATTCCATGGTTGGAGGAGCCTGATGGGCCACAGTCCTTAGGGTTGCAAAGAGTCAGACACTACTGAGCGACTTTACTTTCTTTTCTATATTAATGCGAAATCATTTGAAATAATATTGTCTTATAACTAAATAGGAAAATTGTATTAAAAAACAGTTTTATCTAAGTATAACTGACAGACAATAAACTGTGATTATTGAAAGTCTACAGTTTGATGAGTTTGACAAATGTACACCAACGTGAAACTGTCACCTCATTGAAGAAAATGAACATCATCCCTTGCTCCAACTTTCCTTGTTCCCATTTTTAATGGTGTACTCTTGCCCTCTCCACTGTTACTCTTAAGAACCCAGTCCAGAAGCTACCTCTAATCTGATTTTTGTTATATATTAGTTTGAACTTTTAAAAATTTTCTATAAATTTTCTATAATTGGAATAATAGATTATGTACTTCTTTATGTTAACACACGTTCATGTGCCACCTCCCAGTGAGGCCAAACAAACTGAAACATCAGAGTTTGGAGCAGAGAAAGGTTTATTGCAGAACTATGCAAAGGAGGGCACATGATAAGCTTGTACAGTTCTCTGACTGGTTGCTGGTGAGGCAGCAGGGTGGTGTCACAGGGTTAACATTATCAGTCCTTAGGCTCCAGAAGTCCTGGGGCTATGTGCTCATGATCATCAAGTAGCTCCTCCATTTGGTTCAGGGTAAGGAGTGAGCGCCAAAGAATTGATGCTTTTGAACTGTGGTGTTGGAGAAGATTCTTGAGAGTCCCTTGGATGGCAAGGAGATCCAACCAGTCCATCCTAAAGGAGATCAGTCCTGGGTGTTCATTGACAGGACTGATGTGAAGCTGAAACTCCAATAGCTTGGCCACCTCATGCGAAGAGTTGACTCATTGGAAAAGACCCTGATGCTGGGAGGGATTGGGGGCAGGAGGAGAAGGGGACGACAGAGGATGAGATGGCTGGATGGCATCACCAACTAGATGGACATGAGTTTGGGTAAACTCTGGGAGCTAGTGATGAACAGGGAGGCCTAGAGTGCTGCTATTCATGGGATCACAAAGAGTCAGACACAACTGAGTGACTGAACTGAACTGAACTGAAGGGAGTGAGGGGAGGTTTTCACAACTGCAGAACAACTCAGGAAATTTCATAACTGTTTTGAGATTCACCATGTTTTAGTGTATATGAAGAATCCATTCTTTTTTAACTGCAAAAGAAGCATTCTGTTGTAAATTTAAAGATCAATTTAGGGATAATTGCCATCATGACACTATTGAATATTTCAATCTATGAACAAAGTGTATCTTCTCATTTATTCATATGTCTTTTAAATGATCTCATCAATGTTTTCAGCTTTCAGTGTTGAGCACTTTGGCATACTGTGTCATATTTATCCCTTAATAGGAAATATTTTCATGCTATTGTAAGTGGTGTGTATATATATATATATATATATATATACTGGGCTTTCCAATTGCTCATTGCTAGTACATAAAAATGCAATTTATTTTTGTGTGTCAACATTGTATGATGCTACAACTTTGATAAGTGCCGGGGTCCAGCCCTGGTGGATCCAGGGTGATTCGAAGGTGGGGGGACGGAGTCGGCATCTTTGGAAAAATACATATTTAATCACAGATATAGAGAGATTGGAAATGGATAGTGCAGTAGGAAGATTAGTGGAGAAAAAGAGGCTGAATAACTTGGATTACGTAGAATAGCATCCATGCTCCAGATGGGAATTCAGCCAGAAAAACAGGAGCAAGAAAGAAGCGACATGGGGGAATCAGTCTTTCCAGAAACTGATCCGATTTCTTTATTTTTGGGTTTGCTTATATACCTTTTGTTACACATAGGGATGAATACAGAGTCACGCGGGGGTCAGCAGTCCTGACCTTTATCAAAATCAGGTGCTTCACATAAATGTATAAAAAAGGTACATCATCTTCTGGCCATGAGTGAGACCTGCTGACATTTTATGATCCTTTTTTTCTGATAACCAAAAAACTTATTTCTTCCAAGGGTGTTTTTTCTTAAGCCAGGCACCACCCTCCAAATAAAGTTACATTCCTATAGGGTGAGGGTGTAGTGAGTTACAATCAAGAAAGGAATTTATTTAACCCAAGGTTAACATGATTAGTCTTAAAGGTTAATACTTATTTCTCCTATATGCTTAAAAGTTAATACTTATTTCTCCTATATGTTAGTTATATTCATTATAAGAGTAGGGAACATGGAGATTTAGCAGCAAACATCAGCCCAACAAATGAAAATCCTTTCACCAATGCTCCCCTTAAGATCTATTTAGTCTTAAGATATGATAAAGTTACATTCTTACATAGCAAGGACACAGTGATTTATAACAAAGTACAGTGATCTATTACAAAAGAGAAAATCCATTAACTCAAAAAGTCTAGTATTGCTAACATCAAAAACTACTGTATTTCCTTTGCTATATTCCAAATACATTGATTAATATATTCCCAAGTGCCTAAGGATATGGAGGCCTGGCGGCAATCATTGACTCAACAAAAGAAAAAGCCCTATGCTAATTAAGACTCTCAAAATACTCCAAAACTCTCTGTGCTGTTTATGGTTAAGAGGTAGTAAACAATCATGTGCCTAGTGGCAGCAGTATGGATAATCCTGTCACACAAGCTAGTCTGTCAGCAGAGAGGTTTGACCTGAGACATCCTTGTCCCACCCAGAGCAGGGAATTAGCAGCAATTATTGACACAACAAATGAAGAACCCTTCACCAATATAATTCCTAACTAACACACTATACTAATAATTTCTAACTTCCCAAAATAATTTGCCTTTAGTAAGTCTAAAACATCTCGTGCCTCTCAGATTGGGAGGCTGTAAACAATCACATGTGGCCGGACAAACCTATACAGGTGGGCTAGATAACCTTCAGAGAAGTCCGCAAGCTGAAACACTCTTGTCATGCCCAGGAATTTTTATTGCCTTGGAGCTGCATGTTTACTCCTTCTCCGAGAGAAACGGTTATGGGGGAGAGCCCCCCGTAAAGTCAGAAGTGTAGGTGACAGCATAAAACAGACTCTGGTTTTGGGGTTAGATGCTCGGGGACAGGGGGTTTCCTGAGGCTTGATCACGCCTTTGCGTATGCCAAGCCTCCTTCCTCATGACCTTTGCCGTGGGCGAATTCCTCACGCTGGCTCCCGGCAGATAAGTTCACTTTTTAGTCCCTGTAGCCCTTTTAAAAAAACCCATTGGATTTTCTACACATTAAATCATGCTGTCTGTGAATAAAGACATTTTTACTTTTCTTTTCAAATTTATATAGCTTTTATTGTTACTATACACTTTATTGCTTATATTGCTTTAAAGTACTGGCTAAAACTTCCTGTAAATTGCTAAATAGCAATGATTAGAGGATATAATTTTTCCTTGTTCCTAATTACTAGAAGACAGTTTAATATTTCAATATATTGTATGATTTTTGTTATAGGTCTTCACAGATGCCTTTCAACAGAGTAAGTCTTTCTTTTAGTTTACTAAGATATTTTTTAGTCAAGACAAGATGTTAAAATTTATTAAATATGTTTCCCATTTCTACTGATAGGTCTTTGGTTTTTTCCTTAGTTTTTATTGTGGCAAAATATGTGAATTGATTTTCAAAAGTTAAATGTTTCATTTGGTCATGGTGTTTTTGTGTGTGTTCTTGCATCTAGGTTCAAAGGGACCATTCTGTAGATTTCTCTTATTTTTATCTGTTTAATTTAACATCAGAGTAATTCTAGATTTATGGAATTGATTTTGAAGTATTCCCTTTCCCTGTTTTGAGTTTCTGGAATAGATGTTATAGTATCAGTATATATTTTTAATTCTTTCTTGATAAAATTTACTACTGAAACTAGTGAAACCTGGAGTTTTCACTTTTGGACAGTTCTCTACAAATTCAATATTTTCAAGAGATGTAAAGATAGTTGGTTATTAATATATCTTTCTTGATCAAACTTTGGCAGTTTATATCTCAAAGAATTGATCCATTTCATTTATGTTGCAAGTTTTTTGACATAAATTTGTCCCTAACATTGCTTTATTATCCTTCAATATCTAGAAATCTGTATTAAATTCTCCTCTCTAATTCTTATATTTGTAATTTGTGTCTTTCTTTACTCTCCTTATCAGTCTTTATAGAGGTTTATTAATTCTGTTTATTAAAACCTTTACCACCTTGATGGATCACAGCCTTGTCATGGTGAAGAGGCTTGCATAACTTAGTGAGGCTATGAGCCATGCCATGCAGGGTCATGCAAGATGGATGGGTCATAGTGGAGAGTTCGAGAAAACCAAGTAAGATGGTAGGTGTTGCAAGAGGGCATCAGAAGGCAGACACACTGAAACCATACTCACAGAAAACAAGTCAATCTAATCACACTAGGACCACAGCCTTGTCTAACTCAGTGAAACCAAGCCATGCCTGCGGGACAACCCAAGATGGGCGGGTCATGGTGGAGAGGTCTGACAGAATGTGGTCCACTGGAGAAGGGAATGGCAAGCCACTTCAGTAATTCTTGCCTTGAGAACCCCATGAACAGTATGAAAAGGCAAAATGATAGAATAGCAAAAGAGGGATTCCCCAGGTCATTAGGTGGCCAATATGCTACTGGAGATCAGTGGAGAAATAACTCCAGAAAGAATGAAGGGATGGAGCCTAAGCAAAAACAATACCCAGCTGTGGATGTGACTGGTGATAGAAGCAAGATCCGATACTGTAAAGAGCAATATTGCATAGGAACCTATAATGTTAGGTCCATGAATCAAGGCAAATTGGAAGTGGTCAAACAAGAGATGACAAGGGTGAATGTTGACATTCCAGGAATCAGCGAATTAAAATGGACTGGAATGGGTGAATTTAACTCAGATGACCATTATATCTACTACTGCAGGTAGGAATCCCTCAGAAGAAATGGAGTAGCCATCATGGTCAACAAAAAAGTCCGAAATGCAGTACTTGGATGCAGTCTCAAAAATGACAGAATGATCTATGTTCGTCTCCAAGGCAAACCATTCAATATCACAGTCATCCAAATCTATACCCCAACCAGTAACACTGAGGAAGCTGAAGTTGAACGATTTTATGAAGACCTATAAGACCTTTTAGAACTAACACCCCAAAAGATGTCCTTTTCATTATAGGGGACTGGAATGCAAAAGTAGGAACTCAAGAAACACCTGGAATAACAGGCAAATTTGGCCTTGGAATACGGAATGAAGCAGGGCAAAGACTAATAGAGTTTTTCCAAGAAAATGCACTGGTCATAGCAAACACCCTCTTCCAACAACACAAGAGAAGACTCTACACATGGACATCACCAGATGGTCAACACCGAAATCAGATTGATTATGTTCTTTGTAGCCAAAAATGGAGAAGCTCTATTTAGTCAGCAACAACAAAAAAAAAGACCAGGAGCTGACTGTGGCTCAGATCATGAACTCTTTATTACCAAATTCAGACCCAAATTGAAGAAAGTAGGGAAAACCGCTAGACCATTCAGGTATGACCTAAATCATATCCCTTATGATTATACAGTGGAAGTGAGAAATAGATTTAAGGATCTAGATCTGATAGATAGAGTGCCTGATGAACTATGAAATGAGGTTCGTGACATTGTACAGGAGACAGGGATCAAGACCATCCCCATGGAAAAGAAATGCAAAAAAGCAAAATGGCTGTCTGGGGAGGCCTTACAAATAGCTGTGAAAAGAAGAGAGGTGAAAAGCAAAGGAGAAAAGGAAAGATATAAGCATCTGAATGCAGAGTTCCAAAGAATAGCAAGAAGAGATAAGAAAGCCTTCTTCAGCGATCAATGCAAAGAAATAGAGGAAAACAACAGAATGAAATAGAGGAAAACAACAGAATGGGAAAGACTAGAAATCTCTTCAAGAAAATTAGAGATACCAAGGGAACATTTCATGCAAAGATGGGCTTGATAAAGGACAGAAATGTTATGGACCTATCAGATGCAGAAGATATTAAGAAGAGGTGGCAAGAATACACAGAATGATGATGATGTGATCACTAATCTAGAGGCAGACATCTTGAAATGTGAAGTCAAGTGGGCCTTAGAAAGCATCACTACAAACAAAGCTAGTGGAGGTGATGGAATTCCAGTTGAGCTGTTTCCAATCCTGAAAGATAATGCTGTGAAAGTGCTGCACTCAATATGCCAGCAAATTTGGAAAACTCAGCAGTGGCCACAAGCCTGGAAAAGATCAGTTTTCATTCCAATCCCAAAGAAAGGCAATGCCAAAGAATGCTCAAACTACCACACAATTGCACTCATCTCACATGCTAGTAAAGTAATGCTCAAAATTCTCCAAGCCAGGCTTCAGCAATACGTGAACCGTGAACTCCCTGATGTTCAAGTTGGTTTTAGAAAAGGCAGAGGAACCAGAGATTAAATTGCCAACATCCGCTGGATCATGGAAAAAGCAAGAGAGTTCCAGAAAAACATCTATTTCTGCTTTATTGACTATGCCAAAGCCTTTGACTGTGTGGATCACAATAAACTGTGGAAAATTCTGAAAGAGATGGGAATACCAGACCACATGACCTGCCTCTTGAGAAATCTGTATGCAGGTCAGGAAGCAACAGTTAGAACTGGACATGGAACAACAGACTGGTTCCAAATAGGAAAAGGAGTACATCAAGGCTGAATATTTTCACCCTGCTTATTTAACTTATATGCAGAGTACATCATGAGAAATGCTGGACTGGAAGAAACATAAGCTAGAATCAAGATTGCCGGGAGAAATATTAATAACCTCAGATATGCAGATGACACCACCCTTATGGCAGAAAGTGAAGAGGAGCTAAAAAGCCTCTTGATGAAAGTGAAAGAGGAGAGTGAAAAAGTTGGCTTAAAGCTCAACATTCAGAAAATGAAGATCATGGCATCTGGTCCCATCACTTCATGGAAATAGATGGGGAAATAGTAGAAACAGTGTCAGACTTTATTTTTTTGGGCTCCAAAATCACTGCAGATGGTGACTGCAGCCATGAAATTAAAAGACGCTTACTCCTTGGAAGAAAAATGATGACCAACCTAGATAGTATATTCAAAAGCAGAGACATTACTTTGCCAACTAAGGTCCATCTAGTCAAGGCTATGGTTTTTCCTGTGGTCATGTATGGATGTGAGAGTTGGATTGTGTAGAAGGCTGAGCACTGAAGAATTGATGCATTTGAACTGTGGTGTTGGAGAAGACTCTTGAGAGTCCCTTCGACTGCAAGGAGATCCAACCAGTTCATTCTGAAGGAGATCAACCCTGGGATTTCTTTGGAAGGAATGATGCTAAAGCTGAAGCTCCAGTATTTTGGCTACCTCATGCAAAGAGTTGACTAATTGGAAAAGACTCTGATGCTGGGAGGGATTGGGGGAAGGAGGAGAAGGGGACGTTCGAGGATGAGATGGCTGGATGGCATCACAACCTCGATGGGCGTGAGTCTGAGTGAACTCTGGGAGATGGTGATGGACAGGGAGGCCTGGCGTGCTGTGATTCATGGGGTCGCAAAGAGTCGGACACGACTGAGCGACTGAACTGAACTGAACTGAACTGAGAGGAGAGATTATAAGATGACAGAGTAGAAGGACGTGTGCTTATCTTCTCCTGCAAGAGAGAACTCCAAAATTACAAATAGCTGCTGAACAAGAGCTCTATCAACAGCAGAATGTTGGATCCCACCAAAAAAGGATACCACATGTCCAAGGGCAAAGAAGCCCCAAAAGATGGTAAGAGGGACAAAATGTCTTTTAGAATGAAACCTCTTCCCACAAGAGATGCTCAGAGGGTTCAAAAAAACCTTATGCATACCAAGAGACCCCACAGAGAATGAGCCAGACCTGCCTTTGAGTGTTTGAGTGTCTCCTGAGGAAGTACAGGTCACCAGTGGCCTGCCTGCTACAGGGGGAGGGGCTCTGAGCACAGCAGACCTGGGTATGGCATAAGCCCTCTTGGGGAGGTTGCTGTTAACCTCACCATAGAGCTGGCAATTACAGGGGAATGGGAAAACAGACTCTTGAAGGGTACAAACAAAACCTGTGCAAACAAGGATCCAGGAGAAAGGAGCAATGACCTCACAAGAGACTGACCCAGACTTGCCCATGGGTGTCCAAGAGTCTGTGGCAGAGGCATGCGTCGGTGGTGGCCTGCTGCATGGTCAAGGGCACTGAGTGTGGCATTGTCTCCACAGGACGTTTTGAAGGAGGTTGCCATTATCTTCATTACCTCCACCATAGTTTGGCCTCAGGTCAAACAACAGAGAGGGAACGCAGTCTCATTCATCAACAGAATATTGGACTAAAGATTTACTGAGCATGCCCCTGCAGATCAGAACAAGACCAGTTTCCCCATAAGTCAGTCTCTCCCATTAGGAAACTTCCATAAGCCTCTTATCCTTAACCATCAGGATAGGAAATAGAGAAGGAAATGGCAACCTACTCCAGTATTCTTGCCTGGAGAATCCCTAGGACAGAGAAGCATGGTAGGCTACAGTCCACAGGGTCACAAAGAGTTGGACATGACTGAGAAACTTCACTTTCACTTTTTTATCCATCAGACAGCAGACAGAATTAAACCCACAATCACAGAAAACTAATCAAACTGATCACACGGACCACAGCCTTGTCTAACTCAATGAAACTTTGAGCCATGCTGTGTAGAGCCACCCAAATTGGAGATCATCATAAAGAGCTCTGACAAAATGTGGTCCACTGGAGAAGGGAATGGCAAACCATTTAAGTATTCTTGCCTTGAGAACCTCATGAACAGTATGAAAAGGCAAAAATGATAGGACACTGAAAAATGAACTCCCCAGGTCAGTAGGTGCCCAATATGCTACTGGAGAACAGTAGAAAAATAACTCCAGAAAGAATAAAGAGACAGGCCCAAAGCAAAAACAGCACCTAGTTGTAGATGTCTCAGCATAAAGTTAGATGCTGTAAAGAACAATATTGTGCAGGAACATGGATTATTAAGTCCATGAATCAAGGCAAATTGGAAGTGGTAAAACAAGAGATGGCAAGGGTGAACATCAACATTTTAGGAATCAGTGAACTAAATGGATGGGAATGGGTAAATTTAACTCAATGACCATTATATCTACTATTGTGGGTAAGAAACCCTTGGAAGAAATGGAGTAGCCATCATAGTCAACAAAAGATTCTGAAATGCAGTACTTGGATGCAGTCTCACAAACAACAGAATGATCTCTGTTTGTTTCCTAGGAAACTCATTCAATATCAGAGTAATCCAGGTCTATGCCCCAACCAGTAATACTGAAGAAGCTGAAGTTGAATGATTCAATGGAGACCTACAAGACATTCTAAAACAAACACCCAAAATAGATATCCTTTTCATTTTAGGGGACTTGAATGCAAAAGTAGGAAGTCAAGAAACACCTGGGGAAAAAAAAAAGAAACACCTTGAGTAACAGGCAAATTTGGCCTTAGAATACGAAATGAAGCAGGGCAAAGGCTAATAGAGTTTTGGCAAGAGAATGCATTGGTCACAGCAAACACCCTTTTCCAACAACACAAGAGATGACTCTACACTTGAACAATCCGAAATCAGATTGATTATATTCTTTGCAGCCAAAGATGGAAAAGCTCTATACAGTCAGTAAAACAAGACAGGGACTTGACTGTGGCTTAGCTCATGAATTCCTTATTGCCAAATTAGACTTAAAATGAAGAAAGTAGGGAAAACCACTGGACCATTCAGGTATGACCTAAATCAAATTCCTTAAAATTATACAGCAGAAGTGAGAAATAGATTCAAGGGGTTAGATTTGATAGACAGAATACCTGAAGAACTATGGACAGAGGTTCATAACACTGTACAAGATCATCCCCAAGAAAAAGAAATGCAGAGGGGCAAAATAGCTATCTGAGGAGGCCTTACAAATAGCTGAGAAAAGAAAAGAATCAAAAGGCAAAGGAGAAAAGGAAAGACATGCTCATTTGAAGGCAGAGTTTCAAAGAATTACAAGGAGAGATAAGAAAGCTTTCCTTAGTGATCAGTGCAAAGAAATAGAGGAAAACCATAGAATGGGAAGGACTAGCGATCTCTTCAAGAAAATAAGAGATACCAAGGGAACATTTAATGCAAAGTTGGGCACAATAAAGGACAGAAATGGTATGGACCTAACAGAAGCAGAAGATATTAAGAAGAGGTAGTAGGAATACACAGAAGAACTATACACAAAAATCATGACCCAGATAACCATTATAGTGTGATCACTCACCGAGAGCCAGACATCCTAGAATGAGAAGTCAAGTGGGACTTAGGAAGCATCACTATGAACAAAGCTAGTGGAGGTGATGGAATTCCAGTTGAGCTATTTTAAATCCTAAAAGATGATGCTCTGAAAATGCTGCACTCAATATGCCAGCAAATTTGGAAAACTCAACAGTGGCTACAGGACTGGAAAAGGTCCATTTTTATTCCAATCCCAAAGGAAGGCAATGCCAAAGAATGTCCCAAAACTGCACTCATCTCACAGGCTAGTAAAGTAATGCTCAAAATTTTCCAAGCCAGGCTTCAACAGTACATGAACTTTGAACTTCCAGATGTTCAAGCTGGTTTTAGAAAAGGCAGAGGAACCAGAAATCAAATTGTCAACATCCGTTTGATCATTGGAAAAAGCAAGAGAGTCCCAGAAAAACATCTACTTCCGCTTTATTGACTACACCGAAGACTTTGACTGAGTAGATCACAATAAACTGTGGAAAAATTCTTCAAGAGATGGGAATACCAGACCACTTTACCTGTCTCCTGAGAAATCTGTATGCAAGTCAGGAAGCAACAGTTAGAACTTGACATAGAACAACAGATGGTTTCAAGTCAGGAAAGGTGTACGTCAAAGCTATATATTGTCACCCTGCTTATATGACTTATATGCATAATACTTTATCCTAAATGCCATGCTGGATGAAGCTGGAATCAAGATTGTTGGGAGAAATATCAATAACCTCAGATATGCAGATGACACCACCCTTATGGCAGAAAGCAAAGAACTAAAGAGCCTCTTGATACAAGTACAAGAGGAGAGTGAAAATATTGGTTTAAAACTAAACATTCAGAAAACTAAGCATGGCTTCTGGTCCCATCACATCATAGCAAACAGATGGGGAAACAATGGAAACAGTGATAGACTTTATTTTTTGTGGCTCCAAAAATCACTGCAGATCATGACTGTAGCCATGAAATTAAAAGATGCCTGCTCCTTGGAACAAAAGCTATGACCAAGCTAGACAGCAATTAAAAAGCAGAGACATTACTTTAACAACAAAGGTTGGTCTAGTCAAAGCTATCACTTTCCCTGTAGTCATATATGGATGTTAGAGGTTGGACTATAAAGAAAGCTGAGCACTGAAGAATTGATACTTTTGAACTGTGGTGTTGGAGAAGACTCTTGAGAGTCCCTTGAACTGCAAGGAGATGCAATCAGTCAATCCTAAAGGAAATCAGTCCTGAATATTTATTGGAAGGACTGATGCTGAAGATGAAATTCCAATACTTTGGCCACCTGATGTGAAGAATTGACTCATTCATTTGAAAAGACCCTGAGGCTGGGAATAATTGAAGGCAGGTAGAGAAGGGGATGGCAGAGGATGTGATGGTTGGATGGCATCACCAACTCCACAGACATTAGTTTCAGTAAGCTCTGGTAGTTGGTAATACATAGGTAAGCCAGGCATGTTGCAGTCCATGAGGTTGCAAAAATTTGGATATGACTGAGCGAATGAACTGAATTGACAGGAGAGAATGCCAAGTATTTCCCGTATTCTTGCCGCAAGAACCCCAGAAACAGTATGAAAGGCAAAAAGACATTACACTGGAAGATGAACCTCTCCCCTCCACTTGTTGGAAGGTGTCTGTTATGCTACTGAGGAAGACCAGAGAAATAGTTCCAGAAAGAATGAAGAGACTAGGCCAAAGTGTAACAGGAGGGAAATGGGCAGGACACAACTTTTGAAAGAAACACATAGCCCAAGGACACATCATAAACTGCTTAGAATCAAATGGGTCCAAGATGGCAGACAAGTCATTTTGCTTTGACCTTGATCCTCAATCAGCAGGCTAAATGACACACCCAGAGGTACCATGACATTTTCAAGGCATTATCAAAAGACTAAGAAGTGGGCAGTGGCCCAATTCCTGGAAATCTCCATCCCTTCCCAAAATATTTGGAATAATCTTCCCAGTTATTAATATATGAAAATACCGAGCCCATGAAAGCTAAGGATTCCACATTTTGAGGTGTTACTCACCCTCTGCGATGGCCCATAACTCTGTCTGTGCAATGTGCTTCTCTATGAATCTGAATAAATCCACTTCTTACCTATCACTTTGTCTCTCACTAAATTATTTCTTTGGTGTTGGAGAAGACTCTTGAGAATGCCTTGGACTGCAAGGAGATCCAATCAGTCCATCCTAAAGGAGATCAGTCCTGGCTGTTCATTGGAAGGACTGATGCTGAAGCTGAAACTCCAATAGTTTGTCCACCTCATGTGAAGAGTTGACTCACTGGAAAAGACCCTGATGCTGGGAGGGATTGGAGGCAGGAGGAAAAGGGGACGAAAGAGGGTGAGATGGCTGGATGGCATGGCTGGATGGCATCACCGACTCGATGGACATGAGTTTGGGTGGACTCCGGGAGTTGGTGATAGACAGGGAGGCCTGGAGTGCTGCTATTCATGGGATCGCGAAGAGTCAGACACGACTGAGCAACTGAACTGAACTAAAATTCTTTCTGTGATGAGACCTCAAGAATCTGAGCTTAATTATGTCTTGAAAGCTGGTACCGTAGGTTTCAGCTGGGTTTGAGTCCCAGACATGTTGGTTCAAGTCCCAAGGTGAGCTAAACAGCATCAAATGCAGAACATGGAAATCATCTCAGTTCATTTCCAAGGCAAACCATTCAGCATCACATTAATTCAAGTCTATGCCCCAACCACTAATGCTGAAGAAGTTGAGGTTGATCGGTTCTATGAAAACCTACAAGACCTAGAACTAACATCAAAGAAAGATGTCCTTTTCATTGTAGGGAATTTGAATGCAAAAGTAGGAATTCAAAAGATACCTGGAGTAATAGGCATGTTTGGCTTTGGAGTACAAAATGAAGCAGGTATTTTGCTGAAGTTATAACTTTCATCTCATGTTCAAAGGATTTGTTAACAAAAGAAGTCACATATATACAAATAAATAATAGCAGTAAGTATTTACTAGAGAATTATCTAATTTAATAAACAAACATTAAAAAGGAAATTGGAATAGCAGATACATCACTAAATTGGGTTTTGACAAACATCTAGGCTCAAACAGCACTGGAAAGTCCCATACCACAGCAAGTCCAGAGTCCCAGTTCGAAAAAGGTCATGGGCAGAGGGTCTGCTCCACAGGTGAGACTTCAAAACTGCAGTCCGGGGTTCCCACTTATAATCCCAGGCCACAAACTGATATCATCAACAGTCTGCAAGCAAATTTCAGCTCTGGTTTCATGTTGTTTGTCTTATAAAACTTGGAATGTTGTTAAGACCAGGGTGTGACTGGCCAGATGCCCCCAACCAGGATCTCAACCATCTCAAGATCTGTCCCCTGTGTCATCTATGGTGTCACTCCGCTTGCATTCATAGCAAGCATGAGCTCAGGGCCCTGTGCAGGCAGGGTCAGAAATAAGATCTGAGGCGTGCTCTGCCTTCTTTGTCTCTGAAGCATGAACAAGACTATTTAATTTCTCTAATAGCAGGGCAAAGGCTAACAGAGTTTTATCAAGAAAACACACTATTCATAGCAAGCACCCTCTTCCAACAACACAAGAGATGACTCTACATATGGACATCACCAGATGGTCAATACTGAAATCAGACTGATTATAGTCTTTCCAGCTAAGAGGGAGAAGCTCAGCAAAAACAAGAACTGGAACTGAGCTGTGGCTCATTAGCTCCTTATTGGAAAATTTAGACTTACATTGAAGAAAGTAGGGAAAACGGCTAGGACATTCAGGTATGACCTAAATTATATCCTTTATGATTAGACAGTGGACGTGGTCAATAGATTTGAGGGATTATCTCTGGTGGACAGAGTAGCTAAAGAACTATGGGTGAAAGTTCATAACATTGTACAGGAGGCAGTGACCAAACCATCTCAAAGAAAAAGAAATTCAAGAAGGTGAAATTGTTGAGTGAGGAGGCTTTACAAATAGCTGAGAAAAGAAGAGAAGTAAAAGATGATGGAGAAAGAAAAACGCCAATACAGTATACTAACACATATATATGGAATTTAGAAAGATGGCAATGACGACCCTGTATGCAAGACAGGAAAAAAGACACAGATGTGTATAACGGACTTTTGGACTCAGAGGGAGAGGGAGAGGGTGGGATGATTTGGGAGAATGGCATTCTAACATGTATACTGTCATGTAAGAATCGAATCGCCAGTCTATGTCTGACGCAGGATACAGCATGCTTGGGGCTGGTGCATGGGGATGACCCACAGAGATGTTATGGGGAGGGAGGTGGGAGGGGGGTTCATGTTTGGGAATGCAAGTAAGAATTAAAGATTTTAAAATTAAAAAATAAAAGATGATGGAGAAAGAGAAAGATATACCTAACTGAACTCAGAGTTCTAGAGAATAACAAGGATAGATAAGAAAGCTTTCTTAAGTGAAAAATGCAAAGAAATAGAGGAAAACAATAGAATGGGAAAGACTAAAGAGTTCTTCAAGAAATTTGGAGATATAAATGGAATATTTCATGTAAAGATGGGCATGATAAAGGACAGATGAAGTAAGGACCTAACAGAAGCAGAAGATATTAAGAAGAGGTGGCAAGAATACACAGAAGCACTATGCATAAAACATCGTAATGACCCAGATAATCAGGATGGTGTGGTCACTTACCTAGAGGCAGATATGCTGGCCTGTGAAATCAAGTGGGCCTTAGGAAGCATCACACTATGAACAAAGCTAGTGGAGGTGATTGATGGAATTCCAGCTGAGCTATTCCAAATCCTAAAAGATGATGCTGTGAAAGTGCTATACTCAATGAACCAGCAAATTTGGAAAACTCAGCAGTGGCCACAGGAAAAGGTCAGTTTTCACTTCAATATCAAAGAAGGACAATGCCAAAGTATACTCAAACTACTGTAAAATAGCACTCATTTCACACGCTAGCAAGGTAAAGCTAAAAATCTTTCAACAGTTCAGTTCACTTCAGTTCACTCGCTCAGTCATGTCTGACTCTTTGCGACCCCATGAATCTCAGCACGTCAGGCCTCCCTGTCCATCACCATCTCCCGGAGTTCACTCAGACTCACATCCATCGAGTCCGTGATGCCATCCAGCCATCTCATCCTCAGTCATCTCCTTCTCCTCCTGCCCCCAATCCCTCCCAGCATCAGAGTCTTTTCCAATGAGTCAACTCTCTGCATCAGGTGGCCAAAGTACTGGAGTTTCAGCTTTAGCATCATTCCTTCCAAAGAAATCCCAGGGTTGATCTCGGTCAGAATGGACTGGTTGTATCTCCTTGCAGTCCAAGGGACTCTCAAGAGTCTTCTCCAACACCACAGTTCAAATGCATCAATTCTTCGGTGCTCAGCCTTCTTCACAGTCCAACTCTCACATCCATACATGACCACTGGAAAAACCATAGCCTTGACTAGACGGACCTTTGTTGGAAAAGTAATGTCTCTGCTTTTGAATATACTATCTAGTTTGGTCATGACTTTTCTTCCAAGGAGTAAGCGTCTTTTAATTTCATGGCTGCAGTCACCATCTGCAGTGATTTTGGAGCCCCCAAAAATAAACTCTGACACTGTATCTACTGTTTCCCCATCTATTTCCCATGAAGTGATGGGACCAGATGCCATGATCTTCGTTTTCTGAATGTTGAGCTTTAAGCCAACTTTTTCACTCTCCTCTTTCACTTTCATCAAGAGGCTTTGTAGCTCCTCTTCACTTTCTGCCATAAGGGTGGTGTCATCTGCATATCTGAGGTTATTGATATTTCTCCCGGCAATCTTGATTCCAGCTTGTGTTTCTTCCAGTCCAGTGTTTCTCATGATGTACTCTGCATAGAAGTTAAATAAGCGGGGTGACAATATACAGCCTTGACGTACTCCTTTTCCTATTTAGAACCAGTCTGTTGTTCCATGTCCAGTTCTAACTGTTGCTTCCTGACCTGCATACAGACTTCTCAACAGGCAGATTAGGTGGTCTGGTATTCCCATCTCTTTCAGAATTTTCCACAGTTGATTGTGATCCACACAGTCAAAGGCTTTGGCATAGTCAATAAAGCAGAAGTAGATGTTTTTCTGGAACTCTCTTGTTTTTTCCATGATCCAGCAGATGTTGGCAATTTGAACTCTGGTTCCTCTGCCTTTTCTAAAACCAGCTTGAACATCAGGGAGTTCACGGTTCACGTATTGCTGAAGTCTGGCTTGGAGAATTTTGAGCATTACTTTACTAGCATGTGAGATGATTGCGATTGTGCGGTAGTTTGAGCATTCTTTTGCATTGCCTTTCTTTGGAATTGGAATGAAAACTGACCTTTCAACAGTACATGAACTTAAATGTTGCAGATGTAAAAGCTAGGTTTAGAAAAGGCAGAGATCAAATTACCAATATTTGTTGGATCATAGAGAAAGCAAGGGAATTCCATTTAGTTGTGTTTCATTGACTGTGCTAAGGTATTTGACTGTGTGGATCACAACAAACTGGAAAATTTTTAAAGAAATGGGAGTACCAGACTTAGTTACCTACCTCCTGAGAAACTTGTATGGAAGTTAAGAAGCAACAATTAGAATCGATCATGGAAAAATAAACTGGTCCAAAAACGGGAAAAGAGTACCTCAAGGCTGTATATTGACACCCTGCTTATTTAACTTACATACAGTGTAAATCATGAGAAATGAGGGGCTAGATGAATCACAAGTTGGCATCAAGATTGCTGGGAGAAATATCAGCACCATCATATATGCAGATGATACCACTCTAATGGCAAAAAGCCAGAGGAACTAGAGAGACTCTTCATGAGGATGAAAGAAGCAAGTGAAAAAGTTGGCTTAAAACTCAACATTCAAAAGATGGAAATCATGGCATCTGGTCCCATCACTTAATGGCAAATAGATGAGGAAAAAGTGGAAACACTGAGAGACTTTATTTCCTTGGGTTCCAAAATCACTGCAGACAGTGACTACAGCCATGAAAGTAAAAGACCCTTGTTCCTTGGAAGGAAAGCTATGACAAACTTAGGGAATTAAAAAGCAGAGACATCACTTTGCTGACAAAGGTCCCTATAGTCAAAATTTTTATTTTTCCAGTAATCATGTACAGATGTGAGATTTGGACCTTAAAGGAGGCTGAGTGTTGAACAATTTAGGATTTCAAATTGTGGTGCTAGAGAAGACTCTTGAGAGTCCCTTGGACAACAAAGAGATTAAACCAGTCAGTCCTAAAGGAAATCAACCCTAACTATTCAATGGAAGGACAGATACTGCAGCTGCAGCTCCAATACTTTAACCTCCTGATGGTAAGGTCTGACTCATAGGTAACAGCTCTGAAGCTGGAAAATATTGAGGGCAGATGGAGAAGGGGGAGACAGAGGAGGAGATGATTTGATGGCATCATTGACTCAATGGACGTATATTTGAGCAAACTCCAGGAGATAGAGAAGAATAGGGATGCCTGATGTGCTGCAGTTTCATGTGTTTGCAAATAGTTGGACATGATTTAGCCACCAAACAACAACAGCAACAGCTTTATGAATGAGATCTTATTAATTTTTCTATATTGTTTACTCTTTTCTATTTCATTGGCTTTCAGTTTTTAAAATATTTCCTTTTGTTTATTTCCTTTGGCTCTTATCTGCTCTGCTTTTTCTAGTTCAAGGTTGAAGCTGAAGTCATTACTTTGATATTTTTCTTCTTTTCTATATGATCATTTAGTGTTAGAAGTTTTCACTGCAACCATTCCTCTGTGTTATCCTAGGAAGTTTTGATATAGGTTTCTTCACTATTATTTAGTTAAAAACCTTTAAAATTTGCACTCTGATTTCTTATTTAATCCATGGACTACTTAGAAATGCCTGAGAAATTTCTGGAGATCATTATTTACTGAGTCCTAATTTAACTCCATGTGTTCCAAAGACATAAAACTTATGGCTTGGACCTTTTAAAATTTTTGAGACTTATATTATGACCCAGAATATAGTCTATTCTGTCTGTGAGTGAAAATAGAGTATTTCTGCTGTTTTTGAAGAAAATGTTCTATTAATGCCAATTAAAACAATTTGGTTGATGGATTTGTCCAAATTTTATATGTCCTTACTGATAATCAGTCTACTTATGTTCATTACTGAGAAAAGAGCATTGAAGTTTCTAACTATAGTTGTGGATTTGTCTGTTTCTCCTTGCAGTTCTGTAAGTTTTTGCAGCTTTGTTTGGAAGGCCTTTTATTATGTGTATAAACACTTCAGATTGTTAGGTTTTCTTGTTGAAATGAAGTTCTTTATCCCTGGCAGTATTCTTCGTTCCAAAATCCATTTGGCTTAATAACAATATAGCCTCTCCAGATTTCTTTTGAATAGCATTAGCATGTTATGTTATGTTATTTATTTATGTTTTTGCATACTTTCAACCTGTGTTTTATATTTGAAGTTCTTTACTCGTTGGCAGCATATATATTGGATCTTGCTTTTCTAATCAATCTGACAATCTCTGGTTTTTGTGTTTAGGCATTTACATTTATTTTGATTGTTTATATGAATAAACTGAAGGCTATCATCTACTATTTGTTTTCCTTTTATTTTCTTCCTATTTTCCTGTCTTATTTTGGATTAATTATTTTTATGATTTCATTTCATTTTCTTTGTGGCTTCTTAAGTCTCTTTGACTCTTTCAGTGGTTACTGCAGCAGGCCACGCTTCCCTGTCCCTCACCATCTCCTGGAGTTTGCCCAAGTTCATGTCCACTGAAGCAGTGATGTCATCCAACCATCTCATCTTCTGCCTTCAATCTTTCCCAGCATCATTGTCTTTTCCTATGAGTCAGTTGTAACTTCAAGTGATATATCATTCATGAAAAGTATATAGCCTCACAGTAATAAATTTGCATTTCTTCCTTTGTGATCTTTGTTTTATTGCTATACATTTTACTTTCATACTTTTTATAAGCCCTGTATTATGTTTCTAATATTTAGTACTCAAGTCTGTCTTAAAGAGCTTTAAATAGTGAGAAAAATCCTACATATTTACCCAGAGTTAACATTTTGTGCTCTACTTTTTGTGTATATCTATCTCCATCTAGTATAAATTTCCTTTGGTTGAATATATTTCTTTAATATTTCTTATAGTGTGATGACAAATTCTTTGGGTTTGTGTGAGTGAGAAATTTCTTAGTGAAACTTCCTTTTACAAAAATATTTTCTCTGGGTGCAGGATTCTAAGTGAAGGTTTTTTTTCTCCTTTCTTTCAGTGCTCCAAAAATATTACTCAATACTCTTATTACTTGAATTATTTTTTCAGTGAGAAATCGTCTTTCATGCTATCTTAGTTCTTGTCTTTTACAGTAAGTGAATTTAAGGTTTTATCTTTACTACTGGTTTTGTAGTTTTCTGCATTTTTCTTATATTTGGAATTCAGTGATATAGAAGAAGCTTAAAGTGTTGATCAAATTTGGAAAATACTCAGTCATTTTCCCTTCAAATATTTTTTTCTGTCCTGCCCTTTCTATGTCCTCTTTTTATGAATCCCTATTTTGTGAATATTAAGATGCTTCAATTTCCCCATAACTTACTTGTTTTCTGCTTTTTTCTTTTCTTTTAATAGTTTACTTTATTTTGATTATATGTTTTATTTTTACACTCTATTGCTCAGTCTTTGGATTTAATTACTTTTCTTCTGCAATTTATTCTGCCTTGTATATGAGATGTATATTTTTTATCTCAAATATGGTAACTTTTGTCTCTAGAATTTCTATTTGGATGACTTTTAAAACATATTTTATGTGTTTACTTAGTATTTGAACATATGCAACATAGTTAAAATAGCTATTTTAATATCTTTTTCTAATAATTTTAATATTTTTATTAATCATCTACTTTTAAATTGATTTTTTTCTTACTGTATCAGAGTCCCCTGATTCTTTGCAACATCCACTACTTTCCTATTGGATGGAAGAATTTTAATTTGGGGAGTACTAAATATTTTTGTATTTTATATTCTCAAGCATATTCCTACAACACAGTGAAGTTGTCTGGAAACAGCTTGAGACATTTGAGTCTCCTATTAGCATTTATTAGTTAGGACTAGCACAGTGCCCAGCATAGGATTATTTATTCCCCACTATCTATAAAAGGCCATTCTGTGTACTCTGCTAAGTGTTTCATGAATCATGAGGATAGGCTGTCCATTCTAATTGGTCAAAACAGGCACTAACCCTGGCCTTATGTGTGCAGTGAACACTGTTACCACCAGTCCTTGCAAGTGGTTTTTTCCCCAATCCCAGCAATGATTCACTCTCAGAGAAATATTCAGGAGAAATTCTGTACAGATCTCTGGAGTTTTCTCTCTGTGCTGTTTTTTCTTTCTTTCCTCTCCAGCACTCTGTCCTGCAAAGTCTGGTTACCTTGATTTCTCAGCTTCTTGTCTCTTTTAGTTTAACTCAGCAAATCTACTGGGCTTTACTTGGATTCCCAATGTCTGTACATTGGCTGGAAACTCTTTTGATGAGGTAAGCTAGAACAGTCACATGGATTCCCTTATTTGTTTCCTGGTCTCAGTGATCACTGCCTTTTTTGCCTGATGTACAGTATTTCACAAACCATTGTTTTATATATTTTGTCCAATTTTAGGTTATTTTCAGAAGGAGAAACTGATCTGGTATTCCAACCTTACTAGAAATGCTAAATGTTATTTATTTAAAGATATTTTTATTTTCCAAAATAGCTTTGCCTGTGTTTATCCTTCTGGCTCACATAGGTCCAAAAGGTTTCTTCCTAACTCATTTTCAATAAAATTACATTGTCAATTTAGAAGTGATCTTACCAAATTTGAGAGATGTGAGATGACATTCTAAGTTGTTTTTGTTAAGCTTATTCTCAGTGTCAAACTGGAGAGGAAAAAACCCTAATTGGCTATGATCACGATGTCCTGAAATAAAATGAGTTAGATTTTAGGACTTATTCTTTCCTTCATAGTTCTCCTTTTGCCAATGCTTACATAAAATAAGTAACCTATATTGACAATTGATGGCTTCTCTCTAGAGGATGACTTTATCCTTTATCACCAATTTTTTCTGAAGCATAAATGATGACTAAGTTGCTAGCTTTTCACGCAAATCCAATGCTCCTGGCGGGGTGGGGGTGGGGATTATTTTAACAACTTGTCACTAAATTAGTCATCTGGAAGAAACTTTCCTTGTTTAGTAAAATACATTTATAGGAAACCTGTGGGTGGAGAACAAGAAAATGAAAGCATAAATTTGCCGGAAGAAAGCAATCAAAACAAATCGGCTCTAAGAATAAATGAAGAATGACTTTGGGATGGGTAATAACATAAAAATGAGAAGAGAGGGGCAACATGGGAAAATGAAGCTGAAGTAACATACTAGCACTGTGAAATCTGAAACAGTGGAGACAAGCTGCGATGTTTAAAAACTCGGAATGAACAGTATTTCTGTCTATGTTGTTCACATTTCTACAGTGTAAATGTGCTTTGTATCTCCATATCTTCAGAAAAATCTGTTTGTGCCCAGAAATCCTTAGACAATCCTATGATGCAGGCTAAGATTTCCTGAAGAAAAGGTGTTAATAAACCATCGTTAGCTGATACAATATAGCACAAATTGACTCTTTCCAATCCCAACAGATAATTTATATTATTTACAAAAAGTAGATACAATGAAAATGTGAGATAAACTCATGTCTTTATTTAATCCTATTGAAGTATAGTTGATCTACAGTGTTGTGTTAATTTCTTCTGTACAACAAAGTGACTCAGTTATACATAATCATGCCTTCTTACTATGTCTTATTTTGTTCAGTGCCAGGAAAAACTTTGTGTGCTTGGTCTATGAAGTATTTCTTTTACAGAATAGAAGCTCACCTCTAAACATCTCCTAATGTGTTTGTTATCTATTGCTGTGAACACCTTATCCCCATATCTAGTGTCTGAAACAATAAACACTTAATGTCTCACATTTTCTGTGGGTTAGGAATCAGGCTTGCCTTAGCTAGATGCCTTGCCCTCAAGATATCTTACAAGGTTGCAATTAAGATGTCAGTTGGGGTTGTGATCTATTCTGAAAGCACAAATGAGAGAAGACTGACTTTCATGTTCACTTAGTAATTTTTGAAAAAACTCATTTTCTCATGGGTTCTTGGACTAAAAGTGTCAGTTCCTCACTGGTTTTTGATGTTGACTTTCTTAGTTTCTTGTTTAGGGGTTTCTCCATAGGTAGATAAAACCATGGTGGTTGTCTTTCCTCAGAGAAAGAGGGAATAATCATATGGAGTTCAGTCTCTATACAAGATAATTTCAGAAGGGACATCATATATATAGTTTTTTTTCCTGTGTTTTTTTTGTGTTAGAAATGTGTCACTATGCCTGGTCTACACTAAAGAGAAAGATGTATATACTAGGAGACAGGGATCATCATCGGTAGCTTAGAGACTGCCTACCATATCCAAGTAAAACAGTGTGGTAATTAATGCTCATCACTGTCAATCAGGGTAAATTATTAATGAACTCAGGCCATAGATAGAAATTGGTGTCTCCTCTTATGTTGGTTGAGGAAAACTAAGAAGTTGTGATGGTGTCTAGCTATAGTTTATGCTTGAGTGAACCAGAAATTCAAAAATACATGCTTAGGACTTCCCAGGGGACTCAGTGGTTAAGATGGAACTTCCAAAGCAGGGGGCAGGGGTTTAATCCCTGGCCTGGGAACTAAGATCTCACATGTCCTGTGGCATGGCCAAAAAAAAAAAAAAAAGTCACTCTCTCACACACACAGAAACACAAGATACATGCTTAATTGTAAGAGTAGGCCACTTGTGATTAAATAATTCTTCTGTTGAAATGCTATGTATATATGATTGGTAGCTGTCTTTCGTGTCTGTTTCCTTTCAGTAGTTAGTAATGCGTCAGACATTTTAATATGCATGGAATTAAGTTTTATGATTGTGTTCACATGGTAAGGAATAATCAGCATGCATAGGAAGGAGATATTTTCTGTGAATTACTCCAACAGAAGCTGAAACACAAAACCAAGTGCAGTTGGCAAAAGTTGCCTATACACCTCACTACTCCTTTTCCAAAGCTCTTGATGCATACAGTGAGATATTCTTGCCATTTTGATTGAAATAGCTAAGGACAGGCTACTTCAGCTGACATCTGGGTTATACAAGTTCCAAATAAAACTAAATATATTCCCCACTCAAGTTGCTCTTCTTTCTAATTGTATGTTTTTGTTAATAGCATCAACATACTTAGATTCTCAGCATCATCACTTCTTATTCTACATACCACTCTCCAGATAGTCATTCAGTTGCACAGTTCTATTTTCAATTCATGCAATGGCTCTCACATCTCACTGGCTGTTTCCAGAGCTACCACACACAAATTCTCTCATACTTGGATAAGTTTAATACGCTCTCTTAGGCTTTCCTAATTCAAAATTTTCTTTCCAATATTCTTTTTATTCTTTCAAGAATAAACATTTCAAATAATACAATGTATTAATCTCATGAAAGAATATTCACTCCTTACACTTAAGTTGAAACATGCTATTCTTTACCAGGCTTATGTTGAGGTTTGATTTCCTATTTTCTTCACATGACTGCTTCTGAAACTTAGCTTGCTGTATTTATTTTTACCTGTTTTAATTTATGTAATTTCCCCCTGTTTTTCCACCTGCACTACCACTGTCTTGCCTACCAGCATGTCTGAAACATTCCCATCTAGCAATGGTTCTAATGGTAACTCACTCATGGAATCTTACTTGATAGTGCTAACAGAAATATTTCTTTATCCCAAGTTGAATTCATACTTATTATTACATTTTATGTTTCTATATTTTATCACCCTTTTTAGACTACAAAGTAATACTGTTCATCAGTGTTTTCTACATAGTATCTGCCATAGGATCTTACTTATAGCTGACTTCAAAGAAAGTGTAAAAGTTAATTGAGTGAATAGACAAACCCATGGTACAAGTATAGGTACTGCCACCACCTGCATAGATATATATATAAATACATGCATATGCACTCATTACATTTTGTGATATATCTGCTTGGACATGTCCAATGATGGAGCAGATTCATCCAGGCCATTTTTCATTCTGTTTCATTCTAGACCACTCTAATTGTCTGAATTTTATTTTAATAATCTAAAATCTAACTTTTAAATGTTAGTGATAAATATTATAATAATAATAGTAAGAGTTGCTTCATAATTTTATAGTAAACCATAGCTTATAAGAATTTTTACCTAGACAAAATTCAATAAATTTTCTAAAGTTTCACAGAATAAACCTATTCTCTTAGTCAATGTGTTTCTATCATATTAACATTCCTCCCTAAACATTAATCATGTGTGAATCTCTTCTGTGTACTTTTTCTTAACATTAAAACTCCTTTGGATATGTTAGAGTAAAAGGCTTCCCAGGTATGGCTAGTGGTAAAGAAATCCACCTACCAATGCAGGAGACACAAGAGACTTGGGTTCAATCCCTGGGTAGGTGAGATCCCTGGAGGAGGAAATGACAACCCACTCCAGTATTCTTGCCTGGGAAATCTCATAGACAAGAGGAGCCTGGCAGGCTACAGTAGATGGGATTGCAAAGAGTTGGACATGACTGAGCACACACACACACACAAAGCTGAGAGAAATACCTTAAAGCACCACTATTATTCTAAAAGTAGGGAAAAGGACACTAAGAGTCATTTAAAAGAATTAAATTATAACTATATGACTTGATAGAGGTGTTCAGTTCAGTTCAGTTCAGTTACTCAGTCATGTCCGACTCTTTGCGACCCCATGAATTGCAGCATGCCAGGCTTCCCTGTCCATCACCAACTCCCGGAGTTCACTCAGACTCATGTCCATCGAGTCAGTGATGCCATCCAGCCATCTCATCCTCTGTCGTCCCCTTCTCCTCTTGCCCCAACTAATGTTAAATCACATTGCAATACATAAATATATCAAATCAACGTATTGTACACCTTAAACTTGCATAATGTTATATATCCAATATCAATTATACTTCATTTTTAAAAAAGAACCAAATAAAATACTGTCCATAAAGCACTTATTAACATGCTTTTGTAAAGAAAAAATCCGCTGGGTGAGTTATTATTGTTAAAGTTTTCATGTTTATGGTGGCTTTATAAAAAATGTTCATTCTTTCTTGGAAACAATAAATATAGCTAAAATTTGGTGTATACATGTGATTAAGAAAATATTCTATAATTTTAGTAGTGGTTATCTCTGGTTTATTTTGGTCATGGTAATTTTCAATTTTTTTCTATAGTTCTTTATATTTTTATAGTTCTAAATTCCAGTAGTCATGTATAGATGTGAGAGTTGGTCTGTGAAGAAAGCTGAGTGCCGAAGAATTGATGCTTTTGAACTGTGGTGTTGGAGAAGACTCTTGAGAGTTCCTTGAATGGCAAGGAGATCCAACCAGTCCATTCTGAAGGAGATCAGCCCTGGGATTTCTTTGGAAGGAATGATGCTAAAGCTGAAACTCCAGTACTTTGTCCACCTCATGCGAAGAGTTGACTCATTGGAAAAGACTCTGATGCTGGGAGGGATTGGGGGCAGGAGGAGAAGGGGACGACCAAGAATGAGATGGCTGGATGGCATCACTGACTCGATGGATGCGAGTCTGAGCGAACTCGGGGAGTTGATGATGGACAGGGAGGCCTGGCGTGCTGCGATTCATGGGGTCACAAAGAGTTGGACACGACTGAGCGACTGATCTGAACTGAGCTGAACTGAATGAATATATATATTTTTTGTAATAGAAAATTGTTTTGTTTCTCTGACTGATAGGTATCTCTTTTTCTGCTTTTTTAAGTGTCTCAATGTATTCTGGGTCTAAATCTTCCTGACGCTCTTCTCTCAGATTCACAAAATCTTATTTCTATTTTTTTTAAATACAACTTTTGTTCACTTTCTATATAAATTTATTCTATATCTGATCTACTCAATGACCATACTGGCAGTTTTGTCATTGGTTTATATTATCTTTCTTTTTACTTTCAGCTAAAAATTACTCAATTTTTTAGAACGGAATTATTGAATTATTGATTCTCAACTGTTTCTGTTTCTTAAATATCTTTATACCCTCTGATGGGTCATTCCCATCAATATCAATAGCTCACTATGACAATGTGTATAGACATAGGAATGACATAGTGTATAGATAACATATCATTTGGTGTGTTTGTGTGTGTATGTGTGTGTGTGTGTGAATGGTTAAAAAAAAAAACTCACAAGTTATTCCAGTAGAATTCCCCCAACCCCTCATTGAGATTGCTCTTTAAGGTCTCCCATCCATCTGAGACATTTAATTTTCCAGGTTTTGGCTGTGGAACACTGTGTACAGTGATGGAAATAGTCCTGAAGCTGTTATCAGATGACCTAGGTTTAAAGCTTTGCAGTGTCATTTAAGTTTGTGACCCAAGGCAGTCATAGCTCATTTTTTGCTTTCCTTCCCTGATTTTAAAATAGAGATAAAATATCTCATAAAAGGATTACCAGGATAAAATGAGCTAACACAACAGTTCTTTGTAGGATATAAAAGGTTATATAATCAAATGCATATTTATTATGATTATTTTATTTTAATTTTGAAGTGTGCTTACTTAACACTTAAGACCTCTTTTTCACTGTGCACTCTCAGCCCTTTTATTACTTTGAAATCTAGTATTACAGGCTCATTTTTGGCTTTTTTACATTGTTAGTTAGTTCTGATGGGTTCCTTCTTACTGATCAGGCCAATTTTGGGGCACTGTAGGAAAAGTCATCCCTAGAAAATATGGCAAGCATTCTTAAAGATTATTTAGTGCCTCCATAAATCTGTTGCACTGGCCAAGACATAGACAAATTATAAAAAACAAATTTTGTGATAGTATTGGAGACAGAAAAAGGAAAATAGAAAATACAAAGTAAAATATTAAATGCAGTTGGTAAAAAGATAGATCAGAGTACAATCAGATTATTAAATATAAATATAAGCAACCAGAATGACTTTTCAAAAATAGTTCATAACAGGACACATAATTGCCTAATATCACCCAATGGCTTTATTGCATGTAGATACAAATTAAAACTGTTAGATTTTTTGTTATTTAAAATTAAGTTGTGTGTGTATGAGAGAGAGAGAACGTGTGTGTGTGTGTCTGTGTTTTAAGAGTCCCTTACCTTTTTCAATTATTCTTATTGTTAGGAAAGATATTTTATAGTTTAGGTCATTGAATAAGCATTTAATGAATATATCTTTTTTTTTAAATTGATAAGGCCTAACTGCAGCCATGAAATTAAAAGACACTTACTCCATGGAAGAAAAGTTATAACCAACCTAGACAGCATATTCAAAAGCAGAGACATTACTTTCCCAACAAAGGTCCATCTAGTCAAGGCTATGGTTTTTCCAGTGGTTATGTATGGATGTTAGAGTTGGACTGTGAAGAAAGCTGAGTGCCGAAGAATTGATGCTTTTGAACTGTGGTGTTGGAGAAGACTCTTGGAAGTCCCTTGGACTGCAAGGAGATCCAACCAGTCCATTCTAAAGGAGATCAGTCCTGGGTGTTCTTTGGAAGGAATGATGCCAATGATCCAGTACTTTGGCCACCTGATGTGAAGAGTTGACTCATTGGAAAAGACTCTGATGCTGGGAGGGATTGGGGTCAGGAGGAGAAGGGGATGACAGAGGATGAGATGGCTGGATGGCATCACTGACTCAACGGAAGTGAGTCTGAGTGAACTCAAGGAGATGGTGATGGACAGGGAGGCCTGGCGTGCTGCAATTTATGGGGTTGCAAAGAGTCAGACATGACTGAGCGTCTGAACTGAACTGAACTGAACTGAACTAATGATGAGTCATTTGAAATTTAGACATATAAGTAAAGAAAATATAGTGTATTTATTTTCAAATCAGATACTGGAAGTGAAATTAATTTATGCAACTTAAAATACTATTTATTTGTTAGGGTATGTACATGCATTGGAGAAGGAAAGGGCAACTCCCTCTGGTACTCTTGCCTGGAAAATCCTTTGGACAGAGGAACTTGGCAGGCTACACTCCATGGGGTCCCAAAGAGCTGGACATGACAAAACAACTAACATACAACACATACATGCATTGACTGGTTTGATCTCCTTGCTTTCCAAAGGATTTTCAGGAGTCTTCTCCAGCACCACAGATCAAAGGCGTCTATTTTTTGCCCATCAGAGGAGATCAAACCAGTCAATCTTAAGGGAAATCAACCCTGAATATTCATTGGAAAGCCTGATGCTGAAGCTGAAGCTCTAGGATTTTGGTCAACTGATGCGAACAGCCAACTCATTGGAAAAGTCCCGATTCTGGGAAAGATTGAAGGCAGAAGGAGAAGGGGACATCAGAGACTGAGATGGCTGGATGGCATCACCGATGCAATGGACATGAACTTGGGCAAACTTCGGGAAATGGTGAGGGACAGGGAGGCCTGGTTTGCTGCAGTTTATGTCTTCACAAAGAACCAGACACAACTGGGCAACAGAACAACAACAATACATGCATATACAAGCTTATGCATGTAGTTTATATATATATATATATACACATATATATATGTAATTCTATGCATATTTAAATATTTGACAATTAATTTAAAAATATTTTGAGTCATCTATCTAATAATTTCTCCATTCATTCTTATTTCTTGATTTCTGTTTAGCTATCTTCCGCCTTCTAAATAACATGACTTTATTCCAATTTGCAAGTTGGAATTCTAGAAATTGATTTTTGATACACTAATCATGAGTAAGTGTAGGAAGCTGTTCCTTTTCTTACTTAGTGGGTGATTTTTGTTTAATCTGTGGAATTTGAATAATGCAATATGAGATTTTAGGGAGAGTTATACTCCAGTGTTCTAGCCTAGAGAATCCCAGGGACAGGGGAGCCTGGTGGGCTGCTGTCTATGGGGTCACACAGAGTCGGACACAACTGAAATGACTTAGCAGCAGCTGTAGCAGCATAATACTACAACCTGCTTGTTCAGGTGAATACATGTAAAGACCTCAGCATTGACCTATCTATATTCTGTTTTTAATTAGGATGCCTGGAGGAAACTACATGAAGCTAATACATTTTACATTTATTAGTTTTACTTTTAAGCAAATATAGCTAATTAGAAGAAATTCAGAAATGGTACTTAAGGAAAACATGAACATAACAAAGCATCACTAAATAACACACACTAGCAAGTGAAAACACTCAAGGAATTAAAATTAAAGGTGGCAAATCTGAAGGATGTGACATTTAACTCAGGGTTTGAGTCTAAGATTATTTTCTAATTTATTTTAATGATGACTGAACCAGATTTTCAAAAATATCACCAACTATTTGTGAGTAAGTAAGCTTCTTTCAAAAATTGAAGTATAGTTGATTTACAGTGTTATATAAGTTACAGGTATACAATAGTACAGTATAGTGATTCACAATTAAAAAAAAGTTCTTTACTTATTTGCCTGTGTTGGTTCTAAGTTGTTGTGCATGGCTTGAGAGAACACTGGCTTAGCTGCCCTGTGGCATGCGGGATTTTATTTCTCTAATCAGGGATTGAACCCATATCCCCTGCTTTGGAAGGCAAATTCTTAATCACTGGATCACAAGGGATTTTGCCTCAAATTCGAAATATATTAATGGAGGAAAATTGCTTGACAATGTTATATTGGTTTCTCTTACTTTGGTGACAAAGGTCAGTCTAGTCAAAGCTATGGTTTTTCCAGTAGTCATGTATGATGGATGTGAGAGTTGCACCATAAAGAAAATTGAGCACTGAAGGATTGATGTTTTTGAACTATGGTGGTGTAGAATATTCTTGAGAGTCTCTTGGACTGCATGGAGAACAAACCATTAATCCTAAATGAAATCAGTCCTGAATATTCATTGGAAGGACTAATGCTGAAGCTAAAACTCAATACTTTGGTCACCTGATGCAAAGAACTGACTCATTGGAAAAGACCCTGATGCTAGGGAAGATTGAAAGCAGGAGGAGATGACAGAGGATGAGCTGGTTGGATGGCATCACCAACTGGATGGAATTGAGTTTGAGCAAGCTCCGGGAGTTGGTGATGGGCAGGGAAGCCTGGTGTGCTGCAGTCCAGAGGGTCACAAAGAGTTGGACATGACTGAGAGACTGACCTTAACTTATTGATTTCCTCCATACAAGAACTCGGGCTTCCGTGGTGGTTCAGATGATAAAAAATCTACCGGCAATGTGGGAGACCTGGGTTTAATCCCTGGGTTGGAAAAATCCCCGGGAGGGGGTCATGGCAACCCACTCCAGTATTCTTGCTGGAGCATCCCCATGGACAAAGGAGCCTGGTGGGCTACAGTCCATGGGGTTGCAAAGAGTAGGTAATGACTGAACAACTAAAACACACACACATACAACAACTTGATCATTTAGTTCAGTTCAGTCGCTCAGTTGTGTCCGACTCTGCGATCCCATGAATGGAACACAACTCATAGTTATACATACATCTCCTCCCTTTTGAACCTCCCTCCCCTCCTCTCATCCCATCACTGTAGGTTATCATGGAGCACCAGGTTCGGCTCCCAGTGTTATATAGCAATTTCCTACCAGCTATCTGTTTTACACATGGTAGTGTATATGTGTGAATGTTACTTTTTCCATTCATCACACTTTCTCCCTCCACTGTGTCGATAAATTAGTTCTCTACATCTTTGACTGTGTGGATCACAAAAAACTGTGGAAAATTCTTCAAGAGATGGGAATACCAGACCACCTGACCTACCTCCTGAGAAATCTGTAAGCAGGTCAGGAAGCAACAGTTAGAACTGGACATGGAATAACAGACTGGTTCCAAATTGGGAAAGGAGTACATCAAGGCTGTATATTGTCACCCTGCTTATTTAACTTCTATGCAGAGTACATGATGAGAAATGCTGGGCTGGATGAAGCACAAGCTGGAATCAAGATTGCCAGGAGAAATATCAATAACCTCAGATATGCAGATGATATCACACGGCAGAAAACAAAGAAGAACTAAAGAGCCTTTTGATGAATGTGAAAGAGGAGAGTGAAAAATTTATCTTAAAACTCAACATTCAGAAAACTAAAATCAAGGCATCTGGTCCCATCACATCATGGCAAATAAATGGGGAAGTAATGGAAACAGTGAAAGGCTTTAATTTCTTGGTTTCCAAAATCACTGCAGATTATGATTGCAGCCATGCAATTAAAAGACGCTTGCTCCTTGGAAGAAAAGCTATAACCAACCTGGACAGCGTATTAAAAAGCAGAGACATTACTTTGCCAACAAAGGTCTATGTAGTCAAAGCTATGGTTTTTTCAGTAGTCATGTATGAATGTGAGAGTTGGACTATAAAGAAAGCTAAGTGCCGAAGAAGTGATGTTTTTGAACTGTGGTGTTGGAGAAGACTTTTGAGAGTCCCTTGGATTGCAAGGAGATCCAACCAGTCAGTCCTAAAGGAAATCAATCCTGAATGTTCATTGGAAAGACTGATGCTGAAGCTGAGACTCCAATAATTTGGACACCTGATGGGAAGAGCTGACTCATTGGAAAAGACCCTGATGTTGGGAAAGATTGAAGAAGGGAGGAGAAGCGGATGACAAAGGAAGAGATGGTTGAATGTCATTACCGACTCAATGGACATGAGTCTGAGTAAGCTCCAGGAGTTAGTGATACACAGGTAAGCCAGGTGTGCTGCAGTCTGTGGGGTCGCAGAGTTGGACATGACTGAGAGACTGAACTGAGCTGAACTGATCTGCATCTCCATTCCTTCTCTGCAAACAGGTTCATCAATACCATTTTTCTAGATTCCATATATATGCCTTTAATATATGATATTTGTTTTTCTCTTTCTAACTTACTTCACTCTGCATAATAGGCTGTAGGTTCATCTACCTCACTACCACTGATTCAAATATGTTCCATTTTATGAGTAATATGAGTAATATTCCATTGTATATATGTATCACATCTTTTTACCCATTCATCTGTCAATAGAAATCTAGGTTTCTTCCATTTCATGAGTTATAATTTTTAAAGTTTTTATTCCATTTATAGTCATTATAAAATATTGGCTGTAATCTTTGCATTGTATAATATATCTTTGCAGTTTATTTTATACATCATATTGTATACATCTTACCGTCCCACCCTTTTATTACCCCTCTCTTTCCCTCTTCCCATTAGTAACCACTAGTTTGTTCTCTATATCTACATGTGTCTTTTTTGTTATGTTCATTAATTTTGTACTTTTAGATTCCACATGTCTAAAAAGTGATGTGGAATTTTTTTTCTCTGTCAGACTCATTTCACTTGGCATAATACCCTCTAAACCCTCCATGTTGCTGTGATGGCACCATTTTTTTTTTTAATGGCTGAGTAGTATTTCAGTGTGATTCTTATAGCTCTGTTCGTCTTTCACAAATTTGTTTTGGTTATTCAAGATCTTTTGTTTTTTCATGACAAATTTTAAAATTATTAGTTATCACTGCATGAAAAATGCCACTGATAATTTTATAGAGATTACATTGAATCTGTAAATTGCTTTGGGTAGTACGATCATTTTAACAATATTAATTCTTCTAATGCAAGAAATTGGTATATTCTTCCATCTGTTAAACAACCTTAATTTTAATGCGCTTTTAATTCATTGACTATTAGTAGAAAATATTGATATAATAAGCCAAAAAATCCATGTTATTCTTAGTTATAAGTTCCTATTATATATTTTACATATATTACATATATACTACATATGTTTTAAACGTAGTAAGTGAAAAAGTATTATAACAATTATAAATGTAATTGTTATTTGGATTTGGCAAAATAACTGTTATAATTTTAGATTTTCTGTAAAATTGGTCATTTATGAAAGATGTAGTGCATGGTTCTTACAATATAAAATATTTTTAAGTGTATAGAATTTGAAGAGAATATCTATTTATGTTTTCATTTTTAAATCTCCCTTTTTTCTTGCCCCCAAATCATCAAATTTATTAAAATCTGAATTCTCTGACTCTTGTTTCAAAGCCAATAAAACTCTTCATTATTTTGAAAGACTAACAGTGTCCCAAATAGATTTATTATTAGTTCAATGTAGAACATCACTCTATGTGCCATGTTCAGCACTCTCAATTTCAATTTATTTCCTTACCTCAGGGTAACCTCAGATCTTTGATTAATGTCATTTGATAACAGAGTGCAGTTCTGCATGACATATTTTTGGTTGCCAAAGACAATGTTTTGATGAACACCTTTATAACAGGATAAATCTCTTGTGTTATAAACAAATAACCTTATACACTTTTGCAACTACATTGAACACTGTTCAAGGGTAAAAATGTCAAAAAATTTTTCAAGGGACAATGAAAATATTCCAGCAGTAGTGTTTGCCTCTGTATCCAGACCACCAGAATTATGAAAACTGGTGCCTACTGAAGCCACCTTTCCTGAAGCTACCAGAGATACTCAATTGATCAAGAAACTGGCCTTCAGTTTCAGTTATATTTCCCTCTGATATCATAGGGCCATGATCTGGGGAATTTTATTTTATTTTTTCCAGAGGAGATACGATCATTGTCCTTCAGTAGTATAAACAGCAACAGTTTAGTACAGAGTAAGAATAAGAAGTCTACTTCAAATCCTGATTCCACTCTGTTTTATGGGTGCTATGCTCCTGATCCAGATTTATACTCATAGGAATTAAGCTGGTGCTGGACAAGAGCTGATGTACAATATTTATGTTTAGGTCTATATATATTGCCTTATTTCTGCAAAGCATTTTGAATAACTATTTTTTTTCCATCAAATGTTATCATGGTAGTACCATTAAGTTTCATTTTAGATTTTTAGAGATTAAGCTTCTTTTAGGTTATTTATTAATATAAAAATGTATTATAAGTTCTTTTTTAAAAAAATATTGTGATATAAGTCATAAAACATAAAGCATGATATTTTAACCATATTTAACTGTACATTTCAGTGGTGCTAAATAAGTATATTTACCTCCCACACCAACACCCATCTCCTGAATTTTTCACCTTTCAAAACTGAAGTTCTGTACCCATTAAATACTAATTCCTCATTCTCCCTTACCACCCCCATCCCCACCACTGGCATATATCAATGTACATTCTGACTTGTACAAGTACTTTGTACAAGTGAAAACAAACAGTATTTGGTTGTACCTACCATATATTGAAAAAATGCATTATAAGTTCTTACCTAAATAAAGCTAATACACAGAGTGTATCATTGAAACATGGAATGAATCTTTAGCTTATATGTAAGATCATTATAAGGGAAACTTGTTAACTTATTGGTGGCTCATAACAGCTCTATGAGGTGAGTGCTGTCATCATCCTTACCCCATTTCTCTTGATGAAGAAAATGAGGTATGAAAGGTTAGTTCTTTTGCTAAGGTCACAAAGTCAGGCAATTACAGAATTAGTACATAGGCCACGTACCTCTAAAGACTAGTAAATTCATGAAAGTTTTGCCAAATAATTGACTTTATTTTGTGAGTTTTACCAAAGGACTTGTCTTCCAAATGTTTCATTTGAGGTATTTTATCCATTATTTGGATTTGTTTATTTGCCTCCTTTGTCATCATAGCTTTTCTTTCTTGCTAAAATGTTTTCCTTCATTAAGAGAACCATCAATTTCTAAATACTAGGATGTATATTTGTAACTCAGAGAAGGTGATGGCATCCCACTCCAGTACTCTTGCCTGGAAAATCCCATGGATGGAAAAGCCTGGTAGGCTACAGTCCATGGGGTCGCAAAGAGTCGGACATGACTGAAGCGACTTAGCAGCAGCAGCATATATGTAACTGAGTTTTGTGCTGCATTGTGAAATCTTCTACACTATTGTTTGTTCTTGGCATTTTGTCACATGTCCGTAGCAGACATTCCAAAGTTCTATGGGAAATGTGTGTGCAACTCTGTACCTTTAAGATCCTCGGCCTCTTTCTCTCGCAAAGTAGTGTGTTTCAAAATAAGAAATCAACTCTTGGGGTGAATCATTGTTATCTGTCTGCTTCATAAATGTTAATGCATTTCAACAAGTTGGAATCAAACTGTCAAAACAAAAACTGTCAACCAGTTATTTTTTCTTTCATTGCAAAATTGCTTAATGGACTATTGGATACACAATAAAGATGTTTATGGCAAAGAAGTTCACAGCAAAAATATTGGACATGAGAAATCCCATGGCCATTCTAAGCAGAAATTCCTGAGTTCCATACTTAAAAAAAAAGAAAAAATCCAGAATCCATACCTCCACTGCCATCATTGTTCTAAGCCACCTTCCTCATTCATCTGTATTACTGTGGCTGCCTCCTAACATGTCTCCTCCATTCTTCCACTCTTGCCCCTGCAGTCTATACTCCACATAAGCAACTGATTAAAAAAAAATAATACACACTCACACATTATCAGTCATATTACTATTATGCTCAAAATTCTGCTGTGGATCTCTAGTTCAATAACATTTAAACTAGGAGACTTTCAATGGAATGTGTAGACCTACAAAAACACTCCCTGTAATTCTCGTGTGAAAGTAACATTCTCATTCTCTTCAGTCCCCATCTCCCTTGCTCCTTTAACTCCAGGAATTCTGTCCTTTTCATAGTGTAGTTCAGTAAACACAGAAAATGTAAAAAATTCTTATAGATCTTCTTCCCCCAGGGACTTCACCAAAAAGCTCCATTAGTTCCTTTAGTTATCTCTGTGTGTGTGCGTGCATGCACACACATGTGCACGCTCAGTTCTGTCTGACTCTTTGTGACTCCATTAACTGTAGCCTGCCAGGCTCCTCTGTCCATGGGATTCTCCAGGCAAGAATACTGAAGTAGGTTGCCATTTTCTTCACCAGGGGATCTTTCTGACCCAGGGATTGAGACCAAGTCTCTTGCATCTCCTGCATTTGCAGGTTGGAGTCCTTAGTTATCTGTGCAAATGTCATCTAACCTGAGAGGCTTTCAATGTATATTCTGATAAAAGAGCTTATACTCACTCTTTCCCCTTTTTTTCTGCTTTGCTTTCATTCATTGTGCTTACCACCTTCCAAGGTATATTGTTTGTGTAATAGTTTATTGTCTATCTCCTTCTTAAAATGAAATTCACAGGTCACAAGGGGAAGAATCTTGTCAACACTAGGCCTTGATATTTTTATTTTTATCGTCTGTGCCCAAAGGAGTGCCTGATGCCTAATAGCCACTCAATAAATAATGGATTAATACATGGATTATGGTTTTCCCTGATAGCTCAGTTGGTAAAGAATTAGTCTGCAATCCTGGAGACCTGAGTTCAATGTCTGGGTTGGGAAGATCCTCTAGAGAAGGGAAAGGCTACCCTCTCCAGTATTCTGGCCTAGAGAATTCAATAAACTGCATAGGCCATGGCGTCGCAAAGAGTCAGACACAACTGAGCAACTTGCAGTAATACATGGATTAATGAAAGAAGAGAAATGAAAAGAATAGAAAAGGAATAAAAAATGAAAAGTAGAAAACTATCACAGGTCAGTAACTATCAAAAAATTGTCTCTAGGATCTGTTAGTTATCCGTGAAATAATGAGGATCTCCAGTATTTACTCAGTCTTTTCTCTGTGCTTCCATGATTGTAGACAGAGTCTGAAGATTTTGATTTATTGCTCAACTTTGTATTTTGACTAGTTCATAAGTTAGGTATCGTTTTGAGTATTTCTGCTAACTTGCTGTTTGTTTTGTGATAAGATTTGTCACTATTATATTTATAATGCAATATTATAATCTATCTTTTATTCAGTATTTGCATTAGTCCTTGCCCAAGAGCAAAGAGTAAAGCAAGGGGTACTTGTCATCACATATAACTTCTGTCTGTTACTTTCCCTTGTGTTACTTGCCTTTGCTTCTACTCGTCATGCCCACTGACTATTTTGAGAACTTTCTCTCAGGTCTTCTCTGCATATCTGACAATCTGTGACTAGAATATTTACACCTTAATGTGAAATTTAATCAACACCTCTTGTCTCTCAGATGTGGTTTAATTATAAGACTTACTTGGTATATTCATCTCAAGCATCCTGTTTTAAAATTTTCTCTAAGCTCTACACATATTCAGGTATTTTTTCATGCATCTGTATCTTATGTCCCAGAAGAGAGATACAGGCAAACATTCAAAGTGTAGTCTCTTGTATATTGGAATCTGCAAGTCTCCTAAGAGCAAGAACTTTTCTCATTCACTTTTAGATCACATCTTTTAAGAAATTCAAATAGATTAAACATTTAACAAATTTTTATCGAATAAATATGTGTGAATGAATGAAATAAACTTTCTAGTGAAATAAACAGTAGAAAACTGCTTTTTAAAAACAATAATGTTTATGGCCATGGATTTTGTTTAGTTGCTATTTTATGTCTATTTATACTTTCTCATTGTTTATTTTGTGTTTGCCATTATAGAAGTTTGCAGCTTATTTATTTGGACCAAGTTAAATTTTCTGCTCTTGTAACACATCCATAAAGAAATTTTCTTGTTGACATCAAATATATCTAATTTAATACGTATTGTTCATTTCTAACATATTTATCTAATACAAGAATTAAACTCTAGTTAAAGACAGAGTAAATATTTTCTGTGTCCTGTACCCTTAAATATTTTAAAGAAAACGTTCTATTTGTCAAAGATTTCTTAAAGGTTGTGGAAAATATGTCAACATCCTTTAGCAAGAGTTCTTCTAGTTGAAGTTCTGCATTGCTGATATAGAGCTGCTCTGAGTCATATCCATAGGCTGCAGAAATTCCATATCTTATTAAATTCACCATTAAAATGTTGTTGATTCCCTCAGTTGAATTCCAAAGAGATTTGCTGAATACATTTTTCTAGAGAGTTTTGATGATTAATTAAATCATTTTGCATCAAGCAAAAACAAAATCAAATATACGTTCATTAGATAGAAGGAAAAAAGTTACAGTCAAGAGGAATAATTTTCAAGAAATAAGGAAACAAAAATCTCTTAATAAAAGGACAGTTTGCATGAGTAAGCATTTGTTTAAAACATGTATAACTGAGTATACATCAAAACTGCAGAATGCTTTACTAGAGTAAAAAGAAAAATGATTGTATTAAGAGCTACCAGCCATAACTGTTTTCCACTATTTGTTTTGGTAATGGATCTACCTGTTACTGATTTGTAATCCTTGTGTATAGTGGGCTAATTATTCTGAAGAGGAAAAGAAAGAGATGGAAATAAGAATAGGGTTAAGTCTGAATATTGATTTAGAACTCCTCAGAAGCTAGTTAAAGAGAATAGATAATAGACTTCATGGTCTTTTCCAGTTGACCTCTTCTGTCTGGACACATGTAAGACCATTCTTCCCAATCTACTTATAGCTAGGTGTACTATGTGAGTCATTGTGGTCAACTGACATTAGTGGAAGGCATCAGTGTCACACTGGGACTAAGGCTGTGTAAAATCTTTTGCAGACTCTTCTCTCTCCCCCTACCTCCTCCCCCCACCTCCGTTATTCTGAAAGCCACACATAGTGATGAAGAAATCACAATATGAAAACCAGGGACTTCCCTGGCAGTCCAGTGGTTTACTTTGCCTTCCAATACAGAGGGTGTGGGTTCCATCCCTAGTCAAGGAGCTAAGAGCCTATATGAATGCAAAAAAGTGACAGTTACTCAGTCGTGTCTGACTCTTTGTGACCCCATGGCCTATACAGTCCATGGAATTTTCTAGGCCAGAATACTGGGGTGGGTAGCCTTTTCTTTCTCCAGGGGATCTTCCCAATCCAGAGTTCCAACCAAGGTCTCCTTTATTGCAGGCAGATTCTTTACCAGTTGAGCCACAAGGGAAGTCCAAGAATACTGCAGTCGGTAGCCTATCCCTTCTCCAGGGATCTTCCTGACCCAGGAATCGAACCAGGGTCTCCTGCATTGCAGGCAGATTCTTTACCAACTGAGCTATCAGGAAAGCCCAAGAGTCTACAAGCCTTTGGGCCAAAAACTCAAAACATAAAACAGAAGCAATATTGTAACAAATTAAATAAAGACTTAAAAAAATAAAAGGAAGGAAATCAACTATTTCTTTCAAAAATACTATGAAATGGCCCTGGAAAGTTATTGAACTTTAGCAAACTTTGCACTAACAAGACACAAGCTTTTTTTTTTTTTAATGAAGTCATTTATATTTCAGGGTAATTTGTTGTTTGATCTGCATAATCTTTATGTTACTTAACATGACATAACCTAGTCTTTTTGTTAGTGACAACTATGTTTATTTATCTGCCCTGAAGTTCAAAGTGTGCTGAGTTGGATATTTGGGCATACATCTTATGATATATAGCCACCCCAGCAGGTCATCATTGATTCACATGTCTATTGAGTTTCCATTCTGCTAGGCAATAGGAAAACAAAGTTTAGTAAAATACTGTAATCTAATAGTGTAGAAAGAATATGCGCAAATAGTTGAAATTCTGTGATATTAATAGTATTGTTAATGTGCTGTGAAAAGTTAGAAACTAAGAGAAAAAGAATATTTGAGGAATATATTACCTAAGTGAATCAGAAAAATAGTCACAGAAAATATTGGAGATACACAATAGGGATGCTAAAGGATAAGACGAGTATTTCAATGCACAGAAGTGAAGGGCTTTCCAGATGGCAGAAAACTGGCATGTTCAACAGTACAAAGCACACATTTGACAAACAGTTAATGGATGGCAACTAGTTGCTAGTCTTTTTATGTCAGGGTAATTAATGTATCTAGATATATCCTCCCAATGGTGAAGAACTACTGACAGTTTTTTTTAAATTGGGCAAACACAAAATTATGTATTCTTTTCAAAAATTTTGGAAACCATGTGGAAGATGGACAAAAAAAGGAAGGGCTTGGGGGTAGGAATATTAATTGGGTTATTGGAATAATATGGAGGAGAATAATTCAAATCTCTACAATAGTGGCAGTGCACTATTCAACCTGGTACCCAGCCACTGGTAGGGAAGAAGGCTTGTTATATGGAGGGTTGCCAGTGATACAGGAGAGAGAAGAATACAAGATTATAGTGGAGTTTCCAGTTTATGTGGCAGGAAAGAAAGTAATGCTAATACGACCATGAAGATCTAAAAGGAAGGAAATGTGATAGGCAGAGTAACGGCCCTGTAAATTATCCACGTCCTAATCTCTGGAACCAGTAAATTTTATGTTATGTTAAACTTGCCGGTCTGGTTAAGATTAGGATCATGAAATGGGGAGGTTATCCTGCAGTATCCAGGTAGACCTTATGTGCACTCACAAGTGTTTTTATCAGATGGAAGCAGAGGGAGATTTCAGACAGAAGAGGAGAAGGCAGTGTGACCATGGAGGCTGAGACTGGAGTGAGGTGGCCATAAACGAAGGATGCCAGCAGAAGCTGAAAGCCAGAAGCTGGAAAAGCCAATAAATGGATTCTCATCTGAAATCTCCTGAGAAAGTACAGCTCTAGCAATATATTGATTTCAGCCCAATGAAACTGTTTTTAGACTTCTTGTCTCTAGAGAGGGCTTCCCTTGTGGCTCAGCTGGTAAAGAATCTGCCTGCAATGCAGGAGACCTGGGTTCAATCCCTGGGTTGGGAGGGTCCCCTGGAGAAGGTAAGAGAAAGGCTACCCACTCCAGTATTCTGGCCTAGAGAACTCCATGGACTGTATAGTCCATGGGGTCACAAAGAGTTGGACAACTCAGTGACTTTCACCTGTCTCTAGAGCAGTAAGAGAAAACTTCTAGTGGTTTAAGACATGTATGCATGCTCAGTCAAGTCCAACTATTTATGACGCTATGGACTGTACCCTAACAGGCTCCTCTGTCTGAGGGATTCTCCAGGCAAGAGTACTTAAGTGGGTTGTTATTTCCTTCTGAGGTAGAAATTGTTAAGTAGTCAGTGTAGCATTAGGGCCTCGGTTCTTTTTTTCTAATTTCAATTTTAATTTCAACTTTTTCCTTCACATAAACATTTTTCTCCATTAGTCTAAAACTGTATTTGTTGTTCCAGTTTCTAGGCATTCAGAAGAATGCCTCCCTGGTCTGGAGGGTCATAAAATATTCAGACTCACAACAAGACAATCATTAACTGCTGTCCAGTTTATCAAGAAGAAAAATTCTAGGTGGACAATTAACCCTTAAACATACATTTGGTCCCTAAATAATGGTCTGAGGTCTTGAGGCAGGGTTGAGGGATGGCAACACAATGTCTTGGGAAACTGAGAAACTGGGGGACCCAAAATAGCCATAAAAATGACAAACTGGACTATATAACTTCTAAATTGATTGCTCAAAATTTACGTGCATCTGGCCCAAACCAACCAAAACCAAACAGTTATAATAAAGATATAAAAGACTGCTATTTCTGCCATTTAGGGCTCTTGATCACTTCTCAGTGTCTATGCTGAAAGCTTTGTATCTCTATCCTTTAAAATAAACTCTGCATGTGTTAGTGTTTGCAAAGTTCAATTTTCGGCTCCACAAACAGAACTTGGGTTTCACATTTCACTTCTCAGGGGATCTTCCTAACCCAGGGATGAAACCTGTGTTCCTTGCATCTTCTGCATTGGCAAGCAGATTCTTTACCAGCTGTGCCACCTGGCTGCACCACACAGTTTATAGGATCTCAGTTCTTTGACTAGGGATTGACCTAGGCGTCCACAATAAAAGCACCAAATCCTAACCACTAGACCACCAGGGAACCCCTATTTGTGATACAGTTTTACAGTAGCAGTAGGAAATTAACACAGGGGGTTTACATAAGATTGGCCTAGAGTTTCTGGCTATGAGTCCACATGTGTATATATTTGTATATTCATGTGTGTTTTTGAAGTGTATATGTATATATGCATGTGTGTGTGTGTAGTTATAGGTACATGAGAATTGATAGAGTGTAAAGGAAGAGAAAGTCTAAAACAGAAATAAAATAAAACAGGCAACTTGAAAAACTTGTGTTTCTCACTTCTCTCCACTGATAATGCAGTCAAAATTATGGATATGAAAGTATCAGAGAAAGTTAAGAGAAAAGTTTTAGGCAGGCCAGAAAAATCATCCAAGCTGGGAGAGAAAGTGCTGTGAGGGGGAGGAATGGGGAGGTGGGTGGGATTAGCATAGACTACATTATTCCCTGCCTGGGTGAACCTTGAACTCAGCCTCACCACATTTCAAATTCTTGTAAGCTAGCCCTATTTTTTCCACAATCCTTCCATTAATGACTTTTCAGGAAAAATTGATATAAGAAAAATTTCATGAAAATCATTTGAGACCTCTAGATAGAAAATAGTGGAAAATAAAGATGATATATTTATGACAATGATAAAGTAGTATTCTGGTATCCTCCTTGTATGTCCAATTGAAATAGGAGAGAAGGGGGCACAACCTTTTAAAAAAAATGACATAATCTGAGGACATGGCATAAACTGATTAGAACCAAGTAGGTCCAAGATGGCAGATGAATCGATGTCCACTAGACCTGTAGCCTCAGTGTATGCTCATTGTAAGACATCAGCAAGCTAAACGACACACACACAGACACCGTGACAATTCCAAGGCTGACTGTAATGTTGCAGGGAAAAGCCAATTTTGATTCCATGTTGAAACTGTTTCTTTGAATTGTTTTCATTGCTTTTGTTAGTTTAATTATACATAATGGCATGCCTAAGAGAATACTCCCCCTCTGCCTAATAAACTAAAGTGCCTTTGTTCAGGACCCTGTCTACCCACAGATAGCAGGAAAGAAGAAATTAGCACGTCTCCTGCCTGAGGCTTGCCTTTCTAGGAGATATTTGCAAGATTAATGATCTTTTGCTTTGTTTCCTCACGTCTGCCCCTATCTCTGATCTATAAAAGAACCTGGCATTTAGACCCCATAAAATAGTTATTTTGAGACATTAGTCTGCTATCTTCTTGGTCAGTTGGCTTTCCAAATTATCTTTGGGACTTATCAGCCTATTGTATGGTGAGCAGAGCAAGCTTGGACTCCATAACAGTAACAGTTAAAAAGTGGGCAGTGTCCCAATTCATGGAAATCCCCATCCCTTCACCAAAATAGCTAGAATACTCTGCTCACTCAATAACTTATGGAATTACCACCCTCATTAAACCTGACAACCCCATACCTCAGTACTGCTCTTGCCTTCTGAGATGGCCCACACTGTCTGTAGAGTGTTTCTCTCAAAATAAATCCACTTCTTACCTTCTACTTTGTCTCTCACTGAATTTTCTTCGATGAGACATCCAGAATCTGAGCATTATTAAATCTTGAGACCAGGTGTGATCTCAGTTAAAAATCTGAGAGTTCAAGTCCCAGTCTGAATTGCATGCTTTTTCAACCACCTGGAGAGAGTAGAAATTAGGATGATCACACAGGATCATGCTCCTAATTGAGCAGAGAATGCTATAGAATCCAGTAATACTTGGTGAATCCTCTTTGTATGAGTTTCTGTAATGAGTGGATAATAATTATAGTAAACATCAACTGAGTCACTTTCAAGGACTTTTCATGTGTCATCTGTTCATTCCTCATAATATAGCCATGACAGAGGTTCTATCTGTATGTGCTTATGTGTTTGTCTCTCAGTTGTGTCTGACTCTTTGCAACCCTGTGGACTGTGGCCTGTCAGTCTCCTCTATCCATGGAATTCTCCAGGCAAGAATACTGGAGTGGGTCACCATTCCCTTCTCCAGGGGATATTTCCAACCCAGGGATCGAACCTGGGTCTCCTGCATTGCAGACGGATTCTTTACTGTCTGAGCCACCATGAGCTCAACTTCATTTTACAGATGAAGTGGAGGCCCAGCGAGATTAGTTCACAGCCAGTATCAATAGGGTCAAGAATCAAACTTAACCAATGTGTAACAGATTTTACTCAAAATCAGATGGCACTCAGTTTCATTTCTAAAGCTCCTATTCAGACACTCTAATTTGTGGGAGTAGCTTTAATGTTTAGGCAGTTTTTAATTTTTACTTTACATTTGAGTATGGTTGATTTGCAATGTTGTGTTACTTTCAAGTGTACAACAAAGCGATTGAGTTGTGCAGATACATATATCCATTCTATTTCAGATTCTTTTGCCATATATGTTATTATAGAATATTGAGTAGAGTTGCCTGTGCTATACTGTAGGTGCTTATTGATTATCTATTTTATATATAGCAGTATGTTTATGTTAATCCAAACTCCTAATTTATCCCTCAGGCAATGTTTAGAAGGTGACGTTTGACATATGTGTCACACTCAGCAGCAGCAGCAGCAGCAGCAGCAGCAATAGAATAACAATCTGAGGTCAACCAGTTCAGGAAGCTCTCTTAAAAGTCTTAGGTTTCATTCACAGTTTCTGAGCTTTGGCTCTTCTGGAATTCAATCTCTGAAACAGATATAATGTACTTCTTCCTTCCAATTCCTCTCTGTATTTTTTCCCTCTTGGAAACAGATTTTGATAATTGTCAAGGTACCTGATAAAACTTTCATGCTGATAGACATAATCAGCAAAAGTTTATGATTATGACAAAAACACATAGATTAATAGTTGATAAGATAAAGTGATTGGGAAAGAAAATGTTGTGGTTAAGTAGAAAACAATTTTTTAAAATCTTTTTTTTTTTTAATATCTGAAGCAGTTTTATTTCTAGAACTAATCTTTCTTGAGAATCATTCTAAACTATCCAAGATACATCTCTTTTTTGATGAAAAGATTTTATATGCATTATGGTTGTAACTTAAAATTGATATTCACATTTAACCTTGATAAAGAAAGCCTAATGACCCACAGTAAATATATAATGACTTATGGTATAAAGTGAATTTACTATTGTGATTTTTAACGTTGCTTTAAATGACATTTCTTATCATTTCTATTTTATTTCTCTAGATGCAAAATATAAAATTTAAAGTCAAAATACTTTATTGAGTTTTATAGAAAGTAGAATTTTCAAGTAATTTAAATTTAGACCCCTATTACAACTTTTTTCATGTAACCTCTGAATGTTGAAAATAGTCATGTGGCAAAAATAAATCATTTCTTTTTTTAGATAAAACATGAAAAAAAAACTCTTTCAAAACTATTCATTTTTATTTCTATTATTGTTAAATTAAGAAACACAAAGGAAATACATTTCAAACAATTTCTGAATGATGTGCAACTGAATATCTGCTCCAAGAGCACAAGCCCAATCTCCCTCTCCATGGACACAGTTTTGGACTGCTTCTGATTTTAGTACATCTGTTGGTTGTATAATATTTCTTTATTGATAAACCATAAATCCCTTATGATTATACAGTGGAAATGACAAATATAATCAAGGGATTAGATCTGATAGACAGTGACTGAAGAACTATGGACAGAGACTCATGACAATGTATAGGGGACAGTGATTAAGACCATCCCCCAAAAGAAGAAAAGCAAAAAAGACAAAATGGTTGTCTGAGCAGGCCTTACAAATAGCTGAGGAAATAAGAGAAGTGAAAGACAAAGGAGCAAAGGAAAGATATATCCATTTGAATGTAGAGTTCCAAAAAATAGCAAGGAGAAATAAGAAAGCCTTCCTCACTGATCAATGCGAAGAAATAGAGGGAAAAAATAGAATGGGAAAGGCTAGAGATCTCTTCAAGAAAATTAGAGCTACCAAGGGAACACTTACTCCAATGTACTGCATTTCAGACTCTTTTGTTGACTATGATGGCTACTCCATTTCTTCTAAGGAATTCCTGCCCACAGCAGTAGATATAAAGAGATGGGAATACCAGACCACCTGACCTGCCCCTTGAGAAACCTCTATGCAGGTTAGGAAGCAACAGCTAGAACTGGACATGGAACAACAGACTGGTTCCAAATAAGAAAAGGAGTACGTCAAGGCTGTATATTGTCACTGTGCTTATTTAACTTGGCAACCCTCTCCAGTATTCTTGCCTGGAGAATCCCAGGGACAGAGGAGCCTAGTAGGCTGCAATCTATGGGGTCGCACAGAGTCAGACATGACTGAAGTGACTTAGCAGCAGCATGCAGGGTACATCATGAGAAACGCTGGGCTGGAAGAAGCACAAGCTGGAATCAAGATTGCCAGGAGAAATATCAATCACTTCAGATATGCAGATGATACCACCCTTATGGCAGAAAGTGAAGAAGAACTAAAGAGCCTCCTGAAGAAAGTGAAAGAGGAGAATGAAAAAGTTGGCTTAAAGCTCAACATTCAGAAAATGAATATCATGGCATCTGCTCCCATCACTTGATGGCAAATAGATGGGGAAACAGTGGAAACAGTGGCTGACTTTATTTTGGGGGCTCCAAAATAACTGCAGATGGTGACTGCAGCCATGAAATTAAAAGACACTTACTCCTTGGAAGGAAAATTATGACCAACCTGGATAGCATATTAGAAAGCAGAGACATTCTTTTGTCAACATAGGTCCATCTAGTCAAGATTATGGCTTTTTTAGTGGTCATATATGGATGTGAGAGTTGGACTATAAAGTAAGCTGAGTGCTGAAGAATTGATGCTTTTAAAGTGTGGTGTTGGAGAAGACTCTTGAGAGTCCCTTGTATTGAAAGGAGATCCAGCCAGTCCATTCTAAAAGAGATCAGTCCTGGGTGTTTATTGGAATGACTGATGCTGAAGCTGAAACTCCAATACTTTGGCTACCTGATGCAAAGAGCTGCCTCATTGGAAAAGACCCTGATGCTGGGAAAGATTGAGGGCAGGAGGAGAAGGGAACGACAGAGGATGAGATGGTTGGATGGCATCACCAACTCAGTGGGCATGGGTTTTGGTGGACTCTGGGAGTTGGTGATGGACAGGGAGATCTGGCGTGCCGTGGTTCATGAGGTCACAAAGATTTGGACTCGACTAAGTGACTGAACTGAACTGAAGGGAATATTTCATGCAAAGATGGGCACAATGAAAGACAGAAACAGTATAGACCTAACAGAAGCAGAAGACATTTAGAAGAGGTGACAATAATACACAGAAGAGCTATACCAAAAAGATCTTCATGACCCAGATAACTACGATTCTGTGATCACTCACCTAGAGCCAGAAATCCTGGAATGCAAAGTCAAATGGGCTTTAGGAAACATCACTAGGAGCAAAGATAGTGGAGGTGATGGAATTCCAGTTGAGCTATTTAAAATCCTAAAAGATGATGCTATGAAAGTGCTGTACTCAATATTTCAGGAAATTTGGAAAACACAGCAGTAGCCATAGGACTGGAAAATATCTATTTTCATTCCAATCCCCCAAAAAAGGCAATGCCAAAAAATTGTTCAAACCACCACACAGTTGAACTCACCTCACTTGCTAGCAAAGAATGCTCAAACCAGACTTCAATAGTACTTGAACTATGAACTTCCAGATGGTGAAGTTGAATTTAGAAAAGTCAGAGGAATCAGAGATTGCCGGGAGCCAGCACGGGAGATCCTACCCATAACAAGGTCATGCAGAACTTGAGAGACTCCCTGGGCCATCCCACCCATGACAAGGTCATGAGGAAGAAACCTGATAAGCAAGGCTTCAGGATTCGAGGGACCCCCTGGGCCTGCTCGAGCATCTACCCCCAAACCAGAAGCTGTCTTTCTTACTATTTTATGTCTTTCATCAACTCTTCTGATATTAACAGGGGGCTGTCCCCGACCACCTTTCTCTGGGAAGAGTTAACTTAGGGCTCTAGCTAATAAGTCTCCTAGACAAGATAAGAGTGTTTCAATTCAAACCCCTGTTAGCATTCTAGCTTACTTGGCAGGTTTATCCAGACTCTTGCAACATTGTTGAGACAATGCTTGTTGCCAAGTTCTCACATCCCTTATCCATTGTGTTCCTGGGAGTGCATGTAGTTAGGGTGTATAAGAAACAAGTAATAGCTTTAGTATTAACAACATTAGAATTTGAGGTAATAAGTTCTTTCTTTGCTATAACCCTCTGAATCTTCTCCATAAAAATGTAACTCTGTGCTTAAAGGTGATGCAGGCTAAGAATTTAAGAAGAAACACTTTAAGGGAAAATTATTGTTCTGGCTGACTAACCTTTATCAAAAAGGGGTCATAAAATATCAACAGGCCTCCAGGCCAGAAGATAATGTACAAAAAATAAGACTCTTGCAGAAAAGAACCTGGTATCCATAAAAGTTAATACTGATGGAATGTTGAGTTGACTCTGCATTTTTCACCTTGCTGTATGTACAACTCAGGGTATAAAAGCCCTCTCTGAAAATAAAGTAATGGGCCTTGCTCGAAGAAGCTTGGTCACCCTGTGTCTGTCTTTTTTCTTTCTTTCTTTCTTTTTCTCTCTTACTCTCTTTTCCAGGCTGATCCCTTGGAGCATAGAGGCTCTCTGCATTAATATCAGCCTCTTTCTCTCCTCTGTTTTCTTATCTGCAACATTTTTTCCTTATCTCTCTCTAAATCATTCGCCAACACCGTTTCTCTTTTGGGTTCCCCTGGATCCTGTGGGGGCTGTACCCTGGCAAGAGATCAAATTGCCAACATTCTTTGGATAATCATAAAAGCACAAGAGTACCAGAAAAACATCTGCTTCTGCTTCATTGACTATGCCAAAGCCTTTGACTGTGTGGGTCACAACAAAGTGTGGACAATTCTTCAAGAGTTGGGAATACTAGACCACCTGACCTGCCTTCTGAGACATCTGTATGCATGTCAGGAAGCAACAGTTAGAACTGGACATGGAACAATGGATTGGTTCAAAACTGGGAAAGGAGTACTTCAGGACTGTATATTGTCACCTTGCTTATTTAACTTATATGCAGTGTACATTATGAGACATGCTGGGCTGGATAAAGCACAAGCTGGAACAAGATTGCTGGGAGAAATATTGATAACACCAGATACGCAGATGACACCACCCTTATGGCAGAAAGTGAAGGACTGAAGAGCCTCTTGATGAAAGTGAAAGAGGAGAGTGAAAAAGTTGGCTTAAAGCTCAACAATCAGAAAACTAAGATCATGGTATCTGGTCCCATCACATCATTGAGAACATGGGTAAACAATGGAAACAGTGAAAGACTTTATTTTAGGAGGCTCCAAAATCACTGCAGATGGTGACTGCAATCATGAAATTAAAAGACACTCGTTCCTTTTAAAAAAAGCTATGACCAACCTATACCATATGTTGAAAAGCAGAGACATTACTTTGCTGACAAAATCCAACTAGACAAAGCTATAATTTTTCCAGTAGTTATGTATGGATGTGAGAGTTGGACTATAAAGAAAGCTGAGTGCCAAAGAATTGGGGTTTTTAAACTGTGGTGTTGGAGAAGACTGTTTAGAGTCCCTTGGATTGTAAGGAGATCAAACCAGTCCATCCTAAAGGAAATCAGTCCTGAGTGTTCATTGGAAGGATTGATGCTGAAGCTGAAACTCCAAATTTTGGCCACCTGCTGGGAAAAATGATCTCATTGGAAAGACCTGCTGGGAAAAATTGAAGGTGGAAGGAGTGGGGGATGACAGAGAATGAGATTGTTGGATGACATCACTGACCTGATGGACATGAATCTGAGTAAGCTTCAGGAGTTGGTGATGGACAGGGAAACCTGGTGTGCTGCAGTCCACGGGTTGCAGAGAGTTGGATATGACTGAGTGACTGAACTAAACTGGTACATGTTATCTGACTCCATTTATTGGAGACTAACTTCAGTTAAACTCCTTCATCCTCCTCCCACTTTTCCATGTTTTATAGTAAATATTAGTTCTAATGATTATTTATATAATTTTAAACAATGTACTTGAAACTCTATTTCTTGATTCATCAATCTCAAAATTTTCTTGACTTTCTTCCTACCTCCTTTCCTTTTCTACTTTGTATTTCTGTCTGCATTTGTTTATGTATTCAACTATTTATATCATGTGTGTACTTCAGACTTCCATGATCACATAATATCACAAACTTCCTTGATTTGACCACAGCTTGACTCTGAAAATTTCAGGCTGAAGCATAGTGTTTGCCATAATTAGGTTATATCAATATTATTTATTTGCAAACCAGGTAGAACATCAGAGAAATCATGGCTCAATGTCACAGCTTTTGCAACTAGAAAGGGAAAACCCCAAGGTGACAAAACATTCTCTTTTTTATACTTTGTTCATCTTTTAAAGTCATTTCATATTTTAGTTTGCTTTATACTACCTTAGAGCTCTCTATTTATTCTTGGATTTTCTACTTACCTTTCTGTGTGTGTGTGTGTGTGTGTGTGTGTTTCTATTGTTGCTGTTTTTTTGGTCCCAGGGGTTATATGCTGTCTTCAAATCAGTAAAATCAATCTCTAATTGTTTCTTGAATGCTCTAATATTAACAAGTGGTGACCCTTCCTTAAGCCTGCTAGATAGTTGCCATTCTGGGTATTTCTTGTCTATTCTTTCTGTAGCTCTTTTTTGATACTTCCTTAGTTGATTTTTTTTTTTTTTCACTCCTTCAGAATGGATACAGGGGAGGCAAACTTTCTGCATTTTATTTTTTCAATTTCTATAGATGAACTTTTTATATCTGGAAAATTAATCAAGGGCATATCTTTAGCTCTGAAATTTTCCTTTCTGTTTTTTTCTTTTTGAATAATTTCTTCTTCCCCTCCCCCCCATTTTTTCTGGTATTTGAATACTTCACAATTATTCCTGTGGAAGAATAAGGAAATACACATTGCCAGTATTTTCTCTACCAATTTTCATCTGTTTGTCTTTTTAGTTCTATGTTCTGAAATAATTTATCTTCCATTCTGTATATTTCATTGGATTTAGTTTTTAGTAATCATATTTTAAATTTTATATTCAATAAATTATTAACCTCAATTCACAACAGGCCATTTATATTTCATTGAAACAATATCTTATCTAAATTCTGAACATATTAATTAAAAATAGTTTATTGTTTGTTTATGTTCTGATCACTAACCTGAATTTTACAACTCTTTTTTTCAGTATTATTTGTCTGATTTGTTTATTTTTACCCGTTGCTTTTGAGGTACTACATTTCTAAAATATAAATTTTTCCTTAATTGGTCTCTGATGAACATAAGATAAAGGGTTAGTTCATTTAAATAGGTGGCTAGCAGAAGTTTCCTCTGATGTTATAAGATAAGCCTATTCCTTGAATAAAACAGATTTTTCCACTGTGTGTATACATGTGTTTTTTGAGAATTTATTGTGATATTTCCATGGCATGAAATGAAGCATGCACTCTGTTAAGAATCCAGACACATTCAAAAACCAAAACAAGGCCAGTCTGACTAATGTGAACAAACCCTCAGTCTGGGAGCCATGGATCTTCCTCAGTGTATCTCTCAATCTATATCTGACATTGAGGCAAACAGTACTTCCTACTGCACAGGAATGGGGGTGGCCTGAGCATGCACGTCTTTCAGATTGATTCTCCATCAATCATTGTGACTGCTGCCCTTTCTTCCACATCCTCTCTTCTTTTGCTCCTAACTTTCAGGAGCAGCACTCTGCAAAATCGCTCCTAGCTCCACTGCAACTTTTCCTGTTGAATATATTGAGCAATAACTCCTTTTATTCTAATATATCCATCAAGATGCTCCCATCAGTCTTCTGTCTTCCCAAAATTCATTCTAATCTTTTGACTGCTGATGTTTCTCTGCTGTCAGTCTCAGAAGGTTTATGGATTTATGCACTTTCATATTTCTTCACTGAACACTCCATGGATTTTTGAGATACAGGAGAATTTAATAAAATTTCTGAGTCTAATAACTGAAACAAGGTATCTTGAGAGAATTTCTAAATGTTATTTCATAAAGAAAAGTGATTCACTTATTTAAAGTCAATACCAAAGAAATATTCCCATATATGTATATGTTATTTATTATAAAAAAAATTAAAGCCTTCTTTCTACAGTATTTACACGATCTCCAAAGATAAACTAAATGAACAGGAAAGAATTCAAGGAAAAAATCCTTTTATAGACTTGAAAACCAAAAAGGTTTTTATAATATTTATTTTCAAAAACAAGTTAAAAAGCGATTGACAGAGGAAATTTCAGCTATATGCACTGAAATCAGCATCAGAGTCTTTTCCAATGAGTCAACTCTTCTCATGGGGTAGCCAAAGTATTGGAGTTTCAGCTTTAGCATCATTCCTTCCAAAGAAAACCCAGGGCTGCTCTCCTTCAGAATGGATTGGTTGGATCTCCTTGCAGTTCAACGGACCCTCAAGAGTCTTCTCCAACACCACAGTTCAAAAGCATCAATTCTTTGGAACTCAGCTTCTTCACAGTCCAACTCTCACATCCATACATGACCACTGGAAAAACCATAGCCTTGACTAGGTGGACCTTTGTTGGTAAAGTAATGGCTCTGCATTTTAATATGCTATCTAGTTTGGTAATAACTTTCTTTCCAAGGAGTAAGGGTCTTTTAATTTCAATGTAATCCTTATTAAATTACTAATGGTATTTTTCACAGAACTAGCACAAATAATTGTAAAATTTGTATGGAAACACAAAAGATCCTGAATATCCAAAACAATCTTAAGAAAGAACAGAGGTGGAGGAATCATGTTCCTTGACTTTAGACTACATGACATTTCTGCGATAATTAAGACAGTATGGTACTGCACAAAAACAGACATATGGGTCAATGGAACAGGATAGATACCAGAAACAAACCCACACACTTATGATCAGTTAATCTAGGGCAAAGGAGGCAAGACTATAAAGTGGAGTAAAGACTGTCTCTTCAATAAGTGGTGCTGGAAAAACTGAAGAGCTACCTATAAAAGAATGAAATCAGAACATTTTTTAATGTCATACATAAACATAAATGCCATACATAAAAATAAAATGGATTACAGACCTAAATTAAGACCTAATACTATAAAAGTCCTACAGGAAAACTTAGGCAAAACATTCTTTTACATAAATCACAACAATATTGTTTTGGATCCATCTCCTAGAGTAATGGAAATAAAAACAGAAATAAACAAATGGGATCTAATTAAACTTAAAAGCTTTTTCACAGCAAGGGAAACTGTAAACAAAACAAAAAGCCAAGCTACAAATTTGGGGAAAATATTTGCTAACAATAAGGGATTAATTTCCAAAATATACATATAGCTTATACAGCATAAGATCATAAAAACAACTCAATCAAAAAATGGTCAGAAGATCTAAATAGACATTTCTCCAAAGCAGATATACAGATTGTTAACAGGCACATGAAAAGATGCTCAGTATCACTAATTTTTAGAGAAATGTAAATAAAAACTTTATAGAGATATCACCTCACACCCGCTGGAAAGGCCAACATTAAAATATCTACATTAATAAATGGTGGTGAGGGTATGGGTGTGGAGAAAAAGGAACTGTCCTAGGTTATTGGTGGTAATACAGATTGATACAGCTACTATGGAGACCGGTATGGAGGTCCCTTAAAGACTAAAAATGGAGCTGCCTTATGATCTTGTAATTCCACACCTGGGCATATGTCTGGAGAAAACTCTTATTAAAAAAGATATGCACATCCCAATGTTCACAGGTTCACTATTTACAATAGCCAAGACATGGATGCAACTTAAATGTCCACTGACAGGTGAATGGATAAAGAAGATGTGGCAGATTATGTACAATGAAACACTTACTACTTAGCTTTAAGAAAGAATGAAATAATGCCATTTGCAGCAACATGAATGGATCTATGTATGTATAACTGAATACATTTGCTATACATTTGAAGCTAGCACAGTATTGTAAATTGATTGTACTTAAAAAAAAAAAAAAAAAAAAGGAAAAGAGAAAAAGTCAAATGTTACCCAAGGGTCCCTGCCTCAACTTGCATCTTAAGATATGAAAATTAGCAGAAGAGTGGGGCCACGTCAAGAACAAGATTACTTTTTAGTAACATGGCCCAATCAGTGAACCAGACTTTGTCCTATTAGATTAACAAATGGCTAAATAGGAGGATGAAACAAGGCAGTAGATGAGAGAAAGGAAAGGGCAACTCTTTGCTCTATGTAACTTATTCAATTTGAAGTTTATAAATCTCATGATCACCTAAGACTCCAGTCATTGATTTTCACTTGTCATTTTGGATATAGTGGGCTTTATTTATAGAACTTAAAAGCTGAAGAGAAATGTTACAGACTGTTTTCAACTGCATATTTTCATATGAAGCTGATGCTCTTGGAAAATGAATAACACTTTGAATTCAGGTTTCCTGAAATATAGGAAGATTGTATGCTTTCCAATATCTATAACTGCCTCTCTACTATTAAGATTGCTTCTTCATTAAAAAAAAAATCTACTTGTCTACCATTCTGTCACTCAATCTACTACTGTGTGTGTAATCTAAAGATTGTTTGTTTACTTTATAAGATAATGTCTGATAATTATTTTCATCTCTGAGTTCAAGTTCAGTAAAAGTTTTGCCTATTCTCTTCAGATTAAAAAAAAAATAAATAACTTGAATTCCTGAAGGTTTTCCCCCAATATGTAGGTTTATTTCAAAGTTTCATTTCCTATGATTAGGGGAAATATTCCTTCATGTTGTGTTCAGATGCTCAGTTGTGTCCAACTCTTTGACTCCATGGACTGGGGACCTCCAGGCTCCTCTGTCCATGGAATTTTCCCAGCAATAATACTGGAGTGGGATGCCATTTCCTTCTGCAGGGGATCTTCCTGACTCAGGGATTGAACCCATATCTCTTACATCCCTTGCATTATCAGGAGGATTTTTTGCCACTAGTGCCACCTTTCTTCAAGTTAGCAGATCTCTTTTCTTTTTCACTATTTGATTAGGATATTCCCTAATTTCTCATGTAATTTTCATATGAAGCAGCCCCAGAACAGTTAGACACAGAGATACATAAACACACACATACATTCTGAAGTAGCCTTACTAGTGTAATGTTACAAGTTAGAAATTTTGGGTTCATTTTAGGAATGGGAAACTATAGATGGGTTTTCTATAGGTTGCCCTGAAATTTGATTCAGAGGGTGATATGTCATATCACGAGATACCCGCCCCTTTCCTGTCAATGAAATGTATAAGATCAGAAAGCCCTGCATTTTGACAATTGCATATCTCATGAATTTAGTTCAATATCACAGAATATAGCACAGAATAAACCAGGTCTCTTGCATTGGCAGGTGGATCCTTTATCACAGAGCCACCTGGGAAGCCCATGGAAAATAAGGAAACGTAACTAATAATGATCTGTGTAAGTTAATTTACATAGGCAAAAGAAATAATCTAGAAATAAACATTTGCCTTAATAACAAAATGCTAACCAAACTTCTTAGGGAATATTGGAGAAAAATGCAGTTTTAATTTTAATATGCGCATGAGATCAATTAATGTACCACATATGCAAATATAAAGGCAATGACCCTGATTCTGAATGCTTGTTATTTCTGGAGTCGGCATATGGTGCTCTCTAACAGCAGACGTAATGATTTCAATAAATTAGCTGCTAATGCCATGTAATGCACTCTGATTTGTGTTAATTCAGGCATTGCTTAGCAATTTCATGTTAATTTTTTAAAGAAATCAGTTTTTAAGGCAGTATTAGAATTTTGTTATGTATTAAGAGTTTAAAAATGGTAAGAATAAGAACATTTTAATTCAGATATTTTAGTAAGACAAAAACAGCTTCACAAAGTAGGGATGCAGAATGCGATTCACAGCATTTAAATAAGAATTTGTTTCTAATAATCCAAAGTTTAAAAAAAAATATTGCTTACTTTGAACAATAATCATGGCAAAAGGTCAAAGGATTTATAATGCTCATATTAAAATAGCTGATGCTGAATGCCCCTCTTAAAGTCTTTTCCACCCTTATTATTTTTATTTGTCTGTGGAACATGACAAGGTTAGTCTGGTACTTATTGGTGTGGTTGTAGGTAATCGTTGTAGAAATAATATTCACAGATATGTACATACAGTAGGTATATGAATTATATACACATGTATAATGTTATATTATCAAATTATATATACATATATGTCTCACAGACTTAAATAACAAACTTATGGTTGCCAGGCAGGAAGGATGGGGAGAAAGGATAGTTCAAGATTTTGGGATCCTCATGTACACACAGCTATATTTAAAATGGATAACCAATAAGGTCCTACTCTAGGACATGAGGAACTCTGCTCAATGTTATATGTGGTAGCTTGAATGGGGGAGAAGTTTGGGGGAGAATGGATACATATATTGTATGACTGAGTCTCTCTGCTGTCCACCTGAAACTATCACAACATTGTTAATGAGCTATATTCCAATACAAAATAAATAAGAAATAATATCCACAGATATAGGCAGACATGTATGTATGTTAACTATATATGCTACATAACACGCTAGTTAATTAGTTTTCTGAACTTATTAAAGATAAGATACTCTATAAGAGAAAAACATTTTCTTTTTGAACTATTCCAGGTAAAATCAAGAAGCTTTTTCTCTCTTTGAGGAAAATGCGGTTGCTGCTGAAGTGGAGCCCAATGCTACCTGCTCCTGCTCCAGACTGATGGCTGTTTGCTCTGCCCAGGAACAAGTAGGTCAGGAAGCTGCCCCACAGACTTGGCCCTTAAAAATACCAGCAAGACTCCAGCAGAGCCAGAGGTGGCCATTCACTGGATTAGGAACACTCTCACCAGCCCCAACGTGAAGTCCCTAGAGAAGGTATATGATAACCTGCTCAGAGGCACAAGGAGAAAGAATCTCAAAGTGAAAGGATCTGTTCGGATGCTTAGCAAGACTGAGAATGACTATAAGGGAAACTCCTTGTGCTGAAGGTTCTAAGATTTGGGATTGATTCCAGATAAGGATCCACAAGTGACTCACTGATCTTATGCAGGGTCTTTCTGAGGTTGTCAAGCAGATTCCTTCCATTAGTACTGAGCCAGAAGTCCAGGTGGAAGTCACCATGGCTGATGTCTAAATCAATCTTTGTAATAAATTGATAGATATTTTAAAAAGAAGCTTTATCTTTGGTCTTACAGAGATGGATTAATTATAAACTTCAGCTTATAAAAAGCTAATAAACATGAATATTTCCTATATGACTCTTGTGGGAGAATAAAAAAAATACAAATGAATAACAAAAAAATACAAAGTTAAAATTGTCCATTTTTCTTAACATCTCATTTAACTTTCTACACTACAGTTTCCTTACTAGAAATGGGTGGATGATAATTAACTCATACAACTTTTGTGGGAATTGAATGAGGTAATATACCCAAAGTGCCTGGCCAATGGAAAAGATTAAAGACCTGTTGGTAAAGAAGTGTGGCTAAATGCAAAATGCATAGTGGTGCTTGATCAAGCACAGGTGTTTCCTACCTAAATCCTTTTCTATCCATTCTCCACATTGCAGCTAGTGTTACAGCCAGCATAAAACATAAATCTGATTCACATTATGACTCCTTTGCTTAACATTCTTCAAATGATACATCTAAGAAAAAGGCCAGCCTCCTTACTGGGAAATACAAAACCCTTCACATTCTGACATCTATTTTCTTAATGCTGTCTGTCAGTCTTTGCAAATCATGTCTGTCAGTCTGTCCACACTAAACTATTTGCACTTACCTGAATAGGAGACTGTGTTAAATGTCCTCATGCACAATTAAAACAGTATCCTTTCTGCCTGAAGTGCTTGCCATGATTTCAGTTTCTCAAGGAATTCCTACTGATCTTTCTAGCCTCTGGGTTGTGATCATTGACACACTTGAGTAAATATTTCAAATCTCATCATTCCCACAATGCCTTGAATACCTTATACTTGAGCACATTGCAGTACGTAGAAATTTGTTTCCAGGTCTCTCTACTGTAGGCTCTTAACATTACCAAGATTAGTACTGTACTTAATATATCTGTGAATGCACAATACTTAATATAGACTGTAGCATATAGTATACTTTCAGTGACTATTTCCTAATTCTTATGTTGAAGATGATGCAGAATTTGAGCTCACAAGATGTTCTGCCATTATGAGAAATTAGGGCTTAAATGGATCTTGGATATTTCAACTAAATCCTGCATTTATGAGATACTATTCCTGTTTCTCAGAAGCTGTGTTTCCATGCCTAATTCTGAAATGTTAAATTCGTCTGTTTTTAGTTATAAATACTGGAAATATTGTTTCATTTCCCCATGATATAATCTTTGCATTTTCCTACAGGGTACTCTGTGTCTCACTGGCTCAGGAAAGCTTATCATCTCCATGAAGAGAAAAGAAGGTACAGCAAATTAAGTCAGTGCTAGCCAGGAGATGAGCATTTTAACGTTTCACTCCCTCCTCTAAGACAAAGTTAGAGGTGCCATGAAGGAGTTGTGACTTGTGTATCTTCTCAATGATGTGACCATACACAAGAGACCAAAAATCACCCAGGGCCCATATAGAAGTCGGTGATAGATACGGAACCACAGTCTTAAAGGGAGTGGGAGCTTTAAAGCTTGTTTTTCTTTTGTTTATAGTTGGGATTCTCAGAATCTATGGAGTCGCAAAATTACTTCATTGTGGTTGGGGAGGGCAACTGTCTGTGTTAGAAACTCCAGTGCTTCCCAAAGTTTTGCCTGTGCTGGTTCTCATTACTGTCTAGTCCACTGTGACTCCTACACCTTAATTAGCTCTGGCCCATATCATCACTTCAGTGAGATATTAAGGTATTGATTCACATTTGCTTTGACTATTGGAGTCAGACAATGTGCCTTCTAATATAGAATGTCCTGACATGCTAAAGTGGTCAAGCGGCTACTTTAGGGATTTTTTTACAGACAGACTCTTTTTTTTTTTTAAGTATAAAAGCTACCTTTTCTCACACATCTGTAGTTGCATAAAATGCTGAGGTTTTAAAAAAGTTTCTAAACATTTCAAGTAATTCCAAAAATGACTTTACTCATAGGTTCACATATTATAATATTCATGTATAATATTTTAGACATCTTGCTTAATTGATGTTGAATCATCAAAAAGTTTCATATGTGTGTAAGTTCCTGTAGGATAGGAAAATATTCTTGGAGTATATGTCTTTTTTGATTTCTTTTACTAATAAGCCATATATAATCCTTTAAAGTCAAAACAAGCAGAAGTTTGGGTGCTTATAAGGGCTAGGATGTGTTGATACAGTGGGCTTCCCAGGTGGCACTAGTGGTAAAGAACCCACTTTCCAATCCAGGAGATGTAAGAGACACAGGTTTGATCCCTAGATTGGGAAGATCCCCAGGAGGAGGGCATAGCAACTCACTCCAGTGCTCTTGCCTGGAGAATCCCATGGACAGAAGAGCCTGATGGGCTAACGTCCATAGGGTCACAAAGAGTCAGACATGACTAAAACAACTTAGCACAGCACAGCATGGGTATTGATCTAGCAATCTAAACTAAGTATCTGCGCAGAATGAGAACTGCTCATGAATTTCAGTGCATAAAATTGGGGTAGGCATTTGGACAGTCATAACGGGGATAAAAAGAAAACCAAAGTGAAGCAGTCAGTCTAATTCAGACTTTGGTCTAAAAATCTTAGAGGAAATGGAGCAGGTAGCCTATTGGCTCAGCAGAATTAATCAGAGCAAGAACTACGAGGAAAAAGATATTGCCTTTGGAAAGAGAAATACAGAAAAGGCTTTTTAGTTGTGTTATCCAGAGTTCTTCAGAGAAACAGAGCAATAGGAATTTATACGTGTGTGTGCGTGTGTGTGTGTGTGTGTATAAAGAGACAGAGAGATGTATTATAAGGAATCAGCTCACATGATTATGGAGGCTTTCAAGTCCCAAGACCTGCAGGTTGACTTGGCAAGCTAGAAACCTAGGAGAGCAGATGGTGTAGTTCCATCTCGAAGGAGAGCAGACTTTACCCAGAAAAAGCTGATGTTTCAGTTCAAGTCTTAAAGTGAGAATAAAGCCACTTTGAAGATCATCAGGCAGGAAGGAATCTCCAAGTTCAGGGGAGGGTTGGCCAGGCTTTCAACTAATTAGGTGAAGCACATCCCTATGATGGAGATCAGTCTGCTTTACTTCATCTACTGATTTTAATGTTTCAGATTTTAATGTTTCTTTTAGAAACACCCTCTTAGAACCACTCAGAATAATGTTTGCCTAAATATCTGAGCACCCTGTGGCCCCATCAAGTTGACCCAGAAATTTAACCATCATGTTATAGAAACATAAAATAAAGTCAGTGAATTCACAAATCACAGGTCTCTGACACCTTGAGGAAATTAGACAAAATGACCACAAAGGTCATTGAGCTTTGGACACAGTTGGGCTGGATCAAACGGATAAGAGGGTCCATGGCAAAAGAACTGAACAGGCAGAAGTCCCAGTTGTTCAAGGGATGAAGTTCTCTCCCCATCCAGATCTTATGATGAGAAAAAGAGGAAAGTCACAGTCACAAAGGAAGTAGAGTACAATTACAGGGAGTCATTTATGGTCTGGCAGCCAATTCCATCCTGGGGGAAGGGACTTGAAGAAATTTGAAATATGTTCTTGCATGCTCAGTTGCTTCAGTCGTGTCTGACTCTTTGAGACCCCATGAACTTTAGCCAACCAGGCTCCTCTGTCTGTGGGATTTTCCAGGCAAGAATACTGGAGTGGGTTGTCATGCCCTCCTCCAAGGGATCTTCCCAATCCAGGGATTGAACTAGCCTCTCCTGCATCTCCTGCATTGCAGACAAATTCTTTACTGCTGAGCCACCTAAGAAATGTATAGATTAACTTATCAAACATGAGTATTCACATAACATCTAAATGTAGCTTGTCATACTAAGTTTGTTCAAACCCTTGTATTGAATAGATTACAGATCATGTGGTTTCATGCCTGTACATTTCACCTATTGTACATGTCAGCCTGTGAGGAACTTTGGAACTGGGAGAATACTGAAGATTATTGCCCCTGGGTCTGTATAACCTGTTTGAAGAATCAGAAATGCTGTAGTAGTTGGTGATTTAGACTAGTTCTGTTGCCCTTGCAGAACTAGTGGTTGAACTGCAAGAGGTCAGGAAGCAGGAATGGAACTGGGAGTCAGCTTTGGCAAGGATAACTGTTGGAAGCCAAATGGAACAAACAGAGTGAAATCATTTGTCCTGAGAAGAGACTAGGAGGAAGTCTTGGAATAGTGTCCTCAGTTTCTAACCATGTGTGCTTTTTCAAGTGTCTTAAGACCAGCAACTATATTTTGCTTCTGCTGTTGCAATTTTTTGAGATCTCATAAAGCCCCAGAGAAGTTGTAATGTCTTTGATGACAGTGCCGTTCACTCATATCTCTGCCTTCCACATGCCCTTCTTTCTGACAACTGCTGACATACAGTCACAGTGTTCACTTTGTAGCTGCTCAGTTCATGTTTGTTGAGCATTTGTTTTATAATAAAAAAAATCTTAACTGACCTTTGGTTAATCAACTCTGTAAATTATGCATATGGATGCCCATGTCATACTGAAGTCCTGGCTGGAAAGCCTGTGTATTTGTACCATTTGAATTGAATCTTTACCAAGAATCACTTGTGTTATTCCTAAATCTATTTATTCCAGTTAACATTGTCATTACACTTATATTTTTAAGCATGCTCATTCAGACGATATATGAGTGTGAATAATGAAGTGTTGATGCTTGTATGAAAACGATATTGAATTCTTAGGATAGACTTGATGAAGATGAAAGAAAAAGAAAATCTGCTGAATGATGCATAGGCAGAAAATTACAAACAAAGTGAGAGAAAATGAATAAAATATACAGATATTCTATATCACATTGCTTACCAACTGTCTTAAGTTCCAGTTCACTTTGAAGAAATTCAAGTTGAGACTCACATATGAGATAGTTTATGCATGGAAGACTGTGTAGAACTTTACATTAAAAATAATGGGTGAATGGATGTACATCTTACACTGTACATTAAAATAATGTGTTTAAGGTAGTTATAGGTTTTTTTATCCCCATTTTTATCAAATGATGGGCTAAATATCTATAGTAATATTGTTGGCTATGGGATAACTACTGTGGTCAATTTTCTTAGTATCAAAAAAAATTCAGCATTATTCATCCCATTCCTCATGTTCTAACAGTACTTAGGTCTGCTGCTTGTTAAATATAAGCAAAACATTACTTTCTTAGAAAAAATTTATATCCAATTATAGGAGATAAGATGTTTACATAACAGGTTGCAATGACTAGGAAAGCCATTAGGAGGTAGGATTTGAGTTGGAATGAGGAGAAATAAGAGAGCAGTGATGGAACGTGGGGAGTGGAGGCCAAGTCTGTTCATGGGAAGATTAAGGGATAAGAAAACAAAGAAGCTGTAACTGGGAAAGCAGCTCTGAGCTATCTACCAGCTCCAAGGACTCTTATTGAGGGAAAAAAGTGATTTATCTGAAGAATGGAGACAGGTGATGTCAGCTTCTGATGCCATGCTCAAGTATTTGTGATTTCTTTGTGTGGAGTTATTAAATGATTCTGAACAGCACTAATAGCAAAGAGAGATACCATAATTAAAGACATATTTTATGTGAAATCCATTCATTAGATAGATAGAAGGGGCAGGAATTTGAAAGATGTGGCAACCATTAGGAAGATTATTATAAACAAATCTTTGAATTATTTGACCTCAACTCTCTAACTGTTCATAATTACTTGCTAATATAAAAGAATCTTATATTTTATCCTAATTTGAATGATAACTATCCTTTTACTGTTGTTATTCTTTGCAGTTACTCTGAATTTCTTAGCCTCTTCAGTTCAGTTCACTTCAGTCACTCAGATGTGTCTGACTTTTTGCGACCCCATGAATCCCAGCATGCCAGCCCTCCCTGTCCATCACCAACTCCCTGAGTTCACTCAAACTCATGTCCATCGAGTCGGTGATGCCATCCAGCCATCTCATCATGTCATCCCCTTCTCCTCTTGCCTCCAATCCCTCCCAGCATCAGAGTCTTTTCCAATGAGTCAACTCTTTGCATGAGGTGGCCAAAGTACTGGAGTTTCAGCTTCAGCATCAATCCTTCCAATTGAACACCCAGGACTGATCTCCTTTAGAATGGACTGGTTGGATCTCCTTGCAGTCCAAGGGACTCTCAAGAGTCTTTTCCAACACCACAGTTCAAAAGCATCAATTCTTCAGCGCTCAGCTTTCTTCACAGTCCAACTCACATCCATACGTGGCCACTGGAAAAACGATAGACTTGACTAGACGGACCTTTGTTGGCAAAGTAATATCTCTGCTTTTCAATATGCTATCTAGGTTGGCATAGCTTTCCTTCCAGGGAGCAAGCATCTTTTAATTTCTTGGCTTCAATCACCATCTGCAGTGATTTTGGAGCCCCCAAAAATAAAGTCTGACACTGTTTCTACTGTTTCCCCATCTATTTTCCATGAAGTGATGAAACCAGATGCCATGATATTCATTTTCTGAATGTTGAGCTTTAAGCCAACTTTTTCACTTTCCTCTTTCACTTTCAGCGTTGGTGGTATATTGGTGAGCATAGCTGCCTTTCAAGCAGTTGACCAGGCTTCGATTCCCAGCCAATGCAGTGGGCTGACCTTGGGGGTTTCCCTGGTAACTCAGAGGATAAAGCGTCTGGTTACAAAGCAGGAGACATGGGTTCAATCCATGGGTCAGGAAGATCCCTTGGAGAAGGAAATGGCAGCCCACTCCAATACTCTTGCCTGGAAAATCCCATGGACAGAGGAGCTTGGTAGATCGCAGAGTTGGACACGACTGAGCGACTTCACTTCACTTTTCACTTTCATCAAGAGGCTTTTTGGTTCCTCTTCACTTTCTGCCATAAGGGTGGTATCATCTGCATATCTGAGGTTATTGATATTTCTCCCGGCAATCTTGATTCCAACTTGTGCTTCTTCCAGCCTAGCATTTCTCATGATGTACTCTGCATATAAGTTAAATAAGCAGGGTGACAATATACAGACTTGATGTACTCCTTTTCCTATTTGGAACCAGTCTGTTGTTCCATGTCCAGTTCTAACTGTTGCCTCCTGACCTGCATATAGGTTTCTTAAGAGGCAGGTCATGTGGTCTGGTATTCCCATCTCTTTCAGAATTTTCCACAGTTTCTTGTGATCCACACAGTCAAAGACTTTGGCATAGTCAATAAAGCAGAAATAGATGTTTTTCTGGAACTCTCTGTGGCCACTGCTGAGTTTTCCAAATTTGCTGGCATATTGAGTGCAGCACTTTCACAGCATCATCTTTCAATATTTGAAATAGCTCAACTGGAATTCCATCACCTCCCCTAGCTTTGTTTGTAGTGATGCTTTCTAAGGCCCACTTGACTTCACATTCCAGGATGTCTGGCTTTAGGTGAGTGATCACACTATCGTGATTATCTTGGTTGTGAAGCTCTTTTTTGTACAGTTCTTCTGTGTATTCTTGCCACCTCTTCTTAATATGTTGTACTTCTGTTAGGTACATACCATTTCTGTCCTTTATCGAGCCCATCTTTGCATGAAATGTTCCCTTGGTATCTCTAATTTTCTTGAAGAGATCTCTAGTCTTTCCCATTCTGTTCTTTTCCTCTATTTCTTTGCATTTATCTCTGAGGAAGGCTTTCTTATCTCTCCTTGCTATTCTTTGGAACTCTGCATTCGGATGCTTAAATCTTTCCTTTTCTCCTTTGCTTTTCACTTCTCTTCTTTTCACAGCTATTTGTAAGGCCACCTCAGACAGCCATTTTGCTTTTTTGCATTTCTTTTCCATGGAGATGGTCTTGATCCCTGTCTCCTGTACAATGTCATGAACCTCTGTCTATAGTTCATCAGGCACTCTGTCTATCAGATCTAGTCCCTTGAATCTATTTCTCATTTCCACTCTATAATCATAAGGGATTTGATTTAGGTCATACCTGAATGATCTAGTGGTTTTCCCTACTTTCTTCAATTTTAAGTCTGAATTTGGCAATAAGGAGTTCATGATCTGAGCCACAGTCAGCTTCCGGTCTTGTTTTTGCTGACTGTATAGAGCTTCTCCATCTTTGGCTGCAAAGAATATAATCAATCTGATTTTGGTGTTGACCTTCTGGTGATGTCCTTTTGTAGAGTCTTCTCTTATGTTGTTGGAAGAGAGTGTTTGCTATGACCAATGCATTCTCTTGGCAAAACTGTATTAGCCTTTGCCCTGCTTCCCTCTTGCCATATCCTGTTTGACCACTCCAATTTGCCTTGATCTTAGCCTCTTACTTGAAATCATTTTAATTAGATTGCATCATATATGTAGGTATATAAAAACACACACACCACACTCCCACACACACACACATTTGCATATAATTTATTATTTTATCAGACAAATACAAGATATATTTTGAATGTTTTTTTTGTTTTTGACCTATCACTGAAATAATCTCTAGAATACTCTGACAGTTACAGGTCAGCTGGCTTGATTCACTCAACTCACAGTATGAGTTGCTTGATGCATTTTGTAATGCTGTTTCTATTTACTCCTCATTTTCTCTGACTTACACGTCTCCATGTAACCTCAGTTTTATCTCTCCTTATCTTATTTCATAAATCCTTCTCTTCTGGTCACCAGTCTAATACTATCTCAATATACCATCTATTAGAAGATGTTCATTAACAGCAGTAGTAAATTCTAAAGTGCAGTAAATTATATGACTGGGATTTTTATCTAGGCTTTTTTTCTCATGAAATACATGTTTTTTTTGTAACTCTCCTGAACAGGCTTTGTCAAAAATGAACAGCATGTAAATATTTGATTTATTACATTCCTATCTACAGCACCAAAATTGAAATGCTATACTTAAAACACCATTTGTCATCAGGGTGGTAAATGTTCACCCAGTCTGCCTGAATTCTTCTTCATGTGCATAGCAAGAACTAGAATTTATATGACCAGAAGAAGAAGAAGAAGAAAAAACAAAACAAAACAAAACAAAACAAAAACATACACACAAACAATTATAATAGTATTTTGCCTGGATGAGTATATTTCTGTTCTCATTACTAAGAGACAAGTGTGAAAGGAACTAAGAAATAATTTAAATCTACTCATAATCTCCAGACATCATTTTGAGCAATGATGTCAACTTGTCACCCAGAAAAATTCAACAGAGCTGACCATAAATATCACCATTTGACAGAATGTTTCACCATCTCCTCTCTTTTCTCTATCCTCTATGAATTTATGTATAAATCACCCTCTTATACCTAACTGATGACTGTGAAGGGCTTGTTAGGGATCTTCTTCCAGAACTCTGTGTTTTATTGATGGAGGAATATATTGAAGAAGGATGGATATCGTCATTCGATACTATGCGTGGGTGAGAGAACAGGCTGTCCCCAAGCCATCAAATAGCCAACGCATAAAAAACAACTTACCCATTTAACAATTACTAAGCACTCACTCTAGTTAGCTTACTGAGGTTAAATCTGATTTCAGAACACTTGCACTTCAGATTTTCCTCTTTATTGGACAGTCCTTCTCAGATGTCTTTGCTGGTTTCTCCTTGAACTCTTCATGATGGCATCCAGTGCTCAGGCTTTGGCTTTTTTTCTTCTCTGTCTATAAACTCTCCCTTCAGGATCGCACCTCCCAGGCTCAGGGCTAAGAATTATTTGCATTCCAATGACTGCCAAATTTGTATATTCAATCCTTGACCACTTTATCTAAATCCTAGTCTCATACATCTAACTACCTACTTAATATCTCTATTTGGAATCTGCAAGACACCATGAATCAGTATGTCCAAAACTGAACTCCTGGCTTCCCCAAAGTTTCTTTACCTCATTTGAAGACAACTACACTTTTTCAGTTACTCAGGCCAGATTGTTTGAAATGTTTTCTTTGACTCTGCTCTTTTTCTCATAGCTCTGCATCCTGTTTGTTAGTAGTCGCTGTTGAGTTTATTTCCAAAATATATCTACAGTCAGACTCCTTCTGACCACTATTCATACCTGAGCCACAATAACCTTCCTTTTTCATTTGCAGCAAGAATTATCCTGTTAGAACATAAATAAGATCAAGTTATTCCATTCCAAACACTATAGAAGATTCTCATTTTACTCAGCATGTGAAGTCCTTTCAATGGCCAATGAGATTCCATAGGATCCAGCTCCCACTTATCTTTATCACTTCTTTCCTTTACGTTTTTCTTTTGCTCACCCTATGTCAATCACATTAACTTCCCTGCTTTTCCTCATATATTCCAGTATTCCTGCCTCAGGACATTTGGACTAGCTCTTCTTTTTGGTTGGAATGATAGATCACAAAATATACACATAGAAAAGTCACTCATTTCCTTTAGTCTTTGCTTAGATTTCATCATCTGAATGAGTCCGCCATATTTAAAAATACTATTAAATATTTAACACACTTGTCTTTTCTATTTTTTAATAGCATACATAAAAATATCTGGCTTCCCAGGTAACTCAGCTGGTAAAGGATCAGCCTGCAATGCAGGAGACCCCAATTTGATTCCTAGGTTGGGAAGTTCCCTTGGAGAAAGAATAGGTTAACCACTCAAGTATTCTTGGGCTTCCCTTGTTTCTCAGATGGTAAAGAACCCATCTGCAATATGGGAGACCTGGGTTCCACCCCTGAGTTGAGGAGAGCCCCTGGAGAAGGGCACTGCAACCCACTCCAGTGTTTTTGTTTCTGTTTTTTATCTTTACTGAAGGATAATTACTTTACAGAATTTTGCTGTTTTCTGCCAAACCTCAAAATAAATCAGCCACGGTAAACATATATCCCCTCCCTTTCGAACCTCCCTTCCATCTCCCACCCATCCCACCCCTCTAGGTTGATACAGACCCCTGTTTGAGTTTCCTGAGCCATACAGCAAATTCCCATTGGCTGTCTATTTTACATATGGTAATATAAGTTTCCATGATACTTTTTCCATACATCTTACCCTGTCTCCCCTCTCTCCATGTCCATAAGTCAATTCTCTATGTCTGTTTCTCCATTGTTGCCTCGTAAATAAATTCTTCAGTATCATTTTTCTAGATTCCATATATATGCATTAGAATACAATATTTATCTTTCTCTTTTTAACTCAATTCACTCTGTATAATAGTTCTAGGTTCATCTACCTCATTAGAACTGACGCAAATGCATTCCTTTTATGGCTGAGTAATATTCCATTGTGTATATGTACCACAACTTCTTTATCCATTCATCTGTCGATGGACATCTAGGTTGCTCCCATGTTCTACCTATTGTAAATAGTGCTGCAAGAACAATGGGATACATGTGTCTTTTTCAATTTCAGTTTCCTCAGGATATATGCCTAGGAGTGGGATTGCTGGGGGTTGTTTTATTCCTAGGAATCTCCATACCATCTTCCACTGTGGCACCACCAATTTACATTTCTGCCAACAGTGCAAGAGCATTCCCTTTTCTCCACACCCTCTCCAGCATTTATTGTTTGCAGACTTTTTGATGGTGGCTATTCTGACCGGTATGAGGGGATTTCTCATTGTAGTTGTGATTTGCATTTCTCTAATAATGAGCGATGTTGGGCATCTTTTCATGTGTTTGTTAGCCACCTGTAGGTCTTCTTTGGAGAAATGTCTCTTTAGGTCTTTTCCCACTTTTTGATTGGGTTGTTTTTCTGGCATTGAGTTGTATAAACTGCTTGTAGGTTTTAGAAATTAATCCTTTGTTAGTTGTTTCATTTGCTATTATTTTCTCGCATAATGAGGGTTCTTTTCACCTTGCTTGTAGTTTCTTTGATGTGCAAAAGCTTTTAAGTTTGATCAGGTCTCACTTGTTTACTTTTGTTCTTATTTTCATTACTCTAGGAGGTGGGTCATAGAGAATCTTGCTTTGATTTATGTCATCGAGTGTTCTGCCTATGATTTCCTCTAAGAGTTTTATAGGTTCTGGTCTAACATTTAAGTCTTTAATCCATTTTGTGTTTATCTTTGTGTATGGAGTTAGGAAGTATTCTAATTTCATTATTTTCCATGTAACTGTCCAGTTTTCCCAAAACCATTTATTGAAGAGGCTGTCTTTGCCCCGTTGTATACTCTTGCCTCCTTTGTCAAAAATAAGGTAACCCAAAGGTGCATGGGTTTATTTCTGGGCTTTCAATCTTGTTCCATTGGTCTATATTTCTGTTTTTGTGACAGCACCATACTGTCTTGATGACTGTAGCCTTATAGTATAATCTGAAGTCAGGAAGGTTGATTCCTCCAGCTCCATTCTTCTTTCTCAAGACTGCATTGGTTATTCAGGGTCTTTTGTATTTCCATATGAACTGTGTTTTTTTTTTTTTTTTTTTTGGTTCTAGTTCTGTAAAAAATGCCATTGGTAATTTTATAGGGATGACATTGAATGTAGATTGCATTTGGTAGTATAGTTATTTTCACAATATTGATTCTTCCTACCCAGGAACATGGACCATCACTTCATCTATTTATGTCATCTTTGATTTTTTTATTAGTGTCTTATAATTTTCTGTGTACAGTTCTTTTGTCTCCTTAGGTAAATTTATTCCTAGATAGTTAATTCTTTTTGTTATGAATGGGATTGATTCCTTAGTTTCTCTTTCTGATATTTCATTGTTAGTAAATGGGAATGCAAGAAATTTCTGTGTATTAATTTTGTATCCTGCAACTCTGATAACTCACTGATTCAGTTCAGTTCAGTTCAGTCACTCAGTCATGTTTGACTGTTTGTGAGCTCATGGACTACAGCACACCAGGCTTCTCTGTCCATCACCAACTCACAGAGTTTACTCAAACCCATGTCCATTGAGTCGATGATGCCATCCAACAATATCCTCCTCTGTTGTCCCCTTCTCCTGCCTTCAATCTTTCCCAGCATCAGGGTCTTTCCCAATGAGTCAGTTTTTCACATAAGGTGGCAAAGTATTGGAGTTTCAGCTTCAGCATCAGTCCTTCCAATGAATATTCTGGAATGATTTCCTTTAGGATGGACTAGTTGGATCTCCTAGCTGTCCAAAGGTGTCTCAAAAGTCTTCTCCAACATCACAGGTCAAAACCACCAATTCTTCAGTGCTCAGTTTTCTTTATAGTCCAACTATCACATCCATACATGATTACTGGAAAAATCATACCTTTGACTAGATGGACCTTTGCTGTCAAAGTAATGTCTCTGCTTTTTAAAATGGTATCTAGGTTGGTCATAATTTTTCTTCCAAGGAGGAGGAACTTTCTTTTAAGTTCATGTCTGTAGCTACCATCTGCAGTGATTTTGGAGCCCCCCAAAATAAAGTCTGTTACTGTTTCTTCATCTATTTTCCATGAAGTGATGAGACCAGATGCCATGATCTTAGTTTTCTGAATGTTGAGCTTTAAGCCAACTTTTTCACTCTCCTCTTTCACTTTTATCAAAAGGCTCTTTAGTTCTTCGCTTTCTGCCATAAGGGTGGTGCCATCTGCATATCTGAGGTGATTGATATTTCTCCCGGCAATCTTGATTCCAGCTTGTGCTTCTTCCAGCCCAGCTTTTCTCACGACGTACTCTGCATATAAGTTAAATAAGCAGGGTGACAATATACAGACTTGATATACTCCTTTCCTGATTTGGAACCAGTCTGATGTTCCATGTCCAGTTCTAACTGTTGTTTCTTGACCTTCATACAAATTTTTCAGGAGGCAGGTCAGATGGTCTGGTATTCCCATCTCTTGAAGAATTTTCCACAGTTTCTTGTCATCCACTCAATTCACTGATTAGCTCCAGTAATTTTCTGAAGTAATTATCTTTAGGGTTTTCCATAAACAGTATCATGTCATCTGCAAACAGTGATAGCTTTACTTCTTTTCTGATCTGGATTCTTTTTATTTCATTTTCTTCTGATTGCTGTAGCTAGGACTCCAGAACTATGTTGAGTAATAGTGGCAAAAGTGAGCATCCTTGTCTTGTTCCTGATATTAGGCAGAATGCTTTCAGATTTTCACCATTAAGAATAATGTTTGCCATAGGCTTATCATATATGGCCTTTTCTATGTTGAGGTAGCTTCCCTGGTGGCTCAGAGGTTAAAGCGTCTGCCTCCAATTCGGGAGACCCAGGTTCGATCCCTGGGTCGGGAAGATCCCCTGGAGAAGGAAATGGCAATCCACTCCAGTATTTTTGCCTGGAGAATTCCATGGATGGAGAAGACTAGTAGGTTACAGTTCACGGGGTCGCAAACAGTCGGACACGACTGAGTGATTTCACCTCACCTATGTTGAGGTAAGTTCCTTCTATGCCCATTTTTTGAAGAGTTTTAATCATAAGTGCATGCTGAATTTTGTCAAAGGCTTTTATTGTATCTATTGAGATTATCATATGGTTTTTATCTTTCAATTTGCTCATATGGTGTAACACATTGCTTTGCATATGTTTTAGAAGCCTTGCATCTCTGGAATAAACCCAACTTGATCATGGTGTACGAGCTTTTTGATGTGTTGCTGAATTCTGTTTGTTAAAATTTTGTTGAGGATTTTTGCATCTATGTTCATCAGTGATATTGGCCTGTAGTTTTCTTTTTTTGTGTTGTCTTTGTCTGGTTTTGGTATCAGGGTGATGGTGGCTTTGTAGAATGAGTTTGGAAGTATTCCTTCCTCTGCAATTTTTTGAAAGAGTTTTAGAAAGATAGGCAGTAGCTGTTCTCTAAATGTTTGATAGAATTTTCCTGTGAAGCCATCTAGTCCTGTGTTTTTATTTTTTGGGAGATTTTTGATCACAGTTTCAATTTCAGTACTTATAATTGTGTTGTTCATAATTTCTATTTCTTCCTGTTTCAGTCTTGAAAGATTGAACTTTTCTAAGAATCTGCCCATTTCTTCCAGGTTATCTATTTTATTGCCATATAGTTGTTCCTAATATTCTCTTATAATCCTTTGAATTTCTGCATTGTTTCTTGTAACTTCTCCTTTTCCACTTCTATTTTTTGTTGATTTGATTCTTCTCTTTTTTTCTTGATGAGTCTGGCTAAAGGTTTGCCAATTTTGTTTATCTAATCAAAAAATAAGCTTTTAGTTTTATTAATCTTTAATTTTTTTCATTCTTTTTTCATTTATTTCTGCTCAGATCTTTAGAATTTCTTTTCTTCTGCTAACTTTGGGGTTTTCTTATTCTTTTTTTTCCAATTGTTTTAGGTGTAAAGTTACATTGTCTGTTCAATGTTTCTCTTGTTTCTTGAGGTAGGATTGTTTTGCTATAAACTTCCATCTTAGAACTGCTTTTGCTGCATCCATAGGTTTTGAGTTGTTGTATTTTCATTTTCATTTGTTTCTAATAATTTTTTGATTTCCCTTTTGATTTATTCAGTGCCCTGTTGTTTATTTAAAAATGTGTTGTCTAATCTCCATGTGTTTGCATTTCTTACAGTTTTTTTTCTTGTAATGGATGTCTAGTCTCATAGCATTGTGGTCAGAAAAGTTGCTTGATCTCTAGTCAGGAATGAAGATTCCACAAGTGCTTTGTTGTGGCATTAAGTGAGATTAAAACAAATATTGGAAAATGAGAAACCAAAAATGAACCCCAGACAAATGGCACTTGCAAAGTCAGGCAAATAATAATTAAAACAATGGAGTATACACATATACATATACAACTATGAGCGAAGTCAGAACAATCCAACAAAAATAAAGTACAATATATTGACCCAGCAAACAAAGGAAATGAAAAATTATATATATCAGTTAAGAAAAAAACTAAGTAAAACACAAACTAGAACACAAACTAAAGCAAGGTGCCAATTCTGGAATAAAGCAATAAAAATAAAACTAACAAATTAACAAATATGTTGAGAGGAAAGAGAGAAAGAAAAGAAAGAAAGAAAAGATATGCAAAATTAAATAGAGGTAGCTAAAGAAGATTTAAATACATTAAAGATTAACTGCAAGGGGAAAAGAACAGTAGGAAAAACAAACAAAGGAATAAATGTATAAAAAATAATAATAGGTTTAAAAATAAAATATATAGAAGAGAGAAAAAAAGGAAAACTCCACAGAACTGCAAAAGCCCAGCATAGAGGCAGAGTTTTACAACAATAAAAAATGTGACTGAGAAAAAAAGAAAGCTGAAAAGCTTAATTTGATTTCTTAGTGCCAATAAAATCAACTACTACAACAAAAGGGGGGGGAGAAAAAAATACAAAAAAATCTACAGAACAAGTCAAAAAATAAGAATAATAATTGTTTTTCTTGAATCACTGCTGCCAGAGTCCTTTCCCTCGCTGGGAGTCACGGTCCACCTTACCTCCCTAGGGTGCCCTCCAACGTTGTGTTAGTCTTTGGACCTGCTGTGGTTGCAGCTAAGATTATAATCTGGTCCTACTCTTGTGTGTTCTTGTCTCCAATGTCCACAGCTATCAGAACTAGTGCGTTTTCTTTTGTGGGAGCTCTCAATGGCCTTTTATATATTTCATAGACACGGAGTCTGCCTAGTTGATCGTGTACAAGTTGAGGCTTGTACAGCTGGTGGGAAAGTTTTGGGTCTTCTTCCCTAGCCACATTACCCCTGGATTTCAATTGTGATTTTATTTCCACCTCTAAATGTGGGTCACCCACTGGGGTTTGCTCCTAAGGCTGCCCTGGAGGACTTGGGTTTGCCCCTGTGAGGGCCAGGTGTGGAGGTGGTGCAGCTGCTTGGGTTCCTGGAAGCATCAGGTACTCAGGGGGGTTAGTGGCTAGGAAAGCAGGAAATATAGTGCTCTAGAAGACTATGGCAACTAGTATTGGTCTATAAGCTCCAGTATTCTTGCCTGGAGAACCCCTATCCCTGACAGAGAAGTCTGACAGGCCACATATCTACAGGGCTGAAGAGTCGGACACAACCTAAGTGGCCCTGAGTGCATAGAAGCAAGACTTCTTTTGCCTTTGGCAGCTCTGCCACAGTGAAAGCTGAGCATGAAGGTACCACAGCTACTTGGCTTGCAGGGACCCTTGGCGGCGCCAAGTGTGCAGGGACATGGACTGCCTCCACTGCAGGAGTTATGGCCCTATCAGGGCCTCTTGTCAAGCCTCTTGTACCTGCTGATCAGGAAATCTCTTTGGCCAGTCTTTCTCCACAGCTTTGCCCCTTCAGGCGCTAGAGGGCTCCCTTGCCTGGGGTCCTTCTCTGTTGTTTGGTGCATCAGGCACATAGAGGGGAGCCCCTTTGCTGGGGTTTTACCCTGTAGATCAGAGCGTCAGTCACTTAAAGGAGCACCCTGGGTGGGTTCCTACTCTGTAGTTCCATGTGTCAGGCATTTGATGAGCCAGCCTCTATTTTTCAGCTGTTGATGTTGACGTGTGGGGAAAGAGAGGCTATGGTGATGGCTCCACCCCATATGTGTGACTCAGCAGTATCACCTTGCTTCTGTGGCTACCCGACTTTCCTCCATCGGCATTTCCCACCACTATCTCCTCCCTCACATCCCCTCAGTATGTCTATCTGCAGTCAACAGCAGCCCTTGCCCTAGGATTGCTCCACAATCCCTAAACTCCAGCCTCCAGCCACTGTGCCTTCCAGGGGGCCCAGTGTTCCTGTCCGGGGTAAGTATGGCTGAGGCAAGTACTGTCTGATTCTCATTCCATTTAGGCTACCGCAGATCAGCTGTTTCACTTTCAGCCTTAAATGTTTCCCCTCTGACTCAGACAGTTGCCCTGATGTGGGAATTGGACCCCTGCTTCAGTTTCCCCACATGCCAAGGGCAGGTTCAATCCTACTAACACTCCTGTTTTCCCCCTAGTTCCTTCATGCTACTAAGTTCTGTGTGGTTCTACATAATCTTTTCCACTGGTCAGGTACTCCTGTCCTCTCAGCTGGTATTCTGCATGTATTTCTGTGTGCTAAGCTGTATTCCTAATGCATCCTTGGAGGGAGATGTACTCCACATCTACCTACTCCTCTGCCATCTTATTCTCTCACTCCAATATTCTCACCTGGAGAATCCCCATGGAAAGAGGAGCCTGGCAGGCTACATTCCATGGAACTGCAAAGAGTTGGACATGGCTGAGCAAGTAAGCTCAGCACAGCACATAAACATATAACACAATTTACTTATTTCTTTCTATTTTCTATTATAGTTTTTTTTTTCTTTATGAAACATAGTTCCTGTTAGAGTAGGAACTTTAATCTGTTTTTTTTTTTTTTAACTGATATATACTGGGCATGTAAAACAATCTCTTGTACGTACCAGATTTATCAATAACATCAGATATGCAGATGACAACACCCTTATGGGAGAAAGTGAAGAGGAACTAAAAAGCTTCTTGATGAAAGTGAAAGAAGAGAGTGAAAAAGTTGGCTTAAACCTCAACATTCAGAAAACGAAGATCATGGCATCTGGTCCCATCACTTCATGGGAAATAGATGGTGAAACATTGTAAACAGTGTCACAATTTATATTTTTGGGCTCCCAAATCACTGCAGATGGTGATCGCAGTCATGAAATGAAAAGATGCTTACTCCTTGAAAGAAAAGTTATGACCAACCTAGATAGCATATTCAAAAGCAGAGACATTACTTTGCCAACAAAGGTCCATCTAGTCAAGGCTATGGTTTTTCCAGTGGTCATGTATGGATGCGAGAGTTGGACTGTGAAGAAAGCTGAACACCAAAGAACTGATGCTTTTGAAGTGTGGTGTTTGAGAAGACTCTCGAGAGTCCCTTGGACTGCAAAGAGATCCAACCAGTCCATTCTAAAGGAGATCAGTCCTGGGTGTTCTTTGGAAGGAATGATACTAAAGCTGAAACTCCAATACTTTGGCCACCTCATGTCAAGTGTTGACTCATTGGAAAAGACTCTGATGCTTGGAGGGATTGGGGGCAGGAGGAAAAGGGGATGACAGAGGATGAGATGGCTGGATGGCATCACCAACTTGATGGATGTGAGTCTGAGTGAACTCCGGGAGTTGGTGATGGACACGGAGGCCTGGCATACTGCAATTCATGGGGTCGCAAACAGTCAGACATGACTGAGCGACTGAACTGAACTGATATGCCCATTTTTAAACTTTTTAAATATCTGAATAACTAGGATGCATTTTACTATTGATAGTAGATCATAGACCAATTAAACAGTATATATTTTTCTTAACTGTGCATAAAGTAATATAGTATAATTTACCATTAATAACATGATAGTTTTAATGAAATATAAATTGACACAGTTAATGAATATTTGTTGAATTAAAGATTAAATGACTGAGAAAGAATAAAACAAATTTTCCTTTGAGGAATTTTCAAATTAACTGAATAGAAACCTTGTAAAGGGATATTTGTAAAAGCCAGTGCACAACCTGTATAAAAGTAGTATTTGCTAACTCCAACCTCCTGCTCTACTTCATCCCTCTCTCAACCTTTCCCCCTTGGCAACTATAAGTCTGTTCTCTATACAAATGTTAAGGTTAACAGATGTAAGCTATTGTATGTAGAACAGATAAATGAGGTCCTATTGTGTAGCACAGGAAACTATATTCAATGTCTTATAATAAGCCATAATGGAAAAGAATATGAAAAAGAATGTATAACTGAATCACTTTGCTGTACAGCAGAAATTAATACAACAATGTAAATCAACCATATTTCAATGTAAAAAAGTAATATTTGAATGCAGCAAAGAAATTTACTCTTTTTTTGTTGTTGTTGTTGTTGAAGAGTAGGAGGGGATGGTCAAAGAAAGTTGTTGCCATTATCATTAGCAAAGTAAGAAGTTTTGTTAACAGGTAGAAAGTCAGTGATCAGAGAGGTAAGAACATAGTGTGGAAAGTGCTCTATAGTGAAAATTGAGTATAACCATCTACAATCTGTAATTATTGTTGTTAGTGTTTTTCTGAACTTTTTTCTTTAATATTGCTTTAAGATTATTATATAGTAAACCTTTGCCCTAATTGTGCTTATATATGAAACGAGTTTATATAGATTATATGTTTGTGCTTCCTCCCCGCCACCTTGATTTTGAGAGTTTTATTCTAAGATCTAAGGAATGTGAGGTCTTCCTGGTGGTTCAGTGGTAAAGAATCCATCTGCAAAGCAGGAGAGGTGGGTTGAACCCTTGGGTCAGGAAGATCTCCTGGAGAAGGCAATCACAACCCATTCCAGTATTCTTGCCTGGAGAAGCCCATAAAGAAAGGAGCCTGGCAGGCTATAGTCTGTGAGGTCGCAAAAGATTTGGTCATAATTAGTGACTAAACAACAAGAAATGTGATTTCACTCCTTTCGAGAATAATTAGAAAAGTAGTTGGCCTTCCCAGGTGGTGCTAGTGGTAAAGAACACACCTGCCAATGTAGGAGACATAAGAGATATGGTTTCAATTCTTGGGTCAGAAAGGTCTCCTGGATAAGGGCATGACACCCACTTCAGAGTGCTTATCTAGAGAATCCCATGGACAGAGGAGTCTGGCCGCCTACAGTCCATGGGGTCACCAAGAGTCAGACATGACTGAGTGACTGACACACTTTGATAATATTATGTATATTTCCCTAAGTTACCTGACTTCAACAATGCCATCTAGAGATGTTTTTATAGAAAAATTTTAAAATTTTTAGAAAGGATGTTATGGTAAACCCAGATTACAGAATTGCAATCTCAAGTTTATTATGAGAGACAAAAAGAGAGACAAGGGAAAATGGACAACTGGGATCTTCCACGGCAAAAACTAACCATGGACGGTTTACTGTGTTATGGTGTGGAAGCAGGGGGATCTTTTGTGTTTGTTTCATTGCTTTGTTTGTGTGTTTTTGGCGGGGTGAGGAGTAAATTTGACAAACATCTTCTTTATAGATAAAATTAAATACCTAAATTATCAAGTTAAATATCAAGCAAAATATCAAATTATTTAGTGCTTTGGGACCATAAGATGAGAACATTGGAGTGATGGTCTATACATAATATATGATTTAATAATATGTAATATTATCTAAACATAATATCAGAAATATATTGAGAATTGGACAAAAGAACCAAGCACACAAAAAATACAGATTAAAATGGTTTGGTTTAGCATGTTATCTATAGAAAAAAGAGATCATAAGCATCACATTAAAAACGAGGAAGGGAGACAAACAGAAATATTTAAGTTGAAATGATGGATATTTATGGTATACTTATAAACTCTATTTAATATAAACTCTGTTTAGTCCTAATTAATTCATATAGTAATGTGAATAAAGAAATATGTATAATTAAAAAGTCTTTTTTGAAGAGGAGGATAAATTTTCAGGAAATAAAATAATTCCAGAAAGTCTAGAAACAGCAATATTGAGGCTTGATTGATTAATTTCTTTCTTTTTTTTAAGTTTTACTTCCTGTATTGTAACCACAAGACCATGTGATGAGTTAACTACAAGGAATACATTCCAGTAAGAGCCTCTGGAAATCAATATTCTACTTAAATAAGAACCATTTTATTTTCGTTACTATTTACCACTTGAGCCCTACCATCTAACACATTATTTGATGCCTTGGATTTATCCTTGAATTCTCTTTTTTTTTTTTTTTTTCATATCCCACTCATCAGTACATCTTATCACCATTTGGTCCACAGACAACTGCTTCCTGCTATCACTTGCTTCAAGATTATTTCACTTTTAACAAGACTATTATAATAACCTCTTTATGGTTTTCCTGCTTCTACTCACATACCCAAAATGTCTATAAGTCTGTTCTCCACACAGTCAGTATGATTATTTCAAATTTAAATCTAATCATACAGTTAGTAGTAACAGGACTAAATCAAGAATTCAGGGCTCTTATCTTCTTTCATCTCTCCTTGAAGCTAAGGAATTTCATTTACAATTTGAACTCACATATCAACTATGATCCAATCACATTTATCATTTAAATATGTACTTTTATGAAAGAAAGTTATTTTCTCCTTCATATTATTAAGTATAAAGTATATAATCTGAGTACTAGTATCCTGTACTAGCCACTATGCATAGACCAAACTCTCATTTTGCCAGTACTTTCTATGCAAATCAACAGAACTCCTAAGCCACTTAATATGACAATTCCTGTGAGTTGGGTTTATATTATATTCATTCTTTTCATTTCGCAAGCCATTACTTTGTTTGTTTCAAATATTATTTTTGATGTTTTGGCTGTACTGTAATGCATGTGGGATCCTAGGTCCCCAATCAGGGATTGAACCCACATCCCCTGCAGTGGTAGCATGGAGTCTAAACCACTGGATCCCTAGGGAAGTCCCCAATACTTTGTTCAATAAGTTAGAGTGGCATCATCGTACATCAAACAGCCTAATCCTGAATCGTTAATATCTCAACTAAATTCATTTTATTCAGATTCTCACTGACCTCAGTTTTAGGTCTCAATATCACTGTTCACAAATTTTTTCTTTATTGTCACATTCTTCTTCTATACTCCAAGTTACTAAAGAGGTGCTTTAAATCAGTATCTGTGAAATGAGTGTGCTTGGAATTTTTAGCACCATGTTGGTAAGAGGTCCTTTGCTTGCTAGAGAAATTTGGAAATACAAAGCTTAGATGCATTTATACCTCCAAAAGTATCATACAGATAATATTAAGTTGTTAGAAGATTAAAATAAAGAAGATACATTATTCTTTATTGTTATTTAATAGCAAGTAATGACATTTAGGAAACTAACATTAACTACTTATTAATCTGTTATTTGGAATATTTTGGAAATATATTGGACAAAAATCTTTATGCTTATAGAACTTAAAGTTTAGTTGATAATGAGGAACAATTTAAAAAATAACTAAGATATAAGATATTCAGTAGACAATAAGTGCTTGGGGACTACTAAAGAAGGAAAGTGTTTGGGGAGCAGTGTCCAAATATAAATCAGGGGATGTCTTACTAAGAAAATGATAATAAGTAAGAACTTAAGGAGGAAAGTGAGTGAGTCATGGTGCTATCCTTGGAAACAATTTCAATCAGAAGGAAGCACCAATATTGGTACTTTATCATGACAACCCTAAAAAACAAAAACAAAAGCTGATACTTTAAATATTTTAACTGCCCTAATTGTTATCCTAATTAAGAAATTTGCGAAAATCAAGTCTGCATCTTTTCAAGATACTCTTATAGTACACCAAGCAAGTCGTTTAGCTTTCCTGAAAGTCTATTAATGCTGGGGCTTAGATATGGGAGATTCAAATGCCATAGGAAGTACAAATCATTGCATGGTTATCTTTTATTACATTTTCTGTTCTGAATATGTTAGTCTGGATGAATAAGAACATGAGTTATTTTGAAATCTTATCTGAGTAGACCTTCATTATTCAAAGCACAGCTGTGGAAATATTAATTATCCTACAATACTGGATTGCATTACAAAATCAAGCCAGTCAGGAAATCAAGGTATTGGAAATGTACTTCAGTCAAATCTTATAAGAGAGTCTAAATAGTTTTAAAAGCCTTACCTATTAAGGAATACTTGGCAGACACCCTGTGCAGTGATGAATATACTTACATTTTGGGAGGACATGACAGCCAGCAGGGGTGTTGGAGAGCCAGCAATTTGTGAAGAGGTAATTAAAAAAAAAAAAAAAAAAAAAAAAAAAAAAAACAACTTTTAGCCCATGGAGTATAAACTATGCACAGATAATCTGCCTGTTCTCCAGACTTCTTTTTGATTAACTTCATGAAAGAGCAAAGATTTATGTGGGGAAGTTGTTTCTCCCTTGACCTCTTGTGGTGCTCCTTTCAGAATATGAAAAACGGCATCATCTGATTCCAGAAGGGGGTGACAGGACAGCATACAGTTATAGGCATGCCTTTGCAGACTCCTGCTGCTTGCTCTTCCAGGAAGTTTGCACTGGGAAGAAATAAATTTACTCTTGCTTTCACTTATCTTTTTCATTAATATATTCTGTAGAAAGAAAATTCCAACGAATGTCTACTCATTCCAGTTTGCACCAAAAGTTGTTAAGAGGGTAGGGATGATCCTAGTTGAGTTCAGCATTGCATCTTCACCTGCAATGTTACTTCAGTCTAAAATAACCTAGAAGAAAATGAGCAGGAGAAAGCTTTGAGAATCTGAATCAGTAAAGCTCATCTTTGGTACCCATTCTTTTTATTTCTCATGCTTAGTTGTTCCAGTTGTGTCCAAGTCTTTGCAACCCTATGGGCCATAGCCCACTAGGCTCCTCTGTCCACAGGATTCTTGAGGCAAGAATATTGGAGAGGGTTGCCATGCCCTTCTCCAGGGGATCTTCCCAATCCAGGGATTTTCCCAACCTGAAAATCTTTTCTCTTTTATGTCTCCTGCATTGGCAAGGAAGTTCTTTACTGCTACAGCCACCTGGGAAACCCTCTTTTTATTGCTAACATGTCTAAAAATTACTATGATAATATTAGCTGTCGTTTATCGAGTTTTTATTTTAATTATTCCCAGTAATTTACATTTACTATCTAATTGAATGTTCAAAGTACTTATCTGAATTAAGATATAATGCTCTTGCTACAGAGATAAAGAAGTTGATGTACAGAAAAGACATTTCCTCACTCTACAAATCTTTCCTTGCTGTATACTTTTGATGTACTAAGTATCAGGTCAGGGTCCAAATGGATCTAACCACTGAAGTGTGATCTAAGGGATAGACAAAACAAAGCCCCACAATTGTGAATCCTGTCTTCTATGTAAAAAACAAAATATAACTCTATCATTCACAATTGATTATTGATGATTCATTAAAATAGGCCTGAATATTTTTTCTTTATTATATTTAATTTCTTAGTATATTTGTTTTCTCAAAATTTCTTGTTTTGGAAAAAATATAGAAGATACATATTATTTCTTTGGTAAAAAATTAGTTAGAATTCTTCTTAAACACTGAAACATTGATCAATTGTGAATTATAATAATGATCATCATCTTCCAGCAATATTGATGGAGGCCTCAGAGTGTGTGCATAATAAAAAAGTTTACATATTGCAATCCATAAGACACATTTCTCTACTTAATGATTCTGTTTTGAGTATGCCCTGCTCTAGTCTCAGCCATGGTCCCACTTCAGCATTTCTGGAGTCTATATCAATGCTATTTCTCTTTAGATGATTCTGGCAGGTTATTGTCATTATCTTTATTATTTCCCATGAACACTACCCTATTAATTTTGAACTCTTTAATATCAATATTAGTGAGTGATCCCCCTCATGAACCAGGGACTGAAACTGACAAGGTTTGTTAATTGGAACATCTGTCTATCCAGAATCATGAGGTTTTTTTCCTTCTACTACTTAACTTCAACTTGTTCAGTGGCCATGATGAAATTTCCAAGCAGTGCAAAGAACCCTGAAAATATACATCTGGTCTTGCATTCAAAGAGAAGGGTGAGAGCAAGTTGATAGGAAGATACTAAACCGTCACCATCACTAGAGAAAAACTCAAAAATTGTATATTCTTCTGATTGGGTTTAATTGTATCACCTTCAAAGTCTGAGAGCAACAAATTGATAGGAATGGCAAACTTCAGGTTTGTTATCTCAAAATGGAATCAGCTTGTTACCTCAGGTTGCTCAACCTGTGTCTCACTTGTATGTATACATTTATGTAAAATATTAGAGAACATCACAGATCCTGGTAGATACGGAAAGAGTTATCAGATTCTAGGTTATATGAGAATACTGCTAAACAGAAGAGGAGGTAAAGCTTAGCCGTTTCAGACATAATCACAGAATAATCTACTGCTTTTATAATAGAAACCAGTTTGACTCTTGCACCTGCAGCATTTTCTCCAACAGCAATAGAATTGGAGCCTTGGCCCCAGCCCCGAGAGAACATAGCTTTCTATTATTCTCTTTAGCGCCAACAGAAATGATCTTCTTCATGCCCTGACATTTTTCCTTGTTGAAACATTTTATGACCAACTTACATTGCCTCACCTTTGTACTATTCTTTGAGAATAATAGTAGGAGAAAAAAGCTTGACGTAGTCTTTAATTTTTTTTTCTCTTCTTTTGCTCTGTTAATAAATGGATTGATCTGAGAGAAAATAAGAATTGCTTAGACAACTCTAATGGTTGCAATTATTTCAGAATAGATTGTTGGCTATTGATTAAATTGGAATGCTACATGTGAACACAAGTGTTACCTGATTTCAAATAGCAGAGTTCTGATTTTGTTTTGGTTGACTATAAGTGACTTAAGGTAGTTATTTACTTGGAAATAAAAGCCAGGTCTTTATCAAGGTTTTCATCTGTTCTGTTTGTTTGTTTTGTGTGATTACATACAGTAAACAACAGCCACAATTGTTTTTCATACAGAAGTGATAGCACTTGCTTAGAGAAATATGACTTACACTCATTTTGGTGATACTTCATGTGTTTGATAAGATCAAATACTTTCTTAATTCCTAAAAGAAGGAAAGGTGCCAAACTATCAAGGCAGTGTGCCAGCCAAATGACAGTGATAAATGAGTAATATACTGTTATTTTCCCCCAACTACTGTTATTCTAGAAAAACGTCTATGTAAACCTGTTCTCCAAAACTTAACCTCAGTTCTGTTCAGTCGTTCAGTCATGTCCACCTCTTTGTGACCCTATGGACTGAAGCACATCAGGCTTTCCTGTCCATCACCAACTCCCAGAGCTTGCTCAAACCCATGTTCATTGAGTCAGTGATGCCATCCAACCATCTCATCCTCTGTCGTCCCCTTCTCCTCCCACCTTCAATCTTTCCAAGCATCAGGGTCTTTTCTAATGAGTCAGTTCTTCACAACAGGTGACCAAACCTAGTAGCTACTAATCTAAAGAACAACCCAAAAATGTCATCTCATACAAAAAAGGAAAGAAAGTTAAAAGGTCAGTAATACCACACCTGAGCTTCCCAGGTGGCACGGTGTAAAGAATCTGCCTGCTAAGGCAAGGAGATGCAAGAGACACAGGTTTGATCTCTGGGTCAGGAAGATCCCCTGGAATTGGAATTGGTAAACTCACTTCAGTACTCTTGCCTGAAAAATTCCATGGACAGAGGCATCTGGTTGGCTACAGTCCATAGGGTCGCAAAGAGTTCGACATGACTGAGCGACTGAGCAAAAAATATCACGACCAATTAAGCCTCAGGTCCACATAAGAAATATATTATGGCATTCTCGGTTTAACAGGCAGGAAGAGAGTTAATGCATGATATTAAGAGAAATTTGTTTTAATTGAAAATATTAAAATTGTAATTATACTTTAGCTGTGCTTTAACTCTAGTACTTAAAATCTTTGTCTAAATATGCATGATATTTACAGACAAATGAAAGATGCATGATGCTTGTTTTGAATTATAAACTGTTAATTTAACTATGGTAAAACTAATAAATAAGTATTATAATTTGAGATAACTCTACCAACATAAAAAGGAATAGAATAATATGACAAAGGAATGGAATGTCTTATTGCTAAGCTCCATTCTTAAAATTCTAACCTTCTATACTGTGACAAGCAGGGAAGACTCTCATATCCTAGTAAATAGGACTACTTTTTCTTTTTAATCAAGAGATTAAAAAATTGTTACTTTGGTCAGTTTGATATGAAAAAGTAAAGAAAATCATTGGACTGGGAATAAAATAACTGGCTTTTCTATTATGTGATTGTATAATCTTAAGAAATCATTTTGCCTCTGTGGACTTTCTGCATCCACCAGTAGTGAGTAATGATTAAGACTGCTTATTCTTGGAAAGATTTGCCGAAGTGAAAATTGCAGTCCACCATGTATGTGCACTGCATATACATGAGAGTGAAACATGCACATGTGCACTGCGCATACATGAGAGTGAAAACGTTAGCTTAAAGCTCAACATTCAGAGAACCAAGATCATGGCATCTGGTCCCATCATTTCATGGCAAATAGATGGGGAAACAGTAGAAACAGTGTCAGACTTTATTTTGGGGGGCTCCAAAATCACTGCAGATGGTGATTGCAGCAATGAAATTAAAAGACACGTACTCCTTGGAAGAAAAGTTCTGACCAACCTAGATAGCATATTCAAAAGCAGAGACATTACTTTGCCAACAAATGTTCGTCTAGTCAAGGCTATGGTTTTTCCTGTGGTCATGTATGGATGTGAGAGCTGGACTGTGAAGAAAGCTGAGCGCTGAAGAATTGATGCTTTTGAACTGTGGTGTTGGAGAAGACTCTTGAGAGTACCTTGGACTGCAAGGAGATCCAACCAGTCCATCCTAAAGGAGATCAACCCTGGGTGTTCTTTGGAAGGAGTGATGCTAAAGCTGAAACTCCAGTACTCTGGCCACCTCATGTGAAGAGTTGACTCATTAGAAAAGACTCTGATGCTGGGAGGGATTGGGGGCAGGAGGAGAAGGGAATGACAGAGGATGAGATGGCTGGATGGCATCACTGACTAGATGGATGTGAGTCTGAGTGAACTCCGGGAATTGGTGATGGACAGGGAGGCCTGGCGTGCTGCGATTCATGGGGTCACAAAGAGTCGGACGCGACAGAGCTACTGAACTGAACTGAAGTGAACTGATGTATGTGCATTATTGGGCAAGATTTGTAATGTCTCTCTTTCCTCAGTTTCACAATGCAGACCACAGTATCAGTTCATTTGATTGTTGTGAAGATTAAAGGAGTAAATATATTTAAACCATTTAGAATAGTGCTCAACTCATTGTAAATTCTTAATAAATACTGGCTTTATTATGCTCTGGTGCTGTCATGAATTAATTGCATTTTAAATTTTAATTTTGATTGACATATTACATTTATTCAAGATCTGAACATAATATAAGAACAATAGCTTTTTAGATTCAGCCCACTTGTTCATGTGAAATTCTGTATTGATGAGTTTTGCCAAAGTGGAAGGAAGAGAATGGGCCATTTATGGTATAACTCATTTGGCTCAATTCAGATGAAGGCAGTCAAGCATGCAAGGCTGTCAACACTCTTCCTTCCTTCTGACTTATCTGGTATCCATTTGCAAGACTGGCCCAGAAGCAGAAATTAGGTAAGGAGTTGAAAGAAGGGAGGTTCTTGTGGTATTCAAAGCAAAGAGGAAAAGGAGATTACCTATGGTGTTATTGATATAGTATCTGTTTTACTCTCAGATTTAGTGATTGAATTCTCTAAAAGGATTTCAGATAAAAGCAGCTTTAGAGATGGCTTTTTAGAGATTGGAGACATATGTGGCAGATGGTCATGTGTAAGCTTCAGTTGGGGTTGTATAATATTGTCCTTATCACAATAAGGAACTCTTTAAGGCTCCTGAAATACAACAGAGAACTTAAAAAAAAAATTAATTGTAGTAAAATATACATAACATAAAATTAGCCATATTAACCATTTTTAAGTATGCAGTTGAGAGGTGTGAATTTACATTCAAGTGATTGTGAAATCTCCATAATTATTTTCATTCTGCAAAACTGAGACTCTAAACCCATTATACAACTCCTCATTCATTTCTCTTCTCAGTCTCTGGCAACCGCCCTTCTATATTCTGTCCTTATGAATTTGACTACTTGTAGATATCTCATACAAGTGGAATCATACAATATTTGATTTTTTGTGACTGGCTTATTTCACTTAGCATAATGTCATCAAAGTTCCTCTATGATGTAATATATGTCAGAATTTCCTTCCTTTTTAAGGTCAAATAACATTCCATTGTGTGTATATACCACAGTTTGCTTATCAGTTAACCTATTGATGAACACTTGCATTGCTTTTACTCTTTGATTATTGTGTATAATGCTACTATAAGCAGGACTGGTCAAATATCTCTTAGAGACTCTGCCTTAATTCTTTAAAGTATATATTTAGAAGTGAATTTTTTGGATCATATAGTAATTCTGCATTTAATTTTTTTAGGAACCTCCATAATTACTTTTATAGTAGCTGCACTGCATTTTGCATTCCTGCCAACTGTACAAAAGTTGCAATTTCTACACATTCTTGCTAACATTTGTCATTTATTTATATTTTGCAATAGCCATTCCACTGAACATGAGCACAACAGGAATTTAAAATTTCTTTTCCTCTAGATTATAAACTCCTCAAGGCAAGTATCATAAGTGTCTTGTTTACTGCTCTATCCCAAGTGCTTCACCGTGTCCAGAGCTCAGTACAGATTCAATAAACGTGTATGAAATGTAAATAGTTAAGGAACACAGCATAGCTGGGGCACATTGTGTGTTCCGCAACTCTATGATACACCAGAGAGAAACATCTCAGGCAAGGTGACTTCCCAACATGCTCAAGAAGCAGATCAGAGGTGACCTCCCTCTCTGGAGAGATTTGAGGGCAACAAATATCAGCAAGGCAGCTGCTGAGGAGAAATACATGTAGGTAGAAATTTCTGTAGGAATACAGGTATTACATGAACACTTTTGAGATGCCCTGTGGGATTTTCTGGAATTTATTAAAGAATATGTTAGACTTAGGAAAGTAAAACTGGAGGAGAGTAGAAATGCTGACTTTTTACAATTAGGGTAAGTCCGCAGAATTCAGATATTACAATTTAAGTGACTACGATTGGATTTTAATTTGAAACAGCTATACTGAGCTTGCCAATGCAGGAGACGTAAGAGACTCGGGTTCAGTCCCTGAATGGAGAGGATACCCTGGAGAAGGAAATGGCAACCCGCTCCAGTATTTTTGTCTGGAGAATCCCATGGACGGAGGAATCTGGCAGGCTACGGTCCACATGGGCTTCCCAGGTGACTCAGTTGTAAAGAACACGCCTGCCAGTGCAGGAGACACAGGATACATGGGTTTGATCTCTAGATGGGGAAGTTTCCCTGGAAGAGGAAATGGCAGCCCACTCAATATTCTTGCCTGAAAAATCCCTTGTAGGAGCTTGGAGGACTACAGTCCATGGGGTTGCAAGAGTCTGACACAACTGAGTGACTAAACACACATAGGACACATACTGAACCTAAACTGAGCTAAATTTTCTCTATTATGTGTTAATATTTCTGAGTGACTGGCTCATTAAGTTTTTACATTACAAACAAACTGATATTGATCCTGTTTCAGGCCTTACTAACAATGAAAATGAAAGTGAAAGTTAGTTGCTCAGTCAAGTCCAATCCTTTGGGATCCCTTGGACTGTAGCCTGCCAGGATCTTCTGTCCATGAAATTCTCCAGGCAAGAATACTGGAATGGGTTGCCACTTCCTTCTCAAGGGGATCATCCCTACCCAGGGATCGAACCTGGGTCTCCTGCATTGCAAGCAGATTCTTTACCAACTGAGCCACTAGGGAAGCCCATTACTAATGATACTTATTAGTAAAGAATTGATAATGGACAATACCAGTTAGTTTTAGTTCATTGGCGTCAAAATGAACTTGGTCTAATGACTCCCATTGGATGATACTTCTTTCTGTAAAAAAAAAGTTTCCTTAAAACATAGATGATTATGAATTCTAGGTGACAGTTGAGAGGTCATGGAACAAGGTACATTAGTCATACTATGTTGTGGCCCTTGCATTAGTGTATGAAACAGCTTGAAGTTAGAGCTAATTGAATTAAAAACACAGGAAGAATATGCTAATTTGCAGTAGAAATAGGATCAACAATAACAGATGATCCAGAGAAAGCTGAGAAAGACAATTAGATGTGTTTGGAGATTAAGATGTAAATGGAGAAGAGATGTCCCATGTTTTCAGAGAGAGCAGGAGAGTAGCTTGTCTCTAGAGCTGTCTCACTTTGTTTATAGGCTTTCTGTTCCAGTTCGGTCTACTGGCATTATTATTTTGTAATATTTATTTTTTAATTTGCTGGTTCAAGTCTTCATTGTGTTACACAGGATCTTTCATTGAGGCTCACTGGACTTTCTAGTTGTGGAGCACAGGCTCCAGAGTGCGTGGGCTTAGTAACTGGCACATGGGCTTAGTTGCTCTGCAGAAAGTGGGATCTTAGTTCCTTAAGCAGGGATTGAACCCATGCCCCCTGCAATTGCAATGCATCTTCTTAACCACTGGACCACTAGGAAAGTCCCTACAGGCATTATTAAAATCATCCAACTTTTTCTTGCAGTTACTTGAGTTACCATCCTTCAAAATCAGTCTGAGCATTATGTCCTTTGGTTAAAACTGACCCCAAACCTACTTTTATGTGCTGAGAGCAGTTTCATTCTCCACCATGCTTTCATTTGTAAATTGGTTAAATATAATAGAGGATCAGACAGTAAAGTTTTGCACATCATGTTATTATTTACTCTCATAAGTCACCCATTTTTGCTATGGAAGCTTAGTACCAGAACTAAGTACAATCACCATTTATTGAATGCATTTTATTCAGTAGGTATGGAGCTAGGTATCTCAAATAAGTATGACATAGGTAATAATATCATATTTTATATAAGGAGAAGTTAAAGCCCAGAATGTTTAAGGATTGTTTCAGAGGTCACATTCAGGTCTTCTCGACTCCAAAGTCTTTAAAACATTAGAATGAGAGACAATGATACCAGCTTCTATGTTAAAAAGGCCAAATTTTCCCAAAGAAAAATGCTGTGTTCAGTCCTCAAACATCCGTAATACGTGAAGTGCTAATGATAGGCATGCACAGCACCACAACATATTTGGGAAAACTGATTAAAGTAGAACAAGACTTTAATAAGTTTCCAAGACAATATCCTCTGAAGGACCCCCATAAACCCTGTGGGCAAGTCCTTTATGTGTTTATGTGTTAACTGCTCAGTCATGTCCAACTCTTTGAGACCCCGTAGACTATAGCCCACCAAGTTCCTCTGTCACTGAACTTCTCCAGGTAAGAATACTGGAGTAGGTAGCCATTCTCTTCTTCAGAATATTTTCCCAACACAGGGATCAAACCCTGGTCTCCTACATTGCAGGTAGACTCTTTATCATCTGAGCCACCAGGGAAGCTCTCAATTACTTTATCTGCCTCTATTAAAAGCCATCTCTTCTCAGGGTTATCCAATGAATAAAATAAGTCATGATTTCAGTTACTTTCCTCGATCTGATTACAGTTCCACAAAAATAAGGTATGTTGCACAAATATAAACCAGTACATTTTGCTGTAATATTTCCTAGAAAAGTTGTTTTACTTTAAATATAATTGCAAGATTTCTGGCTCTCACCCTTATTCTCTTAACCCATCTCTGTTTTTCATAAGAGTCTTTACTGAAATCATTTAGAAACTGCAACCAGGATGGTCTTTTGAAAAACATTAACTGAAATAAAATCATACCTTTGCTTAAAACTCTTTGATGGCTATTTATTTCACTCAAACTAACCTGGAAAAATTTCCAACATGTCCTAATAACGTCAGAGAGATCTTGGCTTGCTTTCCCTTCTATTTGCTTGTTCTTTTAAGCCTGCAAGTCTCAAGATTTCCCTGTGCCTGGAGCACTAGTTTCAGTTATTTTTATTTAAACTCAGATTTCCTTGTGATTTTTTCACGTTTTCCCAACTTTGGGGAAAAATTATCTCAGGTGGACGATACAATACTTTGTCTTTTTTCCCAAGTGAATTAGAAAGTACAAAAATTTCATTTGTGTTAAGATATGTGCTCTCTGTGTTCTTGCCACTTCTCTCTCACCGGCACTTCCTAGGTTTCCTCCAGTGTTTCTTGGAATCAGTGGCTCTGACTTCTGAGTCACAGCTGCATCCCTGACCTTATATTCCACAAGGCAGTACTGTACCCTAATCATGCTGGAAGCCCTGCTAGGCTGTCTGCACTTTCCAGATTAATTGGTTTAACCAACATTCTCTATTCCCTTTGAAAAATATACTGATCTCTCATTGAAATCATGATAGAGGGCTCAGTGCTGGTAGAACCCTGTCTAGGACCCTACCCACTCCTGGATCCTGCTCGTTGAGTTTGTAGCATAACTAGAGTCAGCCATGTTTGTTCTCTTCTATGCCAGTTGATAGTCCCTAAATTGAATAATTGAACTGCTTATTACCTAAGCCAATGGAATAGGAGTGCAAAAATTAAAGTACTTTCTATTGTTATGAAATCTATTTTAAATACTTTGGAAAGACTCAAGAAATAAATGTTTTAAAAAGTGTAGTAGAATTGGAAGTGGGCAGTTTCAGTTTCAGTTCAGTCACTCAGTCGTCTCTGACTTTTTGTGATCCCATTGACTGCAGCATGCCAGGCCTCCCTGTCCATCACCAACTCCTAGAGTTTACTCAAACTCATATTCATTGAATCAGTGATGCCACCCAACCATCTCATCCTCTGTCATCCCCTTCTCCTACTGCCTTCAATCTTTCCCAGCATCAGGGTCTTTTCAAATGAGTCAGTTCCTCATATTAGGTGGCCAAAGCATTGGAGTTTCAGCTTCAACATCATTCCTTCCAATGAATATTCAGGGCCGATTGGCTTTAGGATGGACTGGTTGGATCTCCTTGCAGTCCAAGGAACTCTCAAGTGTCTTCTTCAACACCACAGTTCAAAAGCATCAATCCTTCAGCGCTCAGCTTTCTTTATAGTCCAACTCTTACATCCATACTTGACTACTGGAAAACCATAGCCTTGACTAGATGAACATTTATTGACAAAGTAATGTCTCTGCTTTATAATAAGCTGTCTAGTTTCATCATAAAATTTCTTCCAAAGAGTAAGTGTCTTTTAATTTCATGGGTGCACTCACCATATGCAGTGATTTTGGAGCCCCCAAAATAAAGTTTGCCACTGTTTCCACTGTGTCCCCATCTATTTGCTATGAAGTGATGGGACCAGATGCCATGATCTTAGTTTTCTGAATGCTGAGTTTTAAGCCAGCTTTTTCACTCTCCTCTTTCATTTTTTCATCAAGAGGCTCTCTAGTTATTCTTCACATTCTGCCATAAGGATGGTGTCATCTGCATATCTGAGGTGATTGCTATTTCTCCCAGCAAACTTGATTCCAGCTTGTGCTTCTTCCAGCCCAGCATTTCTCATGATGTACTCTGCATATAAATTAAATAAGCAGGGTGACAATATACAGACTCCATTTTTCTATTTGGAACCGGTCTATTGTTCCATGTCCAGTTTTAACTATTGCTTTCTGATCTGCATACAGATTTCTAAAGAGACAGGTCAGGTGGTCTGGTAGTCCCATCTCTTTCAGAATTTTCCACAATCTGTGATGATTCACACAGTCAAATGTTTGGCACAGTCAATAAAGCAGAAATAGATATTTTTTCTGGAACTCTCTTGCTTTTCTGATGATCCAATGGATGTTTGCAATTTGGTCTCTGATTCCTCTGCCTTGTGTAAAACCAACTTGAACATCTGGGAGTTCACGGTTCATATACTGCTGAACCCTGGCTTGAAGAATTTTGAGCATTACTTACTAGCATGTGAGATGAGTGCAATTGTTCAGGAGTGTGAGCATTCTTTGGCATTGCCTTTATTTGAGATTGGAATGAAAACTGACCCTTTCCAGTCCTGTTGCCACTGCTGAGTTTTCCAAATTTGCTGGCATATTGAGTGCAGCACTTTCACAGCATCATTTTTAATGATTTGAAATAGCTCAGCTGGAATTCCATCACCTCCACCAGCTTTGTTCATAGTGATGCTTCCTAAGGCCCACTTGACTTCACATTCCAGGACGTCTGACTCTAAGTGAGCAGACCAACGTGATTATCTGGATCATGAAGATCTTTTTTGGAAAGTTTTCTGTGTATTCTTGCCACCTCTTCCTAATATCTTCTGCTTCTGTTAGGTCCGTACTGTTTCTGTCCTTTATTGTGCCCATCTTTCCATGTTCCCTTGCTATCTCTAATTTTCTAGAAGAGCTCTCTAGTCTTTCCCATTCTATTGTTTTCTTCTATTTTTTTTTGCTCTGATCATTGAGGAAGGCTTTCTTATCTCTCCTTGCTATTCTTTGGAATTCTGCATTGACAGAGGTGTATCTTTCCTTTTCTCCTTTGCTTTTCACTTCTCTTCTTTTCTCAGCTATTTGTAAGGCCTCCTCAGACAACCATTTTGCTTTTTTGCATTTCTTTTCCATGGAGATGGTCTTGATCCCTGTCTCCTGTACAATGTCACAAACCTCAGTACATAGTTCATCAGGCACTCTGTCTATCAGATCTAGTCCCTTAAATGTATTTCTCACTTCCACTGTATGATCATAAGGGATTTGATTTACATCATACATTAATGGTCTAGTGGTTTCCCCTACTTTATTCAATTGAAGTCTGAATTTAGCAAGAAGGAGTACATGATCTGAGCCACAGTCAGCTCCTGGTCTTGTTTCTCCTGACAGTATAAAACTTCTCCATCTGTTTCAAAGAATATAATCAATCTGACTTCAGAGATGACCGTCTGTTGATGTCCATGTGTAGAGTCTTCTCTTGTGTTGTTGGAAGAGGGTGTTTGCTGTGACCAGTGCTTTCTCTTGGCAAAACTATTAACCTTTGCCTTGCTTCAATCTGTACTCAAGGCCAAATTTGCCTGTTACTCCAGGTGTTTCTTAACTTCTACTTTTGCATTCCAGTCCTCTATAATGAAAAGGATATCCTTCTTGGGTTTTAGTTCTTGAAAGTCTTATTGGTCTTCATTGAGCCGTTCAACTTTAGTTTCTTTAGCATTACTGGTCAGGAGATAGACTTGGATTACTGTGGTATTGGATGGTTTGCCTTGGAAACAAACAGAGATCATTCTGTTGTTTTTGAGATTGCATCCAAGTACTGCATTTCTGACTCTTTTGTTTAGTATGATGGCTTCTTCATTTCTTCTAAAGGATTCTTGCCCACAGTAGTAGATATAAAGGATGTGGGCAAGTCAACTCTAAAAGATTGTGATATAAATTTCCTGCAGCCATGAAATTAAAAGACGCTGGCTCCTTGGAAAAAAAGCTATGTCCAACCTAGACAGCATATTAAAAAGCAGAGACATTACTTTGCCAACAAAGATCTGTCTAGTCAAAGCTACAGTTTTTCCAGTAGTCATATATGGATGTGAGAATTGAGCTATAAAGAATGCTGAGCATCTAGGAATTGATGCTTTTGAACTGTGGTGTTAAAGAAGACTCTTGAGAGTCCCTTGGGCTGCAAGGAGATCAAACCAGTCCATCCTAAATGAAACCAGTCCTGAATATTCATCAGAAGGACTGATGCTGAAGTTGAAACTCCAATACTTTGGCCACCTGATGCAAAGAACTGACTCATTTTAAAAGACCCTAATGCTGGGTAAGATTGAATGTAGGAGGAGAAGGGGATGACAGAGGATGACATAGTTGGATGGCATCACCAACTTGATGGACATAAGTTTGAGCAAGATCCGGGAGTTGGTGATGGGCAGGGAAACCTGGCCTGCTGCACAGGGGTCACAAAGTGTCAGACACGACTGAGTGACTTAACTGACTGAATGGTGGTTCATGTCATAAAGGATCTGCCTGCAGTGCAGAAAACCAGATTTGATCCTTGGTTTGGAAGATTGCTTGGGCAAGGGAATGGCAACCCACTTCAGTATTTTTGTCTGGAAATTTCCATGGGGAAAGGAGCCTGGCAGGCTACAGTTCGTGGAGTTACAAAGAGTCACACTTTCACCCATATTGCTCTGTTCATGATGAAATGAGAAATTATAAGCTTATGTTAAATTTGGGGTGTGGTTTATTCAAAATAGTTGATTCTAAACTCCTATGAAATCTATATCCTCAAAAAAACTTTGGCCTTATATCAAAAGTTTAGCAAACAAATATACACATACAAATTTAATTAAAAATAAAATATTTAAATTAAGAATGTGTAACTTTTTTGATTGACAAATTAAAGTCCTTTAATTTAAATTTTTGGTTCACAATTAAAGCCAAATTAGTCAGTCTACCAATTTCCAAGCCCTCTGGATTTTAAAAATAGCACTTTTTGTTGTTGCTGTTCAGTCATTAAATTGTGTCCAATTCTTTGCAACCACACGGACTATAGGACTCCAGGTTTTCCTGTCCTTCACTGTCTCTCAGAGTTTGCTCAAACTCATGTCCATTGGTTGGTGACGCTATCTAGCACTTTTCAGTTCAGTTCACTAGTTCAGTTGAATCCGACTCTTTGCGACCTCATGGACTGCAGCACATCAGGCTTCCCGGTGCATCACTAACTCCCAGGGCCTACTAAAACTCATGTCCATTGAGTTAGTGATGCCATCCAACCATATCATCCTCTGTCGTTCCCTTCTCCTCCCACCTTCAATCTTTCCCAGCATCAGGGTCTTTTCCAATGAGTCAGTTCCTCGCATCAGGTGGCCAAAGTATTGGAGTTTCAACTTCAACATCATTCCTTCCAATGAATATTCAGGACCGATTGCCTTTAGGATGGACTTGTTGGATCTCTTTGAAGTCCAAGGGACTCTCAAGAGTCTTCTCCAACACCACAGTTCAAAAGCATCAATTTTTTGGTGCTTAGCTTTCTTTATAGCTCAACCCTCATGTCCATACATGACCACTGGAAAAACCATAGCTTTGACTTAGTGGACCTTTGTTGGCAAAGTAATGTTTCTGCTTTTTAATATGCTGTCTAGGTTGGTCATAACTTTTCTTCCAGGGTACAAGCATCTTTTCATTTCATGGCTGCAGTCACCATCTGCAATGATTTTGGGAGCTCAAAGTCTGTCACTGTTTCCATTGTTTCCCCGCCTATTTGCCATGAACTGATTGGACCAGATGCATGATCTTAGTTTTCTGAATGTTGAGTTTGAAGCCAACTCTTTCACTCTCCTCTTTCACTTTCATCAAGAGGCTCTTTAGTTCTTCTCCACTTCCTGCCCTAAGTATGGTGTCATCTGCATATCTAGCACTTTTACTCTCTTACTATTACTTCAAGTTGTAATAGAATTTGTTACTAGTTTTCCCCTTTTACTTCCAAAAAAGACTTTTGTTATGCAGTGTCTTATAGGTTATTCAGTATTTTGGCATAGTGAGGGACGCCTTGCTGAGGAAGAAAGCAGAAAGTATAATATTGGGAAGTTGAGAGTGCAGAGACAGAGGCAGCTAAGACTCAATAGTAAGATATAGAATTTAGCCAGGTGAGATTTGTTTGTTTTCTTGCAGGGACTGAATTCACTATTACTTTACATAAGGAATATGAATCAGTGTTATGGTGTTTCTGTTTCTTTTATTTACTTCTACACTTATATTTCACCTTCTGCTAAAAGGATTTGAAGTGCTGGATAGTAAAAATATAATTCACTAAAACTGAACCATCAATTGAGAATTGTCTTATTTTTTGCATTTCAATTCTGTGTTGTATTTGATAATGCCTTTGCACTTCAAAAAGCTGAGTTTGTAAACAGTTTTTAAAAAAGGAAACCGCATATATTTTCTTTCTTTTCCTCTCTGACTACCCTTCTCACATTTTAATAAGCAGAAATAAAAGAAACTTTATATAATACATGTTGCAAACGTACATGTTATTGTTGTTTTTGAGTTGCTAAGTTGAGTCCCACTCTTTGTGAATCCATGGACTGTAGCTCATCAGTCTCCTCTGTCCAAGGGATTTCTCAGGCATGAATACTGGAATGGGTTGGCATTTCCTTCTCCACAGAATCTTCCCAACCCAGGGATCAAACCCACTTCTCCTGTATTGGCAGGCAGATTCTTTACTACTGAGCACTAGGGAAGCTCACAAACTTTTACACATAGCCATGTAAAAAAAAAGTGTCTATAATAATTTTTTATCACATGGTCTGATTTTATTTTGTTTACATCCATATCTATATAGATAGAAGTACACACACAGGCATAAGTACTCTTGTAGTCTTTCCTGTGGCTCAGTGGTGAAGAATCCATCTATCAATGCAGGAAATGTGGGTTCAGTCCTTGGGCTGGGAAGATCCCTTGAAGAAGGAAATGGCAAACCATTCAAGGATTCTTCCCTGAGAAATCCATGGACAGAGGAACCTGAAGGGCTACAGGCCATAGGATCACAAAAGAGTTGAACAAGATTTAGCAACTCAAGAACAAACACCAAAGTACATGTATATATGCAGTTGTTTTTGAAAGTGAAGAGAAGTAAAGAACTTCTTGATGAGGGTGAAAGAGGAGAGTTATACAGCTGGCTTGAATTTAACATGCAGAAATCTCAGATCATGGCATCTGGTTGCAACACTTCATGGCAAATAGAAGGAGAAAAAGTGAAAGCCAGTGGCAGATTTTATTTTCTTAAGCTCCAAAATCACTGTATACAGTGACTGTAGCCATGAGATTAAAAGACACCTGTTTTTTAGAAGAAAAACTGTGACAAGACAGTGTGTTAGAAAGCAAAGACATCACTTTGTTGACATAGGTCATATGTCAAATGATTTTCATATGACTTTCACTTTCATATAGTGAAAGCTATGATTTTTCTAGTAGTCATATACAGATGTGAGAATGGTCCACAAGGAAGGCTTAGCACCAAAGAATTGATGCTTTCAAATTGTGGTTTGGGAGAAGACGCTTGAGAGTCCCTTGGACAGCAAGGAGATCAAACTAGTCAATCTCAAAGGAAATCAGTCTTGAATATTAACTGGAAGGACTGGTGCTGAAGCTAAAACTCCCATACTTTGGCCACCTAATGTGATGAGGAAACTCATTGGAAAAGACCCTGATTCTGGGAAAGATTGAGGGTAGGAGAAGAAGGGGGTGACAGAGGATGAGATGATTAGATGGCGTCACTGGATATAAATTTGAGCAAATTTTGGCAGATAGTGGACAGAGGAGCCTGGCACGCTACAGTCCGTGGGGTTGCAGAATAGGACAACTTAGTGACTGAACAAAGATCATCTATAAAAAATTAAATTCAGGACTTGCTTACTTATCAGTTTTACAATTTCAGTCTTGAAGCTTCATTAGTATTTTGTTTTTCCTCACCTTATACCAAAGACTATGTCAGCCTAATTGCTATAAATCTTTTTGTTCTATTTTTCTGCAGTAGTTTCTAGGCCATAAAAAGTCTATCGCATGGCTTACGGGTCTAATTTACTGACTCAATAAATATGCTGCATCATCTGATTGACAAGAGTGAATTCAATAATTCCTAGGAGCAATTTTAAAGAAAGGGATGGCTCAGAATTCCTATTCTTGGACGAAGACACAGTGATGCCCCATGCATGCTTTGCCCCTGATCCACCAGTGGTGATCTTGTGTGTCACTTGGTGTGCGGTAGAGCCAAAGGGCATTGACATGTTGATAATTATTATAGATGCTCCAGTCTCTTTGTGGAAGAAAAAAATGTATTAGAATTTTGAAGTTATTTTAGCTTTGCATTCTATGCCTATTGGGTTCTCAAAAATATAGTTAGATTTGACTGGCCCCAAAGTATATTGAGATCTAATTGATCAAAATAAAGAGAACTGATTTCTGTTTTTTTTTATTTTTTAATATTGAATGTAACTTACATGGGATTTTTATAAGAGGTTTAAACACAGGGAACAAATATCTATTTTATCTAATAAAATATCCATTAAAAAAGTTGAAGAGGTTCATTACAGTTCTGATCTGCTCATTCCATTAAAGAAATTATTAAAGATTGCTTCAGGATGTGGCCAAAGTAATGAAGTGCTCAGAGTAATATCTTATAAATGTCATTCTTACGACTAATGGCTTCTGAGTAGCCATTTTAATTATTAACCCTTTTAAACATATTTTTTGAATATTTATGATTTGGGGAAGGAGATTCTACTTATTTAGTATGTATCACTTCATGTATTTGTATGAAAGTATGTTTATATTTGTTTGGTATGTTGAATGCTTAGTCACTCAGTCGTTCTGACTCTTTGAAGTCCCATTGACTCCCTCTAGGCCCCCCTGTCCATGGAATTTTCCAGGCCAGAATACTGGGGTGGGTTGCCATTTCCTAGGCATTTTCCTGGCCCAGGGATAGAACCCACGTCTCCTGTGTCTCCTGCATTGGCAGGAGGATTCTTTGCCATTAGCCCCACCTGGGAAACCCTGTATGTGTACAGGGCATTTAAACTGTAATCTGGAGATTAAGGTTGCTTCTAATTCCATCAATGTGCACTTGGATTTGCAACAAATAGATGTCACTAAAATGTGTTCAGCTTCACAGTTATAACAACTTTATATTATATATTTAATTTAGTTCTTTCCAAATCTAAGAAAAAAAGGTCACATCCAAAAAAAAGTTTTGCAAATTTCATGAGAGAGCAAAGACTCATAAAATGTTTTGCTATGTTTTGTAAGGTCTTAATTCCAAGGGTGGTACCTGGACTATAATTTGAGAATTAGAAGTTTAGTCTACAGAATTATATTACCTGAATGATAATCTAGCATTGTCACTTGCTGTGTAATGTTGGGTACATTGTGTAACTTGTTCATGCCTCAGTTTCCTGAAACAGAATGGATCTGATGTCTGGTGCTATGTCTGGATGTAGCATTTATCTATTCCATGTTCACTCACTTCAGTTCCAGCAAGATCCTGTATACTTGTCTAACTGCATCACAGACTCAACCTAAACTTTAGTTTACTCTTACCATTTCATAGCCCATTTGAAAATTTCACTTTGATTCTACTTCAGTCTTTTTCTTGAACACTGAAATAAGTGATCTGCTAGTTTTCTTCTGTAGTGTGGGTTTTGTGTTACCCTTATTCTTCCATTTCCTAATGTCCTCATGGTAATATATAAACATTTGGAACTTTTAAGCTGGATAATGGATGTTGTGTGTATGTGTGTGTGTGTGTGTGTATGTGTAGTATTTGAGGAGGAAGAACAATTGTAGTTGCTGGTATGGGGTAACAAGTCTTTTCCTTTATTATAAAGATCCGTGTGGGTACCACTCTGCTCAGATAATAGAATATGTCAATGCTTTGAATTTACTTAACATTGCACTAGGTAACTCATGAGTCACATTTTTCTGGAAAAAAATGAAGCAAAAAATATGCTTGAATAAAAAAGCAAATATGCTGTTTTTTTTTAGTATAAAACATAAGATTTTTTTATTTGCTCTTTTAATTTCACAATTTCTCTATTTTCCTATAAGTGGACTATTTCCCAGAAGGACTGAGTCTGAATTTTGTGCTAAAGGATGAAGAGATTAACCAGGTAAAGGGATAAGAAAGAATATACATGACTATAATATTTCATAAGGATAAGACAAAAATCTCCTAAATTGCAGTGAGACTAGCTGGTTATGATTTCACTAGCTTCTGTGGCATCTAGAGAATTAGGTAGCATTTATCCTCTTAGGACTGATAATGGCACCATCAACATTGTTGGCAATATCAAAGGCTGAGAGTTCAGCAAAGTTAGGTACTAAAACATATGCGTCAGGTTTGACTGGAAAACGATCACTGGAGCTATGCAGTCAAATGATGTAAATGCTGTTCTATTCTCTGATCTGTTACTGAGTTTTTGTCAAAGGAGTAAGGAATGAGTCCTTGCTATGCAAGCAATGTTTTAGGAACCAATGGCATCGACCCTACCAAGGAACTTTTCAGAAATGCAGAAACTTAGGAACCTCTCTACAACCACTGGATGAAAATATACATTTTAACAAGATATCCAGGTGATTGCCAAGCATATTGAAATTCAAGAAAGAATGATTTTAGATATCAGTTTTGAGAAGGTAGGCTATGAAAGAAGGGACAGAAATAAGATGGTATATAAGGAAAGAGATATAATTCATAAATGTTATTATTATTATCAAACTGAGCAGACTGAACACATGGAAAGTGATAATAGGCAAGTTTTAAAACACAAATTATATAATATCAAATCAATCATTAATAGAATAGATGTCTTTTTAAACATATAGATTTGGAAAATTAGTCTCAGGAAGGTTAAGATGCTTTGTCAGTTGTAAAATAAGATATTGAATAATTTTGCAAATATGGGTATGTCTGTCTTGAGGTGCTCATAACTTATTATAGTTAAGATTGACTCTTCAGTTCAGTTCAGTTCAGTTCAGTCACTCAGTCCTGTCTGATTCTTTGAGACTCCGTGGACTGCAGCACCCCAGGCCTCCCTGTCCATCACAAACTCCTGGAGTTTACTCAAAATCGTGTCCTTTGAGTTGGTGATGTCATCCAACCATCTCATCTTCCATGATCCCCTTCTCCTCCTGCCTTCAATCTTTCCCAGCATCGGGGTCATTTCAATTGAGTCAGCTCTTCACATCAGGTGGCCAAAATATTGGAGCTTTAGCTTCAACATCAGTCCTTCTAATGAATATTTAGGACAAATTTTCTTTAGGATGGACTGGTTGGATCTCCTTGCAGTCCAAGGGACTCTCAAGGGTCTTCTCCAACACCACAGTTCAAAAGCATCAATTCTTCAGCTCTCAGCTTTCTTTATAGTCCAACTCTCACATCCATACATGACTATTAGAAAAACCACAGCCTTGACTAGAAGGGCCTTTGTTGGCAAAGTAATGTCCCTGCTTTTTAATATCCTGTCTAGACTGGTAATAATTTTCCTTCTAAGGAGTAAGCGTCTTTTAATTTCATGGCTGCAGTCACCATCTGCAGTGATTTTGGAGCCCAAAGAAATAACGACTGTCACTGTTTCCACTGTTTCCCCATCTGTTTGCCATGAAGTGATGAGACCAGATGCCATGACCCTAGTTTTCTGAATGTGGAGTTTTGTTTTTTTTGTTTTTTTTTTAAATTTTAGGCTGGCAGCAGATTTGCAGATTTTATTATTTATTTATTTATATATATATTTTAACTTTAAAATACTGTATTGGTTTTGCCATACATCAACATGAATCTGCCATGGGTGTGCATAAGTTCCAACTCCTGAACCCCTCTCCCACCTCCTTCCCTATACCATCCCTCTGGGTTATCCCAATGCACCAGCCCCAAGCATCCTGTATCCTGCATTGAACCTAGACTGGCGATTCGTTTCTTATATGATATTATACATGTTTCAACGCCAGTCTCCCAAATCATCCTGCCCTCTCCCTCTCCCACAGAGTCAAAAAGTCTGTTCTGTACATCTGTGTCTCTTTTGTTGTCTCGTATACAGGGTTATCATTACCATCTTTCTAAATTCCATATATATGTGTTAGTATACTGCATTGGTGTTTTTTTTTTCTGGCTTACTTCACTCTGTATGATTGGCTCCAGTTTCATCCACCTCATTAGAACTGATTCAAATGTATTTTTTGATGGCTGTGTAATACTCCATTGTGTATATATACCACTGCTTTCTTATCCATTCATGTGCTGATGGACATCTAGGTTGCTTCTATGTCCTGGCTATTATAAACAGTGCTGCGATGAACATTGGGGTACATGTGCCTCTTTCAATTCTAGTTTCCTCAGTGTGTATGCCCAGCAGTGGAATTGCTGGGTCAGACTGGAAAAGGTCAGTTTTCATTCCAATCCCAAAGAAAGGTAATGCCAAAGAACGCTCAAACTACCGCACAATTGCACTCATCTCACATGCTAGTAAAGTAATGCTCAAAATTCTCCAAGCCAGGCTTCAGCAATATGTGAACCATGAACTTCCTGATGTTCAAGTTGGTTTTAGAAAAGGCAGAGGAACCAGAGATCAAATTGCCAACATTTGCTGGATCATGGAAAAAGCAAGAGAGTTCCAGAAAAACATCTATTTCTGCTTTATTGACTATGCCAAAGCCTTTGACTGTGTGGATCACAATCAGCTGTGGAAGATTCTGAGATGGGAGTACCAGACCACATGACCTGCCTCTTGAGAAATCTGTATGCAGGTCAGGAAGCAACAGTTAGAACTGGACATGGAACAACAGACTGGTTCCAAATAGGAAAAGGAGTACGTCAAGGCGGTATATTGTCACCCTGCTTATTTAACTTCTATGCAGAGTACATCATGAGAAATGCTGGACTGGAAGAAACACAAGCTGGAATCAAGATTGCCAGGAGAAATATCAATAACCTCAGATATGCAGATGATACCACCCTGATGGCAGAAAATGAAGAGGAACTAAAAATCCTCTTGATGAAAGTGAAAGAGGAGAGTGAAAAAGTTGGCTTAAAGCTCAACATTCAGAAAACGAAGATCATGGCATCCGGTCCCATCACTTCATGGGAAATAGATGGGGAAACAGTGGAAACAGTGTCAGGCTTTATTTTTGGGGCTGCAAAATCACTGCAGATGGTGACTGCAGCCATGAAATTAAAAGACGCTTACTCCTTGGAAGAAAACATATGACCAATCTAGATAGCATATTCAAAAGCAGAGACATTACTTTGCCGACTAAGGTCTGTCTAGTCAAGGCTATGGTTTTTCCAGTAGTCATGTATGGATGTGAGAGTTGGACTGTGAAGTAGGCTGAGTGCCGAAGAATTGATGCTTTTGAACTGTGGTGTTGGAGAAGACTCTTGAGAGTCCCTTGGACTGTAAGGAGATCCAACCAGTCCATTCTGAAGGAGATCAACCCTGGGATTTCATTGGAAGGAATGATGCTAAAGCTGAAACTCTAGTACTTTGGCCACCTTGTGCGAAGAGTTGACTCATTGGAAAAGACTTTGATGCTGGGAGGGATTGGGGGCAGGAGGAGAAAGGGACGACAGAGGATGAGATGGCTGGATAGCATCGCTGACTCGATGGATATGAATCTGAGTGAACTCCAGGAGTTGAGGATGGACAGGGAGCCCTGGTGTGCTGCAATTCATGGGGTAGCAAAGAGTTGGACACTACTGAGCAGCTGAACTGAACTGAACTGAAGGCAGTTCTATTTCCAGTTTTTTTTAAGGAATCTCCACACTGTTCTCCATAGTGGCTGTACTAGTTTGCATTCCCACCAACAGTGTAAGAGGGTTCCCTTTTCTCCACACCCTCTCCAGGTACCATTTCACAGCAGTCAGAATGGCTGCGATCCAAAAGTCTACAAGCAATGAATGTTGAGTTTTAAGCCAGCTTTTTCAGTCTCATCTCTCACTTTCATCAAGAGGCTGTTTTGTGCATAATGTATATAAGTTAAAAAAGCAGTATATTGCTATACATTGCGACTTGACGTATACAGCCTTGATGTACTCCTTTTCCTATTTGGAACCAGTCTGTTTGTTCCATGTCCAGATCTAACTATTGCTTCCTGACGTGCCTACAGATTTCTTAAGAGGCTGGTCAGGTGGTCTGATATTCTAATCTCTTGAAGAATTTTCCACAGTTTATTTTGATCCACACTGTCAAAGGTTTTGTCATAGTCAAAAAGGAGAAATAGGTGTTTTTTCTGGAAGAGTCTAACTTTCTCGATGATGCAGCGAATGTTGGCAATTTGATCTCTGGTTCCTCTGCCTTTTCTAAAACCAGCTTGAACATCTGGGAATTCACGTTTCATGTATTGCTGAAGCCTGGCTTGGAGAATTTTGAGCATTACTTTACTAGCGTGTGAGATGAGTACAATTGTGCAGTAGTTTGAGCATTCTTTGGCATTTCCTTTCTTTGGGATTGGAAAGAAAACTGACCTTTTCCAGTCCTATGGCCACTGCTGAGTTTTCCAAATTTGCTGACATATTGAGTGCAGCACTTTCATAGCATCATCTTTTAGGATTTGAAATAGCTCAACTGAAATTCTATCACTTCCACTAGCTTTGTTCATAGTGATGCTTTCTAAGGCCCACTTGACTTCACATTTCAGGGTGTCTGGCTCTAGGTGAGTGATCACACCAACGTGATTATCTGGATCATGAAGATCTTTTTTTGTATAACTCTTCTGTGTATTCTTGCCATCTCTTCTTAATATCTTCTGCTTCTGTTAGGTCCATACAATTTCTGTCCTTTATTGAGCCTATCTTTGCATGAAATGTTCCCTTGGTATCCCTAATTTTCTTGAAGCGATCTCTAGTCTTTCCCATCCTATTGGTTTCCTCTATTTCTTTGCATTGATCACTGAGTAAGGCTTTCTTATGTCTCCTTGCTATTCTTTGGAATTCTGCATTCAAATGGTTATATATTTCCTTTTCTCCTTTGCTTTTTACTTCTCTTCTTTTCTCAGCTATTTGTAATGCCTCCTCAGACAGCCATTTTGCTTTTTTGCATTTCTTTTCCATGGAGAGGGTCTTGATCCCTGTCTCCTGTACAATGTCACAAACCTCTGTCCAGAGTTCATCAGGCACTCTATCAGATCTAGTCCCTTGAATCTATTTCTCGCTTCCACTGTATAATCATAAGGGATTTGATTTAGGTCATACCTGAATGGTCTAGTGGTTTTCTCTACTTTCTTCAACTGAAGTCTGAATTTGACAAGAAGGAGTTCATGATCTGAGCCACAGTCAGCTCCTGGTCTTGTTTTTTCTGACTGTATAGAGCTTCTCATGTTTGGCTGCAAAGAATATAATCAATCTGATTTCGGTGTTGACCATCTGGTGATGTCCATGTGTAGAGTCTTCTCTTATGTTGTTGGAAGAGGGTGTTTGGTATGACCAGTGTGTTCTCTTGACAAAATTCTATTATCTTTTGCCCTGCTTCAATCTGTACTCCAAGGGCAAATTTGTCTGTTACTCCAGGTGTTTTTTGACTTCCTATTTTTGCATGCTAGTCCCCTATAAGGAAAAAGACATCCTTCTTGGGTGTTAGTTCTCAAAGATCTTGTAGGTCTTCATAGAGTCATTCAACTTCAGTTTATTTAGCATTACTAAACTTGGATTACCATGATATTGAATGGTTTGCCTTGGAAACAAACAGAGATCATTCTGTCGTTTTTGAGATTGCATCCAAGTACTGCATTTCTGACTCTTTTGTTTAGTATGATGGCTACTCCATTTCTTCTGAAGGATTCTTGCCCACAATAGTAGATATGATGGTCATCTGAGTTAAATTTACCCATTCCAGTCCATTTTAGTTTGCTGATTCCTAAATGTTGACATTCACTCGTGTCATCTCCTGTTTGAAAACTTCCAATTTGCCTTGATTCATGGACATAACATTCCAGGTTCCTAGGCAATAGTGCTCTTTACAGCATTGGATCTTGTTTCCATCACCAGTCACATCCACAACTTGTTGTTATTTTTGCTTTGTCTCTGTCTCTTCATTCTTTCTGGAGTTATTTTCCACTGTTCTCCAGTAGCATATTGGGCACCTACCGACCTGGGGAGTTCATTATTAAGACTGACTCTTAATGAGAAGAAAATACTGAATGAAGCAAAGGATGAAAGCTATGATGATTGAGACTATTAATTTTGGCATCATCGTTGATGATTCCAAATGGTATAGGAATTGCTTCAGTTATGTATTTCCTAATTATTTTATCATCAAAGCAAGTCAGTGGATATATTAAGAAAATATTTAGTAGAATAGCAGATTCATGACAGGTATAGCATAGTTATTACTCCTTGTGATGCTAAATATTGTGAAATCTTGAATAAAGTGTAATTTCATGTGAATATAGTCTCCTACCTGGTAGCATACTACCGATGATGTGGTATCCATCCCAGAAAATCTTCATGAAGTTTATACACCTCATCTTTGAGATACACAGTTTACTCTTCTCAAAAATCTAAGGGATTTTTTGTTTTTCGGGCCGTTGCTTGGGCTTTCCTTGTGGCTCAGCTGGTAAAGAATCCACCTGCAATGTGGGAGACCTGGGTTCAATCCCTGGTTCGGAAGATCCCCTGGAGAAAGGAAAGGCTATCCACCCCAGTATTCTGGCCTGCAGAATTCCATGGATTGTATAGTCCATGGGGTAGCAAAGAGTCAGACATGACTGAGTCACCTTTACTTCACTTTTCTTGGGCAGCTCATCTCCAATGACTATAGAGATAATGGTGATATAAAGACCTAAACTTCATGTTTCAGTTTGGTAAAACCAGAGAGAATCTGATCTCCAGAAGGTTATATGGGGTTAAGTGAGGCCTCCGTTGGACCTGCATTATAGTTCAATTCAGTGATGCACTGGAGCTAGCTCCAGAGAGCTGCTGAGAGGCCATATTGTGGATCATTCCCCGGTAGCTCAAACAGTAAAGAATCACCTGCATTGCAGGAGACCCTGGTTTAATATCTGGGTCAGGAAGGGATTTGATCCCCTGGATGAAGGGAATGATTACCTGGAGAATTCCATGGACAGAGGGGCCTGGCGGGCTACAGTCCATGCCATTGCAAAGAGTTGGACATGAACATGACTGAGTGACTAACACTTTCACTTTCCCAGTTTCCTGTTCAGTGAGTTTATGTTGATAGCTTGAAAGAATAAACACATCATAAATATCAACAAATGCTACAAATCAAGGATTTTTTTTTTTTTCCTGTAGGACTTGTTAAACTGTTACCTGCACATTATCTGCACACCCCAGGTTCAAGTTCAACTTCAGCTCAAGCCTACATTCTTTACTTCTTTACATTTGTCACCCAAAGGGCATCCCTCAATAATCCCCCTGCCTTCATTTATTTCCTATCATATGTTTAAGGGAACCCACACCAGGCTCCTCTGTCTTTTACCATCTGCTGGAGTTTGCTCAAATTCATTTCCATTGAGTCAGTGATACTATCTACCCATCTCATCCTCTGCTGCCCCCTTCTCCTTTTGCCTTCAATTTTTCCCGGCATGAGGGCCTTTTCCAATGAGTTGGCTCTTTGCATCAGGTGGCCAAAATTTTGGAGCTTCAGCTTCAGCATCAATCCTATTAAGGGTTGATTTTTCTTTAGAATTGACTGGTTTGATCTCCTCATACTCTAAGGTATTTTCAAGAGTCTTCTTCAGTGTCACAATTAAAAAGTATCAATTTTTTGGCACTCAGCCTTTTTTATGGACCAGCTCTCACATCTGTACATTGCTACTGGAAAAATCATAACTTTGACTATATGGATCTTTGTCAACAAAGTGATGGATGTCCTTTTTAATACACTGTCTATATTTGGCATAGCTTTTCTTCCAAAAAGCAAGTATCTTTTAATTTCCTGGCTGCAGTCACTGTCAGAATTGATTTTGGAGCCCAAGAAAATCAAGTCTGTCACTGCTTCGACTTTCCCCACTTCTATTTGCCATGAAGTGAAGGAACTGGATGCCATGATCTTAGTTTTTTGAATGTTGAGTTCCAAGCCGGGTGTTTCACTCTCCTCTTTCACTCTCATCATGAGTCTCTGTAGTCCCTCTTCATTTTCTGATGTTAGAGTGGTATCATTTGCATATGTGATGCTGTTGATATTTCTTTGGGACCGGAATGAATTCTAACTTTTATCAGTCATACACTGCTGAGTTCTCCAACTTTGCTGACCTATTCATACACTTACCTTCAATGATTGCTTTCATGACAGAATGCCAGAGTTATACATGGCTCACAAAAACAGAAATCTTTACTGTCTGGCCCTTTATAGGAAGTGTTTGCTTACCTCTGATACCCTGAATAACTTTCATGTCTCTCTAAGATGATTTAAGCTTAAGCTATCCAAAACTAATTTCACTATCCTTCCTCTTCTCCATTTTTTATACTGTTCCTGTCTCTGTATATTTCTTCTTTTTTTTCAGTGTTATACTCCATCCAGTTTCCCAAGAAACACTTGAATTCAAGTTTTTTTCTCTATCCTTATTATACTAACATTTAGATCTTATATACTGTTTAGGGCCACTTTCTACCTGCCCCCTTGATAAGCCATCTCTTGCTGTCTTAGTTTTCTCTCTATGCTTTTCTGAGAATGATTTTTTCTAAAACACAAATTTTATCATACAAGCTTTAGGCAAAAAACCTCTGCTTAGTCACTATGAATTAAATAAATTGCAACCCCCTTAACTTGGTATATGTTCTTTCTTTGTATGACCCTTCTGCTTTTCTATTTCTGCCTGTCAGACTCCTTCAAATACAGCCTCTACTTTAACACTACTGATGATCTTTTACAAACCAGAAATGCTTTTTGTTCTTTTGTATCTGTGTAAATAGATTAAGCTGCGTGTGATGTTTGTCCCTTTTCTGATTCATAAAATCCTGTTTGTTTCTCAAGATCCAGTTCAAGTATTCCTTCTAACTTTAAGGCTTCCATCGCTTACATCCAACAGAATTAGTTTCTTGCATTCACAAAACATGCTGAACTTATCACTACTTTGTACTACAATATGTTTCAATATTTGGTTTTACATACAGTAGGGCTGGTACTATTTGCACATCTGCCTCTCTCCACCCAGCGACTGAGTTTTAAGATCATGGGCAATATTTAGTTATTCTTTCTCATCTTCCGCAGAATCTAGCACAATGCTTGAAGTTCCATTGGTTCTTAATGATGCTGCATATATGAATACATAAATAAAAGACAACCCTAGAAATATACTGATATTTGTCTTATCAAATTTCAAAATTTTGAAAGGACCACTGCTTTCTAAGTAACTATATGTTAATTTGAAGCTTTGAGTTTTTTTTTCTTTATAATTTATTTTATTTTTAAAAATATTTTTTAGTTTACTTTTTATTGAAGGATAACTGCTTTACAGAATTTTGCTGTTTTCTGTCAAACCTCAATGTGAATCAGCCATAGGTATACATATATCCCCTCCCTTTTGAAATTCCCTCCCATCTCCCTCCCCATCCCACCCCTCTAGGTTGATACAGAGCCACTGTTTGAGTTTCCTGAGCCATACAGCAAATTCCCATTGGCTATCTATTTTACATATGGTAATGTAAGTTTCCATGTTGCTCTTTCCATACATGTCACCCTTTCTCCCCTGTCTCCATATCCATAAGTCTGTTTTCTATGTCTGTTTCTCCATTGCTGTCCTGTAAATAAACTCTTCAGTACCAATTTTCTAGATTCTGTATATGTGCGTTAGAATACAATATTTATCTTTCTCTTTATGACTCCATTCTATAATAGATTTTAGGTTCATCTATCTCTTTAGAACTAACTCAAATGCATTCCTTTTTATGGCTGAATAATATTCCATTGTGTATATGTACCACAACTTCTTTATCCATTCATCTATCAATAGACATCTAGGCTGCTTCCGTGTTCTAGCTATTGTAAATGGTGCTAGAGCAATGAACACTGGGATACATGTGTCTTTTTCAATTTTGGTTTCCTCAGGCTAGATGCCTAGGCGTGGGATTGCTAGGTTACATGGTGGTTTTATTCCTAATTTTTAAAGGACTCTCCATACTATCTTCCATAGTATCTGTATCAATTTACATTTTCACCAACAGTGCAAGAGCGTTCCCTTTTTTCCACATCCTCTCCAGCAGTTGTTGTTTGCAGACTTTTCGATGATGGCCATTCTGACCCGTGTGAGGGGATATCTCATTGTGTTTTGGTTTTCGTTTCTCTAATAATGAGTGATGTTGAGCATCTTTTCATGTGTTTGTTAGCCATCTATGTCTTCTTTGGAGAAATGTCTGTTTAGGTCTTTTCCCCACTTTTTGATTGGGTTGTTTGTTTTTCTGTCATTGAGTTGTGTGAGCTGCTTGTATATTTTGGAAATTAATCCTTTGTTAGTTCTTTCATTTGCTATTATTTTCTCCCATTCTGAAGGTTGTCTTTTCACCTTGCTTGTAGTTTCCCTTGATGTGCAAAAGCTTTTAAGATTAATCAGGTCTCACGTGTTTACTTTTGTTCTTATTTCCATTTTTCTAGGAGGTGGGTCATAGAGGATCTAGTTTTGATTTATGTCCTCGAATGTTCTGCTTATGTTTTCCTTTAAGAGTTTTATAGGTTCTGGTCTTACATTTAGGTCTTTAATCCATTTTGAGTTTATCTTTGTGTATGGTGTTAGGAAGTGTTCTAATTACATTGTTTTTCATGTAGCTGTCCAGTTTTCCCAGCACCATCTACTGAAGAGTCTGTCTTTGCCCCATTGTATATTCTTTCCTCTTTTGTCAAAAATAAGGTACCCATAGGTGCATGGGTTTATTTCTGGGCTTTCTATCTTGTTCCATTGGTCTATATTTCTGTTTTTGTGCCAGTACATGCTTCCTGTCTTAATGACTGTACCAATGTAGTACAATCTAAAGTCAGGGAGGTTGATTCCTCCAGGTCCATTTTTCTTTCTCAAGACTGCTTTGGCTTTTTGGGGTCTTTTGTATTTCCATGTGAATTGTGAGTTTTTTTTGTTGTTGTTCTAGTTCTGTGAAAAATGACATTGGGAATTTGATAGAGATTTCACTGAATCTGTAGTTTTCATTTGGTAGTATAGTCATTTTCACAATATTGTTTCTTCCTACCCAAGAAAGTGGAATACCTTTCCATCTGTTCATGTCAGATAGTGTCTTATAATTTTCTGTGTACAAGTCTTTAGTCTCCTTCAGTTCAGTTCAGTCTCTCAGTTGTGTCTGACTCTTTGAGATTCCTTGGATTGCAACATGCCAGGCTTCCCTGTCCATCACCAACTCCTGAAGCTTACTCAAACTCATGTCCATAGAGTCAGTGATGCCATTGAACAATCTCATCCTCTGTCATCTCCTTCTCCTCCTGCCTTCAATTTTTCCCAGCATCAGGGTCTTTTCAAATGAGTCAGTTCTTTGCATCAGGTGGCCAAAGTATTAAAGTTTCAGCTGCAACATCAGTCCTTTCAATGACTATTCAGGACTGATTTCCTTTAAGATGGACTGGTTGGATTTCCTAGAAGTCCAAGGGACTCTCAAGAGTCTTCTTCAACACCAGGTTCAAAAGCGTTATTCTTTGGTGCTCAGCTTTCTTTGTAGTCCAACACTCATATTCATACATGACAACTGGAAACACTGTAGCTTTGACTAGATGGACTTCTGTTGGCAAAGTAGTGTCACTGCTTTTTAATATGCTGTCTAGGTTGGTCATAGATTTTCTTCCAAGGAGCAAGTGTCTTTTAATTTCATGGCTGCAACCACCATCTGCAGTGATTTTGGAGCCCCAGAAAATAAAGTCTGTTACTGTTTCCATTGTTTCCCAATTGATTTGCCATGAAGTGATGGGACCAGCTGCCATGATCTTAGCTTTCTGAATGTTGAATTTTAAGCCAACTTTTTCACTCTCCTCTTTCACTTTCATCATGAGACTCTTTAGTTCTTTGCTTTTTGCCATAAGGCTAGTGTCATCTGCATATCTGAAGTTATTGATAATTCTCCTGGAAATCTTGATTCCAGCTTGTGTGTCATCCAGCCAAGCATTTCTCATGATGTACTCTGCATATAAATTAAACAAGCAGGATAATTACAACCTTGATGTAATTATTTCCTGATTTGGAACCAGTCTGTTGTTCCATGTCCAGTTCTAACTGTTGCTTCTCGGCCTGCATACAGATTTCTCAGGAGACAGGTGAGGAGGTCTGATATTCCCATCTTTTGAACAATTTTCCGTAGTTTGTTGTGATCCACACAATCAAAAACTTTGGCGTCATTCATAATGCAAAAGTAGATGTTTTTCTGTAACTCTCTTGCTTTTTTGATGATCCAAGGCAAATTGTCTGTTGTAACCCTCTCCTTTTTCATTTCTCATTTTGTTTATTTGAGTCTTGTCTCCTTTTATCTTGATGAATCTAGGTAAAGGTTTGTCAATTTTATCTTCTCAAAGAACCAGCTTTTAGTTTTATTAATCTTTACTTGTGTTCCTTTCATTTCCTTTTCATTTATTTCTGCTCATATCTCTATGATTTCTTTCCTTCTGCTATCTTGTGGCTTTTGTGTTCTTTTTTCAGTTGTTAAAGTGTAAAATTAGATTGTCTATTTGATCTTGAAGTAGGATTGTATTGTTGTAAACTTCCCTCTTAGAACTGCTTTTGCTACAAACCATATAGTTTGTGTTTTCATTGTCATTTGTTTCTAGAAATTTTTTATTTCCCTTTTAATTTCTCCAGTAACATGTTGGCTATTTAGAAATGTGTTGTTTAATCTCCATGTGTTTGTGCTTCTTACAGTTTTTTTCTTGTAATTGATATCTAGTCTCATAGTGTTATGTTCAGAGAAGTAATTTGATACTATTTCAGTTTTCTTAAATTTACTGAGGTTTGATTTTTGACCCAAGATGTGGTCCATCCTGCAGAATGCTCCATGTACACTTGAGAAGGTATATTCTTCTGCCTTTGAATGGACTGTCCTGAAGATATCAGTGAGATCCATCTTATCTAATGTATCATGTAAGACTTGTGTTTCCTAATTAATTTTCTGTTTTGATGATATGTTCATTAGTGTAAGTAGGGTTTTAAAGTCTCCTACTATTATTGTGTTACTGTCAATTTCTCCTTTTATATCTGTTAGTGTTTGTCTTTTGTATTGAGGTGCTCCTGTGTTGGGTGCATCAGTTCAGTTCATTCGCTCAGTTGTGTCTGGGTGCATAGATATTTATAATTGTCATGGCTTCCTCTTGGATTGATCCCTTGATATTTATGTAGTGTCCTTCCTTGTCTCATGTAATCTTCTTTAATGTAAGGTCTATTTTGTCTAAAATGAGGATTGCTACTCCAGCTTTTTTTTTTTTTTTTGCTTCCCATTTGCATGGAATATATTTTTCCATCACTTTCCACACGTTGTTTTCAGTCTATATACGTCTTTAGGTCTGAAGTGGGTTTCTTTTAGACGGCATATATATGGGTCTTGTTTTTGTATCCCTTCAGCCAGGCTGTGTCTTTTGGTTGGAGCATTTAATCCATTTACATTTAAAGTAATTATTGATATATATGTTCCTATTGCCATTTTCTTAATTGTTTGGGGTTAATTTTGTAGATCTTTCTTCTTCTATTGTATTTCTTGACTATATAAACCTCTTTAACATTTGTTTTAAAGCTGCTTTGGTGGTTCTGAATCCTCTTAACTTTTGCTTGACTGAAACACTTTTTATTTCTCCATCAATTTTGAGTGACATCTTTGTCGGCTACAGTACTCTTGGTTGTGGATTTTTCTCTTTCACTTCTTTAAATAACCTGCCATTCCTTTCTGGCCTGCAGAGTTTCTGCTGAAAGATCAGCAGTTAAGCATATGCTGTTTCTCTTGTATGTTACCTATTGCTTTTTATTTGCTGCTTTTAATATTCTTTCTTTGTGTTTAGTCTTTGTAAGTTTGATTAGCATGTATCTTGGCATGTTTCTTCTTAGGTTTATCCTGTATGGGACTCTTTGTGCCTCTTGGACTTGATTAACTATTTATTTTTCCATGTTGGAGAAATTTTCAACTATAATCTCTTCAAAAATTTTCTCGTAACCTTTCTTTTCCTCTTCTTCTTCTGGGACCTCTCTAATTCAAATATTGGTGCATTTGATATTGTCCCAGAGGTCTCTGAGACTATCTTTTGTTCTTTTCATTCTTTTCACTTTATTCTGCTCTTCAGAAATTATTTCCATCTTTTTATCTTCCAGCTCAGTGATTCATTCTTTTTCTTCAGATATTCTACTATTGATTCCATCTAGAGTATTTTTTAATTGCAGTAACTGTGCTATTTGTCTCTGTATATTTGTTCTTTATTTCTCCTAGGTCTTTGTTAACTGATTCTTGCATTTTCTCTATTTTGTTTTCAAGGTTTTTGATCTTCATTACCATCATTATTCTGAATTCTTTTTTAGGGAGTTTGCCTATTTCCTCTTTGTTTATTTGGACTTCTGTGTTTCTAGTTTGTTCCTTCATTTGTGTAGTATTCCTCTGCCTTTTCATTGCTTTTTTAAAACTTATTGTGTTTGAGATCTCCTTTTCCCAGGCTTCAAGTTTGAATTCTTCCTTTCTTCTGGTTTCTGCCCTCCTAAGTTTGGTCCAGTGGTTTGTGTAAGTTTTGTATTGGCTGATATTTGTGCTGAGTTTTTGTTTGTTTGTTTTTCCTCTGATGGGCAAGGCTGAATGAAGCAGTAATCCTGTCTGCTGATGATGGGGTTGGTATTTTTTTGTTTGTTTGTTGTTTGTATTTTTTGCTTCTTGTTTACATGAGGCATCCTGCATAGGGTGCTATTGGTGGTTCAGTGATGCTGGGTCTTGTATTCAAGTGGTTTATTTTGTGTGAGTTTTCACTATCTGATACTCCCTAGGGTTAGTTCTCTGGTAATCTAGGGAGTTGGAGTCAGTGCTCCCACTCCAGAGGTTCAGGTCTTAAACTCTTGTTGGGAATGAAGTTTTCATAATTGGTTTGCTATGACATTAAGTGAGATTAAAATAAATATCCAAAAATAAGAAACCAAAGATGACCCCCAGACAAACAGCAGTTACAAAATCAGACAAATAATAATTAAAATGAAATATACACATATACATATACACCCTTGAGAAAAGTCAAAATAGTCCAACAAAAATAATGTACAATAGATTGACCTGGTGAACAAAGGAAATAAAAAATTATATTTACCAGCTGAGAACAAAACTAACTAAGGCACAATGTGGAAAAACAAAACTAAAGGAAAGTGCCAAGTGGGGAATACAGCAATGAAAACAAAACTGACAAATATGTTCAAAGGAAAAGAAAGAAAGAATAGATATGCAAAGTTAAATAGAGGTAGATGAAGATTTATAAACATTAAAGATTGACTCACAGGGGGAAAGAACAGTAGGAAAAGCAAACAAAGAATAAATGAAGAGAAAATATAATAGGTTTGCAAAATTAAAAGCAAAATTATAAACAAGAGAAAGTAAAAAAAAAAAAAAAACAGAAGAAGAAAGAATAAAGAAAAAAAAAAGAAGAAGAAAACTCCACAGAACTGCAAAAGCCCAATGTAGATGCAGATGTTTATAACAACAGTAAAAAGTGTGACTGAATATACACATATACACCCATAAGCAAAATCAAAACAGTACAACAAAGTAAAGTATAAGAGATTGACCTGATGAACAAAGGAAACCAAAAATTATATCTACCAGAACAAAACTAACTAAAGCATAGACTGGAAAGTAAGACTGAAGCAAGGTACCAATGGGGGAATTAAGCAATGAAAACAAAACTAACAAATATGTTGAGAGGAAAGGATAGAAAGAAAAGGATGAAAGAATAGATATGCAAAGTTAAATAGAGGTAGATGAAGGAGATTTATATACATTAATGATTAACTGCAAGGAGAAAAGAGCAGTAGGAAAGGCAAACAAAGGAATAAATGTAGAAAAAATATAATAGGTTTAAAAATTAAAAATTTAAATTTAAAAAATGACAGAGAGAGAGAAAAAAAAAAAAGGAAAACTCCTTAGAACAGCAAAAGCTCAATATAGAGGCAGAGGTTTATAACAACAATAAAAACTGTGACTGAATATACATGTATACATATACACCCATAAGCAAAATCAAAACATTCCAATGAAAATGAAGTACAATAGATTGATCTAGTGAACAAAGGAAACCAAAAATTATGTCTACCAGAACAAAACTAACTAAAGCACAAACTGGAAAACAAAACTAAAGCAAGGTGACAATTGGGAAATAAAGCAATGAGAATAAAACTAACAAATATGTTGAGAGGAAAGGAGAAAAAGAAAAAAAGAGCAAGAATAGATATGCAAAGTTAAATAGAGGTAGACAAAGAAGATTTATATACATTAAAGATTAACTGCAAGGGGAAAAGAACAGCAGGAAAAGCAAACAAAGGAATAAATGTAGAAAAAATGATAATAGGTTTAAAAAGTAAAATTAAAAAGAGAGAGGGAGAGAAGAAAAAAGGAAAACTCCCCAGAACAGCAAAGGCCCAACGTAGGGGCAGAGGTTTATAACAACAACAAAACAATGTAACTTGGAAAAAAAGAAAAAAAAAAAGCTCAAACACTTAGTTAGATTTCATAGTGTCAATAAAATCGACAACTACAACAAAAGAGGGGAAAAAAGAAAAAAAATCCAAAAGAATCTACAGATCAAGTCAAAACATAAGAATAATAAATGCCTTTCTTGAGTTCTGCCTTCAGAAACCTTTCCCTCACTGGGAGTCACAGTCCAGATGCCCTCCAACACTGTGCTGATCTCTGGACCTGTTGTGGGGGCAGCTCAGATTCTAATCTGGTCCTACTCTGTGTTCTTGCCTCCAATGTCCACAGCTGTCAGAACTAGTGCATTTTCTTTTGTGGGAGCTCTCAATGACCTTTTCTATATTCCACAGACACAGAGTCTGACTAGTTGATCCTGTGGATTTAATATACAGCTTGAGCAGCTGGTAGGAACATTTTGGGTTTTCTTCCTTAGTCACACTGCCCCTGAGTTTCAATTGCGGTTTTATTTCAACCTCTGCATGTGGGTCGTCCACTGGGGTTTGCTCCTGAGGCTGCCCTGGAGGACTGGGGTTTGCCCCTGTGAAGGCCAGGTATGGAAGTGGTGCAGCTGCTTGGGTTGCAGGGTTCTGGTAGCACCAGGTACTCAGGGGAGTCGGCAGCTAGGGAAGCAGGAAATATAGAGCTCAAGAAGGGTATAGCAGCCAGTATTGGCCAATATGTTCCAGTATTCTTGCCTGGAGAAACCCCCCTCCCTGACAGAAAACGTGGTAGGACACAGCCTACACAGTTGCAAAGAGCCAAACACTACCAAAGCAACCCAGCATGCATAGCCACAAGACTTTTTTTGCATTGGCAGTTCTGCCCCAGTAAGAGTTGAGTGAGAAGTTGGCACAGATGCTTGGCCTGCACCCTGGAGATGCCAATTGTGCAGGGACATGGACTACCTCCACCACAGGAGTTATGGCCCTATAAGCATCTCTTTTTGAGCCTCTTGTACCTGGTGATCAGAAGGCCTCTTTGGCCAGTCTGTCTTTGAAACTCTGCTGATAGAGGTATTTAGAGGGCTCCCTGGCCTGGGGTCCTTCTCTGTTGTTTAACGTGTCAGGGACATAATAGGGGCCACCCTGGTTGGGGTCCTACTCTAAGATCAGTGTGTCAGGCACTTAAAGGGGCCCCCTATGTGGGATCCTACTCTGTCGTTCATGCGTCAGGTGTTTGAATGACCAGCCTGTCTACTTTTCAGCTGCCAATGTTGGTGCATGGGGAGAGAGAGGCTTTGGTGATGGCTCCACCCCCATGCATGACTCAGCAGCATCGCCTTGCTTCCATGGCTGCCTGGGTTTCCTCCACTGGCATTTCCCACCACGATCTTCTCCCTCACATCCCCTCAATCCATCTCTCCACAGACAAAAGCAGCCCTAGCCCTGGGATTGCTCCATAGTCCCTAAACTCTAGCTCCCAGCTGCTGTGCCTTCCAGGATACCAGTGGTCCTGTCCAGGGTATGTATGGCTGCAACAAGGATTGTGTGATTTTCATTCCATTTAGGCTGCCACAGATCAGCTGTTTCACTCTCAGCCTTAAATGTTTCTCCTCTGATCAGAAAATTGCCCTGATTTAGGGATCGGACCCCTGCTTCAGTTCCCCTTCTCCGCCAAGGGCAGGTCCAGGCCAACTGACACTTGTATTTCCTCCTAGTTCCTTCCTCCTACCGAGTTTGTGTGGGTCTATATATTCTTTTCTGCTGGTCAGGAACTCCTGTCCACTCTCAGCTGGTGTTCTGCATGCACTTCTGGGTCTGATGGTGTATTCCTGAGGTGAAGAGAGAGAGACATGTACTCCATGTCTATCTACTCCTCCGCTATCTTCCAAGCTTTGAGTTTTGACAAAGAAATTCCTTATGCAACTTCTGGGAGTAGAGAAAAATATTCAATTTCTTAGGAAATGTATTTCATCATTTTGCTTTATAGTCTTCACTGGGCTTGAGGCAGACAATAAACATTGAAATTCCTATTTTCAGCATTTTTTCATGCCCTTGAAAATGGTTGTAGAAAATTAAATAAATTACACAAATGGTATTTTATCAACTTTTTCTTCTTAAAATTATATCCTGAAATAGAGTTCCAAAAGTTCAAGTTTCCCGACTTCTCAGTAGCTATAAAGTTGGACATAGCTCTTTAATTCAAAGGATTAAATTGGCTTTAACTGAAAGAGGAGAGTTTGGTTTTCTTTCACAAATTGCTATGGGAACATGAGTACTGCAAAGCTATTATACCTCTCATCTGAAGCATTTCAAATAATTTGGAATGTCTCAAACAATAACATTCAAAACCTCCCAAGCATGATCATCTAGAATATTAAAACTAGAAGACCAGGCTATTTTATAATTTAGTATCATTTCAGATATTCCTGTGTTATCAATTTAATAAATCATAACCTCATCTGGAATAACATCTGAATCAATAATATTTTAAAAAGTCTAATTATCATGTAATATGTACAGCTAAAATGTAGCAAGCTCAATTATAAGACAACAAAATTCTAGAAAAAGAAGATAAATTATTAATGATGTAACCAAAGCAATTGACCCAGTGATTTTTCTTACGATCATATAAGCATTAAAAAACATCTTTAGGAAAAGAAGCCCATTCTTTTCTTTTAAGAAAAGAAGCTATAAAATAAGATTTTATAGCAATGTGAAATATGTTATTATTAACTTGCAGTGCCATCTATATAATCAATAAATGGACCCAAATAAGACTGCTTTTTCCTTTATTTAGTATAAAGTCCAAATTTTACATTTTATTCAAGTTTATTGCTACTGCCAACATGGTAAAAAGTTCTATGTAGAAGTTATTTTTGAACTGGAATACATACATTTTTATTCTTAGTTTTAGTTCAGTGTTGCTAGAAGCAATTTCATTAAAGATGGATAGAAAGACAAAAACCACAAATTCTTCAAACAACAACAACAACATAAGCTGCTCCTTTGATTTCTTTCTAAGTTAAAAAGAAAAAAGCCTATCTAGATATACTTCAGACATCATGACATCATGAGGCAAACATTCTTTCCATGCAATCTTGACTTTTCTCATCATTAACCAATTGATTTTATTCTTTTCCTTCCCTTCTTATTTTGTGAACATTTGAAATTATCATATTTAGTAGTCCATTATGGACTATTCTTTAGCTTTCTAGGTATTCAGGGAACCTATATTTTCCCATACAACTATAACAAAAATGCATTATTTTCCTAATGATGTTAATATATGCTCTGATTCATCAGAAAGAATGCCATTTTTTCCTAAGGGAAGACTATATTTTAACCACTTCCTAAATCTTTCACATTTTCTAGCTAGTTCAGTGTCAGATTCACTAAACCTTAAATAAATACATCTGAATGTTTGTTTTTTTTTTCCATTCTTGATGCACTGCTTTCAAACATTTTCTATTCTGACCCATCTTCCTAAGAGACGGTAATTTCGACTGTTTAGAGTACTAGATAGACATGAGTTTGAGCAGGCTCTGGAAGTTGGTGATGGACAGGGAAGCCTGGTGTGATGCAGTCTATGGGGCCGCAAAGAGTTGGACATGACTGAGCGACTGACTGACAGAGTATTAGAGATAAGCTGGTGAGGGAAAATCAGGCAGAAGAACCATGATATAAAATGTCAGCAGCATGAGTTTATTTCATTTTCTCCCTAAACAGAAGGTCAAGGTAATTGCACTTTCAGCAATTTAAAAAAAATTTACATAAAAAAAATTTTCACTTACTGGGAAATACTTCAAAATAGATTTCTCATTTGATAGCATAATTCATTTCTGAGCTTCTTGAAACAATCTGATTAATGTTAAAAACAAAATTAAAAACATTTTTAATATATTTCTTCCCCCAATACCTGAACCAGAGAAAAATTTATGGTTGTAGTTTAATTTTATTGCTACTGAACCTTTCTTGAAAATGAACTGGCAGATGCCATTAGTAATTTAATTGATTTAAAAATGTTCCTGTGAATAAGCTAGCACTTCTGACTTGAATCACTTTCTCAATTGATTGGTACTCTATAATAGAGTTCTATAAAACATATAGAAGGAGCAACAAGGAACTCAGCTTGGATTTTTCAGGTAATTCATTAGCGTTTTCAGTTTGCTAAGCACATGGCATTTGTTACTAATAATTAGACACATGCATTGCTTTTAAAAAGGCTCTTTAAAATGCAGTTTGGTAAAAATCACACTAGAAAAAAAAGTATCTTAATAGGCTAGTGGTGTGTTTATTTTTCAAATGCCAGCAAGTACCACCTTCGAGGGATTTATAGGATGGAAGAAATCAGTATCAGTCAAGGTAAGCTGCAGGGCAGGCTGGGTTCAGGAAAAGGAGAAGGAAAGGGGAGTGTCACAGAGACGCTGCAAGACAGGAGCTGCCACCAGTGGCTCCAGAAGAATGAGGAGGGCCATTCTTCAGTAATTTCCAGAAGTGAAAAAATGTCTCCATTTTTCAGAAAAAAAGCTGAAGTTTTACAAAACAAGATTGCTAATTTAGAGCGTTAATGAATCCATTATTTGTCTGAAAACCAACCAGTTTCTGACTAAAATCAATATTTACCCAGAGCCCAGGCTGAAGTTACCTATCACCTTTATAGAAAAATTCCTGAGTGGGGGATTAATCTAAAGTTTTATTATAATCATCCCTATTATTAAAGTTGCATTATTTACTATTTGTAGTGAAATGTTAAATGTTTGACATTATTGTAAAGGACTGATAATTTCTTCTCTTTCAGTTTATATTGAAGAAAAGAGTCTTTCTGTAACGTGTTCCTAATTCTTCTTTAATGTTATTTTTTTATACTCAATAGTTTTATATTCTGTCTAAATGAAGTACAAGATCATTGATTTTTTCAGTTTTTGAAATAAGGAATTAAATATTAAATTTATTTTATTTTATTTATTTATTTTTGACTCAAGAAAACATTTATTATTTGTATGTTTTGACTTGTTCTATAGATTCTTTTGGATTTTTTTCTTTTTTTCCCTCCTCTGTTGTAGAATTTTTGCAAAGATTATAGTACTCTCATCTCTATTATTCAGATTGGTATTGTTTAAACACAAAAATATTTATTAGCTCAAAAAGTAAGATAATCCTCAACACACTGTCTCATAATCCCTTCTTTAATTAAAACCTATTACCCTAATTGTTTATTTAAAAATACTACATTGTTTAATGCTGTAATAATTGATGTACTCTTATATTAACTGAGAGAATTTCAATATACCAAATATGTATGACTTTATTTATTCCAACTCATAGATATAACACTTTTCTGTATTTGAAACAGAATACTGAATTATTGGGCTTCTCTATTGGCTCAGAGGGTAAAGAATTTTCCTGCAATATAGGAGACCTGGGTTCCATCCTTGGGTCAGGAAGATCCTCTGGAAAAGGGAATGAATGGGTACCCACTCCAGTATCCTTGCCTCAAGAATTCCATGGACAGAAGCTATAGTCCATGGGGTCACAAAGAGTTGGGCGTGACTAAGCTACTAACACTTTCACTGAAGTATTAGATATCTGAATGATGTGCTTTGCTTGTTGTAGATATTATTGATAAAGTAGATTATAATTTTTGGTTGTATAACATTCACTGTGTATAAAAATAAAGTATGAACTAAAATGGGTGCGTGCATTGCTTAGTCACTTCAGTTCAGTTAAGTTCAGTTCATTCGCTCAGTCGTGTCCAGCTCTTTGCGACCCCATGAATTGCACCACACCAGGCCTCCCTGTCCATCACCAATTCCTGGAGTTCACTCAGACTCACGTCCATCAAGTCAGTGATGCCATCCATCTATCTCATCCTCTGTCGTCCCCTTCTCCTCCTGCCCCCAATCCCTCCCAGCATCAGAGTCTTTTGCAATGATTCAACTCTTCACATGAGGTGGCCAAAGTACTGGAGTTTTCAGCTTTAGCATCATTCCTTCCAAAGAAATCCCAGGGCTGATCTCCTTCAGAATGGACTGGATGGATCTCCTTGCAGTCCAAGGGACTCTCAAGAGTCTTCTCCAACACCACAGTTCAAATGCATCAATTCTTCAGCGCTCAGCCTTCTTCACAGTCCAACTCTCACATCCATACATGACTATTGGAAAAACCATAGCCTTGGCTAGACGGACCTTAGTCGGCAAAGTAATGTCTCTTCTTTTGAATATAGTATCTAGGTTGGTCATCACTTTTCTTCCAAAGAGTGTCTTTTAATTTCATGGCTGCAATCACCATCTGCAGTGATTTTGGAGGCCAGAAAAAAAAGTCTGACACTGTTTCCACTGTTTCGCCATCTATTTCCCATGAAGTGATGGGACTGGATGCCATGATCTTTGTTTTCTGAATGTTGAGCTTTAAGCCAACTTTTAGTGACTAAATCGTTAAGACCCCATGAACTGTAGCCTGCCAGGCTCCTTCATCCATGGGATTCTCCAAGCAAGAACACCGAAGTGGGTTGCCATGCCCTCCTCCAGGGGATCTTCCCAACCTCGGGATTGAACTGGGCCTACTGCATTGCAGGTGGATTCTTTACTGCTAAGACACCAGGGAAGCCCATCGACTAAAGTAAATAATACTTACCTTCAGAAAAGGGCAAACCTACCTTCTACAAGACCGTTAGTATGTGTGTGAGGGTGGTGATTGGGTGTTCTGTAATTGCACTGTGCATTGGTTTGGCTACAAATTTAGCTAGACTCAGCTCAGTTATCATCAGATATTTTGAGTACAGTGTAGACTTTCCTTTGTCAAGGCTTTGACTCTAAGCATTATAGAGACGTTAGCCATCACTTTGTATTTTTCTAAACTACCTCTAGTTTTCGCAATCATGAGTGGTTTCACTTTGCTCCTGGCTGCCAGCCTTTTTTCTCTGGGGATGTTTTCTTTTGATCATTTGGTTGAATTTCTTCTGCCCTTTCCCTAGCTTTTGGGACACTGGAACTATCCCTCTACCTGGTATGCAGACTTAGAATGCTGTTGCAATGCAGTCATTGAAAATCTGAAATGATTAAGGGGATTTTTTTATCTTCCTTGACCCATGCACAACCTTCAAAGGGCCAATATTTCACATTCAGAGAATGGCAAGAACTAGAGGATCATTAGTGAACATCTGAAAGACTTCCTGCCACAACTTAATTTACTTTCCTTAGTATGATAAGAAAACAAAGCAAAGCAAAACAAATGAACAAAAAGTGCCACCACCAACACCAAAACAAACTCTGCAAAGATTTTATACTTACCTGACTTGTTCATTTTGTTTATGATGAGAGTGCTGGTTTCTTATAAATTTAATTTCTACATTCTAACTTGTAGTGAGAACCTTAATCTTATAAGCCATGTGCATTTCAGTAGAAACATTTCTTACTTTAAAATATAAAACTTATTTCTTATATCTGTGTAAAATCATATATAGTAATTTACATGTGTATTTTTTTTTTTCCACAACTGGTGTCTTGTAGGCACGAGCTTATTAGAGGGGATCAGGGTCAGAGTTGAGTATAAGTTGCTTTTGGAGGAGGGGGCGGGGCCATGAGCAGCACTGCCAGCCTGAGGCCAATAAGATTGTGGGGTTGGGGTAGCTGGAAGGAGAGTAAAGTCAGTAGAGCATTGGGTCAGCACTCACTCTGTGAGTTTCTTCAGAACACTGAGATACTTTGGAGGAAGGTGAAGGATATAGGTGCCTGCCTCCAGTTGCAGCTGGGGTAGGGGACAGGATGATGAAGAAACCCCCACTCTAGGGATCTGCAGTCACTGAGAGATTAGCTTGGAGAGAGGGTTTAGGGAAGGGCTCTTGGATGAAGTGGTCAAGGGGCAAGTGTAATGGCCTCAGTAGCTGTTGTGAGAGTACACACCACAGAGGGAACAATGGGGTTGACGGGAGGCTGGGCCTGAGGATGGGAGACTTGGTCCTTTGGGAAGCCCTCTCAGCCCTGCTGTAGGGAGGGCAGCAGGCCCAGTGGGACGACTCTTTGGCCATCATCTCCTTACAGCATTGGTGGCTCACGATGATGCAGAAGACTCTCTGTACCCATAGCTTGACCCTCTGATACAGGAAGTTCACTCAACTACCTAACCTTTGATCAGGGCCCAAGGAAAACACCACATGTGGGGTCCATATTCTCTTCCATGTCATTTGCAAGCACTATAGTAACACAGTACGTATATACTATATATACAGTAGAGGTGTTTTGTTAGTGAAAAATGTTTACTGGATCTTATATTTGTTTTGTAATGAACACTACAAGTAAATAAAGTACTCCTTCTGGCGTACTCAAATCAAACACAAAACAGCCATTTTTTCTACCTATTTTTTAAGACTTAGCTCAATTCTTCTTCTTTAAGATGCTTCTCTCCTTAGGGAATTATTTCTCTCTTCTGTGTTTTAATGAACTATATGTATTGTATTCATTTATCATGGTTTCTACTATATCACACAGATTTATTTGACCATCAGTTCCACTAAGACTCCAGTAGAACCCACGATCCATAATAAATGCCTAGCCATATTTATTCAATTAATTAATTCAGAGTATTAAAACATACTTTCTTGGTATCCTCTTAATATCTGGCTTCATTAACAAATAAGATATCTTACTTCTGAGTGACAAGTCATTTTTTTAAATGCCTAATGACAGTTTCAAGTAGAATAAAATGGTATGAATTCTGCAATTAATATTTCTTGCCTTTTCTCACATAAAAGATAATAGGTTTTGGTAAATTGACTTTGGCTAGTTCTTTACCACTAGCACCACACTATGGGCTTCCCGTGTGGTGCTAGTGGTAAAGAACCCGCCTGCCAATGCAGAGAGGTAAGAGACACGGGTTTCATCCCTGCGTTGGGAAGATCTCTTGGAGGAGGGCACAGCAACCCACTCCATTATTCTTGCCTGGAGAATCCAATGGATAGAAAAGCCTCGAAGGCTACAATCCATAGGGTTGCAAAGAGTTGTACAGGACTGAAGCAACTGCACACATGCACGCATGCAGAGGTCACTGTAATATAGAGGCTACTAATAGATAAAAGCTCTATTTGAAATCAACTCAAATAATTTACTGAAATCTACAGACTGACAATAATTTCAGTAAGCAAAAATAACAGAATAGAGCTTTCTAAGAAACAGATGCAAGGATTACTTTCTGTAAGTAAGTTTAAGCCTTCTTTGCTGAATTGATTTGGTTGATATCCCAGTAAATCTGCCAACACCAACAGCCACTTCTCTCGGATATTTACTTATCCTTCCTAGGAATTTGGTTATGCTGAGAAACTTGGGAACCAATTCTTCACAAAGAGATGCCAGTGCATTGGCAGTATAAACTATGACAGGGCTTCATGGAAACATTATTTACGGCATTTGATAATGTCTTTTTTTTTTAAATGCCTGCATACTTCCCAAGTATTCCTCACTGGGCTAAAGTCAAGATTTTCAGGGTTGCACTCCTTCTGGGGGCAGTTTGTTTCCTTTTTCAGTCTCTAGTCTCACTGATTGACAGTATTTCCAGTCATCCTGGGAGCTAATTCCTTTCACTTTCAATTGTTAGGAAAGGAAGAAGTTTTTCTTTTTTCTTATTTTGTATTACTTTTCAGTCCTTGAACATAGAACCATCACGGAAGCAGCACTGATGTGGAAGATATTATACATTTTAAAATTATTGGTTTTTAATTTTTAAATCAGATAATTTATACCAGATAATTCTTAAATGAATGTCTCTATTTATACTAAGAATACTTTGATATTTTCCTTTTTTTTTTTTTTTTTTGAGTGGCTTGAAAGCACAAATTGATCATAGTTCTGTGGGCAGAAAGATTGAGGTGCCATCAAAATAGGTTTCTAGTGAAACCTCATGATGGCTTGTGGATTGCCACCTTCTCGTCCTCAGATGGCCTTTCTTCTGTGCACGCATGGTAAGAGAGATCTCAGACATCTGTTGCTCTGCTACTGGATTAGATTCTGTTCTATCAGGTTCCAGTTCTTCTGAATTAGGGCCCCATCTATTTTTATGACTATGTGTAAATAGTCCTGTAGATTAGGATTCAGATTGAAGGAGAATACTATGCCTTCAAAATACAGAAGACAGGGAGGACATTTTAGCACTAGTTAGGTTCTCCCCTGGCCAAAGTATGTTTACTCTCCTGAGATTCCTTTCTTAAAATATTTTCATAAAGAAATCAGGGGCCTGGAACTTCCGTGATGGTTCAGTGGTTCTGACTTCATCTTTTAATTCAGGGGGTGTGGATTCAATCCCTGGTTGGGGAGATAAGATCCCACATGTCTTGGAGCTAAAAAACTAAAACACAAAACAGAAACAATGTTGTAACTCATTCAATAAAGACTTCAAACATTGTCCCCATTAAAAAAAAAAATCAAAATTCGTTTTCCTTAGATTGGTCCTTGATAATCATAGATGGACAAACCTTAGCCAATTTCATATTTAAAGTTGAAAAATCCTATCTAGTATTTATCAAGTGCTTATTGGGGCTTCTCTGATGCTCAAGTGGCAAAGAATCTTCCTTCAGTGCAGGAGACGCAGATTCGATCCCTGGGTCCAGAAGATCCCCTGGAGGAGGAAATGGCAACTCACTCCAGTATTCTTGCGTGGGAGACCCCATGGACAGAGGAGCCTGCCGGGCTACAGCCCATAGGGTCATGAAGAGTTGGACACGAATGGGCGTGTGCATGCGCACGTGCACACACACACACACGCACACACACACTCAAGGAAGCACTGATTGAGCAATCCTGTGTTAAGCACTGAGAATATTCCTAGGATACAATGTACGTAATCCTTGTCTTCACTGAGCTCACATTCTCAAACAGGTAACAAATATTAACTAAAGGATATTTATTCAATTAAATTTACGAAAACTACTATGAAGTAGAACAAAGAGAACTATTCTAGATGTTCCAGAAATATTTAAGGAAGTTCCATTTAAGACCATTTTGGTATTATACTAGATTACTATTGCCATAAATTCAGTAGTTTGAGATAGCACAAATTTATCATCTTACAGTTCTGGAGACCAGAAGTCCAATATAGATCTCACTGGGCTAAAGTCAAGATTTTCAGGGTTGCACTCCTTCTGGGGGCAGTTTGTTTCCTTTTTCAGTCTCTAGAAATCACCAACATTCCTTTGTTTGTGGTCTCCTTCCTCTATATTCAAAGGCAGAAACTATGGTTGTTACACTGTTTTCATATTGCCCTCTCTGTGATTTGCTCTCTTCTGCCTCCCTTCAGTACTTTTAAGATGCCCTGAAATTCCATTGAACATATCTAAATAATCTGGAATCATCTATCTATATCAAGATCAGCTGATTATCAGGCTTATATCCATCTGCAACTTTAGTTCTCTTTGGCCATGTAATCTAATAGTCACAGGTTTAAGGGTTAGGATTTAGGCATCTTTCAATTCAGTTCAGTTTAGTCCCTCAGTCGTGTCTGACTCTTTGCAACCCCATGGACTGCAGCACGCCAGGCCTCCCTGTCCATCACCAGCTCCCAGAGTCTACCCAAACTCATGTCTGTTGAGTCGGTGATGCCATCCAACCATTTTATCCTCTGTTGTCCCCTTCTCTGCCTGCTCTCAATCCTTTCCAGCATCAGGGTCCTTTCAAATGAGTCAGTTCTTCGCATCAGGTGGCCAAAGTATTGGAGTTTCAGCTTCAACATCAGTCCTTCCAACGAATATTCAGCATTGATTTCCTTTAGGATGAACTGGTTGGATCTCCTTTCAGTCCAAGGGACTCTCAAGGGTCTTCTCCAACACCACAGTTCAAAAGCATCAATTCTTCAGCACTCAGCTTTCTTTACAGTCCAACTCTCACATCCATACATGACTACTGGATAAAATATTGCCTTGCCTGGATGGATCTTTGTGGGTAAAGTAATGTTTCTGCTTTTTAATATGCTGTCTAGGTTGGTCATAACTTTTCTTCCAAGGAGTAAGCATATTTTAATTTCATGGCTGCAATCATCATCTGCAGTGATTTTGGAGCCCCCCAAAATAAAGTCCATCACTGTTTCCATTGTTTCCCCATCTATTTGCCATGAAATGATGGACTGGATGCCATGATCTTAGTTTTCTGAATGCTGAGCTTTAAGCCACTTTTTCACTCTCGTCTTTCACTTTCATCAAGAGGCTCTTTAGTTCTTCACTTTCTGCCATAAGGGTGGTGTCATCTCCAAATCTGAGGTTATTGATATTTATCCCGTCAATCTTGATACCATCTTGGCTTCATCCAGTCCAGCTTTTCTCATTATGTACCTGCATATAAGTTAAATAAGCAGGCTGGCAATACACAGCCTTGACATACTCCTTTTCCTATTTGGAACCAGTCTGTTCTCTTTGTGTGGCCATTATTCCGTCTACCACAAGTACCAGCTTAAAGGAATAGGACTTGGCCCAACAAAGGCAGGTCAGTAAGACCATTTCAATGAAAAGAAGAAACATGAGAGAAGACTATGGACTGGAATAGAGAGGTAGGACTAAGACCAAACTTGTGTATCCCTCATGCAACAGTAAGATTAAGAGTGAGACATGATCTATTGACCTGTGAATGGTGATGGATAGTAACTGGACTTATTGCAGTGATGATTTTGCAGTATATACAAATATCAAATCATTACATTGCACACCAGGAATTAATATAATGTTTATGTCATTATACCTCAGTTTAAAAAATGTAAGATGAATAAGTAAAAACAACAACGTATATATTATCTTCTTCAATACTTACCTGTAAAGTTATCAATAAGTATGTTTTACTTTCAAGCTTTTTACAGACATAAATTTTCTTAAACAACATGAGAATGAAGCTTATATAAAATTTACATGATACCTGTCAAGCATTTAAAGAAAACAGAATATGTCATTCAACTTTCAGATAACTATGAATAGATAGAAAATATTTTTAATTGAGAATAAAGGATAAGTGGTCGGAAGGATAGAAAATAAGTCACCCTGAAAGTCTGAATTTACACAAAATTTCAGAAAAACTCTGATTTAGTCTAGGATATGTGATACATACTGGCATTTAAACAAATTTAGAATTTAGAAGTTATTAATTCTTGCCAAATATAAATACACATTTCTATGTATAATAATTAAAACTCGTTTCTCCTTCTTAACCCAGTAAAAACTTCCTATTTATTATATGAAACGCAATTTCTGCCAATAAAAATGAAATATAAGCCTTGAAAAGAATGTCACCTGTTCAATTTATATGACTGCTTCATTTTTAATCTGGGCTTCTACTCAAATGGCTCTTTTTTTCATAGTGACAGAATAAAGGAATTGTTAGAAATTGACCTTGGTAATTAAGTTCTAAAGATGAAAATTTTTAGTGGTGACAAGATGACAGAATTGAATGATTAGGAAAGGAAAAGCAAAGTTTCTATGAACTTGCCATATTTGAATTTTTGTCATTTATAAGCATGTCCATTTATCACTAAATAAGAATTACTGTTGAGGAAAATAGAATGTTATGTGATTTTTCTTCCTGTTAAAATGATCATAGGTAATCATACATCCTACAGATAGGGAGTATTTTTACATTCAAAGCTGGGTCAAGGAGGAGAAAAAAGATGGGGGTGTTAATCAAGAGTAGAAAGACATAGACGAAGTGTTACCAAAAGGAAATAAAAGTGAGAAAAAAACCATATTTGCATATATTTTAACTTAATACTATTTATCAAATATCTGGAATTTTTATGGTTGTAAAAAATAATAGAGAAATATACTTACAAAGTGTATAATCTGTTAATACTCAAACTATGTAAAACACCTTAAAGATAAAGGATAGTCAGTGCTGTCCTTGAGGATTAACCATTTTATCAATAAATAAACTGACATTATAACCAACTTTGTTATCATAGGAACCCCCTGCAAAGAAGGTCTGGATCTCATTCATGGAAATCTCAAAGGAAATGAGAGTGGGCAGAACAGGCACAACAGATTTTTCAGAACCAAAGATACTATGGGGGCTCATTATACATCATTGTGACTCTTTCTTATTCTAGCTGCCTCTGAAAGCACACTTATCTCCTAAAAGTTCGGAGCCACAAACACTCGCTGGAGAAGCTGTAATGTTTTGCTAATGATCAGGAGCACCATCCCTGATGGCTCAGTTGGTAAAGAATCTGCCTACAATGCAGGAGGCCAGGGTTCAATACCTGGGTCAGGAAGATCCTCTGAAGAAGGAAATGGCAACCCACTCCAGTATCCCTTCCTGGGAAATCCTATTTTTTCGGGCTACAGTCCATGGGCTCATAAGAGTCAGACAAGACTTAGCAACTAAATCAACAGCAAAATGAGCAGTCATTATTTGTAAATATGGCCAATTCTAAATTTTATTACCACCTTCTATGGATCAACCAGTTTCCCCTTTCTTTCCCCGGAGAGCCATTTCAGTCTCTGCGCTTCCCACTCTCACTTAAGAATTCCTTTCTCCCTAGACTAAGTCTTAGGATGGGCCAAGCCTGTCCCAGATTTGTGTGGATATGTAAGTGCCCTACTGGGCAATGTGTGTGATTCCATATGTGGTAGAAATGAAACAAAACAAAATTATTAAATAAAAGGTTAACCACACTATCTCTAAAAGAGATTTCTCTGAATCCCCTTGTACTTGTTTGGTTGTGTAAAGAAACCCTCTGGGTGTGACTTGGAAGTGCAATGGCAGATCAAAACCCAAAACTTCTCTGGAAAAAATGCAAAGGGCTTTGAAGACTGAGATCAGGGATTCTAATGAAATTAATGAAGGAATTCTGACAGAGATAGGGGGCTATTTGAACAAGGTACATGACTGAAGCCCGAACTGAAGAAAACCACAGTGACAATTTCCCTTAAGGGAAGAATACTCAAGACACTTTAAAAGAACACAGTTTAAAATGCTAACACAAGCCTTTTACCCAGTCTCAGTGCCCATACACTTTAAAGAACACAGTTTAAAATGTTAACACAAGCCTTTTACCCAATCCCAGTGCCTATACATGATCTAGAAGTGGAGAAATAATGAGATTGAGTAGTACATAGAAATTCAGTGCAGCTCTTCTCATCTTTCTCAATTTTAGCTCTTGCTCATGTGTCATCTTTCAGTAGAATGGCTAAAATTCAGTAAATGGATAAAACCAATTACTACTGAAGAACTCTCATTCATTATTGATGGTAATTCACAACATTCACTTTGGAAGACAACTTGGCAGTTTTTAAAAATGCTAAACCGAGCTCCACTATACAATCCAACCACTGCACTTCTAGGTATTTACCCAACTTATATGAAACAATTTCCACACAAAAAAGCTGGCATTCAGATAATTATAACATCTTTATTCATAATCACTCAAAAGAAAGCAACCAAGATGTCACTCAGGTGAATATGCAAACAAACCATAATACAACTTTCCAATGGAATTCTGTCATTTTTTTTAAAAAAACAATGTACTACCAAGCTGTGCAAAGACATGGATGAATTTTAAATCCATATTGTAAAGTGAAAGGAGCCAGTGTGAAAATTCTACAGACTGCTTGATTCCATTTGTATGACATCCTGGAAAAGGAAAAACTACAGAGATAAATTTATTACTGTGGGGGAGGGATAGTTAGGGAATTTGAGATGGACATGTACACACTGCTATATTTAAAATGGATAACCAACAAGAGCCTATTGTGTAGCACATGGAACTCTGCTCAATGTTATGTGGTAGCCTGAATATGAGGGATGTTTGGGGGAGAAAGGATACATGTATACATAGGGCTGAGTTCCTTGACTGTTCACTTAAAACTGTTACAACACTGTTAATTGGCTATAGTTCATAGTCCCTAACCAGGTGGTGCTAGTGGTAAAGAAAACCCCTGTCAATGCAAGCGATGTAGGAGATGGGGGTTCAATCCTTGGGTTGAGAAGATCCCCTGGAAAAGGGCATGGCAACCCATTCTAGTATTCTTGCCTAGAGAATCCCATGGACAGAGGAGCCTGCTGGTCTACAGTACATAGGGTCACACAGAGTCGGACAGGACTAAAGTGACTTAGCACACACCCATACATACTCACAGAACTTAGTTCAGAGTAAACCCTACGGTGGTGGTGGTGGTGGTGGTGGTTTAGTCACTAAGTTGTGTCCAACACTTGCGACCCCATGCACGCAGCCCTCCAGGCTCCTCAGTCCACAGGATTTCCCAGGCAAGAATACTGGAGTGGTTGCTATTTTCTTCTCCAAAATCTTATGGCACATTAAAAAAAAAAAAAAAAAAGAAGAAGAAGAAGAAGAAGAAGATGGCATGAGTCTTATGATGGAATACTGTCCATGACAAAAGAATATAAGTGAAAATTGCTAAGTCATGTCCAACTCTGTGACCTCATGGACTATAGCCTGCCAGGCTCCCTTGTCTATGGAATTCTCCAGGTCAGAATACTGGAGTGGGTAGCCATTCCCTTCTCCAGGGGATCTTCCTAACCCAAGAATTGAACCAGGGTCTCCTGCATTGCAGGCAGATTGTTTACCAGATGAGCTACCAGGGATAACTGTCTTACAGATGGAAGAAACAACCTCATATTGGGGTTGGAAGGAAAAGCTGCTGACCTATGTAACTTTGGAAGTAAGTGGAATCTGTGAGACTAAAAGCAAAGGGAAGTGTTCATAACTCTATACAGTAGTACATGAACTTATTTTTTTTAACATGGGAGTGCAAATTTACAATTCTGAAAACACTCTACATGTATCCTAAAATTTAACCATTATGAAAATAAATGGTAGGATTTCTCACTGTTAAAGTGGAAGGGTATATTCAGCAAGAGAAGGAGGCTAGAATGATTCATGCCTTAAAGGACTCAGCTGGAGACAATAGGACCAAGTCATATTTACCTTTGTATAAACAGATGTTACATAGAGAAATAATTACAGGTATGTATACATATATGTGTGTGTGCTCAGTTGCTTGGTTGTGTCTGACTCTTTGTCAGATACACTGAAGTCTGTCAGGTCCTCTGTCCATGGAATTTTCCAGTCAAGGATACTGGAGTGGGTTGCCATTTCCTCCTTCAGGGGATCTTTCCAACCCAGGGATGGAACCCATGTGTCTATGTGTCTTGCATTGGCAGATGGATTCTCTACCACTGCACCACCTGAAAACCTTACATATGGGTTAATATATGCATATAAATTTCCTTGTTAAATCAGGTGAGACATCTACAGATAACAATTCCGCAGGAGCAAAGAATACACTGAGTGTTCATATCTTGGTTTTAAATACCATTTTCAAATGAAAGTAACTAGGGGTACTTGGGGAAATATTTGATTTAACAAATCTTGGGGCAGGGCCTGTACAAGATGAGCCTGAAGCATTTCATAGTGCCTGAAATTGAGTTAGTGCTAAAAAATTACAATTGAAAAAAAAACATAAGCAATGGTAGAGGTATGTCAAGGGGACATAGGTACCAAATGAGAGAGTTTCAAGTTGCCAAATATAAAACAATTTGAGCTACACATGCACATTCACACACAATAGTATTGGAGTGTAACCCAAAATATAAAATGAATATCAATGATGAATATGTAAATGAGGAAAATAAAAACATCTTCTGGGCAAAAAGCCTTCAAATAATTTATGTAGAGAATCCAACCTCCGGGAAGTGGAGTATAACTTCCCACTTTTTTTAAGGTACGCTGCACATAATGGCCATGTTCTGAAGACTACAGTAGAGAATAGAAAAAAAAAATAGTAACTGTACAATAGAGAAATCTGACAAATTCTATCTCAATACAGGTTGTTAAGTTTAACATGAACAGTGTTAAGTCATGTTAACAGTATGTACTTTTGATATGATCCAATGAAGATGATATTTGACCTCCATCGTCTTCCTTACAAACCCATAAGAGTAGGTATAATTATAAGAAAAATACCGGTCAAGGTATATTCTACAAAAAGTTTGAACAATACTTCTTGAAATTGTTGCAGTCATAAGAAATAGGGCAGGTTTGAGAAACTGTCATGGTTAAGAGGAGCCTAAGGAGAAAAGATAACAAAATGTAATGGGATATCCTACATAAGATCTTGAAACATAAAAATGATTTTAGTAACAAACTAAGGAAATTTGAGTAACATATGGACTTTCATTAATAATAATGGATCAGTATTGTTTCATTAATTATGAGCAATGCATCATACTAATATAAAGTACTGACAAGAGGGTTAACTGGGTGTGGACAACATGGAAACTTTGTGCTATCTTTGAACTTTTCTATAAATTAGAAACTGTTCTAAAATCAAAAGTTTATAAAAATATTAAAATTTTAGTCCTGAAAATTGAAAATTACACATCTTGTAGTGCAGCTCTGGATATTGAACTTGTGAGTAAATATATCAACTTCTAATAGAAGATTCTTGAGAGTCCCTTGGACAGCAAGGGGATCAAACCAGTCAATCCTAAATGAAATCAATCCTGAATATTCATTGGAAGGACTGATGCTGAAGCTGAAGCTCCAATACTTTGGCCATCTGATAAAAAGAGCTGACTCATCCTGATGCTGGGAAGGACTGAAGGCAGCAGGAGAAAGGGATAACAGAGGATAAGATGGTTGAATGGCATCATCGACCCAATGGACGAGTTTAAGCAAATTCTGGGAGATGGTGAAGGACAGGTAGCCTGACGTCCTGCAGTCCATGGGGTTGCAAAGAATCAGATATGACTTAGTGACTGAATGACAACAACAGAAGCCAAGCAAAAAGACTTTTTATTGATAGAAGGTTGACTACAATAGATCACATAATTAAAAGAAGAAATGAACAAATTATAAACTTCTGCATATGGCTCAAAAAGATAGGATGAAGTCATCTTCCTAACAGTGCATTCTGCTCATTCCTTTATCCTAGCAGCATTTTAGAACAAATCTTATTATCTAGCATCTATTAATCAACTCAGTAGGAAGCATACACCACAAAACATTAGAGTGATGAGGATTTTCTTAAGTATTTTAGAAGTCATCAAGGTAAAATTAGTATTTTGTTGCACTGCTTAAAGAAAATAACATTTAGCTTTCATTGTCGTTATCATCACTGGCAAATCTTGCTGGATTTTGTTGACAATTTGTTTTGTTAGAATATTATTTGTTATTAGAAGAAAGATCTATCTTTAGATAGAAACCATTTGAGACATAAGTATATGTGACAATAAAGTTGTAATATCTCAGGTGGGAAACATTGATTTAGAAATATGAATTGAAACTGTGGCATAAACTTCCAACATTTCAGGTATCATAATCATTAATTTTTATGTATTCTAGTTCTTATGTTTCCTTATTATCTCACACCGTTGAATTATTCACTGTGGAATATATTCTTAATCAAATGTGTAAATGATCTGTACAATTGTTAGCAATTTTATTATCACTGGCAGGGGTTCTGTATTCTTAAACAGGTACTATTCTTATAAAACTGTTCAACATAATTTATTATTCAACTTAACCAAATAGAAAGGTAGTGCCCTTACCGAACTCATACCCCACTCAACAGGCTGGAAGGAAGTGTGAATTTGTAATGAACAGCATCAGTGACATTTCTTACTACATGTGATGGTGGGAAGAATGTTTTTGAAGAATATAATCTGATGGGAAGCAAGGTGACTTTGTAAAAAATACTTATATTTTTAAAATAGCATATTTGGGAGAAAAGACTGCAATTACTGAAATGTCTATAATGTATTGTTGTTTTCACATCAACACCAATGGATAAAGACATGACTTTCTTAGACATTGTGATCATTTCTGTGATTACAATATGGCAACTCGATATATAAAAACACATCTGTTGTTTCTAATTATATCTGTTCCTGAACATTTCCATCATGCTAATTTAAGTTGCTGAAATAAGCAACTGAAATAACTGAATTTGCCTTTCCTTTCATCTAATATTTGTTTAAGAAAACACCTGGGAATTTCTGTCTATAGGGAGAAATATAATGAGATGATTCAAAGATACAGCTTACTATAAAAACATAGTTTTCTTTTTTTTGCTGTTATTTATGTAAATACAAATTCCCCATTTCTTCATTTCTTTTCCCCAAAATAAAACTGCATTACCTTCTTCAGCTAGATGTTATTGGGGGGGGGGAGGGAAGAATATTGCAAATTGAAGGATTTACCCAGAATATTACTTTGATTAAATTTTATAAGTATAAGCTGAAAAAGAAACATATTTACAACAAACCTTTTCAAGGTAATTCATAATTTCTTTTCCCAAAGAAAGGCAAAGCCAAAGAATGCTCAAATTACCGCACAATTACAGTCATCTCACACACTAGTAAAGTAATGCTCAAAATTCTCCAAGCCAGGCTTCAGCAATACGTGAACTGTGAACTTCCAGATGTTCAAGTTGGTTTTAGAAAAGACAGAGGAACCAGAGGTCAAATTGCCAACATTTGCTGGATCATCGAAAAAACAAGAGAGTTCCAAAGAAACATCTATTTCTGCTTTATTGACTATGCCAAAGCCTTTGACCCTGTGGATCATAATAAACTGTGGAAAATTCTGAAAGAGATGGGAATACCAGACCACCTGACCTCACTCTTGAGAAACCTGTATGCAGGTCAGGAAGCAACAGTTAGAACTAGACATGGAACAAAAGACTGGTTCCAAATAGGAAAAGGAGTACGTAAAGGCTGTATATTGTCACCCTGCTTATTTAACTTATATGCAGAGTACATCATGAGAAACGCTGGGCTGGAGGAAGCAAAAGTTGGAATCAAGATTGCCAGGAGAAATATCTACAACTTCAGATATGCAGATGACACTATCCTTTTGGCAGAAAGTGAAGAACTAAAGAGCCTCTTGATGAAAGTGAAAGAGGAGAGTAAAAAAGTTGGCTTAAAGCTCAACATTCAGAAAACGAAGATCATGGCATCTGGCCCATCATTTCATGGCAAATAGATGGGGAAACAGTGGCTGACTTTGTTTTTGGGGGCTCCAAAATCACTGCATATGGTGACTGCAGCCATGAAATTAAAAGACACTTACTCTTTGGAAGGAAAGTTATGACCAACCTAGATAGCATATTAAAAAGCAGAGACATTACTTTGTCAACAAAGGTTTGTCTAATCAAGGCTATGGTTTTTGCAGTAGTCATGTATGGATGTGAGAGTTGGACTGTAAAGAAAGCTAAGTGCTGAAGAATTGATGGTTTTGTATTATGGTGTTGTAGAAGACCCTTGAGAGTCCCTTGGACTGCAAGAAGATCCAACCAGCCCATCCTAAAGCAGATCAGTCCTGGGTGTTCATTGATAGGACTGATGTTGAAGCTGAAACTCCAATACTTTGGCCACCTGATGCGAAGTGCTGACTCATTTGAAAAGACTCTGATGTTGGGAAAGATTGAAGACAGGAGGAGAAGGGGATGACAGAGGATGAGATGGTTAGATGGCATCATCGACTAAATGGACATGAGTTTGTGTAAACTCCGGGGTTTGGTGATGGTCGGGGGGCCTGGCATGCTGCGGTTCATGGGGTCGCAAAGAGGTGGACATGACTGAGTGACTGAACTGAACTGAACCTTTTCCTATTAGTTCCTGTAATTCAAGTAAACTCACTATTTCTATTTAGATAACTTGCTTCAATGCCTCAGTGAATCATATTATTAATCAGCTAGTTGCAGAGCTCACTATATCCATCATTTAGGTATTATATATAACATGAATTTTGTTTTTGCTGAATATACAAACTGGTTGAGCAGATATGTCCTAACATAACTGAACATACAAGATGGTTCATAGTTCTAATAGTTAATAGAGTTATCAGTAGTTAATAAATACTATTATCAATAATGGGCTTCCCTTGTAGGTCAGTTGGTAAAAAATCTGCTTGCAATGCTGGAGACCTTGGTTTGATTCCCGGATCAGGAGGATCCCCTGGGGAAGGAAATGGCACCCCACCCTGATATTTTTGCCTGGAGAATCCCATGGACAGTGGAGCCTGGCAGGCTATAGAGTCCATGGGGTCTTAACAGTTGGACATGACTTGGCAACTAAAACCACTACCGCCATTATCAATAATAGTCAAAATATTATCACATAATCTATATATTATTAATTTTCATGAGAGGGTTAAAGAATATCAGACTAGAGAGGCAAAGCTTCAAGAAATGAATGGATTTATATACAAGTCTAAGAGAATAATTACCATAAGACATTCCTGAGGAGTGAACAATGTATTTCAAAAAAAATAAGAAGTCAAAGAAAGCATAGGCAGATATGACTAAAAAGTTAGACTCAGCTTCTCCCACATTTGTCAGAAATTCCTTACCAGTAAACCTAACAAGGACTTTAAAACCTCTCATAGATACGTACTAGGAGACCAGATTATTCTGTTAGGTGAATGTAATTATGAAAAAAGTAAACCATTACAAATCACAGTGATGCCTATTAAAAATTTTACCTTTACGTAAAGCAGACAATATGAGGGAGTATCAATCTTCTTGACCCATTTCACATACTCTTTCTTATTCTCACTTTAAAAGTGTCTACTCCTTTGTACTTTGTGATTAATTGTCAGGATGACTGAGTAGCTCTTTTCTAAGCAATATAAATGTCATTCACTTCTCTTGAAACATGTTTGGGACCACTTAGAAGCTGAAAATCTCAGACTTCAATGTTCTCACAGCCAGAGAATGATAAACTATCTTTCAAGACAGCAACAGGGTCAAACTTGTTGAGAATAGATTTCTACAATTAAGTTACACATGGAAATTGGTATTTCATTGTATAATTTGGCATATCAGTGAAAAGTTGTTCAAATATGCCAGGATTGGTCTATTTTTATCTACATAAAATAATCCTGTGATTAAGCAAAATGTCATGAGTCATTGTAAATAGTGTTTTTTTATTATGCCCTCCTTTTAAACAATTGGAATATAATTGCTTTACAGTTATTACAGTTGGAGATGGACAGGGAGGCCTGGCATGCTGCAGTTCATGGGGTCGCAAAGAGTCAGATACAACTGAGCGATTAATCTGAACTGATCTGAAGTACAGACATACCCTGAGAAAGTCATAATTCGAAAGAACATATATACCCTAAATTTCACAAAGGCCTAATGACAGATGAATGGATAAGGAAGACATGATACATTTATACAATGGAATATTAAGTCAGTCATAAAAAGAATGAAGTTGGGTCATTTGTAGAGATGTGGATGGATCCAGAATTTAGAATCTGTCATACAGAGTGAATTAAGAAAGAGAAAAACAAATAACATGTATTAATGCATATAAATATAGAATCTAGAAAAAATGGTACAGGTTAACCCACTTCCAAGGCAGAAATAGAGACACAGACAAAGAGAACAGACATGTGGACATGGGGGGAAGGAGAGAGTGGGTCTAACTGAGAAACTAAGACTGACATAAACATGCTACCATGTGTCAAATAGATAGTGGGAAGCGACTATAAAGCACAGGAAGCTCAGCTAGGTGATCTATGATAACCTAGAAGGGTGGGATGGGTGGGAAGTCCGAAAGGAGTGGGATATATGGATGAACCTTTTTATTGCACAACAGAAACTAACACAATAATAATAATTGTAAATAATGGCTGCAGTCCATGGGGTTGCAAAGAGTCAGGCACGACTGAGCAACTGCACTGAACTGAACTGAGGTGGCTCAGTAGGCCAAGAATCTGCCTGCAATATGGGAGACTGAGGTTCGATCCCTGAGTTGGAAAGATTCCCTGGAAGGAAGGCCTGGAAACCCACTCCAGCATTCTTGCTTGGAAAATCCCATGTACAGAAGACCCTACTGTCCATAGGGTCAAAAAGAGTTGGACATGGCTGAAACGACTGAACATGCATGCACTATATAATTGCAGCAATATTTTAGGAGAGCCTATATTTGATTTTTGTTTCTGATAAGAAGTCAAGTGGCAGTAAAGAACTAATTCATATGTCTTTTATACATTAATGTTGTTACAAATTAGTGAGCTTTTTTTTTGCAGAATAATGAAGCAACATGTAATTTTTGTTAAATAATTGGTTTTCTTAAATCATATGGCTGCATAAGGATATATGTTCATTTTCTTCTATGCCTACACATTATTTAGATGTCCTTGAGAGAAAAGTAGCTAAATTTAGGACAAAAGTAAAATCCTAAGATAAGCTTTCAGTCATTCAGAAAAGAATAAGATGTTATTTTAACTCTTACTGCAGGGACTAATCAACTGGGCTCCACTGCTTTTTTTTGAAATAGGTTTTAAATACAATGTCCTGTTTTTCCTTTTATAGCATTCCTCATGTTTGAGTTATGCATCATTGGTAGTGTTTTAAACCATGGCATCTACATCTGGTCTTTATTACATGCTTTATTGCATACTTGAATGGCATTTTTCAAAGCCTGGAGGTTTTTCACATTTCCTTTAGTGAGATTTATGCAATAGAATTTATAGAGTCAGAAGAAGAGAATTGAGAAAAGAGAGCTGATGACTCTATTTAATGTAAACTTTGACTGCCACAGGCTAACACAGACATAAGGGGAAAAATATCAAGTACCCAACTTAAATCAATGAAGCTTTAAATTCTTTTTTTTTAATACTCTATTGAAGTTCCAATTCCAACAGCCTTCACAAATGGCTGCTTGTGATACCAAAATGCTTCCTAACTTATTTTTTTTGTCTCCATATCAAGGGCAACTTATTTAAGGAAAAATGCCTACTATCACAGTTATAGAATGCTTAAAATACTATTTATTGAAAGAAAGGGCAGTATAAAAAACTAAGTAGTCCTTGCACTCTAAGATTC